>NC_058088.1:42922516-43522516 GCF_014858855.1 Bufo gargarizans | reverse complement strand
AACACATGCGGACGTCTGAATGGAGCCTTACAGGGGGGTTATCAATGACAGAGGGGTGATCACCCATATAGACTCCCTGATCACCCCCCTGTAAGGCTCCATTCAGACGTCCGTATGATTTTTCACGGATACATGGATCGGATCCGCAAAACACATGCGGACGTCTGAATGGAGCCTTACAGGGGGGTGATCAATGACGGGGGGGTGATCAGGGAGTCTATATGGGGTGATCAACCCCCTGTCATTGATCACCCCCCTGTAAGGCTCCATTCAGACGTCCGCATGTGTTTTGCGGATCCGATCCATGTATCAGTGGATCCGTAAAAATTATGCGGACGTCTGAATGGAGCCTTACAGGGGGGTGATCAATGACAGAGGGGTGATCAATGACAGGGAAGTGATCAGGAAGTCTATATGCGTGATCACCCCCTTGTCATTGATCACCCCCCCTGTAAGGCTCCATTCAGAGGTCCGCATGTGTTTTGCGGATCCAATCCATGTATCAGTGGATCCGTAAAAATCATGCGGACGTCTGAATGGAGACTTACAGGGGGGTGATCAATGACGGGGGGGTGATCAGGGAGTCTATATGGGGTGATCAACCCCCTGTCACTGATCACCCCCCCTGTAAGGCTCCATTCAGACGTCCGTATGATTTTTATGGATCCATGGATACATTGATCGTATCCGCAAAACACATGCGGACGTCTGAATGGAGCCTTACAGGGGGGGTGATCAATGACAGAGGGGTGATCACCCATATAGACTCCCTGATCACCCCCCTGTAAGGCTCCATTCAGACGTCCGTATGATTTTTCACGGATACATGGATCGGATCCGCAAAACACATGCGGACGTCTGAATGGAGCCTTACAGGGGGGTGATCAATGACGGGGGGGTGATCAGGGAGTCTATATGGGGTGATCAACCCCCTGTCATTGATCACCCCCCTGTAAGGCTCCATTCAGACGTCCGCATGTGTTTTGCGGATCCGATCCATGTATCAGTGGATCCGTAAAAATCATGCGGACGTCTGAATGGAGCCTTACAGGGGGGTGATCAATGACAGAGGGGTGATCAATGACAGGGAAGTGATCAGGAAGTCTATATGCGTGATCACCCACTTGTCATTGATCACCCCCCTGTAAGGCTCCATTCAGACGTCCGTATGCGTTTTGCGGATCCGATCCATGTATCCGTGGATCCGTAAAAATCATACGGACGTCTGAATGGATCCTTACAGGGGGGTGATCAATGACAGGGGGGTGATTAGAGAGTCAGTATGGGGTGATCAGTGGTTCATAAAGGGTTAATAAGTGACGGGGGGGGGGGGGTAGTGTAGTGTGGTGTTTGGTGCTACTTTACACAGCTACCTGTGTCCTCTGGTGGTCGATCCTAACAAAAGGGACCACCAGAGGACCAGGTAGCAGGTATATTAGACGCTGTTATCAAAACAGCGTCTAATATACCTGTTAGGGGTTAAAAAAAATCAGATCTCCAGCCTGCCAGCGAGCGATCGCTGCTGGCAGGCTGGAGATCCACTCGCTTACCTTCCGTTCCTGTGAGCGCGCGCGCCTGTGTGCGCGCGTTCACAGGAAATCCCGGCCCTCGCGAGATGACGCATATATGCGTGACTCTGCGCAGGGCTGCCACCTCCGGACCGCACATCTGCGTTAGGCGGTCCGGAGGTGGTTAAGTACCAATGGCAGGGGGCAGGGCCTGGTAGCATGTCCGGATCACACTGAGTACTTACGTGACGTCACAAAGTTATCAGCTCTGCAGGTTTGGCCAGAAGTTGGGAACAGAGGAGCACAGGAGCCACTGCTTAGTCTGCAACTGCCCACTTGCCCAGTAGTCCTACTCTATACTACAGTCACTAACCCCACCTCGCCTCGTTTTCTCTCTCTCTCTCTCTCTCTCTGCTAGACATTTCTGCCAGCCTGAGCCAGGCCCAGGAGCAGCACCGAGGTACGACTACCTAAAAATGAACCTTTATTAGGGTCATCTAAAATAAATTTTCCCTAGAGAAGGGAACACAAATGATGCAAAAACAAACACAACATAAACACAAAACAGTTTACACGCAAAAGAGCAGGATCAGACAGGCGGATCAGTTTGAGGAAGATGAAGGGGAGGAACGCATCAAGGCAACCTGTGCCATATCAGTATCTGTCCCTATGATATCCCTTTTAGACTCCTCAGCCCGGAGATGTGTCTTAATGGTAGGCACACTCCGTCCACGTGCCTATACTGTCTATCCTTATGGTGCCCTTGGTATACTAGCCCATATGGATATCTGGGTACTAGTATATATATTAGATATCGGTTGTACAATCACGTGTCCCGATGCGTTTCCCCCCTTCCTCTCATTGAAGGGGTTCATCAGGGGACAAAAATCAATGTCAGTTAAACACAACAAGTGTTCAACAGATATCCGTAGAGATGGATTAATAAACTGAAGGCCACAAACAAGACGTATTCACTAGATACATAAGAACACGCGCACGGTTGTTTTATGATAAACCAACTCTCCAATAATCAGAAATATACTTAGCTGGTAGTCAAGATGGAGATCAAATCAACGGTCCAGGGTGAGCGTCTTGGAGAGGGCCTCCAGGGGGCAAAATATGATGTGGCTCCAACTTGTTTGAACTTCCCACCCTCCCTAAATAGCCAAATGGAGCCGTCCCAACTAAATGGGACCAATCAGGGGTGCTGATACATGTCATGTGATCGTCCTGAAAAAGGCTGGCTATGGTAAATAACTAATGATCTAATACCCCTTATTATGGTGAGGGGTCATCCCCAGATTATGTATGTACCATATCATATGTCCTCCTGTATAAATTTATAGTGAACCTCCGGCATGGTTGTCTTTCCATCAGTGGAACGCACGCCGACAGGCAAGATGGCTGTGCGTTCCACCTACAACCAATAGGGGCAGGCAGTCTGTGTACTCCAGCCTTGCGGAACCGGAAGTGGGCAGATGGAACGCACGTCACCCTCAAAGATGGCCGTGCGCTCCATCCACAACCAATGAGGACTTGCCACCACATCATCAGATGGAGGCAAAGGGATTACCGATATGCTCCCCTATTTCGGTGGCTGTCACACAAAGAAACCGTACATGCCTCCACTCGAAAATACATGAGTCCATACCACTTGCTGATGTACAACAATTATTTAGGAATAAGTGGTGGCGGACGTCATATAGGTAGTGGGAGGAGTCCAGATGATGGAAACCATGTCCGCCAATAGGAAAGGACCTGTAAATATGTGGGAGGAGCAGATACACAGAGGATGGTTAAAAACTGGGTTTTCTTATAAGTACGTCAGAGGACTGATCACCATAATAACATAATGGTGCCAGATTTAATTATCCTACACCAGCCACTTAACAGCCAAACAGGACATCTCCATTGGTGGAATAAAACACCTTATTGGATAGAGGTGTGTTGCCGGTCAGTGCCGTGTTAGTAATGCAGAACAGATATTCAGTTAGATATAGTACGGGTACCAGATGGATGTCACCCCTAAAATAAACAGAATCTGACACTTCCTGTGTCAATATTAAATTCTATCCACTGTAATAGGATCAAGTATATGGGAGTTTACCGAGCATTTCAAATGTTACCTGTAAAAACCCAGACATGTAGACCTACAGGAAACATGTGAAAGTAAGTTTTTCATTCAGGCCCCTAGGGGACTGGGACCGCAACCGATGAATCCATTCGGCTTCCTTCTGTAGTATTTTGCGGTCCCAGTCCTCCTTCCTGGGGGATGGTCTGATGATCTCCAGAGCTGCGAATTTGAGTGATTTGGGATCACCATTGTGGCATTCCCAGATGTGGTTTGCTACCGGGGTTTCTTTTCGCTTTTTGATGTCATTAATATGCTCCAGGATGCGCCTCCGAAATTCCCTGAAGGTTTTTCCTACATAGTCGAGAGGGCACGTGAATTGAGCCAAATAAATCACCCCTTTGCTCCTACAGTTGGAAAAATCTCTGATAACACAATTAATTCCAGTCGCTGAACAAATGTTGGTTTTCGTATTATTGATATAGTTACAGGCCATGCACGCCCCACAACGGAACATGCCCAGTGGCCTGCGATCTAGCCACGTGCCCTCAGGAGTTGGTCTTGAAAAATGACTGTGCACTAGGCGATCCCGAAGACTTCTACCCCGCCTGAATGTAATGCTCGGGCGTACGGGAAGCACATCTGCAACACCTGGGTCCATGAGAAGGATGGGCCAGTATTTGGTAATAATCCCTCTGACCTCCTTACTCATGGTGTCGTAGGTGGAGATAATCCTCACAATGTCACTATCCTTGCCTTTCGGATCCCTCGGTACAAGTAATGTACCGTGATCCCTAGAAACTGCACTGTGGAAAGCATCCCTGAGTACATTCTGTGGGTAACCCCTAGTTTTAAAACGATCCTGCAATTTCCTTGATTCACGATAAAAGCTATCATGATTGGAACAATTCCTTTTCATTCGAAGATATTGACCTCGTGGAATACCCCTTTTAAGGCTCGTAGGGTGTTGACTCTCCCAGTGGAGGAGGCTATTAGTGGCGGTGTCTTTCCTAAATGTGGAGGTAACTAGTCTATCTCCCTTTATGGTAATCATAATGTCCAGAAAAGTGAGAGACTCGTGGTGGAACTCGGATGTGAATGAGAGGCCTAGATCATTCATATTAAGGGCCTTTACAAATAACGCAAATTCCTCATCACTACCATTCCATATTATTAACACATCGTCGATGTATCTTGTCTACAATATAATTTTGTCCTCCCACCAGCCCAGGAAGAGATTGGCATACAACAGGGCACATGAACTCCCCATCGCTGTCCCCCTGAGCTGGTGGAAGACACGCGTATCAAAAAGAAAGAAATTGTGAGTCAAGATAAATTCCTAAAGAGTCAACACAAAGTCATTGTGGGATCTATGCGAGACAGCTCTAGTCTTGATAAAGTCGGACACCGCCATCAGGCCCCTATCATGTGGAATAGAGCTGTACAGAGATTCTACGTCTATGCTCCCCAATGAGCAGGATGTTTCGATAGTGATGGACTCGATCTTACGTAAAAAGTCCATAGTATCTCTGGTATAAGAGGGCAGAGCAGACACAAAACCCTTCAGCACATGATCTATATAAATACCGCTGTTCTGTGTTACCGAGCCCACCCCAGATACAATAGGGCGACCCTTCAATGGAGAAGTGCCCTTGTGGATTTTAGGTAACCCATAAAAGGTAGCAGTCTGGGGTGTGCTCGGCAACAAAAAACTGTATTCCACATCTGAAATAGCCTTTTTGGAAAGGCCATCCTTCAAAATAATTTCCAACTCTTTCATAAAGATGTCTGTGGGGTGCGATGGCAGTACCCGATAACAATCACGATCGTTCAACAGGCGTTCACACATATGTTTGTACTCTAGGTGTCCCATAATCACTAAATTCCCGCCCTTATCCGCCGGCTTGATTACTATTGAGGTGTCTTTTTCAAGCACCCGAAGGGCTTCCATCTCAGGGCCAGAGAGGTTATGAAAGTGCGGTGTGGTAGAGGGTAGTCTTTCTATTTCCTCTGTGGTCATTTGTAAAAATATTTCTATGTGATCGTAATTCATAGGGGGCGGAGGTTTCTTACCTTTTGGTCGGAGATCGGTAAACGGACCCTGACCAGGTGTCCGTATACCTTCCTCCAGCAGATCACAGAGGATTCTGAAATCCGCATAATCACTTTCCTGTAGGCCTAATTGTTCACAGGTGGCTTTGGTATTATTCTTCATAAATTTGTGCCATTTAAGTTTCCTTGCAAATAGATTCAAATCCTTGGTCCACACGAATGGATTAAACCTAGTCGTGTGGACGAAGGATAGGCCTCTCTTGAGGAGACTCTCTTCAATGGCACTGAGGGTTCGTGACGACAGGTTGATGATTTGTAATTCTTCACCCACCGTCCCTGTTTCCTTACTTAAACGCGATCGCGGAGCTGGTACGGCCCCCCCCGGCTAAAAAAATTCCCCTGTGATGTAAGGGAGGGAACAGAGGCAGAGGAAGAAGTGGACGGAGAAGGTGCAGGAGAAGGGTAATCGCCCCCTTTCCCCCTTTTGTTGTCCGATTTTGGCCATTTTTTATTGTTATTATAGCGGCCTCTTCCACCTCTTCTCTGACCTCCTCTGTAATTACCTCTTCCCCTATTTTGTGAGGGTTCCGAATCGGAAAGATCCTGCTCTGATGAAGAGACGTCGGTCTCGGAGGGGGCTTGCAGTCCCCCAGTGAACTGGTAGGCCCTGTTTTCCTTAAACTCTTTAAGGTCCTTGTTGAATTGTCTGTAGAGTTGAGCGAACACCTGGATGTTCGGGTTCGAGAAGTTCGGCCGAACATCCCGGAAATGTTCGGGTTCGGGATCCGAACCCGATCCGAACTTCGTCCCGAACCCGAACCCCATTGAAGTCAATGGGGACCCGAACTTTTCGGCACTAAAACGGCTGTAAAACAGCCCAGGAAAGGGCTAGAGGGCTGCAAAAGGCAGCAACATGTAGGTAAATCCCCTGCAAACAAATGTGGATAGGGAAATTAATTAAAATAAAAATTAAATAAATAAAAATTAACCAAAATCAATTGGAGAGAGGTTCCATAGCAGAGAATCTGGCTTCCCGTCACCCACCACTGGAACAGTCCATTCTCAGATATTTAGGCCCCGGCACCCAGGCAGAGGAGAGAGGTCCCGTAACAGAGAATCTGTCTTCATGTCAGCAGAGAATTAGTCTGCATGTCATAGCAGAGAATGAGGCTTCACGTCAGCCACCACTGCAACAGTCCATTGGCATATATTTAGGCCTAGCACACAGGCAGAGGAGAGAGGTCCCGTAACAGAGAATCTGGCTTCATGTCAGCAGAGAATCAGTCTGCATGTCATAGCAGAGAATGAGGCTTCACGTCAGCCACCACTGCAACAGTCCATTGGCATATATTTAGGCCCAGCACACACACAGGCAGAGGAGAGAGGTCCCGTAACAGAGAATCTGGCTTCATGTCAGCAGAGAATCAGTCTGCATGTCATAGCAGAGAATGAGGCTTCACGTCAGCCACCACTGCAACAGTCCATTGGCATATATTTAGGCCCAGCACACACACAGGCAGAGGAGAGAGGTCCCGTAACAGAGAATCTGTCTTCATGTCAGCAGAGAATTAGTCTGCATGTCATAGCAGAGAATGAGGCTTCACGTCACCCACCACTGCAACAGTCCATTGGCATATATTTAGGCCTAGCACACAGGCAGAGCAGAGAGGTCCCGTAACAGACAATCTGGCTTCATGACAGCAGAGAATCAGTCTGCATGTCATAGCAGAGAATGAGGCTTCACGTCACCCACCACTGCAACAGTCCATTGGCATATATTTAGGCCTAGCACACAGGCAGAGCAGAGAGGTCCCGTAACAGACAATCTGGCTTCATGTCAGCAGAGAATCAGTCTGCATGTCATAGCAGAGAATGAGGCTTCACGTCACCCACCACTGCAACAGTCCATTGGCATATATTTAGGCCTAGCACACAGGCAGAGCAGAGAGGTCCCGTAACAGACAATCTGGCTTCATGACAGCAGAGAATCAGTCTGCATGTCATAGCAGAGAATGAGGCTTCACGTCACCCACCACTGCAACAGTCCATTGGCATATATTTAGGCCTAGCACACAGGCAGAGCAGAGAGGTCCCGTAACAGACAATCTGGCTTCATGTCAGCAGAGAATCAGTCTGCATGTCATAGCAGAGAATGAGGCTTCACGTCACCCACCACTGCAACAGTCCATTGGCATATATTTAGGCCTAGCACACAGGCAGAGCAGAGAGGTCCCGTAACAGACAATCTGGCTTCATGACAGCAGAGAATCAGTCTGCATGTCATAGCAGAGAATGAGGCTTCACGTCACCCACCACTGCAACAGTCCATTGGCATATATTTAGGCCTAGCACACAGGCAGAGCAGAGAGGTCCCGTAACAGACAATCTGGCTTCATGTCAGCAGAGAATCAGTCTGCATGTCATAGCAGAGAATGAGGCTTCACGTCACCCACCACTGCAACAGTCCATTGGCATATATTTAGGCCTAGCACACAGGCAGAGCAGAGAGGTCCCGTAACAGACGATCTGGCTTCATGTCAGCAGAGAATCAGTCTGCATGTCATAGCAGAGAATCAGGCTTCACGTCAGCCACCACTGCAACAGTCCATTGTCATAAATTTAGGCCCAGCACCCAGGCAGAGGAGAGAGGTCCCGTAACAGACAATCTGGCTTCATGTCAGCAGAGAATTAGTCTGCATGTCATAGCAGAGAATCAGGCTTCATGTCAGCCACCACTGCAACAGTCCATTGGCATATATTTAGGCCTAGCACACAGGCAGAGGAGAGGTTCATTCAACTTTGGGTAGCATCGCAATATAATGGTAAAATGAAAATAAAAATAGGATTGAATGAGGAAGTGCCCTGGAGTCCAATAATATATGGTTATGGGGAGGTAGTTAATGTCTAATCTGGACAAGGGACGGACAGGTCCTGTGGGATCCATGCCTGGTTCATTTTTATGAACGTCAGCTTGTCCACATTGGCTGTAGACAGGCGGCTGCGTTTGTCTGTAATGACGCCCCCTGCCGTGCTGAATACACGTTCAGACAAAACGCTGGCTGCCGGGCAGGCCAGCACCTCCAAGGCATAAAAGGCTAGCTCTGGCCACGTGGACAATTTAGAGACCCAGAAGTTGAATGGGGCCGAACCATCAGTCAGTACGTGGAGGGGTGTGCACACGTACTGTTCCACCATGTTAGTGAAATGTTGCCTCCTGCTAACACGTTGCGTATCAGGTGGTGGTGCAGTTAGCTGTGGCGTGTTGACAAAAGTTTTCCACATCTCTGCCATGCTAACCCTGCCCTCAGAGGAGCTGGCCGTGACACAGCTGCCTTGGCGACCTCTTGCTCCTCCTCTGCCTTGGCCTTGGGCTTCCACTTGTTCCCCTGTGACATTTGGGAATGCTCTCAGTAGCGCGTCTACCAACGTGCGCTTGTACTCGCGCATCTTCCTATCACGCTCCAGTGCAGGAAGTAAGGTGGGCACATTGTCTTTGTAGCGTGGATCCAGCAGGGTGGCAACCCAGTAGTCCGCACAGGTTAAAATGTGGGCAACTCTGCTGTCGTTGCGCAGGCACTGCAGCATGTAGTCGCTCATGTGTGCCAGGCTGCCCAGGGGTAAGGACAAGCTGTCCTCTGTGGGAGGCGTATCGTCATCGTCCTGCCTTTCCCCCCAGCCACGCACCAGTGATGGACCCGAGCTGCGTTGGGTGCCACCCCGCTGTGACCATGCTTCATCCTCATCCTCCTCCACCTCCTCCTCATCCTCGTCCTCCTCGTCCTCCAGTAGTGGGCCCTGGCTGGCCACATTTGTACCTGGCCTCTGCTGTTGCAAAAAACCTCCCTCTGAGTCACTTCGAAGAGACTGGCCTGAAAGTGCTAAAAATGACCCCTCTTCCTCATCCTCCTCCTCCTCCTCCTGGGCCACCTCCTGTTCCATCATCGCCCTAAGTGTTTTCTCAAGGAGACATAGAAGTGGTATTGTAACGCTGATAACGGTGTCATCGCCACTGGCCATGTTGGTGGAGTACTCGAAACAGCGCAACAGGGCACACAGGTCTCGCATGGAGGCCCAGTCATTGGTGGTGAAGTGGTGCTGTTCTGTAGTGCGACTGACCCGTGCGTGCTGCAGCTGAAACTCCACTATGGCCTGCTGCTGCTCGCACAGTCTGTCCAGCATGTGCAAGGTGGAGTTCCACCTGGTGGGCACGTCGCATATGAGGCGGTGAGCGGGAAGGCCGAAGTTACGCTGTAGCGCAGACAGGCGAGCAGCGGCAGGATGTGAACGCCGGAAGCGCGAACAGACGGCCCGCACTTTATGCAGCAGCTCTGACATGTCGGGGTAGTTGTGAATGAACTTCTGCACCACCAAATTCAGCACATGCGCCAAGCAAGGGATGTGCGTCAAATTGGCTAGTCCCAGAGCTGCAACGAGATTTCGCCCATTATCACACACCACCAGGCCGGGCTTGAGGCTCACCGGCAGCAACCACTCGTCGGTCTGTTGTTCAATACCCCGCCACAACTCCTGTGCGGTGTGGGGCCTGTCCCCCAAACATATGAGTTTCAGAATGGCCTGCTGACGTTTACCCCGGGCTGTGCTGAAGTTGGTGGTGAAGGTGTGTGGCTGACTGGATGAGCAGGTGGAAGAAGAGGAGGAGGAAGCCGAGAAGGAGGAGGTGGCAACAGGAGGCAAAGAATGTTGCCCTGCGATCCTTGGCGGCGGAAGGACGTGCGCCAAACAGCTCTCCGCCTGGGGCCCAGCTGCCACTACATTTACCCAGTGTGCAGTTAGGGAGATATAGCGTCCCTGGCCGTGCTTACTGGTCCACGTATCTGTGGTTAGGTGGACCTTGCTACAGATGGCGTTGCGCAGTGCACACTTGATTTTATCGGATACTTGGTTGTGCAGGGAAGGCACGGCTCTCTTGGAGAAGTAGTGCCGGCTGGGAACAACATACTGTGGGACAGCAAGCGACATGAGCTGTTTGAAGCTGTCTGTGTCCACCAGCCTAAATGACAGCATTTCATAGGCCAGTAGTTTAGAAATGCTGGCATTCAGGGCCAGGGATCGAGGGTGGCTAGGTGGGAATTTACGCTTTCTATCAAATGTTTGTGAGATGGAGAGCTGAACGCTGGCGTGTGACATGGTTGAGACGCTTGGTGACGGAGGTGGTGGTGGTGGTGTTGGTGGTACATCCCCTGTTTGCTGGGCGGCAGGTGCCAACGTTCCTCCAGAGGCGGAGGAAGAGGCCGAGGCGGCAGCAGCAGAATAGGCCGAGGCGGCAGCAGCAGAAGAGGTAGCAGGGGGAGCCTGAGTGACTTCCTTGGTTTTAAGGTGTTTACTCCACTGCAGTTCATGCTTTGCATGCAGGTGCCTGGTCATGCAGGTTGTGCTCAGGTTCAGAACGTTAATGCCTCGCTTCAGGCTCTGATGGCACAGCGTGCAAACCACTCGGGTCTTGTCGTCAGCACATTGTTTGAAGAAGTGCCATGCCAGGGAACTCCTTGAAGCTGCCTTTGGGGTGCTCGGTCCCAGATGGCGGCGGTCAGTAGCAGGCGGAGTCTCTTGGCGGCGGGTGTTCTGCTTTTGCCCACTGCTCCCTCTTTTGCTACGCTGTTGGCTCGGTCTCACCACTGCCTCTTCCTCCGAACTGTGAAAGTCAGTGGCACGACCTTCATTCCATGTGGGGTCTAGGACCTCATCGTCCCCTGCATCGTCTTCCACCCAGTCTTGATCCCTGACCTCCTGTTCAGTCTGCACACTGCAGAAAGACGCAGCAGTTGGCACCTGTGTTTCGTCATCATCAGAGACATGCTGAGGTGGTATTCCCATGTCCTCATCATCAGGAAACATAAGTGGTTGTGCGTCAGTGCATTCTATGTCTTTCACCGCTGGGGAAGGGCTAGGTGGATGCCCTTGGGAAACCCTGCCAGCGGAGTCTTCAAACAGCATAAGAGACTGCTGCATAACTTGAGGCTGAGACAGTTTCCCTGGTATGCATGGGGGTGATGTGACAGACTGATGGGGTTGGTTTTCAGGCGCCATCTGTGCGCTTTCTGCAGAAGACTGGGTGGGAGATAATGTGAACGTGCTGGATCCACTGTCGGCCACCCAATTGACTAATGCCTGTACCTGCTCAGGCCTTACCATCCTTAGAACGGCATTGGGCCCCACCATATATCGCTGTAAATTCTGGCGGCTACTGGGACCTGAGGTAGTTGGTACACTAGGACGTGTGGATGTGGCAGAACGGCCACGTCCTCTCCCAGCACCAGAGGGTCCACTAACACCACCACGACCATGTCCACGTCCGCGTCCCTTACTAGATGTTTTTCTCATTGTTATGGTTCACCACAACAACAAATATATTATTTGGCCCAATGTATTGTATTCAAATTCAGCGGGATATAAATTTGAGGCCTAGTATTTAGGCGCTGGGTGACCGGTATGGATTTAGTGACAGAATTAGACTTGGAAATGCACAGAAGCGTGTGTGTGAAGTTATTCTGAATGACCCAATGTGCACCTTGAATATTATATACCCTTTTTGGGATAGATTTCAAATAGCTCTGATATAGCAGGAACCACTAAATTATGAAATTGCTAAATTGGGAATTGTACTTCAACCCAGAACAAAAAATGTGCTTTGACGGGCACTAAATAACTTTCCCAGCTACAACAGTACAGCGGTAACGAGAGATTTAGAGGGATTTAAATTTGAGGCCTAGTATTTAGGCGCTGGGTGACAGGTATGGGTTTAGTGACAGAATTAGACTTGGAAATACACAGTAGCGGGTGTGTGTGAAGTTATTCTGAATGACCCAATGTGCACCTTCAATATTATATACCCTTTTGGGATAGATTTCAAATAGCTCTGATATAGCAGGAACCACTAAATTATGAAATTGCTAAATTGGGAATTGTACTTCAACCCAGAACAAAAAATGTGCTTTGACGGACACTAAATATCTTGCCCAGCAACAACAGTACAGCGGTGGGTAACGAGAGATTTAGAGGGATTTAAATTTGAGGCCTAGTATTTAGGCGCTGGGTCACCGGTATGGATTTAGTGACAGAATTAGACTTGGAAATGCACAGAAGCGTGTGTGTGAAGTTATTCTGAATGACCCTATGTGCACCTTCAATATTATATACCCTTTTAGGGATAGATTTCAAATAGCTCTGATATAGCAGAAACCACTAAATTATGAAATTGCTAAATTGGGAATTGTACTTCAACCCAGAACAAAAAATGTGCTTTGACGGACACTAAATATCTTGCCCAGCAACAACAGTACAGCGGTGGGTAACGAGAGATTTAGAGGGATTTAAATTTGAGGCCTAGTATTTAGGCGCTGGGTCACCGGTATGGATTTAGTGACAGAATTAGACTTGGAAATGCACAGAAGCGTGTGTGTGAAGTTATTCTGAATGACCCTATGTGCACCTTCAATATTATATACCCTTTTAGGGATAGATTTCAAATAGCTCTGATATAGCAGAAACCACTAAATTATGAAATTGCTAAATTGGGAATTGTACTTCAACCCAGAACAAAAAATGTGCTTTGACGGACACTAAATATCTTGCCCAGCAACAACAGTACAGTGGTGGGTAACGAGAGATTTAGAGGGATTTAAATTTGAGGCCTAGTATTTAGGCGCTGGGTCACCGGTATGGATTTAGTGACAGAATTAGACTTGGAAATGCACAGAAGCGTGTGTGTGAAGTTATTCTGAATGACCCTATGTGCACCTTCAATATTATATACCCTTTTAGGGATAGATTTCAAATAGCTCTGATATAGCAGAAACCACTAAATTATGAAATTGCTAAATTGGGAATTGTACTTCAACCCAGAACAAAAAATGTGCTTTGACGGACACTAAATATCTTGCCCAGCAACAACAGTACAGCGGTGGGTAACGAGAGATTTAGAGGGATTTAAATTTGAGGCCTAGTATTTAGGCGCTGGGTGACAGGTATGGGTTTAGTGACAGAATTAGACTTGGAAATACACAGTAGCGGGTGTGTGTGAAGTTATTCTGAATGACCCAATGTGCACCTTCAATATTATATACCCTTTTTGGGATAGATTTCAAATAGCTCTGATATAGCAGGAACCACTAAATTATGAAATTGCTAAATTGGGAATTGTATTTCAACCCAGAACAAGAAATGTGCTTGAACGGACACTAAATAACTCGCCCAGCTACAGCACTAGGGACAGATTTAGCTGGATATAAATTTGAGGCCTAGTATTTAGGCGCTGGGTGACCGGTATGGATTTAGTGACAGAATTAGACTGGGATATGGCCAAAAAATGAACAGACTATTGCTGGTTAAATGCACTTGGTGTGACAGCTTCACCCTGATGTAGGCTTTAGCCAAAAAACAACCACACCATTGAGGGTTAAATGCACTTGGTGACAGGCGCAGCTTGCCCCTGATTTTGTATATGGCCAAAAAATGAACAGACTATTGCTGGTTAAATGCACTTGGTGTGACAGCTTCACCCTGATGTAGGCTTTAGCCAAAAAACAACCACACCATTGAGGGTTAAATGCACTTGGTGACAGGCGCAGCTTGCCCCTGATTTTGTATATGGCCAAAAAATGAACAGACTATTGCTGGTTAAATGCACTTGGTGTGACAGCTTCACCCTGATGTAGGCTTTAGCCAAAAAACAACCACACCATTGAGGGTTAAATGCACTTGGTGACAGGCGCAGCTTGCCCCTGATTTTGTATATGGCCAAAAAATGAACAGACTATTGCTGGTTAAATGCACTTGGTGTGACAGCTTCACCCTGATGTAGGCTTTAGCCAAAAAACAACCACACCATTGAGGGTTAAATGCACTTGGTCGCAGCTTGTGCTGGCGCACCACAAGACACAAAATGGCCGCCGATCACCCCAGAAAAATGAGACTGACAAACGGTCTGTGCAGCCTAAAAACAGTGAGCAATTGAGGATCAGCAGCTCAATGATCCACAGCTGCAGATCGATCAGTTAATCAAGTCCTTTGGAGGAGTTAATCTGCCTAATCTCGCCCTACTGTCGCAGCCGCAACCTCTCCCTACGCTAATCAGAGCAGAGTGACGGGCGGCGCTATGTGACTCCAGCTTAAATAGAGGCTGGGTCACATGGTGCTCTGGCCAATCACAGCCATGCCAATAGTAGGCATGGCTGTGATGGCCTCTTGGGGCAAGTAGTATGACGCTTGTTGATTGGCTGCTTTGCAGCCTTTCAAAAAGCGCCAAGAAAGCGTCACAAAAGCGCCAAGAAAGCGACGAACACCGAACCCGAACCCGGACTTTTACGAAAATGTCCGGGTTCGGGTCCGTGTCACGGACACCCCAAAATTCGGTACGAACCCGAACTATACAGTTCGAGTTCGCTCATCCCTAATTGTCTGTGTTTCCTCTCCTTAATCAGACCCTGGAACCTTTCAACTGCCGTCTGCAAGGATGCCTCCCTCCTGCTGAAATCCGGGTCTGCTTTAAAGGACACAGCCAACTCAACAAGGCCTTTAAGTTTTTCTGAGGATCTCTCAAAATACAGCCATTCCTCAGTCAGCAATATATTCATCAGTCTAAGTGAGCTATTCGTGAGCTCCTGTTCCCACAGGGTCAGTAAGCCAGGTGAACGCACCCTCTCTGCCGGTGTAATTCCTATCCGTAGCCCTCGAGGGATGATCCGATATTCAAGGTAACTTTCGATGGATTTGATCTCCCACCACGATTTTATGTTTTTCTTCTATTCCTCATACAAATCTGTGAAAGTGAGCTTGCAGGTTAACGAATTAGAAAGGCCAGGCAACTCTTTATCTGAAAATATATCCCTAGCTTTAACGAGATCCTCGGTATATAGTGTACCGGATAGAAAACTAGTCATGAGGGCAATTATTTATTGTCTTAAAGCTGTAATTGTAGATAAAGCAGGTGGTCGTAGAACTAATCAATCACTATCACCTACGACTACCTAAAAATTAACCTTTATTAGGGTCATCTAAAATAAATATTCCCTAGAGAAGGGAATAGAGAAAAACTTACTTTCACATGTTTCCTGTAGGTCTACATGTCTGGGTTTTTACAGGTAACATTTGAAATGCTCGGTAAACTCCCATATACTTGATCCTATTACAGTGGATAGAATTTAATATTGACACAGGAAGTGTCAGATTCTGTTTATTTTAGGGGTGACATCCATCTGGTACCCGTACTATATCTAACTGAATATCTGTTCTGCATTACTAACACGGCACTGACCGGCAACACACCTCTATCCAATAAGGTGTTTTATTCCACCAATGGAGATGTCCTGTTTGGCTGTTAAGTGGCTGGTGTAGGATAATTAAATCTGGCACCATTATGTTATTATGGTGATCAGTCCTCTGACGTACTTATAAGAAAACCCAGTTTTTAACCATCCTCTGTGTATCTGCTCCTCCCACATATTTACAGGTCCTTTCCTATTGGCGGACATGGTTTCCATCATCTGGACTCCTCCCACTACCTATATGACGTCCGCCACCACTTATTCCTAAATAATTGTTGTACATCAGCAAGTGGTATGGACTCATGTATTTTCGAGTGGAGGCATGTACGGTTTCTTTGTGTGACAGCTACCGAATAGGGGAGCACATTGGTAATCCCTTTGCCTCCATCTGATGACGTGGTGGCAAGTCCTCATTGGTTGTGGATGGAGCGCACGGCCATCTTTGAGGGTGACGTGCGTTCCATCTGCCCACTTCCGGTTCCGCAAGGCGGAGTACACAGACGGCCTGCCCCTATTGGTTGTAGGTGGAACTCACAGCCATCTTGCCTGTCGGTGTGCGTTCCACTGATGGAAAGACAACCATGCCGGAGGTTCACTATAAATTTATACAGGAGGACATATGATATGGTACATGCATAATCTGGGGATGACCGCTCACCATAATAAGGGGTATTAGATCATTAGTTATTTACCATAGCCAGCCTTTTTCAGGACGATCACATGACATGTATCAGCACCCCTGATTGGTCCCATTTAGTTGGGACGGCCCCATTTGGCTATTTAGGGAGGGTGGGAAATTCAAACAAGTTGGAGCCACATCATATTTTGCCCCCTGGAGGCCCTCTCCAAGACGTTCACCCTGGACCGTTGATTTGATCTCCATCTTGACTACCAGCTAAGTATATTTCTGATTATTGGAGAGTTGGTTTATCATAAAACAACCGTGCGCGTGTTCTTATGTATCTAGTGAATACGTCTTGTTTGTGGCCTTCAGTTTATTAATCCATCTCTACGGATATCTGTTGAACACTTGTTGTGTTTAACTGACATTGATTTTTGTCCCCTGATGAACCCCTTCAATGAGAGGAAGGGGGGAAACGCGTCGGGACACGTGATTGTACAACCTATATCTAATATAAATACTAGTACCCAGATATCCATATGGGCTAGTATACCAAGGGCACCATAAGGATAGACAGTATAGGCACGTGGACGGAGTGTGCCTACCATTAAGACACATCTCCGGGCTGAGGAGTCTAAAAGGGATATCATAGGGACAGATACTGATATGGCAAAGGTTGCCTTGATGCGTTCCTCCCCTTCATCTTCCTCAAACTGATCCGCCTGTCTGATCCTGTTCTTTTGCGTGTAAATAGTTTTGTGTTTTTGTTGTGTTTGTTTTTGCATCATTTGTGTTCCCTTCTCTAGGGAATATTTATTTTAGATGACCCTAATAATTAATTTTTAGGTAGTCGTACCTCGGTGATAGTCTCTATATTTTTGCCAGTACCTAAAGTGGTCACAAAGTATATTTTGTTATACTCCTTCCAATGATTGTATCGATAAAATATATGGATATCCACGTGGTTTGAAAATTTACTGTAAAAATATATACCTTGTGAGTTATATAAAATATTATAGATATTAAATCTAGTGACAGTGAACAAAAAGGGAGTATTCCTTTCTGATGGTATTCCTTTCTGACAGTAATTTAGAGTGCAGCAATATATAAAGACATACAAGAGTAAAACATTAATATCATGCAATACAGTGTTGAGGATTCAATACAAAAAGTACAATATTGTTATAATGTAAAACTGCAATATTAAGGATTCAATCTAAAATGCAATATTAAAAGTTCAATATTGTTAGTGTAGAACCGCAATCTGTTATACTTTATCCACATTAACGATAGTCTCACTGTGTGACGTAAGCCTGGATGTTTGTATCCTATCCAGCGCTTAGTCCGAGATTGTGTGCTGTCTGGTGCCGTTGGGGTTACAGATTCTCCCGTAAGGTGGGGATGCAGGAGGCACCTTATAGTATGCAATTGATTTTACTTTCTCCAATAGAAATGTAGTATAAATGTGGAATCTATTTTATAGTTGTGCGATTCCCATTTGTCGGCCGACTTATTATCAATATTCATACGTTGGAGGAAGTTGAGTATTGTATCATTTACTCACAGTTGGTTGTCTTCAGATTTCGCTCCTGACTTAAATAACTTGGTAATGTTATGTCGCTTGTAATGGCCCGTTGTATATATCTCTCTGTGGCCGCGGCGTCCCACGTGCCTACAGAACTTTTGCTGCTTGTCTCTGCCGAAGCACCTCCACAGTCGTGGGATGATTACCAGGTCTAGATTGCAGGTTTGCTTTTTAGGGCTGTGGTAAGCGTCCAGTATTACGTCTGGAGACCTTGATTAGAGCGCTCTTTCAAAGTATAGGGGTCCGGTATTGATGAGAAGTGTTCAGCTGGGGGTCCTCTATCACCAGACGCGTTTCGGAGATCTCAGTCTCCTTCCTCAGTGGTCGTAAGACCCCCAGATGTAATGGACCTTTTATAGTCTTGTTGGGTAAACGCCTTAAGTCTGCTGGAAAAACTGATATGGATTAATTTGGATTGGTATCCTGAGTCATCTGGAAAACCTGCTGTGGATTTACTTTTATATTGTAGGCATTCTAGATGTATTGGAGATAGCCGTAGTTTCGCTAGGCACATTGCGGTTTTAGTGCGATTGTTCATATATGCTCAATCCATGTTAAACAAAGTGCTTATTAGATTGCGGTTTCACTGTAGTCATTCATATAATTAATCTGCATTAAACAATAGCGTATTCAACATAGTTTTATAATAACTATAAATATAAAAAGTTCCTTGTTATAAAAAATTCCTTGATATAGAAGAACTCCATGATATAGAAAACCCCCTATATGATTCCCTATAATATAGATCATCATTATTAGTAAAATGTATTTAATCAAAGTACATGAAAACGCAAAATGGATATGAATGTAATATAAACATAAAAATAGAAATAAAACGCCTATTGATTTCAATGCGATTTTATAGTACATTTAAATAAAGGTAAAAGACATAGTAGTTTTAATGCGGTTCCTTCTAAAATATATATACAGTACAGACCAAAAGTTTGGATGCACCTTCTCATTCAAAGAGTTTTCTTTATTTTCATGACTATGAAAATTGTAGATTCACACTGAAGGCATCAAAACTATGAATTAACACATGTGGAATTATATACATAACAAAAAAGTGTGAAACAACTGAAAATATGTCATATTTTAGGTTCTTCAAAGTAGCCACCTTTTGCTTTGATTACTGCTTTGCACACTCTTGGCATTCTCTTGATGAGCTTCAAGAGGTAGTCACCTGAAATGGTTTTCACTTCACAGGTGTGCCCTGTCAGGTTTAATAAGTGGGATTTCTTGCCTTATAAATGGGGTTGGGACCATCAGTTGCGTTGTGGAGAAGTCAGGTGGATACACTGCTGATATTCCTACTGAATAGACTGTTAGAATTTGTATCATGGCAAGAAAAAAGCAGCTAAGTAAAGAAAAACGAGTGGCCATCATTACTTTAAGAAATGAAGGTCAGTCAGTCCAAAAAATTGTGAAAACTTTGAAAGTGTCCCCAAGTGCAGTGACAAAAACCATCAAGCGCTACAAAGAAACTGGCTCACATGCGGACCGCCCCAGGAAAGGAAGACCAAGAGTTACCTCTGCTGCGGAGGATAAGTTCATCCGAGTCACCAGCCTCAGAAATCGCAGGTTAAGGCCTCATGCACACGACAGTTTATTTTCACAGTCCGCAAAAACGGGGTCCGTAGGTCCGTGATCCGTGACCGTTTTTTCGTCCGTGGTCTTCCTTGATTTTTGGAGGATCCACGGACATGAAAAAAAGTCGTTTTGGTGTCCGCCTGGCCGTGCGGAGCCAAACGGATCCGTCCTGAATTACAATGCAATTCAATGGGGACGGATCCGTTTGATGTTGACACAATATGGTGCCTTTTCAAACGGATCGTCCCCATTGACTTTCAATGTAAAGTCTGGAGTTCTTTTATACCATCGGATTGGAGTTTTCTCCAATCCGATGGTATATTTTAACTTGAAGCGTCCCCATCACCATGGGAACGCCTCTATGCTAGAATATACTGTCGGATATGAGCTACTTCGTGAAACTCAGAACCGACAGTATATTCTAACACAGAGGCGTTCCCATGGTGATGGGGACGCTTCTAGTTAGAATACACTACAAACTTTGTACAAGACTGCCCCCTGCTGCCTGGCAGCACCCGATCTCTTACAGGGGGATATGATAGCACAACTAACCCCTTCGGGTGCGGCACCTAAAGGGGTTAATTGTACTATCATATTCCCCTGTAAGAGATCAGGGCTGCCAGGCAGCAGGGGCAGACCCCCCCCCTCCCCAGTTTGAAGATCGTTGGTGGCACAGTGTGCGCCCCCCATCTGGCCCCCCGTCCTCCCTCTAGTGTAATAAATCGTTGGTGGCACAGTGTGCGCCCCCCCATCGGGCCCCCCCCTTCCTCCCTCTATTGTTATAAATCGTTGGTGGCACAGTGTGCGCCCACCATCGCCCCCCCTCCCTCCCTCTATTGTAATAAATCGTTGGTGGCACAGTGTGCGCCCACCATCGCCCCTCCTCCCTCTATAGCAGTAACAACATTGGTGGCAGTGTGCGGCCTCCCATCTCCCCCCCCCATCATTGGTGGCAGCGTAGTTCCGATCGGAGTCCCAGTTTAATCGCTGGGGCTCCGATCGGTAACCATGGCAACCAGGAAGCTACTGCAGCCCTGGTTGCCATGGTTACTTAGCAATAGTACAATAGTTTCATACTTACCTGCTTGCTGCTGCGATGTCTGTGACCGGCCGGGAGCTCCTCCTACTGGTAAGTGACAGTTCTTTAGCAATGCGCCGCACAGACCTGTCACTTACCAGTAGGTGGAGCTCCCGGCCGGACACAGACATCGCAGCAGCAAGCAGGTAACTATGAATCTTCTACTATTGTACTATTGCTAAGTAACCATGGCAACCAGGACTGCAGTAGCGTCCTGATTGCCATGGTTACCGATCGGAGCCCCAGCGATTAAACTGGGACTCCGATCGGAACTACGCTGCCACCAATGATGGGGGGGGGGAGATGGGAGGCCGCACACTGCCACCAATGTTGTTACTGCTATAGAGGGAGGGGGGGGGCCGATGGTGGGCGCACACTGTGCCACCAACGATTTATTACAATAGAGGGAGGGAGGGGGGGGCGATGGTGGGCGCACACTGTGCCACCAACGATTTATTACAATAGAGGGAGGGAGGGGGGGGCCCCGATGGGGGGCGCACACTGTGCCACCAACGATTTATAACAATAGAGGGAGGAAGGGGGGGCCTGATGGGGGGCGCACACTGTGCCACCAACGATATTCAAACTGGGGAGGGGGGGGGGGTCTGCCCCCTGCTGCCTGGCAGCCCTGATCTCTTACAGGGGAATATGATAGTACAATTAACCCCTTTAGGTGCCGCACCCGAAGGGGTTAGTTGTGCTATCATATCCCCCTGTAAGAGATCGGGTGCTGCCAGGCAGCAGGGGGCAGTCTTGTACAAAGTTTGTAGTGTATTCTAACTAGAAGCGTCCCCATCACCATGGGAACGCTTCTGTGTTAGAATATACTGTCGGATATGAGTTTTCACGAAGTGAAAACTTAGATCTGAAAAAGCTTTTATGCAGACGGATCTTCGGATCCGTCTGTATGAAAGCAACCTACGGCCACGGATCACGGACACGGATGCCAATCTTGTGTGCATCCGTGTTCTTTCACGGACCCATTGACTTGAATGGGTCCGTGAACCGTTGTCCGTCAAAAAAATAGGACAGGTCATATTTTTTTGACGGACAGGATACACGGATCACGGCCTCGGCTGCAAAACAGTGCATTTTCCGATTTTTGGAGGTGTGATGGTGTGGGCGTGCTTTGCTGGTGACACTGTTGGGGATTTATTCAAAATTGAAGGCATACTGAACCAGCATGGCTACCACAGCATCTTGCATCGGCATGTAATTCCATTCGGTTTGTGTTTAGTTGGACCATCATTTATTTTTACAGGACAATGACCCCAAACACACCTCCAGGCAAAGTAAGGGCTATTTGACCATGAAGGAGAGTGATGGGGTGCTGCGCCAGATGACCTGGCCTCCACAGTCACCGGACCTGAACCCAATCGAGATGGGGTGAGCTGGACCGCAGAGTGAAGGCAAAAGGGCCAACAAGTGCTAAGCATCTCTGGGAACTCCTTCAAGACCGTTGGAAGACCATTTCAGGTGACTACCTCTTGAAGCTCATCAAGAGAATGCCAAGAGCGTGCAAAGCAGTAATCGAAGCAAAAGGTGTCTACTTTGAAGAACATAGAATATGACATATTTTCAGTTGTTTCACACTATTTTGTTATGTATATAATTCCACATGTGTTAATTCATAGTTGTGATGCCTTCAGTGTGAATCTGCAATTTTCATAGTCATGAAAAAAAAGAAAACTCTGAATGAGAAGGTGTGTCCAAACTTTTGGTCTGTACTGTATCTCAGTTAAAATTCGAAATTGAGATTTAAATACTGTATGGCATTATATTAGTTTGTATCATCTATCATTCTTACAGTATTGTTACCTATAGATGATGGGGACATATTGAAGAGCATATTGAAGATATCTTAGTGAGAATATAGATATAGATATATGGATGTGGATGGAAGTGCGGAGGGGAGATAGCAGTGCTGGTAAAACAGCCTGACTGCTATTTCGCATCAGCAGGCAGCGTCACACATCGATTTAAATTCATAGGAAGCCAAAAATTTCTAGGTCAGCATTCAGTCCATTGGATAAGAGGGTGCCCAGTTCGTAAATTTTTCTGGATTCGAGTCTGGACATTCTAAAAATATGATTACCTCCTCTCCAATGTGTGGGGACCTGTTCAAGTGCAGTAAATATTGAACCTGCTGGATTTTGACTATGGTGCGTTTTGTAGTGATTATATAGAGAGTGATTTTCGTACCCTTTTTTTATATTGTTTGTGTGTTCAGCTATGCATTTTTTAAGGGGTCTTTTTGTTCTTACCAACATATTGTAGCTTGCAAGGGCATTGAAATATATATATTACACTACTAGTATCGCCTGTTATGAAATTTCTTATTTTGTGTACATGGTTGTTTGCAGAAGATGTGATGGAGTGGGTAGATTTGGGGAATTTAATCAGGTGGCACCCTAATATATATATTTCAATGCCCTTGCAAGCTACAATATGTTGGTAAGAACAAAAAGACCCCTTAAAAAATGCATAGCTGAACACACAAACAATATAAAAAAAGGGTACGAAAATCACTCTCTATATAATCACTACAAAACGCACCATAGTCAAAATCCAGCAGGTTCAATATTTACTGCACTTGAACAGGTCCCCACACATTGGAGAGGAGGTAATCATATTTTTAGAATGTCCAGACTCGAATCCAGAAAAATTTACGAACTGGGCACCCTCTTATCCAATGGACTGAATGCTGACCTAGAAATTTTTGGCTTCCTATGAATTTAAATCGATGTGTGACGCTGCCTGCTGATGCGAAATAGCAGTCAGGCTGTTTTACCAGCACTGCTATCTCCCCTCCGCACTTAGAATCCACATCCATATATCTATATTCTCACTAAGATATCTTCAATATGCTCTTCAATATGTCCCCATCGTCTATAGGTAACAATACTGTAAGAATGATAGATGATACAAACAAATATAATGCCATACAGTATTTAAATCCCAATTTCGAATTTTATATGATATATATATTGTAGGAGAGTACCTGGGGTGGTAGTAGACGGGAGGTACGTGCCACCGGGGGTCCTGGCTCCGGTGGAGTAAGAGCCAGAAAAGTGCATTTTGCAGCGGTTATGCTGTTAACACAGCGGATCCGGGCCGGCTCTTATTGGGAGCAGGCAGATATGCGGGCGGGTGCCTGTCTCCCCACGGTCCAGGCCAGGTTTTGCAGGGAAGGGTTAAAACCTGACCAGCAACAAGGGTGTGGTGTGCAATGTGAAGCTTCTGTGTTCTCTGGCTGTGAGAGTGAGAAGTGGAGGTGAGCTGGGCTGTGTGCTGAGGCCTGTGGAGGACTGTGCAGGATCCTGCAGCTGAAACCAGGAGGGATCAGTGTCCTGTGGCTAGAAGCAAGACCCATGGACTTACTTCACCAAGGAGAAAAAGGTGACATTACTCCTGGCTTTAAATAGACTTTGCTTTATGTGACTGAAACAGGCCTCAAGTAGCCTGCAGCAGGGACTTGCTGTGTTTGAACTATTATTTTGCTGTTGTGTGTGACCACCCTCCCTATGAACTGCACCGTCTTTCACAAATATGCACCGTGTGAATAAACAAAGCATCGTGTTTTACACCAAGACCATTCTGTGTTGCCTCTATACTGCACTCGCTACCACTGCCTACCAGAGCGGATCCCCACAATTGGTGGCTTCAGCGGGCAAACGGCAGTGAGGCCGGAAATTGTGTTGTTTGGACTGTATGTCATATATTAAGCCGGCAAGTTTTGTGGCTCCAGATAAGATGGAGGAGGCCATTAGACACTTGGTGCAAAGTAATGAGGAGGCTACTCGGAGACATGAGGAAGCCCTGAGAGACCAGCGGCAGTTGAATAGTCTAGTGGCCCAGTAACTGGCGACTATGCAGGAGTCCATGCGTGTGTTACAACAACAAGCTGTCCCGGGGGGACCCGCAGTCCTACCTGCTGCCCGGGATAAGGTGCGCTCAGCATTAAGAAATATGGGCCCCGAAGAGGATATCGAGGCGTTCCTGATGGTCTTCGAACGCACTGCGGAACAGGAAAGGTTACCGGCAGAACAGTGGGCCGAAGTAGTGGCGCCATTTTTAGTGGGAGACGCACAAAAGGCCTACTTCGACCTCAGTCAGAAGGAAGCCAAAAGCTATAAGAGGCTGAAGGGGGAGGTGTTGGCTCGTCTTGGGGTTAATACCTATGTGCGTGCACATCGAGTCTATCGGTGGGCCTTCTCCGAGTCCCGGCCTGCTCGGTCCCAGGCCTATGACCTCTTACACCTGGTAAGAAAATGGCTGCAGCCTGAGACATTGAGCCCCTCGCAGATGGTGGAACGGGTGGTGGTTGATCGTTTGGTGCGCACACTGCCAAGGGCCATACAGCGCTGGGTTGGTCAGGGAGACCCCGGCAACCTGGATCAGTTAGTAAGCCTTGTCGAGAGGTATGTGGCAACCCAGGACTTGGTGCGGGACTCAACGCAGGCGCAGGAATCCCGTCGGGCTCCCTCTCAGGCTAGGGATCCGGAAAAAGGGACCCAACCACAAAGGGGGGGGAAGGCTAGTCCTACTCCAGGGAAGAGAGACCGGGGAGGGACCACGGGGATTCAATGTTGGCACTGCCACGGCCTGGGACATAGGGCAGCGAACTGTCCTCAAACACCTGAACCCATGGACTGCGGGTTTGCTCGCCGGTCCTCTTTCTTTGCCCGGCCTGTATGTACCGCGGATGCCAGGCCGACCACCGATATGCCACCTCTGTGCCAAGTCTTGGTCGATGGGCATCCGATTAATGCTTTGCTGGACTCTGGGAGCCTGGTGACCCTAGTGCATGAGTCCTTAGTGTCTGAGACACTCCCAGAGAAGCAAACCCTGTCCATTGTCTGTATCCATGGGGACCGCCGGGAGTACCCCACTGCCAGGGTTACCATGTCAGTGTTGGGCAAAGAGGTGCAGCATGTCGTCGGAGTGGGACGCCAAATCCCTTATGCCGCCATACTGGGAAGGGTTTTTCCTTTGTTCTGGACTCTATGGAAGAGCAATATGCCTTCCCTTAGGGACAGATGACAATCGGGCCCAGTGCCCGAGGATCCCGATGCAGGGATACCAGCTGTAGGGGTCACCACATCACCTGTAGAGTGTCATCCCGATAGGTTTCCCCTAGAGGTGTTGGCAGGCGAATCCGTGGAAACCCCGTCCATCCCGGACCTGGAGGTATCCCGTGACACGTTCGGGACCGCCCAGCTCCAGGATCCGACATTATTACGGGCGAGGGAAGGGGTGACAGTGGTAAATGGGGTGGCTCAGCACCCAGGGGCCGACTCGGTGTTTCCCCATCTGGCTTTTAACCAGGACCTGCTGTATAGGGTGGACAAAGTGCAGCACGAGGTAGTGGAGCAGCTGGTGGTACCCCAGCCATACCGCCGTGTGGTACTGGACTTGGCCCACTCCCACGTGCTGGGAGGACATTTGGGCGTAAAAAAAACCCAAGAGCGGATTCTGCAAAGGTTCTATTGGCCCGGGGTTTATGAGGAGGTCAAAAGGTTTTGCCAATCCTGTCCAGTGTGTCAGATGACGAGCCCCCAGCCTCACTATCGCAGTCCCCTAGTACCCATGCCCATCATCGAGGTCCCCTTCGAAAGAATAGGGATGGATCTGGTAGGCCCCATAAACAAGTCGGCCAGAGGGCACCAGCATATCTTGGTGGTCTTAGACTATGCCACCAGATATCCTGAAGCGATCCCACTACGTCATACTTCTGCTAAGCTCATAGCTAAAGAACTCATGGGTATGTTCGCAAGGGTGGGGATTCCAAAAGAGATCCTGACCGACCAGGGGACGCCCTTCATGTCTAAGGTGACGAGGGAGCTCTGCAAGCTTTTAGGGGTTAAACGGTTGCACACGTCCGTATACCATCCTCAGACCGACGGACTAGTGGAGCGCTTTAACAAAACCCTAAAAACTATGCTTAAAAGAACCGTAGCCAAAGACGGAAAGGATTGGGACCTGTTGCTGCCGTACGTATTGTTCGCAGTGCGAGAAGTGCCCCAGGCATCTACGGGATTCTCGCCCTTCGAGCTATTATACGGTCGACGGCCAAGAGGGTTGCTGGATATCGCTAAAGAGGCGTGGGAGCAACAGCCCACCCCCCACAAGAGTATTATAGAGCATATAGAAAAGATGCAGGACCGTATAGAGACAGTCCTACCAATCGTCCGGGAACACATGGAAGTCGCCCAATTGGCACAGAGCCGGGTATACAACCGGAGTGCCCAGGTCCGGACATTTAACCCGGGTGACCGGGTACTGGTGCTAGTCCCCACCATTGACAGTAAGTTTTTGGCACGGTGGCAAGGTCCCTACGAGGTGAAAGAGAAGGTAGGGTCAGTGAATTACAAGATATCCCAGCCAGGCCGGTGGAAGCCAGAACAGGTATATCATGTAAATTTACTGAAATAGTGGAGAGATAGGGAGTGTCTTATTGGGGACAGCCCAAGCACTGTCTTGTCTGCGGGGAAGATCCCAGCTCCACCCGAGGTCCCGGAGGGCACCTCCGCGGTAAAGATAGCGGGTGGTCTGTCGACTAAACAAGCTCAGGAAGCCAAAGAGTTGGTGAGTCGAAATAGGGACGTATTCTCTGAGCTTCCTGGTCGAACTTCGGTAGTCCGACATGACATCGTCACCGAGCCCCACGTCAGGGTACGGTTAAAGCCGTATCGTGTACCGGAGGCCCGGCGACAGGCCATTTCAGAAGAAGTAAGGTCTATGTTGAGGTTAGGGGTGATTTGAGGAGTCAAGGAGCGAGTGGGCCAGCCCCATAGTCCTCATCCCAAAACCTGACGGTACTCTGCGCTTCTGCAATGACTTTAGAAAGCTCAACGAAGTGTCGAAATTCGATGCCTACCCCATGCCCCGGGTAGACGAGCTCATAGAACGGCTAGGGAAAGCTCGCTATTTCTCGGTCCTCGACCTCACAAAAGGATATTGGCAGGTGCCTCTCACGGAGGCGGCAAAGGAGAAGACTGCCTTTGTCCCCCCCGAGGGGTTATTTCAGTACCAAGTTTTGCCCTTTGGCCTACATGGTGCTCCAGCCACCTTCCAGCGATTGATGGACGTCATCCTACGGCCCCATCGTCCATATGCTTCGGCATATCTGGACGACATCATCGTGTTTAGCCAGGACTGGGAGAGTCACCTGCCCAAGGTACAGGCTGTAGTCGATTCACTTAGAAAAGCTGGACTGACGGCCAACCCAAAAAAGTGTTCGCTCGGGTTCGAGGAGGTCCGGTACCTGGGATATGTGATTGGGCGGGGAGTTGTCAAACCCCAGGTAGACAAGTTTGAGGCGATCAAGAGCTGGCCCAGACCTCTTACCACCAAGCAAGTACGTTCGTTCCTAGGGATGATAGGATATTACAAGCGCTTTATCCCCAACTTTGCCACAGTAGCAGCCCCATTGACAAGACTTTTAAAGGGGAGGAAGACGGTGATGGTCCGCTGGGATGAGCAGGCGGAGGAGGCATTCTCCCGTTTGAAGTCGGCTCTGTGTGGGTCCCCGTTTTTGGTGACACCCGACTTCACACGGGAATTTGTCGTTCAGACGGACGCCTCTGGAGTGGGCCTAGGGGCAGTACTCTCTCAGGAAATCAGTGGTGAGGAACACCCTGTTGTCTTCCTGAGTCGCAAACTCACCCCAGCGGAAACCAGGTACAGTGTGGTAGAGAGAGAATGCCTGGCCATTAAGTGGGCCCTCGAGTCCCTTAGGTACTATCTGTTAGGGAGAAGGTTCCGTCTGGTGACCGACCATTCCCCTCTCCAGTGGATGAGCCGGGCCAAGGAGGGGAGTGCCCGGGTCACCAGATGGTTCTTGTCCCTCCAGAATTTTAAGTTCAGTGTCGAACACAGGGCAGGCCGCTTACAGGGGAATGCCGATGCCCTGTCCCGGGTACACTGTTGTACATGTGTCCAACCCCTCAGGATTGAACAGGGTGTGCAACCCTTCAGGGTTGAACAAAGGGGGGGGATATGTAGGAGAGTACCTGGGGTGGTAGTAGACGGGAGGTACGTGCCACCGGGGGTCCTGGCCCCGGTGGAGTAAGAGCCAGAAAAGTGCATTTTGCAGCGGTTATGCGAACACAGCGGATCCGGGCCGGCTCTTATTGGGAGCAGGCAGATATGCGGGCAGGTGCCTGTCTCCCCACAGTCCAGGCCAGGTTTTGCAGGGAAGGGTTAAAACCTGACCAGCAACAAGGGTGTGGTGTGCAATGTGAAGCTTCTGTGTTCTCTGGCTGTGTGCTGAGGCCTGTGGAGGACTGTGCAGGATCCTGCAGCTGAAACCAGGAGGGATCCGTGTCCTGTGGCTAGAAGCAAGACCCATGGACTTACTTCACCAAGGAGAAAAAGGTGACATTACTCCTGGCTTTAAATAGACTTTGCTTTATGTGACTGAAACAGGCCTCAAGTAGCCTGCAGCAGGGACTTGCTGTGTTTGAACTATTATTTTGCTGTTGTGTGTGACCACCCTCCCTATGAACTGCACCGTCTTTCACAAATATGCACCGTGTGAATAAACAAAGCATCGTGTTTTACACCAAGACCATTCTGTGTTGCCTCTATACTGCACTCGCTACCACTGCCTACCAGAGCGGATCCCCACAATATATATATACAGGGAGTGCAGAATTATTAGGCAAGTTGTATTTTTGAGGATTGATTTTATTATTGAACAACAACCATGTTCTCAATGAACCCAAAAAACTCATTAATATCAAAGCTGAATATTTTTGGAAGTAGTTTTTAGTTTGTTTTTAGTTTTAGCTATTTTAGGGGGATATCTGTGTGTGCAGGTGACTATTACTGTGCATAATTATTAGGCAACTTAACAAAAAACAAATATATACCCATTTCAATTATTTATTTTTACCAGTGAAACCAATATAACATCTCAACATTCACAAATATACATTTCTGACATTCAAAAACAAAACAAAAACAAATCAGTGACCAATATAGCCACCTTTCTTTGCAAGGACACTCAAAAGCCTGCCATCCATGGATTCTGTCAGTGTTTTGATCTGTTCACCATCAACATTGCGTGCAGCAGCAACCACAGCCTCCCAGACACTGTTCAGAGAGGTGTACTGTTTTCCCTCCTTGTAAATCTCACATTTGATGATGGACCACAGGTTCTCAATGGGGTTCAGATCAGGTGATCAAGGAGGCCATTTCATTAGATTTTCTTCTTTTATACCCTTTCTTGCCAGCCACGCTGTGGAGTACTTGGACGAGTGTGATGGAGCATTGTCCTGCATGAAAATCATGTTTTTCTTGAAGGATGCAGACTCCTTCCTGTACCACTCCTTGAAGAAGGTGTCTTCTAGAAACTGGCAGTAGGACTGGGAGTTGAGCTTGACTCCATCCTCAACCCGAAAAGGCCCCACAAGCTCATCTTTGATGATACCAGCCCAAACCAGTACTCCACCTCCACCTTGCTGGCGTCTTAGTCGGACTGGAGCTCTCTGCCCTTTACCAATCCAGCCACGGGCCCATCCATCTGGCCCATCAAGACTCACTCTCATTTCATCAGTCCATAAAACCTTAGAAAAATCAGTCTTGAGATATTTCTTGGCCCAGTATTGACTTTTTAGCTTGTGTGTCTTGTTCAGTGGTGGTCGTCTTTCAGCCTTTCTTACCTTGGCCATGTCTCTGAGTATTGCACACCTTGTGCTTTTGGGCACTCCAGTGATGTTGCAGCTCTGAAATATGGCCAAACTGGTGGCAAGTGGCATCTTGGCAGCTGCACGCTTGACTTTTCTCAGTTCATGGGCAGTTATTTTGCGCCTTGGTTTTTCCACACGCTTCTTGCGACCCTGTTGACTATTTTGAATGAAACGCTTGATTGTTCGATGATCACGCTTCAGAAGCTTTGCAATTTTAAGAGTGCTGCATCCCTCTGCAAGATATCTCGCTATTTTTGACTTTTCTGAGCCTGTCAATTCCTTCTTTTGACCCATTTTGCCAAAGGAAAGGAAGTTTTCTAATAATTATGCACACCTGATATAGGGTGTTGATGTCATTAGACCACACCCCTTCTCATTACAGAGATGCACATCACCTAATATACTTAATTGGTAGTAGGCTTTCGAGCCTATACAGCTTGGAGTAAGACAACATGCATAAAGAGGATGATGTAGTCAAAATACTTATTTGCCTAATAATTCTGCACTCCCTATATGTATGTGTATATATATATATATATATATATATATATATATTTTAGAAGGAACCACATTAAAACTACTACCTATGTCTTTTACCTATTTAAATGTACTATAAAATTGCATGGAAATCAATAGGCTTTTTTTCTATTTTTATTTTTATGTTTATATTACATTCATATCCATTTTGCGTTTTCATGTACTTTGATTAAATACATTTTACTAATAATGATGATCTATATTATAGGGAATCATATAGGGGGTTTTCTATATCATGGAGTTCTTCTATATCAAGGAATTTTTTATATCAAAGGAATTTTTTATAACAAGGAACTTTTTATATTTATAGTTATTATAAAACTATGTTGAATACGCTATTGTTTAATGCAGATTAATTATATGAATGACTACAGTGAAACCGCAATCTAATAAGCACTTTGTTTAACATGGATTGAGCATATATGAACAATCGCACTAAAACCGCAATGTGCCTAGCGAAACTACGGCTATCTCCAATACATCTAGAATGCCTGCAATATAAAAGTAAATCCACAGCAGGTTTTCCAGATGACTCAGGATACCAATCCAAATTAATCCATATCAGTTTTTCCAGCAGACTTAAGACGTTTACCCAACAAGACTATAAAAGGTCCATTACATCTGGGGGTCTTAAGACCACTGAGGAAGGAGACTGAGATCTCCAAAACGCGTCTGGTGATAGAGGACCCCCAGCTGAACACTTCTCATCAATACCGGACCCCTATACTTTGAAAGAGCGCTCTAATCAAGGTCTCCTGACGTAATACTGGACGCTTACCACAGCCCTAAAAAGCAAACCTGCAATCTAGACCTGGTAATCATCCCACGACTGTGGAGGTGCTTCGGCAGAGACAAGCAGCAAAAGTTCTGTAGGCACGTGGGACGCCGCGGGCACAGAGAGATATATACAACGGGCCATTACAAGCGACATAACATTACCAAGTTATTTAAGTCAGGAGCGAAATCTGAAGACAACCAACTGTGAGTAAATGATACAATACTCAACTTCCTCCAACGTATGAATATTGATAATAAGTCGGCCGACAAATGGGAATCACACAACTATAAAATAGATTCCACATTTATACTACATTTGTATTGGAGAAAGTAAAATCAATTGCATACTATAAGGGGCCTCCTGCACCCCCACCTTACGGGAGAAACTATAACCCCAACGGCACGTGGATATCCATATATTTTATTAATACAATCATTGGAAGGAGTATAACAATATATACTTTGTGACCACTTTAGGTACTGGCAACAATATAGAGACACTTAAGAATCTATATATATGTATAATAAATATTGAATATTATATATGAGTAAAGTCTCATGTGGATATATAAATATACTTCCATATGAGGTGTGCACAACTAACCTATATTTTATAATTACTCAGCCCAGGTAATAGTTACTATCCGGCCTTGGTATGTTCTGTATATTATTATATGTGAGCTGGCCTGGTATAAGTTATACATCTTCTGGTATATTAAGATGTACATATATAATCATATAAGGAGATACCTAGGTTATTCCAGCATTCTCCATATCCCTATATATATCCCTATATACAAGAAGATGTATAACTTATACCAGCTGTACATATATAATTATATACAGGAGATACCCAGGTTATATAATCAGCGTGGTCCACTATATCACTATATACAAGAAGATGTTATACCGTATATCATCCTCTTGTATATAGTGATATACACTCACCTAAAGAATTATTAGGAACACCTGTTCTATTTCTCATTAATGCGATTATCTAGTCAACCAATCACATGGCAGTTGCTTCAATGCATGTAGGGTTGTGGTCCTGGTCAAGACAATCTCCTGAACTCCAAACGGAATGTCAGAATGGGAAAGAAAGGTGGGCTACAACAGCAGAAGACCCCACCGGGTACCACTCATCTCCACTACAAATAGGAAAAAGAGGCTACAATTTGCACGAGCTCACCAAAATTGGACTGTTGAAGACTGGAAAAATGTTGCCTGGTCTGATGAGTCTCGATTTCTGCTGAGACATTCAAATGGAAGAGTCCGAATTTGGTGTGAACAGAATGATAACATGTATCCATCATGCCTTGTTACCACTGTGCAGGCTGGTGGTGGTGGTGTAATGGTGTGGGGGATGTTTTCTGGGCACACTTTAGGCCCCTTAGTGCCAATTGGCCATCGTTTAAATGCCACGGGCTACCTGAGCATTGTTTCTGACCATGTCCATTCCTTCATGACCACCATGTACCCATCCTCTGATGGCTACTTCCGGCAGGATAATGCACCATGTCACAAAGCTCGAATCATTTCAAATTGGTTTCTTGAACATGACAATGAGTTCACTGTACTAAAATGGCCCCTACAGTCACCAGATCTCAACCCAATAGAGCATCTTTGGGATGTGGTGGAACGGGAGCTTCGTGCCCTGGATGTGCATCCCTCAAATCTCCATCAACTCCAAGATGCTATCCTATCAATATGGGCCAACATTTCTAAAGAATGCTATCAGCACCTTGTTGAATCAATGCCACATAGAATTAAGGCAGTTCTGAAGTCAAAAGGGGGTCCAACACCGTATTAGTATGGTGTTTCTATAATATATACATACATACACATGCTCGCACGGGTGGGGGGTGGAGGCAGGTTGGGGGGGTGGTGATGGGGAAGGGGCCCCATGGATCAGTTTCGCATCGGGGCCTCATGGATTGTGTGTACGCCACTGCTTGTGACATCTGTGCAATACCTTCTGTGTGTCAGGGGCAGAGATAGGAAAAATATAAGTGAAATCTACACTGAACAAAAATATAAACGCAACACTTTTTTGGTTTTGCTCCCCTTTTGCATGAGCTGAACTCATAGATCTGAAACATTTTCTACATACACAAAAGACACATTACTCTTAAATATTGTTCACAAATCTGTCTAAATCTGTGTTAGTGACCACTTTTCCTTTGCGGAGATAATCCATCCCACCTCACAGGTGTGGCATATCAAGGTGCTGATTAGATAGCATGAATATTGCATAGGTGTGCCTTAGACTGCCCACAATGAAAGGCCACTTGCCTTATTGGGCGGGGTCAGAAAACCAGTCAGTATCTGGTGTGGCCACCATTTGTTTACGCAGTGCAACACATCTCCGTCGCATAGAGTTGATTAGGTTGTTGATTGTGGCCTGTGAAATGTTGGTCCACTCCTCTTCAATAGCTGTGCAGAGTTTCAGAACATTGGCAGGAACTGGAACACGCTGTCGTATACAGGTGAAACTCCAAAAATATGAATACCGTGCAAAAGTCCATTTATTTCAGTAATGCAAATTAAAAGGAATTGCATTAATGCAGCTTAAAATTTGAATTTTGTGAAAAGGTTCAATATTCTAGGCTCAAAGTGTCACACTGTAGTCAGAAATTAATCCATACCCCCTGAGCAAAGGGTACCTCAAAATTGTGACTTTGGGGTTTCATAAGCTATAAGCAATAATCATCCAAATTATAACAAAGGCTTGAAATATCTCGCTTTGCATGTAATGAGTCTATCTCATATATTAGTTTCACCTTTTAAGTTGCATTACTGAAATAAATGAACTTTGCACGATATTCTAATTTTTCAAGTTTCACCTATACGCCGATCCAGAGCATTCCGAACATGCTCAATGGGTGGCATGTCCGGTGAGTATGCTGGCCATGCAAGAACTGGGATGTTTTCAGCTTCCAGGAATTGTGTACAGATGCTTGCAATATGGGCCATGCATTATCATGCTGCAACATGAGGTGATGGTCGTGGATGAATGGCACAACAATGGGCCTCAGGATCTCGTCACGGTATCTCTGTGCATTCAAAATGCCATGAATAAAATGCACCTAGGTTCGTTGTCCATAACATACACTTGCCCATACCATAACCCCACCGCCACCATGGGCCACTTGATCCACAACATTGATGTCAGCAAACCGCTCACCCACAGAACGCCACACATGCTGTCTGCCATCTGCCCTGAACAGTGAAAACCTGGACTCATCGAATGTGAGCATTTGCCCACTCAAGTCAGTTACGACTAACTGCAGTCAGGTCTAGACCCCGATGAGGGCGCAAAAATTGTTTTCATTTGGTTTTTGAATTTATTTTTTTAAATACATAACTTGCGGACTTGCCCCGCCGGGCCTGGCCGTCTGCCCCAGCCTGTAGGTGTACCGTGCGGCCCTCACCTCCTAACAGAGCGGCACGCAGGCTCAGCAGCAGCATGGCATTGGCAACACAGACAGTCACGTGGTCAGGGGGGGGTGACTGCCAAGTGGCGCTGCGGCGGCGGGCAGCAGCAACTGGTGTGGACTGGGGAGCGGAGGTCTGGAGACTGGAGGAGGAGCTGTTGGTGGTGAGTAACTGTGTATGAATGAGTCTGTAAGACATCAGACAGTGACAGACTCACACAGACAGGCCCAGACCGTTCGGACTGCTGTAGGTGTAGGGGGAGAAATGTGGCAACATGGATGGAGGGGGGAGAAATGTGGCAACATGGATGGAGGGGGGAGAAATGTGGCAACATGGATGGAGGGGGGAGAAATGTGGCAACATGGATGGAGGGGGGAGAAATGTGGCAACATGGATGGAGGGGGGAGAAATGTGGCAACATGGATGGAGGGGGGAGAAATGTGGCAACATGGATGGAGGGGGAGAGAAATGTGGAAACATGGATGGAGGGGGGAGACATGGGGAGACATGTGGAAACATGGATGGAGGGGGGAGAAATGTGGGGGCTGATGTGACATAGGTGATTTGACATGGAAGGGGAGAAATGTGACGAGGGGCGCAAAAATGTGACAAAGGGGGCTGATGGCTGACATGGGGGCATATGGGCATAATGGCTGACATGGGGGACTGATGAATGGGGGCTGATCTGAGGCATTGGGGGTCTGATCTGAGGTCTGATTGATTAACATTGGGTGTCTGATTACTGGTCTGACCGAAGGTGTAATGGAAAATATTTTTTTCTTATTATCCTCCTCTAAAACCTAGGTGCGTCTTATAGGGTGAAAAATACGGTCCTTAAACCAGCGATTGTCTGAAGAAGAGCAAAGATACCAGTACCACACAGAGAATAAGCCAGCTGATGCAGACGGAACCAGGGCCAGGTGAGCTGCGGGGGGTGGGGCGCCAAAATGTAGCTTCGCTTGTGTTGGCAAAAATCCTTGCACCGGCCCTGGTCACACTGTGACACTGACTGACTGTCACTCACTGATAGCCAAGCAGGTGGCAGTCAGGGTGCTTGTGAAGGATTAATTGACCATAGACAGTACTGCCCAGAGGATGCCATATCTGCTTTCCATATAATACCAGGCAGTATTGCCCCTTCATATACCACCTGGTCACCCCACACCTAACACTCAGGGAGTCCGGTCACACTGACTGGTCTGTGACACTGACTGTCACTCACTGTGTTAGTGTCGCTCTCGCTCATTCATTCAGGCTGCCTGTGGTTGTGGAGTCCTGCGGGCGGCTCTTCTTCTTGCTCCGGCTCCGCAATGTCTTTCCCGCCTGGAAGGTGGGCGGAGCTTCGTACTGCCGTGCGCGCCCGGCCCTGGTGATTCATCAGGGAGCATGCATGCTCCTGATAGATACCGCTCCTCACACTGTGGCTCTGCGCAGTGCAGCAGCTGCAGAGCAGAGGAAGAACTCAGTTCAGTGGCGTAGCGTGGGTTGCCAGCACCCGGGGCAAGCAATGTATTGCGCCCCCCCTAAACCTGTGGACTCGCCCCTTTTTACAGATAATGTAGTAAATGTCACCTGCAGTCCTATGTAACACCACAGATAACACAGTGATAACTCTCTGAGTACAGATAATGTAGTAGATGGTTGTAAGGCCCCAGAATTCAGAACACGCACAGTGTGACCTGAAGTCTGGGGCCAGGATGTGGCAGGGTGGGCCAAATTCTATATCACCCCCCCCCCAACCCTACCGTGAAACAGATATGTGGATGGACATAACATACATTGCTACGAAATATACAGTATATTACAGCACCACATACCATACCTCATCCATCTAGTGACATCTCCTGTGATGTAGACTTTCCTCAACGTCTTCATTCGGAGATAAGACCGCCATGATACCTTCTTTCAGCTGCGTCTCTACAGAGTTTCACAGAAAGCATTTTTAGATTCCTCACTTTACTATCATCCTCCCCTCCTTGTACCTCAACACTTTTATCCTGCTGCCCCCCAATACTGTGGTAGAGCCAGACAGATAGGAGGACCAGAGTTGAGGCACACTCATATATACTAATATTACAGAGGGGCCATTATATATTATAATAATATAGAAGGGCCATTATAATGTTTAATAATACACAGGGGGCTATTATATATTATAATAATACACAGGGGGCTATTATATATTATACTAATACAGAGGGGGCTATTATATAGTATAATAATACAGAGGGGCCATTATATATTATAATAATACAGAGGGGGCTATTATATATACTAATAATACAGAGGCGGCCATTATATATTCTAATCCGTGTAGAGGGGGCACAGAGGAGGCAAAACCACTGTGTAGGGATGAGCAAATTTCATGTTATAAAATTTGTTTGTGCTTCGTTTGGTGGTAGAAGCAGAATTGCATTATGGATTCCGTTACTCGGACCATAACGCAATTCTATGACGTAGAATGCATAATGGAATGCCTTTAGAGGCATTCCGTTATTCCCTCCGTCATAATAGAAGTCTATGTGCTGCAAAACGGATCTGTCCCGTTTCCGTTATGCAAGAGAGGGCTCCCCTGCATAACGGAAACGGGACGGATCCGTTATGCAGCCCATAGACTTCTAGTTTGACGGAAGGAATAACGGAATGCCTCTAAATCCATAACGCAATTCTGCTTTTACCACCAAACGAAGTGTAAACGAATTTAAAAATCTGAAATTCGCTTATCTTTACAGCTGTGTGGAGGGGGCACAGAGGAGACAAAACCCACAGCGTGGAGAGCGCAGACGAGGCAAAACCACCTTATGGAGTTAAAATACCTTGTTAGGGGATGTACTGTATGGTGAGCAATGTAATTGTGGATGACTTTATAAAAGCTTCTAGCAGATCTCACACCGCTCATATACTCCACTACAAACTACATAAAAATACAGCCTAAAACCCTTCACCAGAAATCACTGACCACAGCATACTGTAAGTGCCTGCACTCTTCCTGCTCTGGACGCTGCTCTGCTTCTCCTTACAGCCCTTTTCCTGCATCTGGCACAGTCTGTAAGGGGCGGGAGGAAGCGGTCACATGATCTCATGACGTCATGCCCTCGAAGAAGACAATACATTCTAGACCTGTCCTGAAGCCCCCCCTTGCCCCCCCCCCCCCCATGGGCGGACGCCCATGGGTTGTGGTTAGGTCAACAAATCAAGAGGATGATCAGAGTGAGGAAGTGGAAGAGGAGGTGGTGGACGATGAGGTCACTGACCCAACCAGGGAAAGTAGAAAGCTGAATGAGGACAGCAGTACAGAGGGGGAGGGATATTCAGAACCACAACAGGCTGGAAGAGGCAGTGGGGTGACAAAAGGGAGAACGCGGGCCACAACACACAGGCCCGCAAATGTTCCACGGAGCACCCCCTTGCGGAAACCTACCTTGCCAAGGGGTAGGTGTTCCGCAGTATGGCGCTTTTTTGAGGAAAGTGGGAACGACAAAAGAATAGTAGTTTGCAACCTGTGCCACACCAAAATAAGTCGGGGCGTGAACACTAGCAACCTCACCACCACCAGCATGATCCGCCACATCCAAGCACCGTAATAAGTGGGACAAACACCTGGCTCCATAATCTGTGTCTGCGGGTCACACTACTGCCTCCTCTTCCCCTATGGTACGTGCTGGCCAATCACCTGTCGAAGGCGCAGCCGAGGATGCCTCCCGCCCTGGACCTTTGCAAGCACCATCAGTGAACACATCCACTTCCCTGTCCCAGCGCAGCGTCCAATTGTCATTACCCCAGGCAGTAAAGGCAATCAAAGTGCCCTGTCAATCAAAGTGCAGAGGATGCGTCAGAGAGAGCAGAGCCTGTAGATTGTTCCTAGAGGCTTATTTGCATTTTATATTAAAACATAATTTTTTCTCAGCAATGCGGGCACATTTGAACATGGGACCAACACAGATGTCTTCAGCTCCCAAGTGCACATGTAACAGGTCAGCCAGTTTCATAGGTACAAATCTGCTGACAGATGCCCTTTAACCCCTTAAGGGCTCAGCCCTATTTCACCTTAATGACCAGTGTCACTTTAAGTGCTGATAACTTTAAAATGCTTTGACTTATCCAGGCCATTCTTAGATTGTTTTTTCGTCACATATTGTACTACATGACACTGGTAAAATGAAGTAAAAAAAAAAAAAAAAACATTTTTATTTATAAAAAAAATACCAAATTTACCAAAACTTTTTAAAAAAATTGCAAATTTCCAAGTTTCAATTTCTCTACTTTTATAATACATAGTAATACCTTCAAAAATAGTTATTACTTTACATTCCCCATATGTCTACTTCATGTTTGGATCATTTTGGGAATGATATTTTATTTTTTGGGGATGTTACAAGGCTTAGAAGTTTAGAAGCAAATCTTGAAATTTTTCAGAAATTTTCAAAAACCCAATTTCTAGAGACCAGTTCAGGTCTGAAGTCACTTTGCGAGGCTTACATAATAGAAACCACCCACATTCTAGAAACTACACCCCTCAAGGTATTCAAAACTGATTTTACAAACGTCATTAACCCTTTAAATGTTCCACAAGAATTAATGGAAAATAGAGATACAATTTTAAAATTTCACTTTTTTGGCAGATTTTCCATTTTAATAATTTTTTTCCAGTTACAAAGCAAGGGTTAACAGCCAAACCAAACTCAATATTTATGGTTCTGATTCTGTAGTTTACAGAAACACCCCATATGTGGTCGTAAACCGCTGTACGGGCACACGGCAAGGCGCAGAAGGAAAGGAATGCCATACGGTTTTTGGAAGGCAGGTTTTGCTGGACTGTTTTTTTTTATACCATGTCCCATTTGAAGCCCCCCTGATGCACCCCTAGAGTAGAAACTCCATAAAAGTAACCCCATATAAGAAACTAAACCCCTCAAGGTATTCCAAACAGAGTTTACAAATGTCGTTAACCCTTTAAGTGTTCCACAAGAATTATTGGAAAATGGAGATGAAATTTTAGAATTTCAATTTTTGGGCAAATTTTCAATTTTAATCCATTTTCCCAGTAACAAAGCAAGGATTAACAGCCAAACAAAACTCAATATTTATGGCACTGATTCTGTAGTTTACAGAAACACCCCATATGTGGTCATAAACCGCTGTACGGGCACACGGCAGGGCGCAGAAGGAAAGGAATGCCATGCGGTTTTTGGAAGGCAGATTTTGCTGGACTGTTTTTTTTTTTTTACACCATGTCCCATTTGAAGCCCCCCTGATGCACCCCTAGAGTAGAAAGTCCAAAAAAGTGACCCCATTTTAGAAACTACAGTTTTGTTGGTACTAGTTTAGGGTACATATGATTTTGCTCTATATTATACTTTTTGTGAGGCAAGGTAACAAGAAATAGCTGTTTTGGCACCGTTTTTATTTTTTTGTTATTTACAGCATTCATCTGACAGGTTAGATCATGTGATATTTTTATAGACCAGGTTGTCATGGATGCGGCAATACCTAATATGTATACTTTTTTAAAATTTATGTTAGATTTACACAATGATTTCTTTTTTGAAAAAAAATCATGTTTTAGTGTTTCCATAGTCTGAGAGCCATAATTTTTTCAGTTTTTGGGCGAATACCTTGGGTAGGGTATGATTTTAGTGGGATGAGATGACGGTTTTATTGGGACTATTTTGGGGTGCGTGTGACTTTTTGATCTCTTGCTATTACACTTTTTGTAATGTAAGGTGAAAAAAAATAGCTTTTTTACACCGTTTTTTATTTTATTCTTTTTACGGTATTCACCTGAAGGGTTAGGTCATGTGAAATTTTTATAGAGGAAGTTATTACGGACGCTGCGATACCTAATATGTATACTTTTTTTTATTTATGTAAGTTTTACACAATGATTTCATTTTTGAAGCAAAAAAATCATGTTTTAGTGTTTCCATAGTCTGAGAGACATAATTTTTTCAGTTTTGGGGTGATTACTTTGGGTAGGGTATGATTTTTGCGGTTTTATTGGTACTATTTTGGGGTGCATATGACTTTTTGATCGCTTGCTATTACACTTTTTGTGATGTAAGGTGACAAAAAATTGTTTATTTAGCACAGTTTTTATTTTTTACGGTGTTTATCTGAGGGGTTAGGTCATATGATATTTTTATAGATACGGACGCGGCGATACCTAATATGTAGACTTTTTTTTATTTATGCAAGTATTCCACAATAATATCATTTTTGAAACAAAAAAAATGATGTTTTAGGGTCTCCATATTCTGATATATAACCGACCATAAGGAGCGAGACAAGTATAGTACAAATAAATCACTTGATTTATTTGTACTATACTTGTCTCACTCCTTATGGTCGGTTATATATATTGTGATTAGGGGTGAGCCCTAAATTTTGTTTGGGCTATATATAGGTTTCTCTCCATATTCTGAGCCATAGTTGTTTGTCTCAGGTATAGAGATGTCCCGAACTATTCGCCGGCGAATAGTTCCCGGCCAACATAGCTTGTTCGCGTTCGCCGTCAGCAGACACATTCCAGCCAATCAGCAGACCCTCCCTCCCAGACCCTCCCACCTTCTATCAAAAAGCAAGGACAGCATCCATCTTAGATTCATTCTGAAGCTGCAGTGTCACAAATTTGACAAAGTTGTAATCGCAATGCGATTAATACAGGTTATATTAATCGCATTGCAAATTCAACTTAGAGCTGCTAGGTTCCTAATGGTTGTATTGCTAGAATATAATGAAGATTGAGAATATAGTGCTATAATCGTTATATTCGGAATCGTCAATTCTAGCAATACAACCATTATGAACTCAGATCTAAGTTGTAATCGCAATGCGATAAATGCAGGTTATATTAATCGCATTGCGAATTCAACTTACCACACTCTGCGTCAACTACGTAATTTTCCATGGGAGTTTTGCCATGGATCCCCCTCCGGCATGCCACAGTCCAGGTGTTAGTCCCCTTGAAACAACTTTTCCATCACTATTGTGGCCAGAAAGAGTCCCTGTGGGTTTTAAAATTCGCCTGCCTATTGAAGTCTATGGCGGTTCACCCGGTTTGCCCGTTCGCGAACATTTGTGGAAATTCGCGTTCGCCGTTCGTGAACGGAAAATTTTATGTTTGCGACATCTCTACTTAGGTAGGGGCTAATTTTTTGCGGGATGAGGTGACGATTAGATTGGTACTATTCTGGTGGGCAAACGCCTTTTTGATCGCTTGCTGTTGTACTTTTTGTGATGTAAGGTGACAAAAAAATAGTTTATTTAGCACAGTTTTTTTTTTTTTTACGGTGTTCACCTGAGGGGTTAGGTCATGTGATATGTTTATAGAGTCGGTCGATACAGACGCGGCGATACCTAATATGTATACTTTTTTTAACCAAATTTTTACTAATTTTTTTAACTTTATTTGGGGAAAATGAAGTTTTTGTTTATTTTTACTTGGAACTTTAAATTTTTTGGGGGGAAAACTATTTTTTCAACTTTTTTTTTACTTTATATTTTGTCCCACTTTGGGACTTCAACTTTTGGGGGTCTAATCCCTTTTACAATGCATTCCAATACTTCTGTATTGGAATGCATTGGCTGTATGAGTAATACTGTGTGTATTACTCATACAGCTTCCGGCCTGTGAGATCCAAGGGGCTGGATCTCACAGGCTCGTCACCGGAAGGCAGCGCGATGCCTTCCTTAGACATCGCGCTGCCTTCCATGACATCGGGTCCCCCCTACAGCCGCATGGGGACCCGATGGCACCACTGCCCGCCGGATAAGGTAAAAGCCGCAAACCGCAGGTCTGAATTGACCTGCAGTTTGCGGCAATTGCCGACATGGGGGGGTCACGGGACCCCCCCGGCATTGTGACAGGATGCCCGCTGAATGATTTCAGCGGACATCCTGTTGCGATTAACCCTCGCCGCGCCGCAATTGCGATTTAAACTTAGGACGTACCGGTACGCCCTGAGTCCTTAGGGACTCGGAATACAGGGCATACTGGTACGCCATAAGTCCTTAAGGGGTCAAAGGGGTTATCCAATCCTATAAAAAGCCCCCCAATATGCTGGGCCCCCCAAACTGAATATACTTACCTGGGTCCCTGCTCCCTGCGCCGCTCCTGGTCCCCGCATCGCTGCTGCTTCTTCCTGTGTGCGGGTGAAAAGATCCAGTGTCCGGGTTAGGGGGTTGTTGAGCAGCCAATGGCATGTGGGGACAGGGACGAGCCTCACTAGCGCCACCTGCAATGCTAGGGAGGCTCGTCCCCATCCCCGCCTGCCATTGGCTGCTACCCACTGTCGCTGGATGTTTTCATCCACGCACGGGGAGAAGCAGGAGTGGCACAGGGACCCATGTAAGTATATTCAGTGTGGGGAACCCGGCATATTGGGGGCTTTTTATAGGATTGGATAACCCTTTTAAGGCTCTGTTTGACTGCACAATTTTTCACCAATTAGGTATACGAACACTCGTTCCCAATAATTGGCCGGTATAATCAATTAGCCGATGAGTGAACAAATGCTTGTTCATTGGTTGATGGGCATCTGTCACTAGGATCAAAGATGCCTGATTATCGGCAGCACATTTCCCTATGTAATAATTTATAGGAGAGAATGAGGAAGGAACAAACATGGTAGTAATCGTTCCTCCCTTATACAAATTTTGCATAAGGCTGTGTAATCAGGCCGGAGCAAAAGAGCGCCAATGGATGATTTTCATTAACACGGAAGATAGAGCAGTGTAATACCACCTGAAAGGTCCTATTACACCTACAGATAATCGCTAACAAGCTCATTAGCAATGATCTGGCATTGTAATTCAGCCGCCAATTACCCAATAAAGAATTTGTTCATTGGGTAATTGGAGTCTTTCAACATGTTTAAAAATAAACGTTCTCCGGTGGCAGATCGTGCAGGGTACTCAGCACTCCGCTGCCAGCAAACAATGATTGAGTATGGGAACAACCGATGGCATTAACGATTACTTTTCCCCATACTGTGGAGGAGATCACTGCATGTAATTGCAGCAGTCTCCTCCGCTAGTGAGCAAGTGATTGCTGGAAAGGAACTCTTCCCTCCCGACAATCGCTTTCAGAATCTGTAGGTGTAAAGGACCCTTAAAGGGTTGTAGTAACCAGGGCCGGTTCTAGGTGAAATGGGGCCCTGGTGTGAGAAACAATAATTCCCCCCCCCCCCCCATGACACTTGATGACTTTTACAGAAGAAACTGTATATTGTGGGGCACAGTGTATGCTATATGTGTATAACATAAACATATTTCATATGAAAACTTACACTTGCTTGGCTTGGCCCTTGGGGATCTCGGACACCACTTCAACACTTTGGCCGGGGGCTCAGCGGAGCTGATGTTGTGTTTTATCCTAATGAGAAAGATTTCATAATAAGGATTTGGAGAAAGGGCAGAGGGATAGCAGAGCAGGGAGAGGATGGTGCTGCTACTAGGGGGTCATACCATGGGGGAGTAATAAAGCCCACCATAATGCCCCCCAGTAGAAATAATTCTCCCTATAATGTGACAGTGCAAAAAATACCCCCTTGTAATGCCCCCAGTTGAGCGAATGTTCCCATAGTGCCCCCATAATGTGCCAGTAAAAAATACCCCTATATAGTTTCCCAGTAAATGCCCCCAGAGTGCTCCTCTCCCCCCTCCCTCCTAGTGCCCCCATAATGTACCAGTGTCTCCCATAATTTGTAAGTATAAAATACCCCTTCTCAGTGCCCCTGTAGATGACCCCATAGTACTCCTCTCCCCCCTTCCCCATAGTACCCACCATAATGTGTCCCAGTATAAAATGCCCCTATACAGAGCCCCCATATAAAATAACCGTTCTTTGTGGCCTCAGTAGATGCCCCCATAGATGTCCCCCCAATAATGTGCCAGTAAAATTTGCACTCATAAATGCCCCCCAATCATGTGCCAGTGTTAAGAACCCCCCCACCATTATGTGTCAGTAACAAGAGCCCCCCATATGTGCCAGTAGCCAGAGCCCCCCTATATCATGTGCCAGTTGCCAGAGCCCCCCATATCATTTGCCAGTAGCCAGAGCCCCCCTATATCATGTGCCAGTAGCCAGAGCCCCCCTATATCATGTGCCAGTAGCCAGAGGCCCCCTATATCATGTGCCAGTAGCCAGAGGCCCCCTATCATGTGCCAGTAGCCAGAGGCCCCCCATATCATGTGCCAGTAGCCAGAGGCCCCCCATATCATGTGCCAGTAGCCAGAGGCCCCCCATATATTATGTGCCAGTAGCCAGAGGCCCCCCTATCATGTGCCAGTAGCCAGAGCCCCCCCTATCATGTGCCAGTAGCCAGAGCCCCCCCTATCATGTGCCAGTAGACAGAACCCCCCCATCATGTGCCAGTAGCCTGAGGCCCCACCCATATCATGTGCTAATAGCCAGAGCCCCCCTATCATGTGTCAGTAGCCAGAGGACCCCCATATCATGTGCCAGTAGCCAGAGCCCCCCTATCATGTGCAGTAGCCAGAGGCCCCCTATCATGTGCCAGTAGCCAGAGCCCCCCATATCATGTGCCAGTAGCCAGAGCCCCCCTATATTATATGCCAGTAGCCAGAGCCCCCCCTATCATGTGCCAGTAGCCATAGCCCCCCTCGATCATGTGCCAGTTGCCTGAGAACCCCCCCATCAACATGTGCCAGTAGCCAGAGCCCCCCATCAAGTGCCAGTAGCCACCAGTATTGTACACAATTTCACACAAAAAAAAAAAAAACGTATACTTACCTCCATGTCAGTGATGCGATGCAGGCCTCTTCCGGCCTGTGTCCCGCTCTGTACGGCTCAGGCGGCGCGATGACGTCATCGCGCCGCCCGCTCCGGCCTCTGATAGGCTGCAGGCACTAGGCCGGCAGCCTATCAGAGGAAGGGGAAGGGACACACCTCTCCCTCCCCTGCTCTGTTGCACAACTATCTGTATCGCTGTCCTGAGGACGGCGATACAGATGACTATGGGGATGAGCGCTTCCACAATGGAAGCGCACATCTCCGTGTGACTGTCCGCCGCTGCCCCCACGAAAATATAGTTAGTTGCGGGCCGGCGCAGGGGGCCCCCTAAGGGCTCGGGGGCAATTGCCCCCCTTGCCTTAATGGAAGCGCCGGCCCTGGTAGTAACGCTCATTAGCGATCATCTGGCAGTCTAATACTGCCGCCAATTGTTCAAAGAGCGAGCAAATGCTCGTTCATTGTGCAACCTAAATCTTTTGTGAGGTTGAAAAATGATAGTTTGCAGGCGACAGATCCTGGTGTCTAATCACACTCTGATTCAAACATGGGGTTCATCTTCCTTTCATCCCAGGGAAGGCCTTTTATTCTGCAGCATGGACACTTTACTGTTTCTTGAGATATTTTTTTATTGTTATTTGTTTGGATGAACAATTGTAGTTGTGAGAAAAGCTATTGAAAAAAAGCTGTGCTATGTATCTAGCACAAAGGGCCTATTGAAGCTCTACATGCAAGAACATTGACTTTTCCACGTTGAAGCTTTTGTTCTGCAGTTGGCTTCAGGCAGTCAGGATTTTCAAGTCATCAATAGTATTGCTACACCGAAAGTGTTATTACACCGATAAAGACTACTTTTGATTCATTTGTTGTTTTTGCCTTGAAGGAGTCTTGTAGACACTAGTGTTGAGCGCAAAGATTCAAATTCAAATGTGAATTTTAATCGCGAATATCGCCACTACGAGAATTTGCGAATATTTAGAATATAGTGCAATATATTCGTATTTGCGAATAGTGTTGAATATTCTAATCGTGAATTTATTGCGAATTCGAATATTGCATATGCCGCTACTGTAGACACAGTCTACGCCTTACGAGATTAAGTCAAGGAATTGAAACAGGTATGAATCATAGAGAGATTCCAGCCTGTACAGGTGACTAATCTGTATTTGTAGGAATACAAAATATATTATATACAAGGTTCAGAATAAAGATCATATGTGTAATTGCCTCTAAAACTATAATATCACTGTCATTGTAGCCATGAGATGCAAGTATTCAGCCACAATTGGATGAATGGTCTGATATTTGAATGCACGTACCAGAAATGTGTAGTTCTAATCGCCATTGTGTATTTTGAGGCAGTGGATTACCCCCTGATGCCATGTATATGACATATAGGTAGACATTGGTGAGACTGCAGCACTCTCATGAGCCTGCTGCCCTTTCAAACAGGGGGATTGTGAAGTCAGAATTCCCTTAGATACTGGGCCAGATAGGGATTAATGGGAGAGTAGCCTAGAAGAATTAACTTCTATCTAGGAGCAGCCTTAGACTGAGGAGCCTAGGGCCGACAAGTGGCCTTTATTCTGGGGAACAACCCTACAGCTACAAGAAAATATTTCCTCTTCATTTGATTTATGGTGCCTGTCTGTTGGTGCCTCTTACAATGTCTAGCTGTACGTACCTTGTATAATGTCTGCCTGTACGTTTATATATGTGTAATATCCCTAGTCATAGCCTTATATTTGCACTATGCCTGGTTTTACTTGTGCACTTTTACTTGTGCACTTTTACTTGTGCTTACCCCTCACCCACTCTCATGATCTCAAACCTTAAGAAGCTGCTTCTTGTAGGAGAAGGTCCCTGGAGGTGTAACTCCATTCTGCAGAGAGTATGTGGTTGCCATTCTCCTGGAATTGTTGTGCCCCGCCAGTCTGGTCATGCAGGGCAGGCCATGACCTGGTTAAGTATATGACCACTGTTTTTATACTGCAGGAGAGGGACCAAAAATGTTGCCATGCAGGAGGGCACCAAAAATTATTTGGGCTGCCCAACCTTTAAAAATAGTATGCCTGGCACTTAGTGTTAGCATCATAGGGTATTGAATAAGATGTGAAGAATATCCTCAGACGCTGTATTACTGGACGACCGGCACACCAGCCTCCACTGCAGACTTGTCTTCTCCTGATCAGGCTGATATTGGCCTGATTGTTAATATGACCTAAAGAAGAACTCCAGACAGAACTCAGTGGAGCCCCCGTATTGGAAATCTCTTCCTGTGCTCTGCCTGGATCACTGACTTCTATGGGATTAGTTGTGTTACTGTTTATAATAGGAAACCTCTGAGATTCCCAAAAAAGTGGAGACTGTAGGCAGGAAGGATACAGACAATAATTAGTGAACAGAAAATATTTTATTTTTGTTGAAGAAACACAATATAGCAGATGATGTGTGACTGTTGTGCATTGGGCTCCTGTGTCTTCACCATCATTTCTAGTTGGTATAATATTAGGATCCACAATGGACGTCCCTGTATAGAGACATTGGGGACAATGGGTTCAGAGATTGCTTCTTTCAGGTGGCGCTCTCAGCTACAACTATTACATCATGTCCTCGCAATAATGGAAAACAGCTAGGAAGGAGGTGGCTTCTTTCTAGCTTCTGTATTACCATCAATCTTGGATATAGACGGAGGAATGGAGGTATGATATGGCAGGCTTATCCACCTTAATGGCAGCAGCGTTCATCCAGGGGCTCATCACTCCAGGGCTATATTCTTCATGACATAAGACGGCTCTGGCTGTGGTGGCATGTATGATGGCTCCAAAGCTTCTTAGATACTTGTAGACCTGTGGGTAGAGGAGCAGGTTACATGGGAAGTGCGAAGCATTTATACAGAATTGTGGAAATGTTTTACCAGTTTCAAGATTCCCAGATAAACTCAAACCTGCACATACAGGTCCTTCTCAAAAAATTAGCATATTGTGATAAAGTTCATTATTTTCTGTAATGTACTGATAAACATTAGACTTTCATATATTTTAGATTCATTACACACCAACTGAAGTAGTTCAAGCCTTTTATTATTTTAATATTCATGATTTTGGCATACAGCTCATGAAAACCCAAATTTCCTATCTAAAAAAATTAGCATATTTCATCCAACCAATAAAAGAAAAGTGTTTTTAATACAAAAAAAGTCAACCTTCAAATAATTATGTTCAGTTATGCACTCAATACTTGGTTGGGAATCCTTTTGCAGAAATGACTGCTTCAATGCGGCGTGGCATGGAGGCAATCAGCCTGTGGCACTGCTGAGGTGTTATGGAGGCCCAGGATGCTTCGATAGCGGCCTTAAGCTCATCCAGAGTGTTGGGTCTTGCATCTCTCAACTTTCTCTTCCCAATATCCCACAGATTCTCTATGGGGTTCAGGTCAGGAGAGTTGGCAGGCCAATTGAGCACAGTAATACCATGGTCAGTAAACCATTTACCAGTGGTTTTGGCACTGTGAGCAGGTGCCAGGTCGTGCTGAAAAATGAAATCTTCATCTCCATAAAGCTTTTCAGCAGATGGAAGCATGAAGTGCTCCAAAATCTCCTGATAGTTAGCTGCATTGACCCTGCCCTTGATAAAACACAGTGGACCAACACCAGCAGCTGACATGGCACCCCAGACCATCACTGACTGTGGGTACTTGACACTGGACTTCAGGCATTTTGGCATTTCCCTCTCCCCAGTCTTCCTCCAGACTCTGGCACCTTGATTTCCGAATGACATGCAACAGTCCAGTGCTGCTTCTCTGTAGCCCAGGTCAGGCGCTTCTGCCCCTGTTTCTGGGGAATGCGGCACCTGTAGCCCATTTCCTGCACACGCCTGTACACGGTGGCTCTGGATGTTTCTACTCCAGACTCAGTCTACTGCTTCCGCAGGTCCCCCAAGGTCTGGAATCGGTCCTTCTCCACAATCTTCCTCAGGGTCCGGTCACCTCTTCTCGTTGTGCAGCGTTTTCTGCCACACTTTTTCCTTCCCACAGACTTCCCACTGAGGTGCCTTGATACAGCACTCTGGGAACAGCCTATTAGTTCAGAAATGTCTTTGTGTCTTACCCTCTTGCTTGAGGGTGTCAATGATGGCCTTCTGGACAGCAGTCAGGTCGGCAGTCTTACCCATGATTGCGGTTTTGAGTAATGAACCAGGCTGGGAGTTTTTAAAAGCCTCAGGAATCTTTTGCAGGTGTTTAGAGTTAATTAGTTGATTCAGAGGATTAGGTTAATAGCTCGTTTAGAGAACCTTTTCATGATATGCTAATTTTTTGAGATTGGAATTTTGGGTTTTCATGAGCTGTATGCCAAAATCATCAATATTAAAACAATAAAAGGCTTGAACTACTTCAGTTGGTGTGTAATGAATCTAAAATATATGAAAGTCTAATGTTTATCACTACATTACAGAAAATAATGAACTTTATCACAATATGCTAATTTTTTGAGAAGGACCTGTAGATCCCTATAATTATGTCTCTAAACAGGTCATCATTAAATAAATTGTCACACTGCAGCAACTTATCTCCTATCCATCCACAGGATAGGGGACAAGTGTCTGACCGGAGGGGGTCCGACCACTGGAGACCCAACCAGTCACTAGTTTAAAGTGTAGCGGCATTCACATTGCTACTCCATTCAGCTCAATGGGGCTGCCAGAGATAGCTGAGTGTTTGAATGCTATCTCCAGCAGTCTACCAGACTTGAATGAAGCAGTAGCACACATGTAGGTCCACCACTCCATTTAAACAGCAGAACATGGATCTACTGATCAGCAGGACCCCACTGAGCAGACCTATAACCAATCCTGTGGATAGTGGATAAGTTGTTGTAATGAAACTTCAAAAAAAATCCTAAGTGTGATGGGTTTGTTTTACGTATGTCCCATTTATTATGATTAAGGCAGAAATCAAACATTTGGCCACTTTTTCAATTAAAATGAGAGTTGCGTCCCCTTTTGCTTTTTGCATTATTGAGGCTCCCAGTGGTCACCAATGACGTTTATGACGTGTCTAATTGACAGCCCATAATGATATATAAGTAGAAAACCCCTTTAACATATATCAAATGTATTCCTATAAGAGGATAAGACATGAGAAGTCCTCTGGGCAAACAGAGTAACATAGGCTTTCCCAAAAATATATCTATTAGTGTATATAAATACATGTACGACAACATATAAATTCTTCCACATTTTCTCATACCTTATCAGATACTGTAGGTTATGTCACTTCTCCACAGGTACATATGTCTATCAAACACTGATGACTTATTCTTGGGGCATCATGTAATATTCCTCTTCCATGTAATTAGTTAATGAGGTAATTTCTTCAACTGGAGCTTTAAGGCTTGTAAGTCTTTAGTTGGTAGATACTTAGTCAGCATTGCTTCCAGTCTGGGGTGTTCCGCTAACATGCCCAGGATATTCCTGCCATACATCCTGGCTTGTTGGCATCTATCCTGCACAGCTTTGGCTACAGCTGGTATTGCCCTATCTGTGATGCCCTTTCTTCCAGACAGGAAAAACTCTGGTCCCATTCTATCCACCAGACCTGCAAGATGTTTTACTGTGGTGGATCTCACCGTGGTGTTCTTGTGGCAGAGTCCTCCTTCTATCAGGGCTGTGAGAGCGTGGCCAGGGCTGACATTCTCCACCATTGATGTTAGAGAGCTGTTCACTGCCTCCCGAATAAAGGAGCTGGAATCCCCGGCCTTGTTTAATAACACACTGACCGTCTGCTGGAGGTTGTAGTCCATGTGTGTCTGCACTGCGGAGAACATTGTATCCAAGCATTTGATAGCTGCAAGTGACACGGCCGATCTTAGGTTGGTCACTTCTTTTATTACAGCGATCCTCAGTTCTCGTATGGATGGTAGCGCAGCTTCAGTATGGCAGGATATCAGGGAGACGATGGCATTAATCCCTTGGATCTTGTTTTCCCAGTCCTCTTTCCCCAGCAGGCTCAGGGCCTCAGCAGCCGGCGTATTGGGCTGGGACAGTTCCATTAGGTGTTTGTTAGGGGTAGCATTCTGGTTTTTTATTGCATGATGACTCGATGATGTTCTTATAGGTGGTAATGCTGATGTCTTTGTCTTGGGTGCAGGAGGTTCATCATGCTGGTCCCTTGGATGTAGCTGGGAATTCTTATACTGCACCATATTCACAGATGTTATTTTTGGCAACTGTCCTGATGGATATGCCTGGCAAGAATTCTTCTCGTAGATCTTTTTCTTGAGGAGTACCAAATATTTAGCTACTTGGTCAAGGTCTTCTTTTGCTGTGGCTCTTTTTGACCATGTAGGTGATTCCGATGTCATAGGAATATTCCATCCTGATGTTCTTTCATAGCCACTAGATGATGGGTGTCTCTCAGGGTTTCTCAGTTGAGTATTACTGGTCAGTCTGGCCAGCACTCTCTGAGCCGCCATGTCCCTGTGTTCAGTGTAGTTGTCACCTAGGCGGTATTTAGATGGTAGTGTCGACTTCATGCCATACTGATTGGAAGATGAGAAGTCTGAGAGGTCAGACTCAGAGCTAGATGTTACTGAGCTATAGTCAAATGAGTCTGACTCCCACATCTTCCAAAATTCCCAAAATTCTCCTAATCACTCGATGCGCTCACCAATATCACTGCTGCTCCTTTGAAAGAAAGTCCACCAATCTACAGAACACTGAGTGAGCCAGGTTCTAATCCAATCTTCTCACAATGCCGCGGTTATGACATCAGCACCACGTGTAGAATGTTCAACTTAAAGGGCCACTGACTCCAAAATAGAGGAATATATTTAATATGGTTCACACAGAAATGCACATGACTCCCTGTGTGTTGGCTTAAATGTTTCCGTTTGTGTTTCATTTTGTTACTTCGTCTTTAATTATGATTGAACTCAAATTTTATTTGCACAAAGGCTATTGTTACCTGATATCAACCATTTCAGGTAAACAGAGCTCAAAATAACTTATCTTAATATTCAACATTCAGGTTTAATAATTTCTTTACTATTAAATATTTAGGGCACAGTTTTTGTATCATCACCTTGGTGACTTTTAGTTTTACCTTGTCATCAGCAGGAAGAACTCATTGGCTAAAGCCTAGGAATGTTTGCACTGTAAAATGTGGGGGAGGGAGTCTCAGTCAGAACTAAAAGATGGGACTGAACATGAAGGGATGTGGGTTACTTTGACAGTTGGTACCAGGAGAAACTGAGAGGCAGTTGAGAAGGATAACTGATAGAAGATGGCTGGAGGCTGAGTACAGAGAAATATCAATGCTGATCTAAAACTTAAGAAAACTTTAAAGGCTATGTACACCTACAGAGACAATTGTTTTTACGTGTATAATTGAATTGAAACAATTTAGGGTAAAAACCATTTGTTAAATTGGTCTTTATTAAACATATCGAGCTGATCTGTCACAAAGGGTTAACTGTTTAGCTGTGTGACTGGTACTTTCACCTTCACTTTGTGCTCTAATAACCCTTAGCTTTAAGTTGCTTATAGAGGTTTTCACATCTCAGACAATGGGGGTATATTAATAGGATATGCCCCCATTCAGTGTCGGACTGGGGTTCCTAGGGCCCACCAGTAAAATTTATTTCGGGGACCAACCGTATGGATACATTCAATATTACTTGCTCACACAGCAGCAAGATGCTACCAGATAATTGAATATGGGGTCCCTGCAGCAACTTTGAGAAGGTAGGTCCTGGGGAGAAGAGGACACTGGTAGCTTTCCTCTCTACCTAGAAGTCATCTCGGCTCTGATCGTTTCTAATAATAAACTGGGGAGTTTCTTTAATAATCTGTCAAGTTTATATAAACATAGGCTGTTGAGGAGCTGTACATTGAATATATGTATGTAGTGCAGGAAGTCTACTGTGTTATGTGCCACTTGTGCAGGGGGTGGATTACAAGGGGCCCACCTTGCTCAGGGGCCCACTGGGGGGATTCACCTGTAGAACTATGGGCCAATCCGAGCCTGTCACTATTGTCTGATAGGTGCGAGTCCCCTACACTGAGAATGGAGGCGCGAAAGTTGTGGAGGGCTCACTGTGCATGCGCAGCTGTCCTCTATTCATTTCTACCACCTTCCCCGTTCCGTTCTCAGTGTAGGTGCGGGTCCCAGTGGTGGGACCAACACCCATCAGACAATGGGGGCATATCCTTATGATATGCCCCCATTGTCTCAGATGGGAAAACCCCTTTAAAGGTCATAAACACAGTATATATACTGTCTCTTTATCTTAACAGGAGAACAAAAGGATGAAGCAAAGTTTGGATGAAGAACAAAAGTCAAGAAAGGAATTGGAAAAGTTGGTTCGCAAAATGTTGAAACAAGCTAGTGAGACAGCACGTGACGACCCCTCGCACTAGTTCCCACATGTCAGCAGACTCCTCCGGGACACTTACTGTAAGGACTTCCTGTAAAGAACTTTTGGAGAACACAGAATGAGTATACCCTTCTCAGCATATGAGGGTCACAGTGAGGGTTAGAAGGAACAGATACATACATGGCTGGAATCTGTTTGAACTTCCTCTATGGCTCTGTCTACCATCATCACACTAGAGGCAGCCATTATGTAGAGTAAAGGTTTATGTGGCCCCTTTTTAAACAGGCAGTCTGTGTGCCCCTACTTTGTAAAAGTTCCTCAGACGGAGGGATCAAGGTGACATTGGCCTGTACAGTCACATCTCATCCATGAGTTTTATCATATGTAAACAAGTGCAAACTCCATGAGACTTCCAAGGAGTATATTACAAAGTAGGCGCCCGGACAGTGCTTGGTTCAATAAACCTTATTTATAGTCAACCGGTACAAATTGTCTGTAGCGACAACAATGAGATAAAAATGAAAAATGGACTGATAGCTGGACTATTTGATTAGTTATATTTGTATACGAACAGTCGCACTATAAATGGAATACTCAGCCCTGGTTGGAGTACCGCACTAGGAGTTGTTCAGAAAGGGCAGACCGACTATAGGCTTCGTCTCATCAGCATTGTGAGACTCTACCTTCTTTAAAGATAAGTATAATCTAATCAATGGCAAAAGATAGTGAAAGGAATCGTCCTATATAAGCAGCAGTAAAGATAGACAGCGGAGACGCAACATGATCCAGTGGTGATTGTCACAATGTTCTCCGGCACGCAGTACAACCAGTTGACTGGAAATCAATTGTCCAGCATGTTTAACATATTCACATAGACACGTGATGCTACCCTGTCCTAATGCACAATAGGCACGCTATAGAGTACTCAGGGTGGGTGGAGGGTCCGGCCACTGTGAGGATGGGATTCATGTCACTTTGGGGGGTACACTTTTTAATTGCCTTCTCTTCCTATATTGAAAGCACTTCAAAACCTGTTTGGTTATTTATATCATATGTGAATGGGTGTTCAGAACCAAAATGTTACCCCCATGACTTTATAATGAACATAATGGATCTCACCAATGAAATCTAGGGGTGCTGCCCATGATACACAGCAAGGCCCCGTAGCTTTAGGTGTGATCACAGGGCGTGTTTTTATCTATCTATCGATCCAGCTCTTGTTCCCTCTTTTACTCTTTTACTTGTCTGTGGTTTGGATCTGGTATTGCAGCTGATCTCTATTGAAGTGAAAAAAAAAAAGTGTGAAATTAGCCTGAGCGGATCCGTCCAGACTTTTACATTGAAAGTCAATGGGGGACGGATCCGCTTGAAGATTGAGCCATATTGTGGCATCTTCAAATGGATCCGTCCCCATTGACTTACATTGTAAGTCTGGACGGATCTGCACGCCTCCACACGGCCAGGCGGACACCCGAACGCTGCAAGCAGCGTTCAGGTGTCCGCCTGCTGAGCGGAGCAGAGGCTGAACGCCGCCAGACTGATGCAGTCTGAGCGGATCCGCATCAGGGCTGGACGGAAGCGTTCGGGTCCGCTCGTGAGCCCCTTCAAACGGAGCTCACGAGCGGACGAAAGTAGCCTAATTCAGGACGTTTAATCCCTTCCCTGGGACTGTCCCCAAAACATCCAGTAATGCTCCTAGAAACTATCCATTTCAGGTTGAATTTTCACAAACTACACCCCTTACTATCAGCATTGCTCCCTAAGGCCATGCAGTGACTGGAGGGCACACCCTTTCTTCCTGGACTTTTGGGGTCTCCTGCCTGATGTTAGGTTGAGCGGCCTTGCTGTTGGGTGTTTGGCAGGATGCAAGGCAGGAGTGCAGAAACACAGGTTGGCGGATGACGGAGGAAAAGACCAGGCCCAATTTGATTGCATTAAGTAAACTCTCACTTTACTGATTGGACAATGGGAGCAGTAGTTCATATCGCTACAAAGGGCACAGTTCCAAAATATAGTCTTCTCCCAGTAACTGTATATGGGCAGCAATAGTGATGGTGGTGCCAGTTCCTGAGTCTAATTCAAAAATACTTAAGTTAACCACAGGCGCGCTATACTGTCTTGTTTAATTTCTGCAATTCCCAGGCTGACAGGTGCAGACTTTAGATCCAGGTGGCTAGTCTGTCTCAAAGTAGTGGGTGCCGGAGGCTATTAACCCTTTCCATAGCAGTAAAGTGTCTTGCCATAAATGAGCAGTACCTTACTGACATTATCTTGCAAGGCTTTAATGGTTCTGGTCCTTCAAATATGCCTGGTCTCTTTCTCCTCTGGATTTTTTTGATGATAAAGTCACTTCTCTAGCAGCTGTAGACTCAGAGATAAAGGTTCTCTGAACTTGGACCTAGTTTGCAGGAGCTTGCACATGTAGGTCCTCTCTGTAGCCCTGACTTGACACACACTCAGTCACCAGGAGGGTAAGCGAAGTCAATCACCCTGGGAACCAAAATAAATCTGCCAGTGTTAACCATATATTGCCCATACATTGCATTTAGGTGTACCGAGTGCGCAAAGAAAATGTGCTTTAACAGTAAATCACAACATTTAACTGAGTAGCAGTAAATTAACCATTTTATCAGTAGTTAACCCTTTGCAGTTGTCCTCTGGGGTACTGCACCAATTATGCACACGCAACCTGTGGACACCTATGGCACTGTATTTGGAAAAAAGCAGCCATATTTTCTATTATTGAACAACTCCTTTATGGTTTGCATTAGGGGAAGTGCAGGTTTAAAATAACTTTGGGTGTCATTTGTCAAAACTGGCAACCAATCAGACAGAGTTCAGCTTTTATTACTTAAACAGCTTGTAGACAGATGAAAGCTGCACTGTGATTGGCTGTGTGGAGTGACCAGTTTTTGTTTTGCTAGGTTTTCTTAATAAGGCCCAATTAGTCAGTGTAAATGAACAGTACATTGATCTCTGTAGCCTTCATTTCATATCAGCGCTGCACTACTGCTCATATGGTAGCAATAATTCTACATAAGCCGGGTTTAGCACTGTGTCATGTTTCCATTCACTTTGCCGTGAAGGTATCATCCTGTATAGTTGCACTTTAGTAAATGCAATAAGGTTCAATGTGCAGTCAAAGACTGTGATCCATTTTCTCTTTACTTGTAATCTTATTATATCTATCTATTAACCACCATATTTTATGCATATTATTTTATGGGGATATTAGAAGGCCTGGTCTGAAATGGTTGATAGGAGTGTAGGATCCTGGGTACCAATTTCTATGTTTGTGGGAAATTCATCATGTTTTATTTAAATGGAGTCTGTGTCCTCAAATATCTTATTCTTTAAAGTGAAATATACTTTTTTAATTTTATTTCTATGGCTCTGACTCTTGACACCCCCACCCATCAGACAAAACAGTGGACTGGGCCAGAAGCAGAAGCTGCATTAAAAGTGCTAATTCTGGCACTGGAGACTGCAGGGAAAAACTGATCGGAGGGGGTGCCAGGTGTTGGACCCTCATCGATCTTATATTGATGATGATGTCCAATGATCACCAATGAGTGGGACAATTATTGGGAAAGAGCATTCTAAGGAACACACCTTCACAATAATTTCCCTATGTAAAGGTGGCGCGATAAGCCAATCACTGGTGTGGGCACCTAAATCATCATTTCTTGGCAGCAGATCATACTTTGTAAACAGCATTCTGCTGCCCAGAAAGATTAAATGTGTATGAGGATGCGCAATCACTCTAGTAATCGCTTGTCCTCATACAGTGCAGATGATTGCTGCATGTAAATGAAGCTCTCACCTCCTGCAAGGGGCAGGCAATTATCGGGGATAAACAGTTCATTCCCAATAATTGCTTTCTTTGTCAACCCATATAAAGGCGCCTGAAAGGTAGGTCATCAATTTGTAGGTCCTGGAAAACTACTTTAATAACGACTAAAGTGTTTCAGTGTTATATTAAATTGGGTTCAGGATAGGTCACCAATATCAGATTGTGGGGTCCAGCATTCCCCCCATATAGGTGTTTTTGCAGCCGCTGGAAACAAAACCATTATCGGAGCTCTGTGTTCTTACAAGCTATGTACCTGTGGGACCATCACATGACCAAGGATGATTTTAGGTACAATGTAAGTTCCTAATGTATGAGTACAAGCAGAGATGTTGAAATTTTTTAGGATTTGGTAGAGAAAGCGTATTGCAAACATTAAAGGGAACCTGTCACCTCAAAAATGCATCTACATCCGCCAGCAGTACCTCGTAGTAGCCCGCAGCCTGTTAATAATCATAACTTTCATCCTGTTGTCCGATGCTGCGTAAGTTAAAAAAACACCGTTTTATTCTCTATCAGCGCTATAGTGCCGGCCAGCTTGAAGTCTAGGGGGCAGCGGCCTTCTTGCTTCAAGTCAAGGTAACCACGCCCCCTAACCGTCCCCTCTTGCCTGAGAGTGACAGCCTGCAGTGCGGCCGCGATTCCCCAAGTCTTGCGCTTGCGTGCGGTGCTCTGTGATAATGAGCTATTCCATCTCCTGCTGCCACTGTTGGCATGCGCGAAAATTGGGGAATCGCGCCCGCACTGCAGGCTAGAGGGGACGGTTAGGGGGCGTGGTTACCTTGACTTGAAGCAAGGAGGCCGCTGATCCCTTGACTTCAAGCTGGCCGGCACTATAGCGCTGATAGAGAATAAAACTGTGTTTTTTTTAACTTACGCAGCATCGGACAACAGGATGAAAGTTATGATTATTAACAGGCTGCGGGCTACTACGAGGTACTGCTGGCGGTTGTAGATGCATTTTTGATGTGACAGGTTCCCTTTAATGTTTGCAATACGCTTTCTCTATCAATTCCTAAAAATGTTCAACATTTGAGGTGTCAAGTTCCCTTTAAGTATTACCTAATTGCCACTGGACCTTTCTCCCTATGCTAAGACAGTCAGAGGTAGTAAGCAGGCTTATGTGACACCCTAGTTCTAATTAGAAGTTAGTTTAAAAGGGTTCTCTTGGAATTAATTTCTTGGAAGAAAATACAATTACTAAAATACTTAAATATTAATTTAATCACACAGAAGTTACTACAGAAAACTGAGCTAAAATGCTGCCTCATCTTCCTCTCTGCTCTGCTTGTCAGGAATTATTATTACGAATACAGCTGATAAGATCTTCAGCTGAATTTCTGTAGGTATGGAGTTCATGGAAAGACATGAAGAACAGAGAGTATAGGGATGTGGATAACGAGCAGCAGCACTTGTATGCAGTCTCCATTACCACAATCTGTCCTGTCCGTCCTCTCTGTACTTCATGTCTCCTCATGAACTCCATTCCTACAGAGATTCAGCTGAAGATTGGCTGTGTTCAGGATCATAATCCCTGACACACTGAGCAGAGATGAGGATATAGCAGCTCTTTAGCTCAGTGTTCTGAAGTAACAGTCTTCCTGTGTGATTAGGACAGATTTTATGTGTACTAATAGGACGGTGACCATTTTATTTCTCCTAATTACTGTTGAGCGAATCAAAGTATCTGAAGTGGACCTTGATCCGAATTTCAGGAAAAATTTGATTTGCTGCAAAGCCGATTTCTTCTTGCTTAGTGGTAACGAGTCTACTTTAAATGGTGGTAAAAAAAATTAACATACTCACCGCACCCATTTGTGTGCGAAGAGGCTATTGTGGCCATCTTGATTGCAAAAAACGTGTGAAATGTCATGTGGGATGACGTGTACGTCACTGCGCTGGGCGGGCACAGTGACATCATCGACCATGATGTCACAGCACCCAGCCAGCCAGCGTGATAATGTAATCATGTCCCTGTGCAAGATTTTGCGCCATGTCCTCAATCAAGATGGCTGTGACAGCCTCTCTGCGATCAAATGGATAAGGGGAATAGCCCTTGAAAGGCCTTAATTTTATTCTCAGAAGCGCGATTAGTGATGAATGCGGCATCTTAGGGGATCCATGATGGGAACGATGCAATCGCCATTCCCCGTCATTGCGCCCGCTACATACAAAGAAATGCTCTTTCTGACTTAAGTAATTTATCACAAATCAAATTTCTTTGTGAAATTTGGCAAAGCAGTCGAATAAAATTTTCCATAACTTCTCATCTCTACTCCTAATGAGTGGTCCCTAGACCAAAAAATAATGAAAGGTATTTTGGAATATATTTATAATAAAGTAATATTTAAGTATTTTTATTTTCTTAATTCCCAGAGAACCCTTTTAAGTAGTAGAGAAATGCATATGGGCAGTGATGTAACTAGAAATGACCGGGCCCCACAGCAAATTTTTGAATGGGTCCCCCCCTCCAGCAAATTCTTCTCAACCCCTTCCTTCTGATCAACCCCCACTTCTGTCGCTAGTCAAAATCACTGTCTCAGACCAGGTCTGGCAGCCGCCTGTCTGTTTCCTACACGTATATACTGTATGTCATGTCGCTGTATATACTGTCACTGTATGTAATGTGATTGTATAATACTGTTCAAGTGGCCCTGACAATAAAATCAGTTAGTCCTCCTCCTGGGTGGGCCCCTTCTGAGTTTGGGCTTTGTAGCAGCTGCCTACCATGCTTCCACTATAGCTACACCCCTGTATATGGGTCACCTCACTAGCCAAAAGGGCCCACTGCCAGACAGAAAACCACATTTACATACATGAAAAATTCGAGCGTCACCAATCGGCACTTTGGTAGGTGAAATTGCACTTAATACCAACTCTTTTAATATGAAAGGATCCGTCCTTGTGACCATTTACCTTTAAGAAATCATCAGGATCCCAGCGGGAAAACAAGCACAGTGATTGCTGTCCGTCTATTTCCAATGGCCTAGAGCTGTTTGACAATCTGCTGAAGGCACTGAAAAGGTTTCAGGCTGGTTTTATATACAGGTTGCAGGAACGTTATGCCCGGGGAAAAATACCAGAGAATTGCAATTTGTGATTTTACAATAGTTATGAAAAAATGTTGAGGTCATGTCAATCTAATGTATAAAAAGGTAAAGAAAAGATCGCCCAATCCCATGGCATTCCAGCGCCAATTATCTGGGCGGACATAGTTGCCTTCACTGCAGTGATGACATACCTGACTATGTCACATGACCGTCTTAGTGATTTATTTTTTACATTTTAGATTGTTCCCAGACTTTTAACTTTTGTTGAGGTTTCAGAAGGCCCCCTTAAATCCATTTTGGAAGTGCATTTGGGCCATTGATCAGCTGATTCCTGCAGGTCCAGATTCCCTTTGATAAGCTGTAATTTCAGGGGAAAGTTGGCCCTAACAATACATTTTCCCTGCCCAGTTAATGACCACTTGATTATACATGCAGGTCAGTGATTATATCTGGATGAGCTTGATCCGCCAGAGTGTTAGCCAGTCTATGCTCTTTATTTTGAAGAGGGTTTTGAATGGGTAAACCCCCTCTGTGACATCCATATGTTCCAACAAGGCATGTGTCTTGGGGAGACCTCCTATTTTTAAAGTAGACATGTTCCTGCCTTAGTTTACTCTCACAATCTACAAACTATTTGTTTTAGGATTTGGTTGAGCAAGCGAGTTTTAGATTACTTTTGTGTGATATGTTGTATAATATTTTACTCTTTTGTAATATATCCAGTTCTACAATAATCTGAACTGAAAGATTTTGAGGACCTCACTCATCTAAATGTTCATGGTGACATCAGTATTCATTTTCAATGTGATATTCCTGTAGGGTTAATGCACACAGGTATCTGTTAATAGAACTAATAAAATATTTCTCATGAACCAAGCCAAGTTATTCCGGGGACAAACTTTAAATACACAATGAGACTACATTACATTTGTGGTCTTCTCCAATAAGAGGAACATCATGAGAGGACCATCTATGCAAGCACTAGAATCCAAAGATACATAAGACGGAAAGTAAGCCATGGGTATAATAAGACATACTGTAGTATATGTATTGCTTTAGGGCTGTTTACAGAACATGTAAATACTATGCGTTTCTGCTGTGCTATAACCTTGTAAGCAGCAGTTTTACCCTTGGGAAGTGTTTTGTTGCTATTCTTCTTCTGTTTTGGTTTTCTATTAATTTTTTATTGCTATTTGACATTTTCAATAAATCTTTTTTTTATATAAATGTAAGTATAATGTATAGAGTGTTATTCTTCTACACTTTCACACTGCACTTATCTGTCCATGATGCATCAGTGTCCTGCTTTAAAATTAATATCCTCTATTCAACGCCATTTTTAGATCAAATATTCTCTTGCTGATTGATTTCTTAATATGTCTTCAAAGTGGATGAAGCTCAGTTTTTTTATTCTAGACTCCAAATCCTCTGCAATATCACAGTTAAAAGATTATAGTCTGATTGTGACCTCTGTTGGGGTAAAAATATAATAGTTGTAATCAGCCCGCATCAAAGTTAGTGTAAGGAAAAGGCAACTCCATCCTCCATCAGCTACAGCCAGAGAACCACACAAATGCTACCATCTTGATTCAATTCTCCTGACCATCTCCTTCCTCCTCCATGCCCAGTGCGTCCTTTATTGACTAAAACAAAAGGTGTAAAAGGGGCTGGCCCAAGACAAGGATACAGGAAGTGATGAGATATCAAAGGACAGGGAGGGGCAGCCAATGGACACACCCCATACAAACACATGTATACAATAATCTACCATTACCACTGAGAGACATGATGACAATCTATAAAACACACACACATCCTAAGATAAAATGTCCGCATAATAAAATTTCCACAACACCACCAACCACCACTACAGACTATTTACTTTTACTATTTAGTTCAGTGTTCATACAGTATGCAGTTCATAAGTTCTCTTAAAGGGGTTGTCCGGGTTCAGAGCTGAACCCAGACATATCCCCATCTTCACACCTCCGGTCCCCCTGATATGAGCATCAGAGCATTTCATGCTCCGATGCTCTACATTGTCCTGCACTGAATCACACAGGGCAAAGGCATTTTTCGGAGATCCAGTGACAGACTGGGCTCTCCATAGGGACTGCTAGGTGGAGGCTTCTGCCCAGCAGTGAGCCTGGTGATGTCGCCGGCACTAACTGGTAGGGCTTTAGCACTGCCCTAGCCTGTAAAATGGTTAGGGCAGCACTAAAGCTTGCCCATCAAATCTAGGGCAAGGGAGAGCATCGGAGCATGAACTGCTCATATCAGAGTGGCCGGAGTGGTGAATATGGGGATATGTCCGATTACAAACCTCTTCAAGTGCAGGCAGTCAGCATGGTATCTTTTAACTATACATTTGGAAGGAAAAAAAGTAAGTGAACCCTTTAGAATTTCCAGGATTTCTGCACTGATTACTAATAAAACGTGGCTTGATCGTTATCTATCTAAACTAATGACACTCAAAGAGTTGTACCAGTCATGCCTTTTATTGAGCGACAAGGAGGCCACAAGGAAGGGAGAAAATTTAAGTGAACCTTTGTGTTAATTAATTCTTCAAATGCTAAGTGTCAAAATTTTAAGCAGATGAGATTGGAAGTATAGGTTTTTACAAGTGCTTTTCCTATTAAATAAAGGTACATAGAGCCTGGTTACTTTCAAATCTGTTCTTGAACAGGAATGGTCAGTGTGAACTATGCCTGTAATGATAGGTAAAGGACAGACTTCCACCGACATCACTGTCCCTACATACTTGCCCTAAAAAGTTGCCCCCAACTTGTCCCTATTCCAAGCGCATGGACCCAGGAAGGAGGGGTTAAACAGATTAGTCAGATCAGAAAGCAACACCAGAAATAAACACAGAGCCCAGTACCAAGCCACGTCCAAACCAGGAGAAAATGTCAGCAAAATCATGACACCAAATTAAGGTCAGGTTAACTAAAAGTCAAAGTCAGAAAACCAGCAATCTGTAGAGCAGAAGCGCTAGTGATGCAGGAACAACAATCACAGGCAACTTTGTCCAGCAGTTGTCTGCTTGAATCTCTTCCTGGAAGCAATCGTGACACCAGAGCTGTGACTGATTGGCCCAATGCTCCTGTTCCCTGATAGGCCAAGCAGTTCCCGTGTCAGCGAGGCTTACTGCCACAGTAACAAAATGACACAAGCAGTGCTGCCATGCAGAGGCAGGGAGGGCCACCGAGTGATTCCATGACAATGCCATGATGCAAACAACTTTTTGAAGACCTCACAAGGTATGTTTATGTGAACACTATTAGAAGAGCACTGAACAAAAATGGAGTTCATGAAAGGACAGCAGGAAGGTCGCCACTGCTGTTCAACAATGCTGCCCATTTCAAGTTTGCCTGAGACCACCTGGATGTTTCACAGTACTTCTGGAAATATGTTCCATGGACAGATGAGACAATTTTTCTGCACAAATGCACACATAGCTATTTGGAGGAAAAGTACAAAGCACACCGAAACAAAAACATCACCCCAACTGTCAAGCATGGTGGAGAGAGCATCATGGTGTGGGGCTGCTTTGCAGCTTCAGGGCCTGGATCCCTGGAAGCAATCGTGACACCAGAGCTGTGACTGATTGGCCCTATGCCCCTGTTCTCTGATAGGACAATAAATCCTAACCGGCATCCGTTTTTTACAGCTCTTAGGTAATGGCATTTGCAGGTTATATTTCCTTTCAGAACATTTGGAGGTGTATGTGACAGAAATGGACAAGACAAGAATGCTTTGGTAGTGAAGCAGTATCTCAAGGCTAGAATGAGATAACCAAACAATTTGTTGTTGGTCTCTTTTTGGAAACCAAAGGGATCGGACAGGAAGTATCATGCATAAATAGGTTTTCAGTTAAAAGGAAAAAAATATCACTACAGGATGATTAAAAAGTATCAATCTACACAATGCTGGCTGATGCTGCATGGTTCTACCTGTCAAAAACAGGCAGATCCATTCATTGGGATCCAGAATCTTTTACAAAATGGATCATAAAACACCTGTCATGAGGGGCGTGGCCAGCTATGAATGAGTGAGGACGCGCTCAGCTCGGGCTCCTCAACACACCCAGAGAAAGCACCCCTCAGCCTCCAGCCAGAGATGGGCAAAGTGACCAAAAAGGGTAGAGCCTGATCAACGGCTCCCCTGGCATCTTCACAAGGCGGCCTGCCACAGCTTTTCGCCCGACAATCCGCCGCAACGGGTCCCGACCTGAATGAGCGCTTGCAAGATGGCGCCGACGGCCCTGTTGCGTGGACCATTGAGACGCATCATGAAGCGCCTGGGACCCCTCCTTCCTCACCGGACAGACAAAGATCCAGGTCCGCATCAGTACCTATTTTGTTCGCCTCCATGGTGCAGTGCCAGCGACTCCAGAGCCCGGATCCACTTGTCACCACTAGGCCACGATCCACCCAGAGGAGCACGGACCCTGGTTCCTCTTACCTGCTGGACATTCCTCAAGCCGCTGCATTTCCGCAGCACATGGTGACACCGCAGGTCAGTGCAGGAGGCTCACCACCCTCCCCACAAGGGGCCTCACAAATGCTTCCTAGCCCTGCTACCCGAGGAAACATGGCTCTTAGGTCTTTAGCGGCCTCTTTATATCCCAGGGTGCAGGCACCTAAAGTACTCCCTACTTTGGATGCTCAAGATATCCACAGGAGGTCCTCCTGGGATCACTCATCTCCCCTCAGCAGGGACCGGCCTTTAAGTTGTCATCAAAGGTCCCCTGACTGGCCAGCAGCTCAAGCTTCCTCTCCAAAAGTGTTGCAGGAACCCTTCCAGCCTCCTTACCGCTCCCCTGGTCCGTCCCTGGCGGCGTCCCCCCATCAGTCCACGGGGTCCTCATGGAACAACTCCCTTACGCATTTATCTGAAACTGACTCATCAAGCATGAAGGCTACATCTGACCCCGCAGCTACATCCCCTCAGGGATCTCCTCCGCATCTCACCCCGAGATTACCATCCTCTACCGCTTTCTTTGATGAGGACTCCAGAGTCCAGACCACCCACTATTGCGGACACTTATATGCTCGCTACCTTTTAAGACAGATTTATCTAGCTTTGCTGCCAACATCTTGCAAGAATGTAAGCGTGAATTTTCTCAAATGCACTCTGACATGGCCATACTCGACACTAAAGTTGATTCAGTTACACAGGAACATGCAACCTTGTCAACAACTGTCCAAGCTTTGCAAGACAAAGTGCAGATCCACGACGCGCAACTGCATGCCCTACAGCAACACCTTGGCGACATAGAAAACCGTAGTCGTCGTAACAATCTGCGGATCAGAGGCCTTCCAGGGTCAATAACATCGACAGTCCTTCTACCCACTATTGTAAAACTATTCAATGGACTCCTGGGATGTCCACCAAGCTCCCACATTGAGATCGGCAGGGCCCATAGAGCTTTGTGCCTGCTACTGGATCTTTTCAAAGACTGTGGAATCTCCTATCGCTGGGGCTATCCGTTTGCTCTATTTGCAGGTCCCAAAGGACATGTTGCCACTCTCCGTAACCCTTCGGATCTGCCACAATTTCTATTACAGCTAGACCTGCCGCCGGTGGACTTGGGACCCTGGTTGTCTATTCTTGCTGCTGCTCCTCTGTTGCTGAGACAAACCCTGTTCGCCCCATGTCGTTGGCACATCTGGAGTACCCAGACCTACCCCGCGGGGACGATGACAGAAATAACTGGCTGGTCTCAGACGTGGATCCTCACCCAATCTTGACACCTGAAGAATCGCCTGCTATCTCTGATCGGGACTCCTATCCTACAACCATAACAGTTTCTTCTTCTTGTTTGCCTAATACAATTTGGCTATTCTCATTTGCTTCTTTCCGCTGGCTGGTGATTTCAACTATCAACCTGAAACAACTGGAAATGTGGTAGGCCTACTCTTATCCGGATGCTACCTTCCCCCAATAGTTCGAGATACTCAGGGCCATCTTTAATATTGATTGGACCCTGGGCAAAAATTTACTTGGGCCCCCTGGATCCCGCCTTCCCACACCTTAGCATGCAATCATGCCCTCCACCACAACACACACACACAAAAAATCCACACACCTGGTAGAGTACAGCGAATGACTGTAAATACTTCCAGTTCTGAAGACTCCAGCGGCTCAGGATCAGTGCTCTGGGCAGCTGGGCTCAGGCTGGAAGTGGGCACCGCTCTACAGGAAGGAGACCAGGGCTCGGCTCACCCTAGTGTTACAGTGCACCCCAGCACCCCACAGTATGCAGTATAGCACCCTATAGTATACAGCACCACACAGTATGCAGTTTAGCACCCCACACTATACAGTACCCCACAGTATATAGTAGAGCAGTATAGCAGCCCACAGTATACAGCACCTCACGGTATACAACACCTCACTGTATACAGCACCCCAAACTATACACGATACAGCCCCCCACACTATACAGTACAGCAGTATAGCACTCCCCCCCACTATACAGGCCCCCCACACTATACAGGCCCCCCACAGTATACAGCCCACCACACAGTATACAACCCACCACACAGTATACAGGCCACCCCCCCCCACACACAATATACAGCCCACTACACAATATATAGCCCACTACACAATATACAGCCCACCACACAATATACAGCCCACCACACAATATACAGCACCCCACTATACAGTAGTTTACAGTATATTAACATAACATCCCCTGTCACCTTTTTCTGATGTAATCTTTACACAAAAAAGCTCCACACTGCAACACTCAGTAGGACCGGTGATGACCTCATAGCCATGTGACCAGTAATTGCTAGGTTACTGGTCACATGGTAATGATGTCATTAAGGTCCTAGAGCAAAACTCATTAAGGTCCTAGAATTAAGATCATTAACACAGTACGATAATGATGCCTGTGTAGCCGACAGCCTGACACCCGGGGCAGTAGCTAGCAGGGCTCAAGAGGCAGCTGCCTTGGGCCCCCCAGGAGCAACTGGGCCCAGGGCAGCTGCCCCTTTTGCCCCTTGGTAAAGACGGCCCTGGAGACACTCCCTCGGGTGTCTCCTTAGACCTTTTGGTCATACTATCAGTGTTTTTCTTCTTCCCCACTCCTCCTACCTTTTTGTTTCTTTCTCATCTCTTGTTTTTCACCCTCTCCCTTTTCCCTTGTGTTCTCTTCCCTTAGAAATGGCATTGCTGAAAATTGTATCTTTCAACGCAAAAGCTCTCAACACCCCTGAAGAGAGCCCAAGTACTCCACCACTTCCACCGCCAGAAAGTACACGTTGTCTGTTTTCAGGAAACACACTTTAAAGAAGGTAGCGGTATACAACATCGGCACTACATGACCTGGCACCTTGCAAACCATCCGGTGACTAAGACAAAAGGAGTCGCCATAGCGATTCATGAATCATTACCTCACCAGGTGCTGGGCTGTACTGCAGGTACTTGATCCTGGTACTAATAATTGGTGGACGTAAATTCACCTTTCTCAATGTCTATGCCCCCAATCAGAATCAAGCATCCTTTATCTTGGATCTAATTGACAAAACCATGCCCCTGATCCGAGGATCAGTCATCTTATGTGGCGATTTCAATCTAACTCTCGACCCCACACTTGACAACTCGACCGGGCGTGCCTCCCTTACCTACTCCACTATTAAAAAGTCAAGCAAGCACTACTCCAACTGCAATTACGTGACCCATGGCGCCTTCAGCACCCAGCAGATAAAGATTATACCTTTTACAAAGAGCTTTGTCTTGGCTGGACTCCACACAAATAGGCAATATCTTGTGGTCAGATCACGCCCCGATATATTGCTCCTTGACCCTCCCCTTTCTCACTAGACAGGAGTGGACATGGCGTTTGAGCGAGTCTCTCCTTCTTGACCCGGTTTGCGTTGCTGACCTTACCAGCACTATAAAAAATGTTTTTACTGATCACAGTGCAGACACCACCCCTCTCCCAATGAAATGGGAGGCCGTGAAATGTGTTCTTTGGGGTGTTCTCATTAAACATGGCTCCTGTCTCAAAAAAGGAGAAAGCGCACTCTTAAACTTGCACTACAAAAGGTTGCCTCTCTGGAACTTGCCCACAAATGAGAACTTTCCATGTCGACTCTCCTTGATCTTCAAAATGCAGGTATAGATGCCAAACGCCTCTTGGAAGCGTCCTATAAGCGCATAATACAAATATGTTGCAGCAAATTTTATGAATATGGAAATAAAAGTGGACGTGTTTTGGCAAGAGCTCTAACGGGCAAATTAGCTGGCACCCACATCCCTGCCGTCAAAACCCCCAAGGAACGCAAGGTATACACCACCGCAAAAATTGCATCCTCCTTTCGCTCCTTTTACTCAGAGCTCTACAATCTGCCCCAATTTCCCCTAAAGCAAACAGATAATACACCTGAACACCCCTCTAACCTACCCCAACTATCTGCAGTAGAATCTTCTAGCCTGGAGGCACCATTCACGGCGGTTGAGCTCCAAATGGTTCTTAAATCCCTAGCAGGGGGCAAAAGCCCAGGCCCTGACTGGTTCACAGCTAGGTTTTACAAGTCCCTCACTTCTTCTCTTTCTCTTCTTCTGCTCCAAGTCTTTAACGTGGTGGCTCCTGGGCTTCCCTTCCCGGCGCAGGCAACTCAGGCCCATATTACAGTCAGCCCAAAATCGTGTAAGGACCCGCACCTATGTGCCAGTTATCGTCCTATATCCCTCTTGAATGTGGATCTCAAGATATTTGTCAAACTAATATCAAACAGATTGAACTCTTATTTACCGTCACTGATCCACACCGACCAGGTGGGGTTCGTGCCGGGGAGGAGGCCCACACTCTTAAAACCCTAGACATCGTTCATCACACTAAAACAAATAAGATCCCCCTCATGATCTTATACCTAGACGCAGAAAAAGCCTTTGATCGTATATCTTGGCACTCCATACATACTGTCCTCTCACACCTGGGTGTAGGCCCGATTTTTCTGTTAAAGATTCTTACTAGTGTTGAGCGAGCATGCTCGGCCAAACTGCTGTTCGGCTCGAGTATCGCTATGCTCGGCACATGGCGGTACTCGGCCAGGTACCGCATGTGCTTGAGCGCCATGCTCGAGTCTCCTCCCCGCACGTTTCTTGCCTGCTATGCAGCCAATAAACGCGCGGGTAAGTACTGCCATCACTGTACTGCCGTAGCCTTGTTGGTTACTGGCATTAAAGTGATTGGCTAGCCAGAACACGTTATCGGGTGCTATATACCACCCGATGGCGTGTGTTTGGATGATTATTAGTCAGGGAGAGCTGCACTTAGGAAGGGACAGATAGTGTAGGGAGTGTGATCGCAATCTATTTAGTTGAAAAACATTTCAAAGACCCAAAAGTCCTTTTAAGGACTATTGTGTGTGGTGGCAGCAATATAATATAATAAAAAATATAAAAAATGGCTGCACACCATTATACATACAAACAATAGAGCTAAGAAACGGGGGTCATTCTAAATAAAAGTGGTACAATGCCGACTATAAGTGAGTCAATGTAAGCTCTTAGCGCACATATTTGATCAAACGTGTGTCGGGCCCATCTACCAGTCGTCAAGGTGGCTTCTGCAGATGGGTCCCTAACACTAGTATACTGTTTTTCTTTGGACTTACCTAAGCCTACAATATTCAGGGCAGTGTAGGAACCAGCTACATACGTACTCTGCTCAGAAGTCCCAGGTAGATGGGCATGTTCAGTCTAAAAGAGGCGCTGCCCTCAATTATTCTACAAAAAATTGACGCCTGGTAGATGAGCCCGACACACGTTTGATCAAATATGTGCGCTTAGAGCTTCCATTGACTCACTTATAGTCGGTATTGTACCACTTTTATTTAGAATGACCCCCATTTCTTAGCTCTTTTGTTTATATGTACAGTTGCAAGAAAAAGTATTTGAACCCTTTTGGAATGATGTTAGTGTGCTGTTCCTCTTTTTCTCCACACATAGTGTTGTGTGTTTCTTCCAAACAACTTAACTTTTAGTTTCATCTGTCTACAGAATATTTTGCCAGTACTGCTGTGGAACATCCAGGTTGTGAAAACTGGTAAATGTGCAGCAATGTTGTTTTGGGACAGCAGTGGCTTCCTCTGGGGTATCCTCTCATGAAATCCATTCTTGTTTAGTGTTTTACATATCGTAGATTCGCTAACAGGAATGTTAGCATATGCCAGAGACTTTTGTAAGTCTTTAGCTGACACTCTAGGGTTCTTCTTCACCTCATTGAGCAGTCTGCGCTCTGCTCTTGCAGTCATCTTTACAGGACGGCCACTCCTAGGGAGAGTAGCAGCAGTGCTGAATTTTCTCCATTTATAGACCATTTGTCTTACCGTGGACTGATGAACAGCAAGGCTTTTGGAGATACTTTTATAACCCTTTCCAGCTTTATGCAAGTCAAAAATTCTTAATCGTAGGTCTTCACATCAGGCAATGCTTCTTGTGAAAAGCAAACCCAGAACTGGTGTGTGTTTTTTATAGGGCAGGGCAGCTGTAACCAACACCTCCAATCTCATCTTATTGATTGGACTCCAGTTGGCTGACACCTCACTCCAATTCGCTCTTGGAGAGGTCATTAGTCTAGGGATTCACATACTTTTTCCACCTGCACTGGGAATGTTTACATTGTGTGTTCAATAAAAACATGGTAACGTTTAATTATTTGTGACTGTGATTGTCTATTGTTGTGACTTAGATGAAGATCAGATCAAATTTTATGACTAATTTGTGCAGAAATCCATATCATTCCAAAGGGTTCACATACTTTTTCTTGCAATTGTATAATGGTGTGCAGCCATTTTCTATTCTAGAATCATGTTTGCTTCATGGATATGCACCTGTGATTTCTAGTCTAAATTTTTTGTAGCAATATAATATTGCCTTCAATTTTTTTTCCCCATACTTTTTCTATAGAGGGTGTCTGCAGTGCCTTGTGACATCTGTGCAATACCTTCTGTGTGTCTGGGCCAGAGATAGGAAAAATATAAGTGAAAACTAGTATATTTTTTCCATACTGTTTCTATAGAGGGTGTGTGCAGTGACTTGTGACCACTAGCGTACATACAGGGGTCGCAGTTGCGACCGGGCCCGGCACTCTGCGCGGCTGCCCCTTTAATATACTTACCCTCCCCGGCCGGCGCTTCACTGTCCTGAGCGCGTACAGCGTCAGGACGTAGTGCGCGCACTATGACCTGATGATGCACGCTGTCGGTGATTCCGTCTGGGAAGACAGAGGAGCGCGACTTCTGCCGGAGAGAAGGAGTAGCCGCGGCACAGAACAGGTAAGAATGTTGGGGCCTGGGGATCACTCTGTGGGCTGCCGCTGACTGATCTGAGGTCTGATGGGGGCTGACTGGGGGTCTGATGGGGGTCTTTGGGCTGATCTGAGGTCTGATGGGGGCTCAGTGGGGATCTGATGGGGGTATTTGGGCTGATCTGAGGTCTGATGGGGGCTGACTGGGGGTCTTTTGTCTGATGGGGGCTGAGTGGTGGTCTGATGGGGGTCTTTGGGCTGATCTGAGGTCTGATGGGGGCTGATCTGAGGTCTGATGGAAGCTGACTGGGGTTTTTTGGTCTGTTGGGGGCTGATGGGGGTCTTTGGGCTGATCTGTGGTCTGATGGGGCTGAGTGGGGGTCTGATGGGGGTCTTTGGGTTGATCTGAGATCTGATGGAGGCTGACTGAGGGTCTTTTGACTGATCTGAGGTCTGATGGGGGCTAAGTGGGGGTCTTTGGGCTGATATGAGGTCTGATGGGGGTCTGCGGACTGATCTGAGGTCTAATGGGGGCTGAGCGGGCTGATTGTGGGTCTAATGGGGACAGAGTGGGATGATCTGAGGTCTGATGGGGGCTGAGCGGGCTGAGTGGGCTGATCTGAGGTCTGATGGGGGCTGAGTTGGCTGATATGCGGTCTCTCTGCAGTGGCAGAGAGACTCGCTGAAGCCAGCAGCAGCCAATTTTCTCAGATTACAGCCACTCTGCAGCTTTGGCTCTAATCTGACTGATATGGCTGCTGCTGGCCTCAGTCTCTCTGCCACTGCTGCTCTTAGGGGGGCCAGACGTCTGGTTTTAGGCCTGACAGTCCGGTTTTTAGACTCCTGGTCTGACGCAAGGCCAGGACGGATGAGCATAAGTCCCCTTTTTTGTTGTTATTGATGATGGGACGGCGGGTCCGGCTCAGGCATGATCACTTTAAGTACCAATGGCAGGGGGCAGGGCCTGGTAGCATGTCCGGATCACACTGAGTACTTACGTGACGTCACAAAGTTATCAGCTCTGCAGGTTTGGCCAGAAGTTGGGAACAGAGGAGCACAGGAGCCACTGCTAGTCTGCAACTGCCCACTTGCCCAGTAGTCTGACTCTATACTACAGTCACTAACCCCACCTCGCCTCGTTCTCTCTCTCTCTCTCTCTCCTAGACATTTCTGCCAGCCTGAGCCAGGCCCAGGAGCAGCACTCATTCAGCCAGCCAAAGCCCACACTAAGCCCAGCCAGCCTCCAGCATTCAGCCTTGCCAGTTGCCACTGACTTTCAGCAGGTCGATTCAGCAGCTTTCAGCCTGAGCCAGCCCAGGTAATACAATATATTGTGTTGTGACGGCTCACCTTTTTGTTATATATGACACGGGTGCTCCAACTGATAGACACACCCAGTCTATAAAGTGCAAAGTAATTATAAAATATAGGTTAGTTGTGCACACCTCATATGGAAGTATATTTATATATCCACATAAGACTTAACTCATATATAATATTCAATATTTATTATACATATATACAGTATCTTAAGTGTCTATATATTGTTGCCAGTACCTAAAGTGGTCACAAAGTATATATTGTTATACTCCTTCCAATGATTGTATCGATAAAATATATGGATATCCACGTGGTTTGAAAATTTACTGTAAAAATATATACCTTGTGAGTGATATAAAATATTATAGATAGTAAATCTAGCGACAGTGAACAAAAAGGGAGTATTCCTTTCTGATGGTATTCCTTTTTGACAGTAATTTAGAGTGCAGCAATATATAAAGACATACAAGAGTAAAACATTAATATCATGCAATACAGTGTTGAGGATTCAATACAAAAAGTTCAATATTGTTATAATGTAAAACTGCAATATTAAGGATTCAATCTAAAATGCAATATTAAAAGTTCAATATTGTTAGTGTAGAACCGCAATCTGTTATACTTTATCCACATTAACGATAGTCTCACTGTGTGACGTGGATGTTTGTATCCTATCCAGCGCTTAGTCAGAGATTGTGTGCTGTCTGGTGCCGTTGGGGTTATAGTTTCTCCCGTAAGGTGGGGATGCAGGAGGCCCCTTATAGTATGCAATTGATTTTACTTTCTCCAATAGAAATGTTGTATAAATGTGGAATCTATTTTATAGTAGTGTGATTCCCATTTGTCGGCCAACTTATTATCAATATTCATACGTTGGAGGAAGTTGAGTGTTGTATCATTTACTCACAGTTGGTTGTCTTCAGATTTCGCTCCTGACTTAAATAACTTGGTAATGTTATGTCGCTTGTAATGGCCCGTTGTATATATCTCTCTGTGGCTGCGGCGTCCCATGTGCCTACAGAACTTTTGCTGCTTGTCTCTGCCGAAGCACCTCCACAGTCGTGGGATGATTACCAGGTCTAGATTGCAGGTTTTCTTTTTAGGGCTGTGGTAAGCGTCCAGTATTACGTCAGGAGACCTTGATTAGAGCGCTCTTTCAAAGTATAGGGGTCACCTGGGGGTCCTCTATCACCAGACGCGTTTCGGAGATCTCAGTCTCCTTCCTCAGTGGTCGTAAGACCCCCAGATGTAATGGACCTTTTATAGTCTTGTTGGGTAAACGCCTTAAAGGGAACCTGTCACCGGGATTTGGGGTATAGAGCTGAGGACATGGGTTGCTAGATGGCCACTAGCACATCCGCAATATCCAGTCCCCATAGTGCTCTGTGTTTTTATTATGTAAAAAAAAATGATTTTATACATATGCAAATTAACATAAAAGAGTCATATCTTACTTGTGTCACCAGAGAAGAGTCATATTTTCAAGCTCTGACTCATATCAGGTTAATTTGCATATGTATCAAATCGGTTTTTATACACAATAAAAGTACACAGAGCTATGGGGACTGGATATTGCTGATGTGCTAGTGGCCATCTAGCAACCCATGTCCTCAGCTATATACCCAAAATCCTGGTGACAGGTTCCCTTTAAGTCTGCTGGAAAAACTGATATGGATTAATTTGGATTGGTATCCTGAGTCATCTGGAAAACCTGCTGTGGATTTACTTTTATATTGCAGGCATTCTAGATGTATTGGAGATAGCCGTAGTTTCGCTAGGCACATTGCGGTTTTAGTGCGATTGTTCATATATGCTCAATCCATGTTAAACAAAGTGCTTATTAGATTGCGGTTTCACTGTAGTCATTCATATAATTAATCCGCATTAAACAATAGCGTATTCAACATAGTTTTATAATAACATTAAATATAAAAAGTTCCTTGTTATAAAAAATTCCTTGATATAGAAGAACTCCATGATATAGAAAACCCCCTATATGATTCCCTATAATATTTATCATCATTATTAGTAAAATTTATTTAATCAAAGTACATGAAAACGCAATATGGATATGAATGTAATATAAACATAAAAATAGAAATAAAGAGCCTATTGATTTCAATGCGATTTTATAGTACATTTAAATAGGTAAAAGACATAGTAGTTTTAATGCGGTTCCTTCTAAAATATATATACAGTACAGACCAAAAGTTTGGACACACCTCATTCAAAGAGTTTTCTTTATTTTCATGACTATGAAAATTGTAGATTCACACTGAAGGCATCAAAACTATGAATTAACACATGTGGAATTATATACATAACAACAAAGTGTGAAACAACTGAAAATATGTCATATTTTAGGTTCTTCAAAGTAGCCACCTTTTGCTTTGATTACTGCTTTGCACACTCTTGGCATTCTCTTGATTAGCTTCAAGAGGTAGTCACCTGAAATGGTTTTCACTTCACAGGTGTGCCCTGTCAGGTTTAATAAGTGGGATTTCTTGCCTTATAAATGGGGTTGGGACCATCAGTTGCGTTGTGGAGAAGTCAGGTGGATACACAGCTGATAGTCCTACTGAATAGACTGTTAGAATTTGTATCATGGCAAGAAAAAAGCAGCTAAGTAAAGAAAAACGAGTGGCCATCATTACTTAAAGAAATGGAGGTCAGTCAGTCCCAAAAATTGTGAAAACTTTGAAAGTGTCCCCAAGTGCAGTGACAAAAACCATCAAGCGCTACAAAGAAACTGGCTCACATGCGGACCGCCCCAGGAAAGGAAGACCAAGAGTTACCTCTGCTGCGGAGGATAAGTTCATCCGAGTCACCAGCCTCAGAAATCGCAGGTTAACAGCAGCTCAGATTAGAGACCAGGTCAATGCCACACAGAGTTCTAGCAGCAGACACATCTCTAGAACAACTGTTAAGAGGAGACTGTGTGAATCAGGCCTTCATGGTGGAATATCTGCTAGGAAACCACTGCTAAGGACAGGCAACAAGCAGAAGAGACTTGTTTGGGCTAAAGAACACAAGGAATGAACATTAGACCAGTTGAAATCTATGCTTTGGTCTGATGAGTCCAAATTTGAGATCTTTGGTTCCAACAACCGTGTCTTTGTGCGACGCAGAAAAGGTAAACGGATGGACTCTACAGGCCTGGTTCCCACCGTGAAGCATGGAGGTGTGATGGTGTGGGCGTGCTTTGCTGGTGACACTGTTGGGGATTTATTCAAAATTGAAGGCATACTGAACCAGCATGGCTACCACAGCATCTTGCATCGGGATGTAATTCCATTCGGTTTGCGTTTAGTTGGACCATCATTTATTTTTACAGGACAATGACCCCAAACACACCTCCAGGCAGTGTAAGGGCTATTTGACCATGAAGGAGAGTGATGGGGTGCTGCGCCAGATGACCTGGCCTCCACAGTCACCGGACCTGAACCCAATCGAGATGGGGTGAGCTGGACTGCAGAGTGAAGGCAAAAGGGCCAACAAGCGCTAAGCATCTCTGGGAACTCCTTCATGACCATTGGAAGACCATTTCAGGTGACTACCTCTTGAAGCTCATCAAGAGAATGCCAAGAGTGTGCAAAGCAGTAATCGAAGCAAAAGGTGTCTACTTTTTTTTCAGTTGTTTCACACTTTTTTGTTATGTATATAATTCCACATGTGTTAATTCATAGTTGTGATGCCTTAAGTGTGAATCTACAATTTTCATAGTCATGAAAAAAAAGAAAACTCTGAATGAGAAGGTGTGTCCGAACTTTTGGTCTGTACTGTATATCAGTTAAAATTCGAAATTGGGATTTAAATACTGTATGGCATTATATTAGTTCGTATCATCTATCATTCTTACAGTATTGTTACCTATAGACGATGGGGACAAATTGAAGAGCATATTGAAGATATCTTGGTGAGAATATAGATATATGGATGTGGATGCTAAGTGCGGAGGGGAGATAGCAGTGCTGGTAAAAACAGCCTGACTGCTATTTCGCATCAGCAGGCAGCGTCACACATCGATTTAAATTCATAGGAAGCCCAAAATTTCTAGGTCAGCATTCATTCCATTGGGAAGGAGGGTGCCCAGTTCGTAAATTCTTCTGGATTCGAGTCTGGACAGTCTAAAAATATGATTACCTCCTCTCCAATGTGTGGGGACCTGTTTACGGATCCACGCATCCATGGATCGGATCCGCAAAACACATACGGACGTCTGAATGGAGCCTTACAGGGGGGTGATCAAGGAGTCTATATGGGATGATCACCCCCCTGTAAGGCTCCATTCAGACGTCCGTATGTGTTTTACAGATCCACGCATCCATGGATCCGCAAAACACATACGGACGTCTGAATGGAGCCTTACAGGGGGGTGATCACCCTATATACATTCCCTGATCACCCCCTGTCATTGATCACCCCTCTGTAAGGCTCCATTCAGACGTCCGTATGTGTTTTACGGATCCACGCATCCATGGATCGGATCTGCAAAGCACATACGGACGTCTGAATGGAGCCTTACAGGGGGGTGATCAGGGAGTCTATATGGGATGATCACCCCCCTGTAAGGCTCCATTCAGATGCCCGTATGTGTTTTGCGGATCCACGCATCCATGGATCGGATCCACAAAACACATACGGACGTCTGAATGGAGCCTTGCAGGGGGGTGATCATCCCATATAGACTCCCTGATCACTCCCCTGTCATTGATCAGCCCCCTGTCATTTATCACCCCCCTGTAAGGCTCCATTCAGACCTTCGTATGTGTTTTACGGATCCACGCATCCATGGATTGGATCTGCAAAACACATACGAACGTTTGAATGGAGCCTTACAGGGGGGTTATCAATGACAGGGTGGTGATCACTCCATATAGACTCCCTGATCAGTTCCCTGTCATTGATCACTCCCCTGTCATTTATCTCCCCCCTGTAAGGCTCCATTCAAACGTCCGTATGTGTTTTACGGATCCGATCCATGGATCTGATCCGCAAAACACATACGGATGTCTGAATGGAGCCTTACAGGGGGGTGGTCAATGACAGGGTGGTGATCACCCCATATAGACTCCTTGATCACCACCCTGTCATTGATCACCCCCCTGTAAGGCTCCATTCAGACATTTTTTTGGCACAAGTTAACGGAAATTGATTTCTTTTTTGTTTTTGTTTTTTCTTACAAAGTCTCATATTCCACTAACTTGTGTCAAAAAATAAAATCTCACATGAACTCACCATACCCCTTACGGAATCCAAATGCGTAAAATTTTTTAGACATTTATATTCCAGACTTCTTCTCACGCTTTAGGGCCCCTAAAATGCCAGGGCAGTATAAATACCCCACATGTGACCCCATTTCGGAAAGAAGACACCCCAAGGTATTCCGTTAGGGGCATATTGAGTCCATGAAAGATTAAAATTTTTGTCCCAAGTTAGCGGAAAGGGAGACTTTGTGAGAAGAAAAAAAAAATATCAATTTCCGCTAACTTGTGCCAAAAAAAATAAAATTCTATGAACTCGCCATGCACCTCATTGAATACCTTGGGGTGTCTTCTTTCCAAAATGGGGTCACATGTGGGATATTTATACTGCCCTTGAATTTTAGGGGACCTAAAGCCTGAGAAGAAGTCTGGGATCCAAATGTCTAAAAATGCCCTCCTAAAGGGAATTTGGGCCCCTTTGCGCATCTAGGCTGCAAAACAGTGTCACACATGTGGTATCGCCGTACTTAGAAGAATTTGGGAAATGTGTTTTGCGGTGTCATTTTACATATACCCATGCTGGGTGAGATAAATATCTTGGTCAATTGCCAACTTTGTATAAAAAAATGGGAAAAGTTGTCTTTTGCCGAGATATTTCTCTCATCCAGCATTGGTATATGTAAAAAGACACCCCAAAACACATTGAACTACTTCTTCTGAGTACGGCGATACCAGATGTGTGACTCTTTTTTGCAGCCTAGGTGGGCAAAGGGGCCCACATTCCAAAGAGCAACTTTCGGATTTCACAGGGCATTTTTTAACAGATTTTGATTTCAAACTACTTCTCACGCATTAGGGCCCCTAAAATGCCAGGGCAGTATAACTACCCCACAAGTGACCCCATTTTGAAAAGAAGACACCCCAAGGTATTCCGTGAGGGGCATGGCGAGTGCCTAGAACCTTTTATTTTTTGTCACAAGTTAGCGGAAAATGATGAATTTTTTTTTTCCTTACAAAGTCTCATATTCCACTAACTTGTGACAAAAAATAAAAACTTCCATGAACTCACTATGCTTATCACAAAATACCTTGGGGTGTCTTCTTTCCAAAAAGGGGTCACTTGTGGGGTAGTTATACTGCCCTGGCATTTTAGGGGTCCAAATGCGTGCAAAGTAGTTTGAAATCAAAATCTGTAAAAAATGGCCTGTGAAATCCAAAAGGTGCTCTTTGGAATGTGGGCCCCTTTGCCCACATAGGCTGCAAAAAAGTGTCACACATCTGGTATCGCCGTACTCAGGAGAAGTTGGGGAATGTGTTTTGGGGTGTCATTTTACATATACCCATGCTGGGTGAGAGAAATATCTTGGCAAAAGACAACTTTTTACCATTTTTTTATACAAAGTTGGCATTTGATCGAGATATTTATCTCATCCAGCATGGGTATATGTAAAATGACACCCCAAAACACATTCCCCAACTTCTCCTGAGTACGGCGATACCACGTGTGACACTTTTCTGCAGCCTAGGTGGGCAAAGGGGCCCACATTCCAAAGAGCACCTTTAGGATTTCACAGGCCATTTTTTACACATTTTGATTTCAAACTACTACGCACGCATTTGGGCCCCTAAAATTCCAGGGCAGTATAACTACCCCACAAGTGACCCCATTTTGGAAAGAAGAGACCCCAAGGTATTTCATGATGGGCATAGTGAGTTCATGGAAGTTTTTATTTTTTGTCACAAGTTAGTAGAATATGAAACTTTGTAAGGAAAAAAAAATAATTCATCATTTTCCGCTAACTTGTGACAAAAAATAAAAAGTTCTATGAACTCACTATGCCCATCAGCGAATACCTTAGGGTGTCTACTTTGCGAAATGGGGTTATTTGTGGGTTTTTTCTACTGTCTGGGCATTGTAGAACCTCAGGAAACATGACAGGTGCTCAGAAAGTCAGAGCTGCTTCAAAAAGCGGAAATTCACATTTTTGTACCATAGTTTGTAAACGCTATAACTTTTACCCAAACCATTTTTTTTTTTACCCAAACTTTTTTTTTATCACAGACATGTAGAACAATAAATTTAGAGAAAAATGTATATATAGATGTCGTTTTTTTGGAAAAATTTTACAACTGAAAGTGAAAAATGTAATTTTTTTTCAAAAATTTCGTTAAATTTCGATTAATAACAAAAAAAAGTTAAAATGTCAGCAGCAATGAAATACCACCAAATTAAAGCTCTATTAGTGAGAAGAAAAGGAGGTAAAATTCATTTGGGTGGTAAGTTGTATGACCGAGCAATAAACGGTGAAAGTAGTGTAGTGCAGAATTGTAAAAAGTGGTCTGGTCATTAAGGGTGTTTAAGCTAGGGGGGCTGAGGTAGTTAAGGGGTCTTTTTGTTCTTACCAACATATTGTAGCTTGCAAGGGCATTGAAATATATATATTACACTACTAGTATCGCATGTTATGAAATCTCTTATTTTGTGTACATAGTTGTTTGCAGAAGATGTGATGGAGTGGGTAGTTTTGGGGAATTTAATCAGGCGGCACCCTAATATATATATTTCAATGCCCTTGCAAGCTACAATATGTTGGTAAGAACAAAAAGACCTCTTAAAAAATGCATAGCTGAACACACAAACAATATAAAAAAAGGGTACGAAAATCACTCTCTATATAAACACTACAAAACGCACCATAGTCAAAATCCAGCAGGTTCAATATTTACTGCACTTGAACAGGTCCCCACACATTGGAGAGGAGGTAATCATATTTTTAGAATGTCCAGACTCGAATCCAGAAGAATTTACGAACTGGGCACCCTCCTCTCCAATGGACTGAATGCTGACCTAGAAATTTTTGGCTTCCTATGAATTTAAATCGATGTGTGGCGCTGCCTGCTGATGTGAAATAGCAGTCAGGATGTTTTACCAGCACTGCTATCTCCCCTCCGCAATTAGCATCCACATCCATATATCTTGTGAAAATCAGGGGTTTGAGCAGCTCTCACCTGCCAAGGATTCCACTAGTATAGCGTGGACCGGCTCCTTCACCCGAAGTAGGAGAAATATAGATATGAAGAAAAAAAGGATTGGTTGGTCCAGCTTGTATTCGTGGTAATCCAAAGCTTTATTCAATATTCAGTAAAATCCAGGTACAGGAATGCAGGTCTACATGTTTCAGGCACAATAAAATCCTAGCCCTTACTCATGACATTTTCCAGTACACTGCAGAAAGTTTTTATAGAGAGGAGGGAGGGACTGACTTTCTCACCTGAGGTAATCAGGCTGAGGTTCAACCACTCCAATCCCATCCACAAATCAACACTCAATTAAAAGCATACCATAAATTTATGTGATTTATAAAAACATAAAAAGAAATAGCAATGACATATTCAGAGAAAAATATAGTAATGATGACGGAACTAGGTGAGGAAAATGAGAAAGGAGGAATACTATATGATCAATATTGTAGGATGAGGTCAAGTTTTTTATTCAGACCATGGGTCTGACTCGTTACTGCAACCTTTGATCCCCAACATTCCTGGTTTTTTAAGGGATACCAAATCAGTTCTACAAGCAATACAGGAGCTTGAATGGTCCCAGAAATATTCTTGGGTCACTGCGGATGTAATTGCACTTTACCCTAGCATCCCTCATAACATGGTCCATACCTCCCTGGTTTGGTTTTTGGAAAACTTTGGAAATTTCTCTGTGGTGCTATCAGAGTATGTGGTGGCTGTGGCGGACTTCCTACTGAGACGAAATTATTTCATGTTTGATGGAAAATTCTTCCTGCAGACATTAGGGGTGTCGATGGGGGCCAAGTTCTCTCCCTCCATCGCTAATATTTTCATGGCATGGTGGGAGAGGATCTTTCTCCTCATCGACACCAACCCCTTTTCGGATCACGTGAGGTGGTATGGCCGTTACATCGACGATGTAGACCTGCATTCCTGTACCTGGATTTTACTGAATATTGAATAAAGCTTTGGATTACCACGAATACAAGCTGGACCAACCAATCCTTTTTTTCTTCATATCTATATTTCTCCTACTTCGGGTGAAAGAGCCGGTCCGCGCTATACTAGTGGAATCCTTGGCAGGTGAGAGCTGCTCAAACCCCTGATTTTCACAATTTGAATTGAACCCGAGAGCGTGCACTCCCTTCCACAGCTTTCTATCTTCATTGTTTTTTCTGCGATACTGGCTAACATCATGGCACACGCTTCATTGCGTCCGATGGAGGATGAACAGAAAAGATTCCTGAAAATCAATGCCATTTTTGAACAGCCACAGCAGGATATCCAGGACAGTCTGCGTTCCATTACACTGATGTCTACACTAGAAAAACTACTTTTAAAAGAGCTTCGCACCTGGTGGGACTATACGTCACTTAAAAAGTATATTGAAAAAGAAATGATCCCCAGGGGCCTACGCTTAAAAAAGAAACCATCCACCATCTATTCAGATTTATTTCTTATGGAATGGGAATCTATTCTATCAAACTGCTCCCTAAAACTTATGGACTTAATCGTTCAAAATGAAAAACAGACCCTAGAGGACTTAAGAAGGGAGATTAAAACCACACAAGATTCACTGCTGGAATACATCAATAATCCAGCGTTTTTGAAATTTGATGACAAATTAAAGGAGGACCTTGCAGCAACTGAGGAAGCCCTCATGCAAATGAAGCAATCTAAATTCAACAGAGATTTATTGGACTATAATCGTAAAGAAGTATATACCTGGCCAGAAATGCGGTCACATACACCGAGATCCATTCTGAGAGGCTTACGATCCAAAAAAGCCCAACGCCGCAAAGTTTCATTCAGTTCAACTGAGGCCGACTCTGCTGAATCGGAAAGTGACACCAATCAACTTCAGATGGAGACACCAAGCACCCGCTCCACACAAGGTTCTGGTTCACACAGACAAACGTCAAAAAACGCAGAGGGGGACGGAGACATAGAAAGCCGTCGCTATCCTGCAAGATCCAGACGGGGGAAAACGAACTACAGATAATCAATCTGTCGGCGTGCATTATATCGGAATATGAACTTAAAGGTTCTAGGTAAAGGCCTTACCTTTGCGCCATCCTGTCATTTTGATTTATACAGAACCATATTGGACGTGAACAGACTGGCCCGCAGCCTAACCCTGCAGCAGCATTTTCAATCAGTTGATTCACAGCTGTGTAATCCAAGTGACGCTGCGACCAGTGTGTCCACTTCCAATGTTAAACCGGACCTTGATGAAGTTATTGTTCCATCTATATCAGACCAGACATTTAATGTTACCAGTATGTCTTTCAATGAAATGTTACACATTTATGATTTAATAGAATTGAAAAATACTTGTCTCCCACTTGATACTATGCATTGCTCACCAGACTTTAACCCTTCCAACCGTGATTTCTATCCGGTGCAATCCAGGTCTCATGCACTGGATAGGTTTCAGGAACTGGTTGAAAGGGATCTTGTCTCATTGAGCATTTTTGTAGCTTCACAACATAATGATCTTCATACCGACAATTTGTCTAAGAAAGAATCATTAGCATTGCGCAGTCTCCAAAACAGAGATGATATTGTTGTGAAACAGGCTGATAAGGGGGGAGCTGTGGTCATTCTTGATAGTGAACTCTATAGATGTCAAATTAATCAGATGTTACAAAAAGATAAGACCTATATGAGTTTATCAGGTGACCCGCTCCCCTCCTTTCAACCAGAATTGAAAACTCTATTGATGCATGGTTTCAATTTGGGCATTCTTAGCCCAAAAGATCAGGATTATATTTTTTTTGCCTTTCCTGTCACCCCTATTCTACATGCCTTACCAAAAGTCCACAAATTAATTTTTCCACCCCCCCTGAGACCAATTGTCTCAGGCATAGGGTCCTACTCTGAACGTCTCTGCCAGTGGGTTGACTCGTTACTGCAACCTTTGATCCCCAATATTCCTGGTTTTTTAAGGGATACCAAATCAGTTTTACAAGCAATACAGGAGTTGGAATGGTCCCAGAAATACTCTTGGGTTACTGCGGATGTAATTGCACTTTACCCCAGCATCCCTCATAATATGGTCCATACCTCCCTGGTTTGGTTTTTGGAAAACTTTGGAAATTTCTCTGTGGTGCTATCAGAGTATGTGGTGGCTGTGGTGGACTTCCTACTGAGACGAAATTACTTCATGTTTGATGGAAAGTTTTTCCTGCAGACATCAGGGGTGTCGATGGGGGCCAAGTTCTCTCCCTCCATCGCTAATATTTTCATGGCATGGTGGGAGAGGAGCTTTCTCCTCATCGACACTAATCCCTTTTCGGATCACGTGAGGTGGTATGGCCGTTACATCGACGACCTGATCTTTATCTGGTCGGGCGATGTGGCGGCCGTACCACTGTTCACGGATTATCTGAATTCCTGTGTAGATGGTATCCAATTTACCGTTCAACACAGTACGAATAACATCAAATTTTTAGATCTCAGACTCAGGGGGGACTCCGCCACAGCCTCCATATACACCAGCACACACAGAAAGCAAACAGCTGGTAATACACTACTGCATGCACAATCATGCCATCCTACACATACCATCAGGAATATACCTAAGGGAGAATTAATTAGAGCTAGAAGGAATTGCAGTGACGAGTCAACCTACAAAACAGAGGCAGAAAACATTATTAAAAGATTGACACATAGGGCTTATTCACAAAAAATGTTGGACAAATGCAATAGAGAGGTATCAAATATTGACAGAAATTCACTATTAACTACTAATGTGAAAAAACACAGTCACAATATCAGAGAGACATTGAATTATGAAAGAAAAAATATTTTTGTAACACAATATAGCAAAGAATACACCCAAATTTGTAATATTGTAAAAAAACACTTTCCGGTTCTGGCCTGCGACAAGACATGGGCAGCAATGGCACAAAAAGGCGTAAAATGTGCAGCTAAAAAAGCACCCACCATAGCTAGCTCAGTAAGTCCCTCCCTTTTTAGAAATGACAAATCTTGCTCTACTCAGAGCACTTGGTTATCTACAAAGGGGAATTATAAATGTGGTAATTCCATTTGTATTTGTTGCAAATACATGAAAATCAGCCAGAATTTTGAATCTACTGTTAATGGCCAGACTTTTAAGATTCACTCCTTTCTCAATTGCAACACCACCTTTGCCATTTACTGCATAACATGCACCAAATGCAGGCTGCAATATATAGGATGTACAACAAATGCCATAAAAACGCGCATTAGAAAACATATATCAGACATACCGCACCATGCAAACCACAATGTATCTGCGGCAAGTCTCCACTTTGCCACAGTGCATGGTGGGGATGTCTCATATATGTCAGCACAAGGTATTGAAAAAGTCAAAAAACCTTTAAGAGGTGGTGACAGAAAACGCAAACTGCTGAATAGAGAATCCTACTGGATTTTCCAGTTAGAAAGTCGCCAACCCCATGGTCTGAATAAAAAACTTGACCTCATCCTACAATATTGATCTTTAAACCATGGATCATATAGTATTCCTCCTTTCTCATTTTTCTCACCCAGTTCCGTCATCATTACTATATATATTTTTTCTGAATATGTCATTGTTATTCCTTTTTATGTTTTTATAAACTACATAAATTTATGGTTGCTTTTAATTGAGTGTTGTTTGTGGATGGGATGGGAGTGGTTGAACCTCAGCCTGATTACCTCAGGTGAGAAAGTCAGTCCCTCCCTCCTCTCTATAAAAACTTTCTGCAGTGTACTGGAAAATGTCATGAGTAAGGGCTAGGATTTTATTGTGCCTGAAACATGTAGACCTGCATTCCTGTACCTGGATTTTACTGAATATTGAATAAAGCTTTGGATTACCACGAATACAAGCTGGACCAACCAATCCTTTTTTTCTTCACATCCATATATCTGTATTCTCACTAAGATATCTTCAATATGCTCTTCAATATGTCCCCATCGTCTATAGGTAACAATACTGTAAGAATGATAGATGATACAAACAAATATAATGCCATACAGTATTTAAATCCCAATTTCGAATTTTATCTGATATATATATATATATTTTAGAAGGAACCACATTAAAACTACTACCTATGTATTTTACCTATTTAAATGTACTATAAAATTGCATGGAAATCAATAGGCCTTTTTTCTATTTTTATTTTTATGTTTATATTACATTCATATCCATTTTGCGTTTTCATGTACTTTGATTAAATACATTTTACTAATAATGATGATCTATATTATAGGGAATCATATAGGGGGTTTTCTATATCATGGAGTTCTTCTATATCAAGGATTTTTTATATCAAAGGAATTTTTTATAACAAGGAACTTTTTATATTTATAGTTATTATAAAACTATGTTGAATACGCTATTGTTTAATGCAGATTAATTATATGAATGACTACAGTGAAACCGCAATCTAATAAGCACTTTGTTTAACATGGATTGAACATATATGAACAATCGCACTAAAACCGCAATGTGCCTAGCGAAACTACGGCTATCTCCAATACATCTAGAATGCCTGCAATATAAAAGTAAATCCACAGCAGGTTTTCCAGATGACTCAGGATACCAATCCAAATTAATCCATATCAGTTTTCCAGCAGACTTAAGGCGTTTACCCAACAAGACTATAAAAGGTCCATTACATCTGGGGGTCTTACGACCACTGAGGAAGGAGACTGAGATCTCCGAAACGCGTCTGGTGATAGAGGACCCCCAGGTGACCCCTATACTTTGAAAGAGCGCTCTAATCAAGGTCTCCTGACGTAATACTGGACGCTTACCACAGCCCTAAAAAGAAAACCTGCAATCTAGACCTGGTAATCATCCCACGACTGTGGAGGTGCTTTGGCAGAGACAAGCAGCAAAAGTTCTGTAGGCACGTGGGACGCCGCAGCCACAGAGAGATATATACAACGGGCCATTACAAGAGACATAACATTACCAAGTTATTTAAGTCAGGAGCAAAATCTGAAGACAACCAACTGTGAGTAAATGATACAATACTCAACTTCCTCCAACGTATGAATATTGATAATAAGTCGGCCGACAAATGGGAATCACACGACTATAAAATAGATTCCACATTTATACTACATTTCTATTGGAGAAAGTAAAATCAATTGCATACTATAAGGGGCCTCCTGCATCCCCACCTTACGGGAGAAACTATAACCCCAACGGCACGTGGATATCCATATATTTTATCGATACAATCATTGGAAGGAGTATAACAATATATACTTTGTGATCACTTTAGGTACTGGCAACAATATAGAGACACTTAAGATACTGTATATATGTATAATAAATATTGAATATTATATATAAGTTAAGTCTCATGTGGATATATAAATATACTTCCATATGAGGTATGCACAACTAACCTATATTTTATAATTACTCAGCCCAGGTAATAGTTACTATCCGGCCTTGGTATGTTCTGTATATTATTATATGTGAGCTGGCCTTGTATAAGTTATACATCTTCTGGTATATTAAGATGTACATATATAATCATATAAGGAGATACCTAGGTTATTCCAGTATTCTCCATATCCCTATATATATCCCTATATACAAGAAGATGTATAACTTATACCAGCTGTACATATATAATTATATACAGGAGATACCCAGGTTATATAATCAGTGTGGTCCACTATATCACTATATACAAGAAGATGTTATACCGTATATCATCCTCTTGTATATAGTGATATACACTCACCTAAAGAATTATTAGGAACACCTGTTCTATTTCTCATTAATGCGATTATCTAGTCAACCAATCACATGGCAGTTGCTTCAATGCATGTAGGGTTGTGGTCCTGGTCAAGACAATCTCCTGATCTCCAAACTGAATGTCAGAATGGGAAAGAAAGGTGATTTAAGCAATTTTGAGCGTGGCATGGTTGTTGGTGCCAGACGGGCCGGTCTGAGTCTTTCACAATCTGCGCAGTTAGGCCTCATGCACACGACAGTTTTTTTTCACGGTCCGCAAAAACGGGGTCCGTGGGTCCGTGATCCGTGACCGTTTTTTCGTCTGTGGGTCTTCCTTGATTTTTGGAGGATCCACGGACATGAAAAAAAAAGTCGTTTTGGTGTCCGCCTGGCCGTGCGGAGCCAAACGGATCCGTCCTGAATTACAATGCAAGTCAATGGGGACGGATCCGTTTGATGTTGACACAATATGGTGCCATTTCAAACGGATCCGTCCCCATTGACTTTCAATGTAAAGTCTGGAGTTCTTTTATACCATCGGATTGGAGTTTTCTCCAATCCGATGGTATATTTTAACTTGAAGCGTCCCCATCACCATGGGAACGCCTCTATGTTAGAATATACTGTTGGATATGAGCTACTTCGTGAAACTCAGATCCGACAGTATATTCTAACACAGAGGCGTTCCCATGGTGATGGGGACGCATCTAGTTAGAATACACTACAAACTTTGTCCAAGACTGCCCCCTGCTGCCTGGCAGAACCCGATCTCTTACAGGGGGATATGATAGCACAATTAACCCCTTCAGGTGCGGCACCTAATGGGGTTAATTGTACTATCATATTCCCCTGTAAGAGATCAGGGCTGCCAGGCAGCAGGGGGCAGACCCCCCCCTCCCCAGTTTGAATATCGTTGGTGGCACAGTGTGCGCCCCCCATCGGGCCCCCAATTCCTTCCTCTAATGTTAAAAATCGTTGGTGGCACAGTGTGCGCCCACCATCGCCCGCCCCCCTCCCTCCCTCTATAGCAGTAACAACATTGGTGGCCAGTGTGCGGCCTCCCATTCCCCCCCCATCATTGGTGGCAGCGGAGTTCCGATCGGAGTCCCAGTTTAATCGCTTGGGCTCCGATCGGTAACCATGGCAACCAGGACGCTACTGCAGTCCTGGTTGCCATGGTTACTTAGCAATAGTACAATAGTAGAAGACTCATAGTTACCTGCTTGCTGCTGCGATGTCTGTGTCCGGCCGGGAGCTCCACCTACTGGTAATTGAAAGGTCTGTGCGGCGCATTGCTAAAGAACTGTCACTTACCAGTAGGAGGAGTTCCCGGCCGTTCACCGACATCGCAGCAGCCAGCAGGTAAGTAGGAATCTTCTACTGTTGTACTATTGCTAAGTAACCATGGCAACCAGGGCTGCAGTAGCTTCCTGGTTGCCATGGTTACCGATCGGAGCCCCAGCGATTAAACTGGGACTCCGATCGGAACTCCGCTGCCACCAATGATGGGGGGGGGGGAATGGGAGGCCGCACACTGCCACCAATGTTGTTACTGCTATAGAGGGAGGGGGGCCGATGGTGGGCGCACACTGTGCCACCAACGATTTATTACAATAGAGGGAGGGATGGTGGGCGCACACTGTGCCACCAACGATTTATTACAATAGAGGGAGGGAGGGGGGCGGGCGATGGTGGGCGCACACTGTGCCACCAACGATTTCTAACATTAGAGGGAGGAAGGGGGGGCCCGATGGGGGGCGCACACTGTGCCACCACTGATATTCAAACTGGGGAAGGGGGGGTCTGCCCCCTGCTGCCTGGCAGCCCTGATCTCTTACAGGGGGATATGCCGCACCTGAAGGGGTTAATTGTGCTATCATATCCCCCCTGTAAGACATCGGGTGCTGCCAGGCAGCAGGGGGCAGTCTTGTACAAAGTTTGTAGTGTATTCTAACTAGAAGCGTCCCCATCACCATGGGAACGCTTCTGTGTTAGAATATACTGTCGGATATAAGTTTTCACGAAGTGAAAACTTAGATCTGAAAAAGCTTTTACGCAGACGGATCTTCGGATCCGTCTGTATGAAAGCAACCTACGGCCACTGATCACGGACACGGATGCCAATCTTGTGTGCATCCGTGTTCTTTCACGGACCCATTGACTTGAATGGGTCCGTGAACCGTTGTCCATCAAAAAAATAGGACAGGTCATATTTTTTTGACGGACAGGATACACGGATCACGGCCTCGGCTGCAAAACGGTGCATTTTCCGATTTTTCCACGGACCCATTGAAAGTCAATGGGTCCGCGAAAAAAAAACGGAAAACGGCACAACGGCCACGAATGCACACAACGGTCGTGTGCATGAGGCCTTACTCGGATTTTCACGCACAACCATTTCTAGGGTTTACAAAGAATGGTGTGAAAAGGGAAAAACATCCAGTATGCGGCAGTCCTGTGGGCGAAAATGCCTTGTTGATGCTAGAGGTCAGAGGAGAATAGGCCGACTGATTGAAGCTGATAGAAGAGCAACGTTGACTGAAATAACTACTCGTTACAACCGAGGTATGCAGCAAAGCATTTGTGAAGCCACAACACGCACAACCTTGAGGCGGATGGGCTACAACAGCAGAAGACCCCACCAGGTACCACTCATCTCCACTACAAATAGGAAAAAGAGGCTACAATTTGCACGAGCTCACCAAAATTGGACTGTTGAAGACTGGAAAAATGTTGCCTGGTCTGATGAGTCTCGACTTCTGTTGAGACATTCAAATGGTAGAGTCCGAATTTGGCGTGAACAGAATGATAACATGTATCCATCATGTCTTGTTACCACTGTGCAGGCTGGTGGTGGTGGTGTAATGGTGTGGGGGATGTTTTCTGGGCACACTTTAGGCCCCTTAGTGCCAATTGGCCATCGTTTAAATGCCACGGGCTACCTGAGCGTTGTTTCTGACCATGTCCATTCCTTCATGACCACCATGTACCCATCCTCTGATGGCTACTTCCGTCAGGATAATGCACCATGTCACAAAGCTCGAATCATTTCAAATTGGTTTCTTGAACATGACAATGAGTTCACTGTACTAAAATGGCCCCACAGTCACCAGATCTCAACCCAATAGAGCATCTTTGGGATGTGGTGGAACGGGAGCTTCGTGCCCTGGATGTGCATCCCTCAAATCTCCATCAACTGCAAGATGCTATCCTATCAATATGGGCCAACATTTCTAAAGAATGCTATCAGCACCTTGTTAAATCAATGCACATAGAATTAAGGCAGTTCTGAAGTCAAAAGGGGGTCCAACACCGTATTAGTATGGTGTTTCTATAATATATACATACATACACACGCTCGCACGGGTGGGGGGTGGAGGCAGGTTGGGGGGGTGGTGATGGGGAAGGGGCCCCATGGATCAGTTTCGCATCTGGGCCTCATGGATTGTGTGTACGCCACTGCTTGTGACATCTGTGCAATACCTTCTGTGTGTCAGGGCCAGAGATAGGAAAAATATTCTACACTGAACAAAAATATAAACGCAACACTTTTGGTTTTGCTCCCCTTTTGCATGAGCTGAACTCATAGATCTGAAACATTTTCTACATACACAAAAGACCCATTACTCTCAAATATTGTTCACAAATCTGTCTAAATCTGTGTTAGTGACCACTTTTCCTTTGCCGAGATAATCCATCGCACCTCACAGGTGTGGCATATCAAGGTGCTGATTAGACAGCATGAATATTGCACAGGTGTGCCTTAGACTGCCCACAATGAAAGGCCACTTGCCTTATTGGGCGGGGTCAGAAAACCAGTCAGTATCTGGTGTGGCCACCATTTGTTTACGCAGTGCAACACATCTCCGTCGCATAGAGTTCATTAGGTTGTTGATTGTGGCCTGTGAAATGTTGGTCCACTCCTCTTCAATAGCTGTGCAGAGTTGCAGAACATTGGCAGGAACTGAAACACGCTGTCGTATACAGGTGAAACTCCAAAAATTTGAATACCGTGCAAAAGTCCATTTATTTCAGTAATGCAAATTAAAAGGAATTGCATTAATGCAGCTTAAAATTTGAATTTTGTGAAAAGGTTCAATATTCTAGGCTCAAAGTGTCACACTCTAGTCAGAAATTAATCCATACCCCCTGAGCAAAGGGTACCTCAAAATTCTGACTTTGGGGTTTCATAAGCTATAAGCCATAATCATCCAAATTATAACAAATAAAGGCTTGAAATATCTCGCTTTGCATGTAATGAGTCTCTCATATATTAGTTTCACCTTTTAAGTTGCATTACTGAAATAAATGAACTTTGCACGATATTCTAATGTTTCAAGTTTCACCTGTACGCCGATCCAGAGCATTCCGAACATGCTCAATGGGTGGCATGTCCGGTGAGTATGCTGGCCATGCAATGTTTTCAGCTTCCAGGAATTGTGTTCAGATCCTTGCAATATGGGCCATGCATTATCATGCTGCAACATGAGGTGATGGTCGTGGATGAATGGCACAACAATGGGCCTCAGGATCTCGTCACGGTATCTCTGTGCATTCAAAATGCCATGAATAAAATGCACCTGTGTTCGTTGTCCATAACATACGCCTGCCCATACCATAACCCCTCTGCCACCATGGGCCACTTGATCCACAACATTGACATCAGCAAACCGCTCACCCACAGAACGCCACACATGCTGTCTGCCATCTGCCCTGAACAGTGAACAGTGAAAACCGGGAATCATCGAATGTGAGCATTTGCCCACTCAAGTGAGTTACGACTAACTGCAGTCAGGTCTAGACCCCGATGAGGGCGCAAAAATTGTTTTCATTTGGTTTTTGAATTATTTTTTTTTTTAAATACATAACTTGCGGACTTGCCCCGCCGGGCCTGGCCGTCTGCCCCAGCCTGTAGGTGTACCGTGCGGCCCTCACCTCCTAACAGAGCGGCACACAGGCTCAGCAGCAGCACGGCATTGGCAACACAGACAGTCACGTGGTCAGGGGGGTGTGACTGCCGAGTGGCGCTGCGGCGGCGGGCAGCAGCAGTTGCTGGTGTGGACTGAGGAGCAAAGGTCTGGAGACTGGAGGAGGAGGAGCTGTTGGTGGTGAGTAACTGTGTATGAATGAGTCTGTAAGACATCAGACAGTGACAGACTCACACAGACAGGCCCAGACTGTCCGGACTGCTGTAGGTGGCACAGACAGGTAGGTAGGTCAAGGTGATCTCATTGAGCGCAGGCTGCGCAGAAACATAAGAAAATTAATAGGGGTGGGGTCAGGGTGAGGCGGGTAACATTACGGTGTGACATGAATGTAGAGGGGACAACAAGACATTTGAAAAAATGTCTCTAAGTAGTCTGTCAGGGCGGCCCGTAGGGAAAAATGTATGTGGCATGGGGAGGGGGGAGAAAAGTGACAACATGGATGGAGGGGGAGAGAAATGTGTCAACATGGATGGAGGGGGGAGAAATGTGGCAACATGGATGGAGAGGGAGAGAAATGTGGCAACATGGATGGAGGGGGGAGAAATGTGGCAACATGGATGGAGGGGGGAGAAATGTGGCAACATGGATGGAGGGGGAGAAATGTGGCAACATGGATGGAGGGGGAGAAATGTGGCAATATGGATGGAGGGGGGAGAAATGTGGCAACATGGATGGAGGGGGGAGAAATGTGGAAACATGGATGGAGGGGGAGAGAAGTGTGGAAACATGGATGGAGGGGGGAGAAATGTGGGGGCTGATGTGACATAGGTGATTTGACATGGAAGGGGAGAAATGTGACGAGGGGGGCAAAAATGTGACAAAGGGGGCTGATGGCTGACATGGGGGCATAGGGGCATAATGGCTGACATGGGGGACTGATGAATGGGGGCTGATCTGAGGCATTGGGGGTCTGATCTGAGGTCTGATTGATTAACATTGGGTGTCTGATTACTGGTCTGACCTAAGGTGTAATGGAAAATATTTTTTTCTTATTATCCTCCTCTAAAACCTAGGTGCGTCTTATGGGCCGGTGAGTCTTATAGGGTGAAAAATACGGTCCTTAAACCAGCGATTGTCTGAAGAAGAGCGAAGATACCAGTACCACACAGAGAATAAGCCAGCTGATGCAGACGGAACCAGGGCCAGGTGAGCTGCGGGGGGTGGGGCGCCAAAATGTAGCTTCGCTTGTGTTGGCAAAAATCCTTGCACCGGCCCTGGTCACACTGTGACACTGACTGACTGTCACTCACTGATAGCCAAGCAGGTTACAGTCAGGGTGCTTGTGAAGGATGAATTGACCATAGACAGTACTGCCCAGAGGATGCCATATCTGCTGTCCATATAATACCAGGCAGTATTGCCCCTTCATATACCGCTTGGTCACCCCACACCTAACACTCAGGGAGTCCGGTCACACTGACTGGTCTGTGACACTGACTGTCACTCACTGTGTTAGTGTCGCTCTCACTCATTCATTCAGGCTGCCTGTGGTTGTGGAGTCCTGCGGGCGGCTCTTCTTCTTGCTCCGGCTCCGCAATGTCTTTCCCGCCTGGAAGGTGGGCGGAGCTTTGTACTGCCGTGCGCGCCCGGCCTTGGTGATTCATCAGGGAGCATGCATGCTCCTGATAGATACCGCTCCTCAGACTGCGGCGCTGCGCAGTGCAGCAGCTGCAGAGCAGAGGAAGAACTCAGTTCAGTGGCATAGCGTGGGTTGCCAGCACCCGGGGCAAGCCATGTATTGCTCCCCCCCAAACCTGTGGACTCGCCCCTTTTTACAGATAATGTAGTAAATGTCACCTGCAGTCCTATGTAACACCACAGATAACACAGTGATAACTCTCTGAGTACAGATAATGTAGTAGATGGTTGTGAGGCCCCAGAATTCAGAACACGCACAGTGTGACCTGAAGTCTGGGGCCAGGATGCGGCAGGGTGGGCCAAATTCTATATCACCCCCCCAACCCTACCGTGAAACAGATATGTGGATGGACATAATATACATTGCTGCGAAATATACAGTATATTACAGCACCACATACCATACCTCATCCATCCAGTGACATCTCCTGTGATGTAGACTTTCCTCAACGTCTTCATTCGGAGATAAGACCGTCATGATACCTTCTTTCAGCGGCGTCTCTACAGAGTTTCACAGAAAGCATTTTTAGATTCCTCACTTTACTATCATCCTCCCCTCCTTGTATTTCAACACTTTTATCCTGCTGCCCCCCAATACTGTGGTAGAGCCAGACAGATAGGAGGACCAGAGTTGAGGCACACTCATATATACTAATATTACAGAGGGGCCATTATATATTATAATAATATAGAAGGGCCATTATAATGTTTAATAATACACAGGGGGCTATTATATATTATAATAATACAGAGGGGGCTATTATATAGTATAATAATACAGAGGGGCCATTATATATTATAATAATACAGAGGGGGCTATTATATAGTATAATAATACAGAGGGGCCATTATATATTATAATAATACAGAGGGGGCTATTATATATACTAATAATACAGAGGGGGCTATTATATATACTAATAATACAGAGGCGGCCATTATATATTCTAATCCGTGTAGAGGGGGCACAGAGGAGGCAAAACCACTGTGTAGGGATGAGCAAATTTCATGTTATAAAATTTGTTTGTGCTTCGTTTGGTGGTAGAAGCAGAATTGCATTATGGATTCCGTTACCACGGACCATAACGCAATTCTATGACGTAGAATGCATAATGGAATGCCTTTAGAGGCATTCCGTTATTCCCTCCGTCATAATAGAAGTCTATGTGCTGCAAAACGGATCTGTCCCGTTTCCATTATGCAAGAGAGGGCTCCCCTGCATAACGGAAACGGGACGGATCCGTTATGCAGCCCATAGACTTCTAGTATGACGGAAGGAATAACGGAATGCCATTAAATCCATAACGCAATTCTGCTTTTACCACTAAACGAAGTTAAAAATCTCCACAGTGTGGAGAGCGCACAGACGAGGCAAAACCACCTTATGGAGTTAAAATACCTTGTTAGGGGATGTACTGTATGGTGAGCAATGTAATTGTGGATGACTTTATAAAAGCTTCTAGCAGCTCTCACACCGCTCATATACTCCACTACAAACTACATAAAAATACAGCCCAAAACCCCTCACCAGAAATCACTGACCACAGCATACTGTAAGTGCCTGCACTCTGCCTGCTCTGGACGCTGCTCTGCTTCTCCTTACAGCCCTTTTCCTGCATCTGGCACAGTCTGTAAGGGGCGGGAAGAAGCGGTCACATGATCTCATGACGTCATGCCCTCGAAGAAGACAATACATTCTAGACCTGTCCTGAAGCCCCCCCTTGCCCCCCCCTCTGCGGACGCCCATGGGTTGTGGTTAGGTCAACAAATCAAGAGGATGATTAGAGTGAGGAAGTGGAAGAGGAGGTGGTGGACGATGAGGTCACTGACCCAACCAGGGAAAGTAGAAAGCTGAACGAGGACAGCAGTACAGAGGGGGAGGGATATTCAGAACCACAACAGGCTGGAAGAGGCAGTGGGGTGACAAAAGGGAGAAGGCGGGCCACAACACACAGGCCCGCAAATGTTCCACGGAGCACCCCCTTGCGGAAACCTACCTTGCCAAGGGGTAGGTGTTCCGCAGTATGGCCGCTTTTTTGAGGAAAGTGGGAACGATGAAAGAATAGTAGTTTGCAACCTGTGCCACACCAAAATAAGTCGGGGCGTGAACACTAGCAACCTCACCACCACCACCAGCATGATCCGCCACATCCAAGCACCGTAATAAGTGGGACGAATGCCTGGCTCCATAATCTGTGTCTGCGGGTCACACCACTGCCTCCTCTTCCCCTATGGTACGTGCTGGCCAATCACCTGTCGAAGGCGCAGCTGAGGATGCCTCCCGCCCTGGACCTTTGCAAGCACCATCAGTGAACACATCCACTTCCCTGTCCCAGCGCAGCGTCCAATTGTCATTACCCCAGGCAGTAAAGGCAATCAAAGTGCCCTGTCAATCAAAGTGCAGAGGATGCGTCAGAGAGAGCAGAGCTTGTAGGTTGTTCCAAAGCTGATAACTTTAAAACGCTTTGACTTATCCAGGCCATTCTTAGATTGTTTTTTCGTCACATATTGTACTTCATGAGACTGGTAAAATGAAGTAAAAAAAAAAAAAAACTTTTTTATTTATAAAAAAAATACCAAATTTACCAAAACTTTTTTTAAAAATTGCAAATTTCCAAGTTTCAATTTCTCTACTTTTATAATACATAGTAATACCTTCAAAAATAGTTATTACTTTACATTCCTTATATGTCTACTTCATGTTTGGATCATTTTGGGAATGATATTTTATTTTTTGGGGATGTTACAAGGCTTAGAAGTTTAGAAGCAAATCTTGAAATTTTTCCGAAATTTTCAAAAACCCAATTTCTAGAGACCAGTTCAGGTCTGAAGTCACTTTGCGAGGCTTACATAATAGAAACCACCCACATTCTAGAAACTACACCCCTCAAGGTATTCAAAACTGATTTTACAAACGTCATTAACTCTTTAAATGTTCCACAAGAATTAATGGAAAATAGAGATACAATTTTAAAATTTCACTTTTTTGGCAGATTTTCCATTTTAATAATTTTTTTCCAGTTACAAAGCAAGGGTTAACAGCCAAACCAAACTCAATATTTATGGCTCTGATTCTGTAGTTTACAGAAACACCCCATATGTGGTCGTAAACCGCTGTACGGGCACACGGCAGGGAGCAGAAGGAAAGGAATGCCATACGGTTTTTGGAAGGCATGTTTTGCTGGACTGTTTTTTTTATACCATGTACCATTTGAAGCCCCCCTGATGCACCCCTAGAGTAGAAACTCCATAAAAGTGACCCCATATAAGAAACTAAACCCCTCAAGGTATTCCAAACAGAGTTTACAAATGTTGTTAACCCTTTAAGTGTTCCACAAGAGTTATTGGAAGATGGAGATGAAATTTTAGAATTTCAATTTTTGGGCAAATTTTTCATTTTAATCCATTTTCCCAGTAACAAAGCAAGGGTTAACAGCTAAACAAAACTCAATATTTATGGCACTGATTCTGTAGTTTACAGAAACACCCCATATGTGGTCATAAACCGCTGTACGGGCACACGGCAGGGCGCAGAAGGAAATGAATGCCTTGCGGTTTTTGGAAGGCAGATTTTGCTGGACTGTTTTTTTTTACACCATGTCCCATTTGAAGCCCCTCTCATGCACCCCTAGAGTAGAAAGTCCAAAAAAGTGACCCCATTTTAGAAACTACAGTTTTGTTGGTACTGAGAGCCATAATTTTTTCAGTTTTTGGGCGAATACCTTGGGTAGGGTATGATTTTAGTGGGATGAGATGACGGTTTTATTGGGACTATTTTGGGGTGCGTGTGATCGCTTGCTATTACACTTTTTTTTACCTTTTTGATCGCTTGCTATTACACTTTTTGTAATGTAAGGTGAAAAAAAATTGCTTTTTTACACTGTTTTTTATTTTATTTTTTTACGGTATTCACCTGAAGGGTTAGGTCATGTGAAATTTTTATAGAGCAAGTTATTACGGACGCTGCGATACCTAATATGTATACTTTTTTTTTTATTTATGTAAGTTTTACAAAATTATTTCATTTTTGAAGCAAAAAAAAAATCATGTTTTAGTGTTTCCATAGTCTGAGAGACATAATTTTTTCAGTTTTGGGTATGATTTTTGCGGTTTTATTGGTACTATTTTGGGGTGCATATGACTTTTTGATCGCTTGCTATTACACTTTTTGTGATGTAAGGTGACAAAAAATTGTTTATTTAGCACAGTTTTTATTTTTTACGGTGTTTATCTGAGGGGTTAGGTCATATGATATTTTTATAGAGCCGGTCGTTACGGATGCGGCGATACCTAGTATGCAGACTTTTTTTTATTTATGTAAGTATTCCACAATAATATCATTTTTGAAACAAAAAAAATGATGTTTTAGGGTCTCCATATTCTGATATATAACCGACCATAAGGAGTGAGACAAGTATAGTACAAATAAATTAAGTGATGCTAGAGTAATCCAAAAGTCACATAATTTATTTGAAAATCACAGAAAGGACACATGATCAGCACTGGTCACAAGAAGACAATAGACACAGGTTACAATACACATTAAAAACCAAGAGGACTGATGGTGAACTGTCGATACAAGGGGTACCCCTTGAAAAAGCTGTACGTGAAACGTGCGATGGGGAGTGGACCGGTGGTGTTGCTGTACGGTATATTTAAACCAAGTGGTCAGTATTTCTTTTATTATGTGCTGAGTATAACTCCAATCATCCTACTGCTTCAGCTTTGACAAATGTGGTGTGTATTATCACACTTACTTTGTGACAAATTCTGATGTACAATTCATGTAGGTATCCTTTTGGCAGTTTATGAGGCATAGTTTGTGGATATTATATATCCTTTAATTGATGACCAATTGGTAACATTTATGCACATGCACTTTATAATTATATATATATGTATCGACAGTTCACCATCGTATTGTATTGTAACCTGTGTCTATTGTCTTCTTGTGACCAGTGCTGATTATGTGTCCTTTCTGTGATTTTCAAATAAATTATGTGACTTTTGGATTACTCTAGCATCACTTAATTTATTTGTACTATACTTGTCTCACTCCTTATGGTCGGTTATATATATTGTGACTAGGGGTGAGCCCTAAATTTTGTTTGGGCTATATATAGGTTTCTCTCCATATTCCTGAGCCATAGTTTTTTTTTTTCTTTTTGGGCGATTGTCTCAGGTATAGAGATGTCCCGAACTATTCGCCGGCGAATAGTTCCCGGCCAACATAGCTTGTTCGCCGTCAGCAGACACATTCCAGCCAATCAGCAGCATACCCTCCCTCCCAGACCCTCCCACCTTCTATCAAAAAGCAAGGACAGCATCCATCTTAGATTCATTCTGAAGCTGCAGTGTCACAAATTTGACTAAGTTGTAATCGCAATGCGATTAATACAGGTTATATTAATCGCATTGCGAATTCAACTTAGAGCTGCTGGGTTCCTAATGGTTGTATTGCTAGAATATAATGAAGATTGAGAATATAGTGCTATAATCGTTATATTCGGAATCGTCAATTCTAGCAATACAACCATTATGAACTCAGATCTAAGTTGTAATCGCAATGCGATAAATGCAGGTTATATTAATCGCATTGCGAATTCAACATACCACACTCTGCGTCAACTACGTACTTTTCCATGGGAGTTTCTCCATGGATCCCCCTCCGGCATGCCACAGTCCAGGTGTTAGTCCCCTTGAAACAACTTTTCCATCACTATTGTGGCCAGAAAGAGTCCCTGTGGGTTTTAAAATTCGCCTGCCTATTGAAGTCTATGGCGGTTCACCCGGTTCGCCTGTTCGCGAACATTTGTGGAAATTCGCGTTCGCCGTTCGTGAACGGGAAATTTTATGTTCGCGACATCTCTACTCAGGTAGGGGCAAATTTTTTGCGGGATGAGGTGACGATTAGATTGGTACTATTCTGGTGGGCAAACGCCTTTTTGATCGCTTGCTGTTGTACTTTTTGTGATGTAAGGTGAAAAAAAAATGGTTTATTTAGCACAGTGTTTTTTTTTTACGGTGTTCATTTGAGGGGTTAGGTCATGTGATATGTTTATAGAGTCGGGCGATACCTAATATGTATACTTTTTTTTAACTAATTTTTTCTAATTTTTTTAGCTTTATTTGGGGAAAATGAAGTTTTTGTTTATTTTTACTTGGAACTTTAAATTTTTTTGGGGGAAAACTATTTTTTCAGCTTTTTTTTTTACTTTATATTTTGTCCCACTTTGGGACTTCAACTTTTGGGGGTCTAATCCCTTTTACAATGCATTCCAATACTTCTGTATTGGAATGCATTGGCTGTATGAGTAATACTGTGTGTATTACTCATACAGCTTCCGGCCTGTGAGATCCAGGGGGCTGGATCTCACAGGCTCGTCACCGGAAGGCAGCGCGATGCCTTCCTTAGACATCCCGCTGCCTTCCATGCCATCGGGTCCCCCCTACAGCCGCATGGGGACCCGATGGCACCACTGCCCGCCGGATAAGGTAAAAGCCGCAAACCGCAGGTCTGAATTGACCTGCAGTTTGCGGCAATTGCCGACATGGGGGGGTCACGGGACCCCCCCGGCATTGTGACAGGATGCCCGCTGAATGATTTCAGCGGACATCCTGTTGCGATTAACCCTCGCCGCGCCGCAATTGCGATTTAAACTTAGGACGTACCGGTACGCCCTGAGTCCTTAAGGACTCGGGATACAGGGCATACTGGTACGCCATAAGTCCTTAAGGGGTCAAAGGGGTTATCCAATCCTATAAAAAGCCCCCCAATATGCTGGGCCCCCCAAACTGAATATACTTACCTGGGTCCCTGCTCCCTGCGCCGCTCCTGGTCCCCGCATCGCTGCTGCTTCTTCCCGTGTGCGGATGAAAAGATCCAGTGTCCGGGTTGGGGGGTTGTTGAGCAGCCAATAGCATGTGGGGACAGGGACGAGCCTCACTAGCGCCACCTGCAATGCTAGGGAGGCTCGTCCCCGCCTGCCATTGGCTGCTACCCACTGTCGCTGGATGTTTTCATCCACGCACGGGGAGAAGCAGGAGTGGCACAGGGACCCATGTAAGTATATTCAGTGTGGGGAACCCGGCATATTGGGGGCTTTTTATAGGATTGGATAACCCTTTTAAGGCTCTGTTTGACTGCACAATTTTTCACCAATTAGGAATACGAACACTCGTTCCCAATAATTGGCCGGTATAATCAATTAGCCGATGAGTGAACAAATGCTTGTTCATTGGTTGATGGGCATCTGTCACTAGGATCAAAGATGCCCGATTATCGGCAGCACATTTCCCCATGTAATAATTTATAGGAGAGAATGAGGAAGGAACAAACATGGTAGTAATCGTTCCTCCCTTATACAAATTTTGCATAAGGCTGTGTAATCAGGCCGGAGCAAAAGAGCGCCAATGGATGATTTTCATTAACACGGAAGATAGAGCAGTGTAATACCACCTGAAAGGTCCTATTACACCTACAGATAATCGCTAACAAGCTCATTAGCAATGATCTGGCATTGTAATTCAGCCGCCAATTACCCAATAAAGAATTTGTTCATTGGGTAATTGGAGTCTTTCAACATGTTTAAAAATAAACGTTCTCCGGTGGCAGATCGTGCAGGGTACTCAGCACTCCGCTGCCAGCAAACAATGATTGAGTATGGGAACAACCGATGGCATTAACGATTACTTTTCCCCATACTGTGGAGGAGATCACTGCATGTAATCGCAGCAGTCTCCTCCGCTAGTGAGCAAGTGATTGCTGGAAAGGAACTCTTCCCTCCCGATAATCGCTTGCAGAATCTGTAGGTGTGAAGGACCCTTAAAGGGTTGTAGTAACCAGGGCTGGTTCTAGGTGAAATGGGGCCCTGGTGTGAGAAACAATAAGGCCCCCCCTTCCCCCATGACACTTGATGACTTTTACAGAAGAAACTGTATATTGTGGGGCACAGTGTATGCTATATGTGTATAACATAAACATATTTCATATGAAAACTTACACTTGCTTGGCTTGGCCCTTGGGGATCTCGGACACCACTTCAACACTTTGGCCGGGGGCTCAGCGGAGCTGATGTTGTGTTTTATCCTAATGAGAAAGATTTCATAATAAGGATTTGGAGAAAGGGCAGAGGGATAGCAGAGCAGGGAGAGAATGGTGCTGCTACTAGGGGGTCATACTATGGGGGAGTAATAAAGCCCACGATAATGCCCCCCAGTAGAAATAATTCTCCCTATAATGTGACAGTGCAAAAAATACCCCCTTGTAATGCCCCCAGTTGAGCTAATGTTCCCATAGTGCCCCCATAATGTGCCAGTAAAAAATACCCCTATATAGTTCCCCAGTAAATGCCCCAGAGTGCTCCTCTCCCCCCTCCCTCCTAGTGCCCCCATAATGTACCAGTGTCTCCCATAATTTGTAAGTATAAAATACCCCTTCTCAGTGCCCCTGTAGATGACCTCATAGTACTCCTCTCCCCCCTTCCCCATAGTACCCACCATAATGTGTCCCAGTATAAAATGCCCCTATACAGAGCCCCCATATAAAATAACCATTCTTTGTGGCCTCAGGGCCCCCCAACAAGAGCAACAAGAGCCCCCCATATGTGCCAGTAGCCAGAGCCCCCCTATATCATGTGCCAGTTGCCAGAGCCCCCTATATCATTTGCCAGTTGCCAGAGCCCCCCTATTTCATGTGCCAGTAGCCAGAGCCCCCCTATATTATGTGCCAGTAGCCAGAGTCCCCCCTATATCATGTGCCAGTAGCCAGTGGCCCCCTATCATGTGCCAGTAGCCAGTGGCCCCCCATATCATGTGCCAGTAGCCAGTGGCCCCCCATATCATGTGCCAGTAGCCAGTGGCCCCCCATATCATGTGCCAGTAGCCAGTGGCCCCCCATATCATGTGCCAGTAGCCAGAGGCCCCCATATCATGTGCCAGTAGCCAGAGCCCCCCCTATCATGTGCCAGTAGCCAGAGCCCCCCCTATCATGTGCCAGTAGCCAGAGCCCCCCCTATCATGTGCCAGTAGCCAGAGCCCCCCCATCATGTGCCAGTAGCCAGAGCCCCCCCCATCATGTGCAGGTAGCCAGAACCCCACCATCATGTGCCAGTAGCCAGAGCCCCATGTGCCAGTAGACAGAGGGTCCCCCATCATGTGCCAGTAGACAGAGGCCCCACCCATATCATGTGCTAGTAGCCAGAGCCCCCCTATCATGTGCCAGTAGCCAGAGGACCCCCATATCATGTGCCAGTAGCCAGGGACCCCTATCATGTGCCAGTACCTAGAGCCCCCCCTATCATGTGCCAGTAGCCAGAGCCCCCCCTATCATGTGCCAGTAGCCAGAGCCCCCCATATCATGTGCCAGTAGCCAGAGCCCCCCTATATTATATGCCAGTAGCCAGAGCCCCCCCATCATGTGCCAGTAGCCATAGCCCCCCTCGATCATGTGCCAGTAGCCTGAGCACCCCCCATCAACATGTGCCAGTAGCCAGAGCCCCCCCATCAAGTGCCAGTAGCCACCAGTATTGTACACAATTTCACACAAAAAAAACCAAAAAACGTATACTTACCTCCATGTCAGTGATGCGATGCAGGCCTCTTCCGGCCTGTGTCCCGTTCTGTACGGCTCAGGCAGCGCGATGACGTCATCGCGCCGCCCGCTCCGGCCTCTGATAGGCTGCCGGCCTAGTGCCTGCAGCCTATCAGAGTAAGGGGAAGGGACACACCTCTCCCTCCCCTGCTCTGTTGCACAGCTATCTGTATCGCTGTCCTGAGGACGGCGATACAGATGACTATGGGGATGAGCGCTTCCACAATGGAAGCGCTCATCTCCGTGTGACTGTCCGCCGCTGCCCCCACGAAAATATAGTTAGTTGCGGGCCGGCGCAGGGGGCCCCCTAAGGGCTCGGGGGCAATTGCCCCCCTTGCCTTAATGGAAGCGCCGGCCCTAGTAAGTAACGCTCATTAGCGATCATCTGGCAGTCTAATACTGCCGCCAATTGTTCAAAGAGCGAGCAAATGCTCGTTCATTGTGCAACCTAAATCTTTTGTGAGGTTGAAAAATAATAGTTTGCAGGCGACAGATCCTGGTGTCTATTCATACTCTGCTGCCTGCAAACAATGATTCAGCATAGGGAAGAGCATGTAATAGCAGCGGTCTCCTCAGCTAGCAAGCAGACAATTGCCTGTTTAACCACCTCCCGACCGCCTAACGCGCCGATGCGACCGGGAGGTGGTTGATTTACTCCTCCTGGACGCATCGTCGCGTCATCTCGCGATACCCGAGATTTCCTGTGAACGCGCGCGCGCTCACAGGAACAGAAGGTAAGCGAGTGGATCCCCAGTCTGCCAGCGGCGATCGCTCGCTGGCAGGCTGGAGATGTGATTTTTTTTTAACCCCTAACAGGTATATTAGACGCTGTTTTTATAACAGCGTCTAATATACCTGCTACCTGCTCCTCTGGTGGTCCCTTTTGTTAGGATCGACCACCAGAGGACACAGGTAGGTCAGTAAAGTCGCACCAAACACCACACTACACTACACCCCCCCGTCACTTATTAACCCCTTATAAACCCCTGATCACCCATGATCACCCCATACAAACTCCCTGATCACCCCCCCTGTCATTGATCACCCCCCTGTCAGGCTCCGTTCAGACGTCCGTATGATTTTTACGGATCCACAGACACATGGATCGGATCCGCAAAATACATACGGACGTCTGAATGGAGCCTTACAGGGGGGTGATCAATGACAGGCGGGTGATCACCCATATAGATTCCCTGATCACCCCCTGTCATTGATCACCCCCCTGTAAGGCTCCATTCAGACGTCCGTATGATTTTTACGGATACATGGATACATGGATTGGATCCGCAAAACACATGCGGACGTCTGAATGGAGCCTTACAGGGGGTCATCAATGACAGGCGGGTGATCACCCATATACACTCCCTGATCACCCCCTGTCATTGATCACCCCCCTGTAAGGCTCCATTCAGACGTCCGCATCTGTTTTGCGGATCCGATCCATGTATCCATGGATCCGTAAAAATCATACGGACATCTGAATGGTGCCTTACAGGGGGGTGATCAATGGCAGGGGGATGATCAGGGAGTCTATATGGGTGATCACCCCCCTGTCATTGATCAACCCCCCTGTAAGGCTCCATTCAGACATTTTTTTGGCTCAAGTTAGCGGAAATATATATTTTTTTGTTTGTTTTTTCTTACTAAGTCTCATATTCCACTAACTTGTGTCAAAAAATAAAATCTCACATGAACTCACCATACCCCTCACGGAATCCAAATGCGTAAACATTTTTAGACATTTATATTCCAGACTTCTTCTCAAGCTTTAGGGCCCCTAAAAAGCCAGGGCAGTATAAATACCCCACATGTGACCCCATTTCGGAAAGAAGACACCCCAAGGTATTCCGTGAGGGGCATATTGAGTCCATGAAAGATTGAAATTTTTGTCCTAAGCGGAAAGTGAGACTTTGTAAGAAAAAAACAAAAAAAAAAAAATAATTTCCGCTAACTTATGCAAAAAAAAAAAATTCTATGAACTCGCCAGGCCCCTCATTGAATACCTTGGGGTGTCTTCTTTTCAAAGTGGGGTTACGTGTGGGGTATTTATACTGCCCTGGCTTTTTAGGGGCCCGAAAGTGTGAGAAGAAGTCTGGGATCCAAATGTCTAAAAATGCCCTCCTAAAAGGAATTTGGGCACCTTTGCGCATCTAGGCTGCAAAAAAGTGTCACACATCTGGTATCGCCGTACTCAGGAGAAGTTGGGGAATGTGTTTTGGGGTGTCATTTTACATATACCCATGCTGGGTGAGAAAAATATCTTGGTCAAATGCCAACTTTGTATAAAAAAATGGGAAAAGTTGTCTTTTGCCAAGATATTTCTCTCACCCAGCATGGGTATATGTAAAATGACACCCCAAAACACATTCCCCAACTTCTCCTGAGTACGGCGATAGCAGATGTGTGACACTTTTTTGCTGCCAAGGTGGGCAAAGGGACCCACATTCCAAAGTGCACCTTTCGGATTTCGCAGGCCATTTTTTACACATTGTGATTGCAAAGTACTTCTCACACATTTGGGCCCCTAAATTGCCAGGGCAGTATAACTACGCCACAAGTGACCCCATTTTGGAAAGAAGACACCCCAAGGTATTCCGTGAGGGGCACGGCGAGTTCCTAGAATTTTTTATTTTTTGTCACGAATTAGCGGAAAATTATGATTTTTATTTTCTTTCCTTTTTTCCTTACAAAGTCTCATATTCCACTAACTTGCGACAAAAAATAAAAAATTCTAGGAACTCTTCATGCCCCTCACGGAATACCTTGGGGTGTCTTCTTTCCAAAATGGGGTCACTTGTGGCGTAGTTATACTGCCCTGGCAATTTAGGGGCCCAAATGTGTGAGAAGAACTTTGCAATCAAAATGTGTAAAAAATGGCCTGCGAAATCCGAAAGGCGCACTTTGGAATTTAGGCCCCTTTGCCCACCTTGGCTGCAAAAAAGTGTCACACATCTGGTATCGCCGTACTCAGGAGAAGTTGGGGAATGTGTTTTGGGGTGTCATTTTACATATACCCATGCTGGGTGAGAAAAATATCTTGGTCAAATGCCAACTTTGTATAAAAAAATACCACCAAATGAAAGCTCTATTAGTGAGAAGAAAAGGAGGTAAAATTCATTTGGGTGGTAAGTTGCATGACCGAGCGATAAACGGTGAAAGTAGTGTAGTGCAGAAGTGTAAAAAGTGGCCTGGTCATGAAGGGGGTTTTAGCTAGCGGGGCTGAAGTGGTTAATACACCCTTTACTGAGGATTCAAACATGGGGTTCATCTTCCTTTCATCCCAGGGAAGGCCTTTTATTCTGCAGCATGGACACTTTACTGTTTCTTGAGATATTTTTTTATTGTTATTTGTTTGGATGAACAATTGTAGTTGTGAGAAAAGCTATTGAAAAAAAGCTGTGCTATGTATCTAGCACAAAGGGCCTATTGAAGCTCTACATGCAAGAACATTGACTTTTTCACGTTGAAGCTTTTGTTCTGCAGTTGGCTTCAGGCAGTCAGGATTTACAAGTCATCAATAGTATTGCTACACCGAAAGTGTTATTACACCGATAAAGACTACTTTTGATTCATTTGTTGTTTTTGCCTTGCAGGAGTCTTGTAGACACTAGTGTTGAGCGCAAAGATTCAAATTCAAATGCGAATTTTAATTGCGAAAATCGCCACTACGAGAATATTTAGAATATAGTGCAATATATTCGTATTCGTGAATAGTGTTGAATATTCTAATCGCGAATTTATTGCGAATTCGAATATTGCATATGCCGCTACTGTAGACATAGTCTACGCCTTACGAGATTAAGTCAAGGAATTGAAACAGGTATGAATCATAGAGAGATTCCAGCCTGTACAGGTGACTAATCTGTATTTGTAGGAATACAAAATATATTATATACAAGGTTCAGAATAAAGATCATATGTGTAATTGCCTCTAAAACTATAATATCACTGTCATTGTAGCCATGAGATGCAAGTATTCGGCCACAATTGGATGAATGGTCTGATATTTGAATGCACGTACCAGAAATGTGTAGTTCTAATCGCCGTTGTGTATTTTGAGGCAGTGGATTACCCCCAATGCCATGTATATGACATATAGGTAGACATTGGTGAGACTGCAGCACTCTCATGAGCCTGCTGCCCTTTCAAACAGGGGGATTGTGAAGTCAGAATTCCCTTAGATACTGGGCCAGATAGGGATTCATGGGAGAGTAGCCTAGAAGAATCAACTTCTATCTAGGAGCAGCGTTAGGCCCCATGCACACGGCCTTGTTTCACAGCCGTGTGCGGGCCGTGGAACCGCGGCCTGGATCCCTCCTGAGAGCAGGAGCGCACGGCGTCACTGGTTGCTATGACGCTGTGCGCTCCCTGCTGCAGCCGCAATACAGTAATACACTGGTATGATCTATACCAGTGTATTACTGTACTGTGCCGGCAGCAGGGAGCGCACGGCGTCATAGCAACCAGTGACGCCGTGCGCTCCTGCTCTCAGGAGGGATCCAGGCCGCGTTTCCACGGCCCGCACACGGCTGTGAAACACGGCCGCGTGCATGGGGCCTTAGACTGAGGAGCCTAGGGCCGACAAGTGGCCTTTATTCTGGGGAACAACCCTACAGCTACAAGAAAATATTTCCTCTTCATTTGATTTATGGTGCCTGTCTGTTGGTGCCTCTTACAATGTCTAGCTGTACGTACCTTGTATAATGTCTGCCTGTACGTTTATATATGTGTAATATCCCTAGTCATAGCCTTATGTTTGCATTATGGCTGGTTTTACTTGTGCACTTTTACTTGTGCTTACCTCTCACCCACTGTCATGATCTCAAACCTTAAGAAGCTGTAACTCCATTCTGCAGAGAGTTGTGGTTGCCATTCTCCTGGAATTGTTGTGCCCCACCATTCTGGTCACGCAGGGCAGGCCATGACCTGGTTAAGTGTATGACCACTGTTTTTATACTGCAGGAGAGGGACCAAAAATGTTGCCATGCAGGAGGGCTCCAAAAATTATTTGGGCTGCCCAACCTTTAGAAATAGTATGGCTGGCACTTAGTGTTAGCATCATAGGGTATTGAATAAGATGTGAAGAATATCCTCAGACACTGTATTACTGGACGACCGGCACACCAGCCTCCACTGCAGACTTGTCTTCTCCTGATCAGGCTGATATTGGCCTGATTGTGAATATGACCTAAGAAGAACTCCAGACAGAACTCAGTGGAGCCCCCGTATTGGAAATCCCTTCCTGTGCTCTGCCTGGATCACTGACTTCTATGGGATTAGTTGTGTTACTGTTTATAATAGGAAACCTCTGAGATTCCCCAAAAAGTGGAGACTGTAGGCAGGGAGGATCCAGACAATAATTAGTGAACAGAAAATGTTTTATTTTTGTTGAAGAAACACAATATAGCAGATGATGTGTGACTGCTGTGCATTGGGCTCCTGTGTCTTCACCATCATTTCTAGTTGGTATAATATTAGGATCCACAATGGACGTCACTGTATAGAGACATTGGGGACAATAGGATCAGAGATTGATTCTTTCAGGTGGCGCTCTCAGCTACAACTATTACATCATGTCCTCGCAATAATGGAAAACAGCTAGGAAGGAGGTGGCTTCTTTCTAGCTTCTGTATTACCATCAATCTTGGATATAGACGGAAGAATGGAGGTATGATATGGCAGGCTTATCCACCTTAATGGCAGCAGCGTTCATCCAGGGGCTCATCACTCCAGGGCTATATTCTTCATGACATAAGAAGGCTCTGGCTGTGGTGGCATGTATGATGGCTCCAAAGCTTCTTAGATACTTGTAGACCTGTGGGTAGAGGAGCAGGTTACATGGGAAGTGCGAAGCATTTATACAGAATTGTGGAAATGTTTTACCAGTTTCAAGATTCCCAGATAAACTCAAACCTGCACATAGATCCCTATAATTATGTCTCTAAACAGGTCATCATTAAATGAGTTGTCACACTGCAGCAACTTATCTCCTATCCATTCACAGGATAGGGGACAAGTGTCTGACCGGAGGGGGTCCGACCACTTGAGACCCAACCAATCACTAGTTTAAAGTGTAGCGGCATTCACATTGCTACTCCATTCAGCTCAATGGGGCTGCCAGAGATAGCTGAGTGTTTGAATGCTATCTCCAGCAGTCTACCAGACTTGAATGAAGCAGTAGCACACATATAGGTCCACCACTCCATTTAAACAGCAGAACATGGATCTACTGATCAGCAGGACCCCACTGAGCAGACCTATAACCAATCCTGTGGATAGTGGATAAGTTGTTGTAATGAAACTTAAAAAAAAATCCTAAGTGTGATGGGTTTGTTTTACGTGTGTCCCATTTATTATGATTAAGGCAGAAATCAAACATTTGGCCACTTTTTCAATTAAAATGAGAGTTGCGTCCCCTTTTGCTTTTTGCATTATTGAGGCTCCCAGTGGTCACCAATGACGTTTATGACGTGTCTAATTGACAGCCCATAATGATATATAAGTAGAAAACCCCTTTAACATATATCAAATGTATTCCTATAAGAGGATAAGACATGAGAAGTCCTCTGGGCAAACAGAGTAACATAGGCTTTCCCCAAAATATATCTATTAGTGTATATAAATACATGTACGACAACATATACATTCTTCCACATTTTCTCATACCTTATCAGATACTGTAGGTTATGTCACTTCTCCACAGGTACATATGTCTATCAAACACTGATGACTTATTCTTGGGGCATCATGTAATATTCCTCTTCCATGTAATTAGTTAATGAGGTAATTTCTTCAACTGGAGCTTTAAGGCTTGTAAGTCTTTAGTTGGTAGATACTTAGTCAGCATTGCTTCCAGTCTGGGGTGTTCAGCTAACATGCCCAGGATATTCCTGCCATACATCCTGGCTTGTGGGCATTTATCCTGCACAGCTTTGGCTACAGCTGGTATTGCCCTATCTGTGATGCCCTTTCTTCCAGACAGGAAAAACTCTGGTCCCATTCTATCCACCAGACCTGCAAGATGTTTTACTGTGGTGGATCTCACCGTGGTGTTCTTGTGGCAGAGTCCTCCTTCTATCAGGGCTGTGAGAGCGTGGCCAGGGCTGACATTCTCCACCATTGATGTTAAAGAGCTGTTCACTGCCTCCCGAATAAAGGAGCTGGAATCCCCTGCCTTGTTTAATAACACACTGACTGTCTGCTGGAGGTTGTAGTCCATGTGTGTCTGCACTGCGGAGAACATTGTATCCAAGCATTTGATAGCTGCAAGTGACACGGCCGATCTTAGGTTGGTCACTTCTTTTATTACAGCGATCCTCAGTCCTCGTACGGATGGTAGCGCAGCTTCAGTATGGCAGGATATCAGGGAGACGATGGTATCAATCCCTTGGATCTTGTTTTCCCAGTCCTCTTTCCCCAGCAGGCTCAGGGCCTCAGCAGCCGTCGTATTGGGCTGGGACAGTTCCTTTAGGTGTTTGTTAGGGGTAGCATTCTGGTTTTTTATTGCATGATGACTCGATGATGTTCTTATAGGTGGTAATGCTGATGTCTTTGTCTTGGGTGCAGGAGGTTCATCATGCTGGTCCCTTGGATGTAGCTGGGAATTCTTATACTGCACCATATTCACAGATGTTATTTTTGGCAACTGTCCTGATGGATATGCCTGGCAAGAATTCTTCTCGTAGATCTTTTTCTTGAGGAGTACCAAATATTTAGCTACTTGGTCAAGGTCTTCTTTTGCTGTGGCTCTTTTTGACCATGTAGGTGATTCCGATGTCATAGGAATATTCCATCCTGATGTTCTTTCATAGCCACTAGATGATGGGTGTCTCTCAGGGTTTCTCAGTTGAGTATTACTGGTCAGTCTGGCCAGCACTCTCTGAGCCGCCATGTCCCTGTGTTCAGTGTAGTTGTCACCTAGGCGGTATTTAGATGGTAGTGTCGACTTCATGCCATACTGATTGGAAGATGAGAAGTCTGAGAGGTCAGACTCAGAGCTAGATGTTACTGAGCTATAGTCAAATGAGTCTGACTCCCACATCTTCCAAAATTCCCAAAATTCTCCTAATCACTCGATGCGCTCACCAATATCACTGCTGCTCCTTTGAAAGAAAGTCCAGCAATCTACAGAACACTGAGTGAGCCAGGTTCTAATCCAATCTTCTCACAATGCCGCGGTTATGACATCAGCACCACGTGTAGAATGTTCAACTTAAAGGGCCACTGACTCCAAAATAGAGGAATATATTTAATATGGTTCACACAGAAATGCACATGACTACCTGTGTGTTGGCTTAAATGTTTCAGTTTGTGTTTCATTTTGTTACTTTGTCTTTAATTATGATTAAACTCAAATTTTATTTGCACGAAGGCTATTGTTACCTGATATCAACCATTTCAGGTAAACAGAGCTCAAAATATCTTATCTTAATATTCAACATTCAGGTTTAATCATTTCTTTACTATTAAATATTTAGGGCACAGTTTTTGTATCATCACCTTGGTGACTTTTGGTTTTACCTTGTCATCAGCAGGAAGAACTCATTGGCTAAAGCCTAGGAATGTTTGCACTGTAAAATGTGGGGAGGGAGTCTCAGTCAGAACTAAAAGATGGGACTGAACATGAAGGGATGTGGGTTACTTTGACAGTTGGTACCAGGAGAAACTGAGAGGCAGTTGAGAAGGATAACTGATAGAAGATGGCTGGAGGCTGAGTACAGAGAAATATCAATGCTGATCTAAAACTTAAGAAAACTTTAACCCCTTAAGGACTTAGGACATACCGGTACGCCATGTTTGCTGAGTCCTTGAGGACCCCTAACTTTAAAAGTACATTGCGGCGTGGCGGGGGTTAATTGGAACAGGATGTCTGCTGAAATTATTCAGCGGGGCATCCTGTCACAACGCCGGGGGGGGGGGGTCGATTGCCGCAAACGCCGCATGCGGTTTGCGGCTTTTACCTGGTGCGGCGGCGGTGGTGCCATCGGGTCCCCATGGGGCTGTAGGGGGGACCCGATGGCATGGAAGGCAGCGCGCTGCCTTCCTTTGATGTGCCTGTGAGATCCAGCCCCCTGAATCTCACAGGCCGGAAGCTGTATGAGTAATACACACAGTATTAGTCATACAGCCAAGGCATTCCAATACAGAAGTATTGGAATGCATTGTAAATAGGGGGAAAAAAAAACAGTATACATATTAGGTATCGCCATGTCCGTATCGACCGACTCTATAAACATTTCACATGACCTAATCCCTCAGATGAACACCGTAAAAAATAAACAATAAAAACTGTGCTAAATTAACCATTTTTTGTCACCTTAGATCACAAAAAGTACAACAGCAAGCGATCAAAGAGGCGTTTGCCCACCAAAATAGTACCAATCTAACCATCACCTCATCCTGCAAAATATGAGCCCCACTAATGAAGGAGCAGCACGCTCCGAAACGCGTATGGGGCATTGAGTCCGCCTACTGAAACTGGCTAGCAACAAACACAAGGATCCTGCAACTAGAGAGAAGCTCCGGAGCTTATTTTCCCTCCTGTGAAGCTGCAACGTCTCTTCCCGCTACCTATCTCCACGTGGTAAGCCGACATTGAATCGAGCGGGAGATTTTTCACACGCGTGTGACGTCACCGGAAGTGACGACAACAGCAGCAACCAACGGCCGGATCACACAGCGGGCGGGAGCAGCACACGTGGACGCCGACTTGCAGGCAGGAGCCACTCCCCGACTTACTGACGGCCACCAGGAGGGTAATGTACCTGCTTTCATAGCAGCAGTCGATTATTCCACAGCGCACCACCAACTCCATATACTAAATCGGATGCGATTATTTCCAATAGTAAGGAGATACCTATTCCACATATTACTTCTCAAAGGAAGTTTTATTTCAGCTCATATCAGGATATTATACTGCATTATATTTTCGGATACCATAGTATGAGCCTGGACTTTCTCCCTACAGGTATACAAAGACATTCCTTCCTTTTCTCCCTTTTATTCAGCAGGATTCCTTCACAAATTGATATTGATATTATATGATATATCAGGAGAATTGACATTTATTTTATGGTATACTAGGACATTGTATACTAAGATACGTTATCAACTTTTTCTACCAGATATCACAACCTGAGACTGTATCTTTTCAATTGATCCTTTTTTAAACAGTTCTTTTACAGATTTTTAGGACTTTTATTCCCCTTCTTTTTCCAACAGGATTTTATGCTATTGATATGCTGTTACAATTTGCTTTCTTATATTGAGATTACATATATATATGTATTTTAATTTTGAGACATTTTTCTGATTATTATACCAATTTTTACTACATCAGGCATATTAAGCCACCCCTCAATAAATATATTTATCCATACAACACAAATGTTTTGAGTGCCATCCCTCTATTCTCTCTACCACAAGCGTTGGGTACGCTTTGTCTGGATTGAGCACCTAATCCATCTTTTTGAGTCATAGAGAGCCGCCTTATTCTTATACTATATACCTGAGACAATCGCCAAAAAAAAAAAAGAAAAACTATGGCTCAGAATATGGAGACACTAAAACATATTTTTTTTGTTTTAAAAAATCTGTTATTGTGTAAAACCTATACAAATAAAAAAAGTATACAAATTTGGTATCGCCGCGTTTGTATCGACCGGCTCTATAAAAATATCACATGACCTAACCCCTCAGATGAACACCGTAAAAAATGTAGAATAAAAACTGTGCTAAATAAACTATTTTTTGTCACCTTACATCACAAAAAGTGTAATAGCAAGCGATCAAAAAGTCACATGCACCCCAAAATAGTGCCAATAAAACCGTCATCTCATCCAGCAAAAATCATACCCTACCCAAGAAATACAGGCAGTCGTCACTCCTCCACCGGAGTCATGGTGCTCGCGTCCAGGGTCAGTACAACCTGCTTCAATGGCGCATTATTTAAATGTGTTTTTTGTTAATGCATGTTCATGCTTGAAAAAGGCTCGTATTTGAGTCGAAACACGTGTCGCTACCTCTGCGCTGTGTATCCTCTATGCTTACAATAAAGCAACATCCGAACAAGGAGTGAAGTGCCGGTCTTTATTTGCGATACCCTACCCAAGGTAATCGCTGAAAAACTGAAAACATTATGGCTTTCAGACTATGGAAACACTAAAACATGATTTTTTTTTCTTTAAAAATGAAATCATTGTGTAAAACTTGCATAAATAAAAAAAAAGTATACATATTAGGTATCGCCGCGTCCGTATCGACCGGCTCTATAAAAATATCACATGACCTAACCACTCAGGTGAACACCGTAATTTTTTTAAATAAAAACTGTGCTATATAAACTATTTTTTGTCAGCTTACATCACAAAAAGTGTAATAGCAAGCGATCAAAAAGTCACACGCACCCCAAAATAGTGCCAATAAAACCGTCATCTCATCCTGCAAAAATTATACCCTACCCAAGGTAATCGCCCAAAAACTGAAAAAATTATGGCTCTCAGACTATGGAAACACTAAATGATGATTTTTTTTGCTTAAAAAAAAAGAAACCATTGTGTAAAACTTACATAAATAAAAATAAAGTATACATAATAGGTATCGCCGCATCCGTGACAACCTGGTCTATAAAAATATCACATGATCTAACCTGTCAGATGAATGTTGTAAATAACAAAAAAAAAAAACTGTGCCAAAACAGCTATTTCTTGTTACCTTGCCTCACAGAAAGTGTAATATAGAGCAACCAAAAATCATATGTACCCTAAACTAGTACCAACAATACTGCCACCCTATCCTGTAGTTTCTAAAATGGGGCCACTTTTTTGGAGTTTCTACTCTAGGGGTGCATCAGGGGGGCTTCAAATGGGACATGGTGTAGAAAAAAAAGCAGTCCAGCAAAATCTGCCTTCCAAAAACCGTATGGCATTCCTTTCCTTCTGCGCCCTGCCGTGTGCCCGTACAGTAGTTCACAACCACGTATGGGGTGTTTCTGTAAACTACAGAATCAGGGCCATAAATATTGAGTTTTGTTTGGCTGTTAACCCTTTCTTTGTAACTGGAAAAAAATTCTTAAAATGGAAAATGTGCCAAAAAAGTGAAATTTTGAAATTGTATCTCTATTTTCCATTAATTCTTGTGGAACACCTAAAGGGTTAACGACGTTTGTAAAATCAGTTTTGAATACCTTGAGGGCTGTAGTTTCTTAGATGGGGTCACTTTTATGGAGTTTCTACTCTAGGGGTGCATCAGAGGGGCTTCAAATGGGACATGGTGTAAAAAAAAAACAGTCCAGCAAAACCTGCCTTCCAAAAACCGTATGCCATTCCTTTCCTATTGCGCCCTGCCGTGTGCCCGTACAGCGGTTTACTACCACATATGGGGTGTTTCTGTAAACTACAGAATCAGGGCCATAAATATTGAGTTTGGTTTGGCTGTTAACCCTTGCTTTGTAACTGGAAAAAAATTATTAAAATGGAAAATCTGCCAAAAAAGTGAAATTTTGAAATCGTATTTCTGTTTTCCATTAATTCTTGTGAACACCTAAAGGGTTAACAAAGTTTTTAAAATCAGTTTTGAATACCTTGAGGGGTGTAGTTTATAGAATGGGGTCATTTTTTGGTTGTTTCTATTATGTAAGCCTCGCAGAGTTACTTCAGACCTGAAACGGTCCCTAAAAATTGGGTTTTTTGAAAATTTCAGAATTTTTTGGGGATTTGAAAGATTTTGCTTCTAAACTTCTAAGCCTTGTAACATCCCCAAAAAATAAAATATCATTCCCAAAATGATCCAAACATGAACTAGACATATGGGGAATGTAAAGTAATGACTATTTTTGAAAGTCTTACTATGTATTGTAGAAGTAGAGAAATTGAAACTTGGAAATTTTCAATAAAAAAAAAAAAGGTAAATTTGGTATTTTTTTTAATAAATAATTTTATTTTTACTTTATTTTTCCAGTGTCATAAAGTACAATATGTGACGAAAACAACAATCTCAGAATGGCCTGGATAAGTCAAAGCGTTTTAAAGTTATCAGCACTTAAAGTGACACTGGTCAGATTTGCAAAAAATGTCCAAGTCCTTAAGGTGAAATAGGGCTGAGTCCTTAAGGGGTTAAAGGCTATGTACACCTACGGATAATTTTTTTTTACGAGTATGATTGAATTGTACTCATTTTGGGGTAAAAATCATTTGTTTAATTGGTCTTTATAAAAAATATGGAGCTGATCTGTCACAAAGGGTTAATTGTTTGTTTAGCTGTGTGACTGGTACTTTCACCTTCACTTTGTGCTCTAATAACCCTTAGCTTTAAGTTACTTAAAGGGGTTTTCACATCTCAGACAATGGGGGTATATTAATAGGATATGCCCCCATTCAGTGTCGGACTGGGGTTCCTAGGGCCCACCAGTAAAATTTATTTTGGGGGCCCACCGTACGGATACATTCAATATTACCTGCTCACACAGCAGCAAGATGCTACCAGATGATTGAATATGGGGTCCCTGCAGCAACTTTGAGAAGGTAGGTCCTGGGGAAAAGAGGACACTGGTAACCTAGAAGTCATATCAGCTTTGATTGTGTCTATAATAATAAACTGGGGAGTTTCTTTAATAATCTGTCAAGTTTTTTATATAAACATAGGCTGTTGAGGAGCTGTACATTGAATATATGTATGTAGTGCAGTAAGTCTACTGTGTTTCGTGCCACTTGTGCAGGGGGTGGATTACAAGGGGCCCACCTTGCTCAGGGGCCCACTGGGGGATTCACCTGTACCACTATGGGCCAGTCCGAGCCTGCCCCTATTGTTTAATAGGTGCGAGTCCCCTACACTGAGAATGGAGGCACGAAAGTTGTGGAGGGCTCACTGTGCATGCGCAGCTATCCTCCATTCATTTCTATGGGGCCACCGAAAATAGCCGAGCACTAGCTTGGTTACCACCTTCCCCGTTCCGTTCTCGGTGTAGGTGCGGGTCCCAACGGTGGGACCCACACCCATCAGACAATGGGGGCATATCCTAATGATATGATCCCATTGTCTCAGATGGGAAAACCCCTTTAAAGGTCATAAACACATTATATATATATATATATATATATATATATATATATACACTGTCTCTTTATCTTAACAGGAGAACAAAAGGATAAAGCAAAGTTTGGATGAAGAACAAAAGTCAAGAAAGGAATTGGAAAAGTTGGCTCGCAAAATGTTGAAACAAGCTAGTGAGACAGCACGTGACGACCCCTCGCACTAGTTCCCACATGTCAGCAGACTCATCCAGGACACTTACTGTAAGGACTTCCTGTAAAGAACTTTTGGAGAACACAGAATGAGTATACCCTTCTCAGCATATGAGGGTCACAGTGAGGGTTAGAAGGAACAGATACATACATGGCTGGAATCTATTTGAACTTTCTCTATGGCTCTGTCTACCATCATCACACTAGAGGCAGCCATTATGTAGAGTAAAAGTTTATGTGGCCCCTTTTAAACAGGCAGTCTGTGTGCTCCTACTTTGTAAAAGTTCCTCAGACTGAGGGATCAAGGTGACATTGGCCTGTACAGTCACATCTCATCCATGAGTTTGATCATATGTAAACAAGTGCAAACTCCATGAGACTTCCAAGGAGTATATTACAAAGTAGGCGCCCGGACAGTGCTTGGTTCAATAAACCTTATTTATAGTCAACCGGTACAAATTGTCTGTAGCGACAACAATGAGATAAAAATGAAAAATGGACTGATAGCTGGACTATTTGATTAGTTATATTTGTATGCGAACAGTCGCACTATAAATGGAATACTCAGCCCTGGTTGGAGTACCGCACTAGGAGTTGTTCAGAAAGGGCAGACTGACTATAGGCTTCGTCTCATCAGCATTGTGAGACTCTACCTTCTTTAAAGCTAAGTATAATCTAATCAATGGCAAAAGATAGTGAAAGGAATCGTCCTATATAAGCAGCAGTAAAGATAGACAGCAGAGACGCAACATGATCCAGTGGTGATTGTCACAATGTTCTCCGGCACGCAGGTACAACCAGTTGAATGGAAAGCAATTGTCCAGCATGTTTAACATAGTCACATAGACACGTGATGTTACCCTGTCCTAATGCACAAAAGGCACGCTATAGAGTACTCAGGGTGGGTGGAGGGTCCGGCCACTGTAAGGATGGGATTCATGTCACTTTGGGAGTACACTTTTTTATTGCCTTCTCTTCCTATATTGAAAGCACTTCAAAACCTGTTTGGTTATTTATATCATATGTGAATGGGTGTTCAGAACCAAAATGTTACCCCCATGACTTTATAATGAACATAATGGATCTCACCAATAAAAACTGGGGGTGCTGCCCATGATACACAGCAAGGCCCCGTAGCTTTTGGTGTGATTACAGGACGTGTTTTGATCTATCTATCTATCTTTCTATCTGTGGTTTGTATCTGGTATTACGGCTCATCTCTATTGAAGTGAATGGGTCTGAGCTTCAGTACTATATGCATAGTTGGCAGAATAATTCAGGATGTTTAATCCCCTCCCTGGGACTGTCTTCAAAACATCCAGTAATGCTCCTAGAAACTATCCATTTCAGGTGAATTTTCACAAATTACACCCCTTACTATCAGCATTGCTCCCTAAGGCCATCCAGTGACTGGAGGGCACACCCTTTCATCCTGGACTTTTGGGGTCTCTTGCCTGATGTTAGGTTGAGCGGCCTTGCTGTTGGGTGTTTGGCAGGATGCAAGGCAGGAGTGCAGAAACACAGGTTGGCGGATGATGGAGGAAAAGACCAGGTCCAATTTGATTGCATTAAGTAAACTCTCACTTTACTGATTGGACAATGGGAGCAGTAGTTCATATCGCTGCAAAGGGCACAGGTCCTTCATGTAAATGAAGCTCTCATCTTCTACAAGGGGCAGGTAATTATCGGGGATAAATAGTTCATTCCCAATAATTTATTTCTTTGTCGGCCCGTATAAAGGGGCCTGAAAGTTAGTTCATCAATTTGTAGGTTCTGGAAAACTACTTTAATAATGACTGAAGTGTTTCAGTGGTATATCAATTGGGTTCAGGATAGGTCACCAATATCAGATTGGTGGGGGTCCAGCATTCCCCCCATACAGGTGTTTTTGCAGCCGCTGGAAACAAAAACCATTTTAAAAGCTCTGTGTTCTTACAAGCTATGTACCTGTGGGACCATCACATGACCAAGGATGATTTTAGGTTCCTAATCTATGAGTACAAGCAGAGATGTTGAAAATTTTGAGGAATTGATACCGAAAGTGTATTGCAAACATTATGTATTACCTAATTACCACTGGACCTTTCTCCCTATGCTAAGACAGTCAGAGGTAGTAAGCAGGCTTATGTGACACTCTAGTTCTAATTAGAAGTGAGTTTCAAAGGGTTCTCTTGGAATTAAGAAAATAAAATTACTAAAATACTTAAATATTAATTTAATCACACAAAAGTTACTACAGAACACTGAACTAAAATGCTGCCTCATCGTCCTCTCTGCTCTGCTTGTCAGGAATTATTATCTTGAATACAGATGATAAGATCTTCAGCTGAATCTCTGTAGGTATGGAGTTCATGAGAAGACATGAAGAACAGAGAGTATAAGGATGTGGATAACGAGCAGCAGCACTTGTATGCAGTCTCCATTACCACAGTCTGTCCTGTCCGTCCTCTCTGTACTTCATGTCTCCTCATGAACTCCATTCCTACAGAGATTCAGCTGAAGATTGGCTGTGTTCAGGATCATAATCCCTGACATACTGAGCAGAGATGAGGGTATAGCAGCTCTGTAGCTCAGTGTTCTGAAGTAACTTGCCCTCCTGTGTGATTAGGAGAGATTTTATGTGTACTAATAGGACGGTGACTATTTTATTTCTCCTAATTACCATTGACCGAATCAAAGTATCTAAGTTGGACCTTGATCCGGATTTCAGGAAAAATTCTATTTGTTGCGAAGCCAATTTCCTCTTGCTTAATGGTAACAAGTCTACTTTAAATGGTGGTAAGAAAACCATACTCACCACACCCATTTGTGTGCGAAAAGGCCTGAAATGTCATGTCGGGTGACGTGTACGTCACTGCGCTGGGCGGGCACAGTGACATCATCAACCTTGACGTCACAGCACCCAGCCAGCGTGATAATGTCATCATGTCCCTGGGCAAGATATTGCTCCATGTCTTCAATCAAGATGGCCGTGACAGCCTCTCTGCGATCAAATGGATAAGGGGAATAGCCCTTGAAAGGCCTTAATTTTATTCTCAGATGCGCGATTAGTGATGAATGTGGCATCTGAGGGGATCCATGATGGGAACGATGCAATAGCCATTCCCCTTCATTGCACCCACTACATACGAAGTAATGCTCTTTCTGACTTAAGTAATTTATCACAAATCAAATTTCTTTGTGAAATTTGGCAAAGCAGTCGAATCTAATTAACTATAACTTCACTGATCTCTACTCCTAATGATTGTTCCCTAGACAAAATGAGCCATTAAAACTAATAAAAGGTATTTGGAAATATATTTATAATAAAGTAATGTTTAAGTATTTTTATTTTCTTAATTCCCAGAGAACCCTTTTAAGTAGTAGAGAAATGCATATGGGAAGTGGTGTAACTAGAAATGACCGGGCCCCACAGCAAATTTTTGAATGGGTCCCCCCTCCAGCAAATTCTTCTCAACCCCTTCCTTCTGATCAACTCCCTCTTCTGTGGCTAGTCGAAATTACTGTCTCAGACCTGGTAGCCGTCCGTCTGTTTCCTACACGTATATACTGTATGTCATGTCACTGTATATACTCTCACTGTATATACTGTCACTGTATATAATGTGATTGTATAATACTGTTCAAGGGGCCCTGACAATAACATCTGTTAGTCCTCCTCCTGGGTGGGCCCCTTCTGAGTTTGGGCTTTGTAGCAGCTGCCTACCATACCTACCAACAAAGTTCTCATACCAATATTCTCATATTGAGTTACTAGTAGAGTTGAGCGAACACCTGAATGTTCGGGTTCGAGAAGTTCGGCCGAACTTCCCAGAAATGTTTGGGTTCGGGATCCGAACCCGATCCGAACTTCGTCCCGAACCCGAACCCCATTGAAGTCAATGGGAACCCGAACTTTTCGGTACTAAAAAGGCTGTAAAACAGCCCAGGAAAGGGCTAGAGGGCTGCAAAAGGCGGCAACATGTAGGTATATCCCCTGCAAACAAATGTGGATAGGGAAATGAATAAAAATAAAAATTAAATAAATAAAAATTAACCAAAATCAATTGGAGAGAGGTCCCATAGCAGAGAATCTGGCTTCACGTCACCCACCACTGGAACAGTCCATTCTCAGATATTTAGGCCCCGGCACCCAGGCAGAGGAGAGAGGTCCCGTAACAGAGAATCTGTCTTCATGTCAGCAGAGAATCAGTCTTCATGTCATAGCAGAGAATCAGGCTTCACGTCACCCACCACTGCAACAGTCCATTTTCATAAATTTAGGCCCAGCACCCAGGCAGAGGAGAGAGCTCCCGTAACAGACAATCTGGCTTCATGTCAGCAGAGAATTAGTCTGCATGTCATAGCAGAGAATCAGGCTTCACGTCAGCCACCACTGCAACAGTCCATTGGCATATATTTAGGCCCAGCACACAGGCAGAGGAGAGAGGTCCCGTAACAGAGGATCTGACTTCATGTCAGCAGAGAATCAGTCTGCATGTAATAGCAGAAAATCAGGCTTCACGTCAGCCACCACTGCAACAGTCCATTGTCAGATATTTAGGCCCAGCACCCAGGCAGAGGAGAGAGGTCCCGTAACAGAGGATCTGGCTTCATGTCATAGCAGAAAATCAGGCTTCACGTCAGCCACCACTGCAACAGTCCATTGTCAGATATTTAGGCCCAGCACCCAGGCAGAGGAGAGAGGTCCCGTAACAGAGAATCTGTCTTCATGTCAGCAGAGAATTAGTCTGCATGTCATAGCAGAGAATCAGGCTTCACGTCAGCCACCAATGCAACAGTCCATTGTCAGATATTTAGGCCCAGCACCCAGGCAGAGGAGAGAGGTCCCGTAACAGACAATCTGGCTTCATGTCAGCAGAGAATCAGTCTTCATATCAAAGCAGAGAATCAGGCTTCACGTCAGCCACCACTGCAACAGTCCATTGTCATAAATTTAGGCCCAGCACCCAGGCAGAGGAGAGAGGTCCCGTAACAGACAATCTGGCTTCATGTCATAGCAGAGAATCAGTCTTCATGTCATAGCAGAGAATCAGGCTTCACGTCACCCACCACTGCAACAGTCCATTTTCATAAATTTAGGCCCAGCACCCAGGCAGAGGAGAGAGGTCCCGTAACAGACAATCTGGCTTCATGTCAGCAGAGAATCAGTCTTCATATCATAGCAGAGAATCAGGCTTCACGTCAGCCACCAATGCAACAGTCCATTGTCAGATATTTAGGCCCAGCACCCAGGCAGAGGAGAGAGGTCCCGTAACAGACAATCTGGCTTCATGTCAGCAGAGAATCAGTCTTCATATCATAGCAGAGAATCAGGCTTCACGTCAGCCACCACTGCAACAGTCCATTGTCATAAATTTAGGCCCAGCACCCAGGCAGAGGAGAGAGGTCCCATAACAGACAATCTGGCTTCATGTCAGCAGAGAATCAGTCTTCATGTCATAGCAGAGAATCAGGCTTCACGTCACCCACCACTGCAACAGTCCATTTTCATAAATTTAGGCCCAGCACCCAGGCAGAGGAGAGAGGTCCCGTAACAGACAATCTGGCTTCATGTCAGCAGAGAATCAGTCTTCATATCATAGCAGAGAATCAGGCTTCACGTCACCCAACATTGGAACAGTCCATTGGCATATATTTAGGCCCCGGCACCCAGACAGAGGAGAAGTTCATTCAACTTTGGGTAGCCTTGCAATATAATGGTAAAATGAAAATAAAAATAGGATTGAATGAGGAAGTGCCCTGGAGTCCAATAATATATGGTTAAGGGGAGGTAGTTAATGTCTAATCTGGACAAGGGACGGACAGGTCCTGTGGGATCCATGCCTGGTTAATTTTTATGAACGTCAGCTTGTCCAGATTGGCTGTAGACAGGCGGCTGCGTTTGTCTGTAATGACGCCCCCTGCCGTGCTGAATACACATTCAGACAAAACGCTGGCCGCCGGGCAGGCCAGCACCTCCAAGGCATAAAAGGCTAGCTCTGGCCACGTGGACAATTTAGAGACCCAGAAGTTGAATGGGGCCGAACCATCAGTCAGTACATGGAGGGGTGTGCACAAGTACTGTTCCACCATGTTAGTGAAATGTTGCCTCCTGCTAACACGTTGCATATCAGGTGGTGGTGCAGTTAGCTGTGGCGTGTTGACAAAAGTTTTCCACATCTCTGCCATGCTAACCCTGCCCTCAGAGGAGCTGGCCGTGACACAGCTGCCTTGGCGACCTCTTGCTCCTCCTTTGCCTTGGCCTTGGCCTTGGGCTTCCACTTGTTCCCCTGTGACATTTGGGAATGCTCTCAGTAGCGCGTCTACCAACGTGCGCTTGTACTCGCGCATCTTCCTATCACGCTCCAGTACAGGAAGTAAGGTGGGCACATTGTCTTTGTAGCGTGGATCCAGCAGGGTGGCAACCCAGTAGTCCGCACACGTTAAAATGTGGGCAACTCTGCTGTTGTTGCGCAGGCACTGCAGCATGTAGTCGCTCATGTGTGCCAGGCTGCCCAGGGGTAAGGACAAGCTGTCCTCTGTGGGAGGCGTATCGTCATTGTCCTGCCTTTCCCCCCAGCCACGCACCAGTGATGGGCCCGAGCTGCGTTGGGTGCCACCCCGCTGTGACCATGCTTCATCCTCATCCTCCTCCACCTCCTCCTCATCCTCGTCCTCCTCGTCCTCCAGTAGTGGGCCCTGGCTGGCCACATTTGTACCTGGCCTCTGCTGTTGCAAAAAACCTCCCTCTGAGTCACTTCGAAGAGACTGGCCTGAAAGTGCTAAAAATGACCCCTCTTCCTCCTCCTCCTCCTCCTGGGCCACCTCCTCTTCCATCATCGCCCTAAGTGTTTTCTCAAGGAGACATAGAAGTGGTATTGTAACGCTGATAACGGCGTCATCGCCACTGGCCATGTTGGTGGAGTACTCGAAACAGCGCAACAGGGCACACAGGTCTCGCATGGAGGCCCAGTCATTGGTGGTGAAGTGGTGCTGTTCCGCAGTGCGACTGACCCGTGCGTGCTGCAGCTGAAACTCCACTATGGCCTACTGCTGCTCGCACAGTCTGTCCAGCATGTGCAAGGTGGAGTTCCACCTGGTGGGCACGTCGCATATGAGGCGGTGAGCGGGAAGGCCGAAGTTACGCTGTAGCGCAGACAGGCGAGCAGCGGCAGGATGTGAACGCCGGAAGCGCGAACAGACGGCCCGCACTTTATGCAGCAGCTCTGACATGTCGGGGTAGTTGTGAATGAACTTCTGCACCACCAAATTCAGCACATGCGCCAGGCAAGGGATGTGCGTCAAACTGGCTAGTCCCTGAGCTGCAACGAGATTTCGCCCATTATCGCACACCACCAGGCCGGGCTTGAGGCTCACCGGCAGCAACCACTCGTCGGTCTGTTGTTCTATACCCCGCCACAACTCCTGTGCGGTGTGGGGCCTGTCCCCCAAACATATGAGTTTCAGAACGGCCTGCTGACGTTTACCCCGGGCTGTGCTGAAGTTGGTGGTGAAGGTGTGTGGCTGACTGGATGAGCAGGTGGAAGAAGAGGAGGAGGAAGCCGAGAAGGACGAGGTGGCAACAGGAGGCAAAGAATGTTGCCCTGCAATCCTTGGCGGCGGAAGGACGTGCGCCAAACAGCTCTCCGCCTGGGGCCCAGCTGCCACTACATTTACCCAGTGTGCAGTTAGGGAGATATAGCGTCCCTGGCCGTGCTTACTGGTCCATGTATCTGTGGTTAGGTGGACCTTGCTACAGATGGCGTTGCGCAGTGCACACTTGATTTTATCGGATACTTGGTTGTGCAGGGAAGGCACGGCTCTCTTGGAGAAGTAGTGGCGGCTGGGAACAACATACTGTGGGACAGCAAGCGACATGAGCTGTTTGAAGCTGTCTGTGTCCACCAGCCTAAATGACAGCATTTCATAGGCCAGTAGTTTAGAAATGCTGGCATTCAGGGCCAGGGATCGAGGGTGGCTAGGTGGGAATTTACGCTTTCTCTCAAATGTTTGTGAGATGGAGAGCTGAACGCTGCCGTGTGACATGGTTGAGACGCTTGGTGACGGAGGTGGTGGTGGTGTTGGTGGTACATCCCCTGTTTGCTGGGCGGCAGGTGCCAACGTTCCTCCAGAGGCGGAGGAAGAGGCCGAGGTAGCAGGGGGAGCCTGAGTGACTTCCTTGGTTTTAAGGTGTTTACTCCACTGCAGTTCATGCTTTGCATGCAGGTGCCTGGTCATGCAGGTTGTGCTAAGGTTCAGAACGTTAATGCCTCGCTTCAGGCTCTGATGGCACAGCGTGCAAACCACTCGGGTCTTGTCGTCAGCACATTGTTTGAAGAAGTGCCATGCCAGGGAACTCCTTGAAGCTGCCTTTGGGGTGCTCGGTCCCAGATGGCGGCGGTCAGTAGCAGGCGGAGTCTCTTGGCGGCGGGTGTTCTGCTTTTGCCCACTGCTCCCCCTTTTGCTACGCTGTTGGCTCGGTCTCACCACTGCCTCTTCCTCCGAACTGTGAAAGTCAGTGGCACGACCTTCATTCCATGTGGGGTCTAGGACCTCATCGTCCCCTGCATCGTCTTCCACCCAGTCTTGATCCCTGACCTCCTGTTCAGTCTGCACGCTGCAGAAAGACGCAGCAGTTGGCACCTGTGTTTCGTCATCATCAGAGACATTCTGAGGTGGTATTCCCATGTCCTCATCATCAGGAAACATAAGTGGTTGTGCGTCAGTGCAGTCTATGTCTTCCACCGCTGGGGAAGGGCTAGGTGGATGCCCTTGGGAAACCCTGCCAGCAGAGTCTTCAAACAGCATAAGAGACTGCTGCATAACTTGAGGCTCAGACAGTTTCCCTGATATGCATGGGGGTGATGTGACAGACTGATGGGGTTGGTTTTCAGGCGCCATCTGTGCGCTTTCTGCAGAAGACTGGGTGGGAGATAATGTGAACGTGCTGGATCCACTGTCGGCCACCCAATTGACTAATGCCTGTACCTGCTCAGGCCTTACCATCCTTAGGACGGCATTGGGCCCCACCATATATCGCTGTAAATTCTGGCGGCTACTGGGACCTGAGGTAGTTGGTACACTAGGACGTGTGGATGTGGCAGAATGGCCACGTCCTCTCCCAGCACCAGAGGGTCCACTAACACCACCACGACCATGTCCACGTCCGCGTCCCTTAATAGATGTTTTCCTCATTGTTATCGTTCACCACAACAACAAAAATATTATTTGGCCCAATGTATTGTATTCAAATTCAGCTGAATATAAATTTGAGGCCTAGTATTTAGGCGCTGGGTGACCGGTATAGATTTACTGACAGAATTAAACTTGGAAATGCACAGTAGCGTGTGTGTGAAGTTATTCTGAATGACCCTATGTGCACCTTGAATATTATATACCCTTTTAGGGATAGATTTCAAATAGCTCTGATATAGCAGAAACCACTAAATTATGAAATTGCTAAATTGGGAATCGTATTTCAACCCAGAACAAAAAATGTGCTTTGACGGACACTAAATAACTTGCCCAGCCAGAACAGTACAGCGGTAACGACAGATTTAGCGGGAAATAAATTTGAGGCCTAGTATTTAGGCGCTGGGTGACCGGTATGGATTTACTGACAGAATTAAACTTGGAAATGCACAGTAGCGTGTGTGTGAAGTTATTCTTAATGACCCTATGTGCACCTTGAATATTATATACCCTTTTAGGGATAGATTTCAAATAGCTCTGATATAGCAGAAACCACTAAATAATGAAATTGCTAAATTGGGAATTGTATTTCAACCCAGAACAAAAAATGTGCTTTGACGGACACTAAATAACTTGCCCAGCCAGAACAGTACAGCGGTAACGACAGATTTAGCGGGAAATAAATTTGAGGCCTAGTATTTAGGCGCTGGGTGACCGCTATGGATTTACTGACAGAATTAAACTTGGAAATGCACAGTAGCGTGTGTGTGAAGTAATTCTGAATGACCCTATGTGCACCTTGAATATTATATACCCTTTTAGGGATAGATTTCAAATAGCTCTGATATAGCAGAAACCACTAAATTATGAAATTGCTAAATTGGGAATTGTATTTCAACCCAGAACAAAAAATGTGCTTTGACGGACACTAAATAACTTGCCCAGCCAGAACAGTACAGCGGTAACGACAGATTGAGCGGGAAATAAATTTGAGGCCTAGTATTTAGGCGCTGGGTGACCGGTATGGATTTACTGACAGAATTAGACTTGGAAATGCACAGTAGCGTGTGTGTGAAGTTATTCTGAATGACCCTATGTGCACCTTGAATATTATATACCCTTTTAGGGATAGATTTCAAATAGCTCTGATATAGCAGAAACCACTAAATTATGAAATTGCTAAATTGGGAATTGTATTTCAACCCAGAACAAAAAATGTGCTTTGACGGACACTAAATAACTTGCCCAGCCAGAACAGTACAGCGGTAACGACAGATTTAGCGGGAAATAAATTTGAGGCCTAGTATTTAGGCGCTGGGTGACCGGTATGGATTTACTGACAGAATTAAACTTGGAAATGCACAGTAGCGTGTGTGTGAAGTTATTCTGAATGACCCTATGTGCACCTTGAATATTATATACCCTTTTAGGGATAGATTTCAAATAGCTCTGATATAGCAGAAACCACTAAATTATGAAATTGCTAAATTGGGAATCGTATTTCAACCCAGAACAAAAAATGTGCTTTGACGGACACTAAATAACTTGCCCAGCCAGAACAGTACAGCGGTAACGACAGATTTAGCGGGAAATAAATTTGAGGCCTAGTATTTAGGCGCTGGGTGACCGGTATAGATTTACTGACAGAATTAAACTTGGAAATGCACAGTAGCATGTGTGTGAAGTTATTCTGAATGACCCTATGTGCACCTTGAATATTATATACCCTTTTAGGGATAGATTTCAAATAGCTCTGATATAGCAGAAACCACTAAATTATGAAATTGCTAAATTGGGAATTGTATTTCAACCCAGAACAAAAAATGTGCTTTGACGGACACTAAATAACTTGCCCAGCCAGAACAGTATGGCGGTAACGACAGTTTTAGTGGGAAATAAATTTGAGGCCTAGTATTTAGGCGCTGGGTGACCGGTATGGATTTACTGACAGAATTAAACTTGGAAATGCACAGTAGCATGTGTGTGAAGTTATTCTGAATGACCCTATGTGCACCTTGAATATTATATACCCTTTTAGGGATAGATTTCAAATAGCTCTGATATAGCAGAAACCACTAAATTATGAAATTGCTAAATTGGGAATTGTATTTCAACCCAGAACAAAAAATGTGCTTTGACGGACACTAAATAACTTGCCCAGCCAGAACAGTACAGCGGTAACGACAGATTTAGCGGGAAATAAATTTGAGGCCTAGTATTTAGGCGCTGGGTGACCGGTATGGATTTACTGACAGAATTAAACTTGGAAATGCACAGTAGCATGTGTGTGAAGTTATTCTGAATGACCCTATGTGCACCTTGAATATTATATACCCTTTTAGGGATAGATTTCAAATAGCTCTGATATAGCAGAAACCACTAAATTATGAAATTGCTAAATTGGGAATCGTATTTCTACCCAGAACAAAAAATGTGCTTTGACGGACACTAAATAACTTGCCCAGCCAGAACAGTACAGCGGTAACGACAGATTTAGCGGGAAATAAATTTGAGGCCTAGTATTTAGGCGCTGGGTGACCGGTATGGATTTACTGACAGAATTAGACTTGGAAATGCACAGTAGCGTGTGTGTGAAGTTATTCTGAATGACCCTATGTGCACCTTGAATATTATATACCCTTTTAGGGATAGATTTCAAATAGCTCTGATATAGCAGAAACCACTAAATTATGAAATTGCTAAATTGGGAATTGTATTTCAACCCAGAACAAAAAATGTGCTTTGACGGACACTAAATAACTTGCCCAGCCAGAACAGTACAGCGGTAACGACAGATTTAGCGGGAAATAAATTTGAGGCCTAGTATTTAGGCGCTGGGTGACCGGTATGGATTTACTGACAGAATTAAACTTGGAAATGCACAGTAGCGTGTGTGTGAAGTTATTCTGAATGACCCTATGTGCACCTTGAATATTATATACCCTTTTAGGGATAGATTTCAAATAGCTCTGATATAGCAGAAACCACTAAATTATGAAATTGCTAAATTGGGAATTGTATTTCAACCCAGAACAAAAAATGTGCTTTGACGGACACTAAATAACTTGCCCAGCCAGAACAGTACAGCGGTAACGACAGATTTAGCGGGAAATAAATTTGAGGCCTAGTATTTAGGCGCTGGGTGACCGGTATAGGATTTACTGACAGAATTAAACTTGGAAATGCACAGTAGCAGTGTGTGTGAAGTTATTCTGAATGACCCTATGTGCACCTTGAATATTATATACCCTTTTAGGGATAGATTTCAAATAGCTCTGATATAGCAGAAACCACTAAATTATGAAATTGCTAAATTGGGAATTGTATTTCAACCCAGAACAAAAAATGTGCTTTGACGGACACTAAATAACTTGCCCAGCCAGAACAGTACAGGCGGTAACGACAGATTTAGTGGGAAATAAATTTGAGGCCTAGTATTTAGGCGCTGGGTGACCGGTATGGATTTACTGACAGAATTAAACTTGGAAATGCACAGTAGCATGTGTGTGAAGTTATTCTGAATGACCCTATGTGCACCTTGAATATTATATACCCTTTTAGGGATAGATTTCAAATAGCTCTGATATAGCAGAAACCACTAAATTATGAAATTGCTAAATTGGGAATTGTATTTCAACCCAGAACAAAAAATGTGCTTTGACGGACACTAAATAACTTGCCCAGCCAGAACAGTACAGCGGTAACGACAGATTTAGCGGGAAATAAATTTGAGGCCTAGTATTTAGGCGCTGGGTGACCGGTATGGATTTACTGACAGAATTAAACTTGGAAATGCACAGTAGCAGTGTGTGTGAAGTTATTCTGAATGACCCTATGTGCACCTTGAATATTATATACCCTTTTAGGGATAGATTTCAAATAGCTCTGATATAGCAGAAACCACTAAATTATGAAATTGCTAAATTGGGAATTGTATTTCAACCCAGAACAAAAAATGTGCTTTGACGGACACTAAATAACTTGCCCAGCCAGAACAGTACAGCGGTAACGACAGATTTAGCGGGAAATAAATTTGAGGCCTAGTATTTAGGCGCTGGGTGACCGGTATGGATTTACTGACAGAATTAAACTTGGAAATGCACAGTAGCATGTGTGTGAAGTTATTCTGAATGACCCTATGTGCACCTTGAATATTATATACCCTTTTAGGGATAGATTTCAAATAGCTCTGATATAGCAGAAACCACTAAATTATGAAATTGCTAAATTGGGAATTGTATTTCAACCCAGAACAAAAAATGTGCTTTGACGGACACTAAATAACTTGCCCAGCCAGAACAGTACAGGCGGTAACGACAGATTTTAGCGGGAAATAAATTTGAGGCCTAGTATTTAGGCGCTGGGTGACCGGTATGGATTTACTGACAGAATTAAACTTGGAAATGCACAGTAGCAGTGTGTGTGAAGTTATTCTGAATGACCCTATGTGCACCTTGAATATTATATACCCTTTTAGGGATAGATTTCAAATAGCTCTGATATAGCAGAAACCACTAAATTATGAAATTGCTAAATTGGGAATTGTATTTCAACCCAGAACAAAAAATGTGCTTTGACGGACACTAAATAACTTGCCCAGCCAGAACAGTACAGCGGTAACGACAGATTTAGCGGGATATAAATTTGAGGCCTAGTATTTAGGCGCTGGGTGACCGGTATGGATTTACTGACAGAATTAAACTTGGAAATGCACAGTAGCGTGTGTGTGAAGTTATTCTGAATGACCCTATGTGCACCTTGAATATTATATACCCTTTTAGGGATAGATTTCAAATAGCTCTGATATAGCAGAAACCACTAAATTATGAAATTGCTAAATTGGGAATCGTATTTCAACCCAGAACAAAAAATGTGCGTTGACGGACACTAAATAACTTGCCCAGCCAGAACAGTATGGCGGTAACGACAGTTTTAGCGGGAAATAAATTTGAGGCCTAGTATTTAGGCGCTGGGTGACCGGTATGGATTTACTGACAGAATTAAACTTGGAAATGCACAGTAGCATGTGTGTGAAGTTATTCTGAATGACCCTATGTGCACCTTGAATATTATATACCCTTTTAGGGATAGATTTCAAATAGCTCTGATATAGCAGAAACCACTAAATTATGAAATTGCTAAATTGGGAATTGTATTTCAACCCAGAACAAAAAATGTGCTTTGACGGACACTAAATAACTTGCCCAGCCACAACAGTACATCGGTAACGACAGATTTAGCGGGATATAAATTTGAGGCCTAGTATTTAGGCGCTGGGTGACCGGTATGGATTTACTGACAGAATTAGACTGTGATATGGCTAAAAAATAACCACACTATTGCTGGTTAAATGCACTTGGTGTGACAGCTTGACCAACCACACTACTGAGGGTTAAATGCACTTGGTGACAGGCGCAGCTTGCCCCTGATGTAGTATATGGCCAAAAAATGAACAGACTATTGCTGGTTAAATGCACTTGGTGTGACAGCTTCACCCTGATGTAGGCTTTAGCCAAAAAACAACCACACCATTGAGGGTTAAATGCACTTGGTGACAGGCGCAGCTTGCCCCTGATGTAGTATATGGCCAAAAAATAAACAGACTATTGCTGGTTAAATGCACTTGGTGTGACAGCTTCACCCTGATGTAGGCTTTAGCCAAAAAACAACCACACCATTGAGGGTTAAATGCACTTGGTGACGGGCGCAGCTTGCCCCTGATGTAGTATATGGCCAAAAAATAAACAGACTATTGCTGGTTAAATGTACTTGGTGTGACAGCTTCACCCTGATGTAGGCTTTAGCCAAAAAACAACCACACCATTGAGGGTTAAATGCACTTGGTCGCAGCTTGTGCTGGCGCACAACAAGACACAAAATGGCCGCCGATCACCCCAGAAAAAAGTGACTGACAAACGGTCTGGGCAGCCTAAAAACAGTGAGCAATTGAATTTCAGCAGCTCAATGATGCACAGCTGCAGATCGATCGATTAATCAAGTCCTTTGGAGGAGTTAATCTGCCTAATCTCGCCCTACTGTCGCAGCCGCAACCTCTCCCTACGCTAATCAGAGCAGAGTGACGGGCGGCGCTATGTGACTCCAGCTTAAATAGAGGCTGGGTCACATGGTGCTCTGGCCAATCACAGCCATGCCAATAGTAGGCATGGCTGTGACGGCCTCTTGGGGCAAGTAGTATGACGCTTGTTGATTGGCTGCTTTGCAGCCTTTCAAAAAGCGCCAAGAAAGCGTCACAAAAGCGCCAAGAAAGCGACGAACACCGAACCCGGACTTTTACGAAAATGTCCGGGTTCGGGTCCGTGTCACGGACACCCCAAAATTCGGTACGAACCCGAACTATATAGTTCGAGTTCGCTCATCCCTAGTTACTAGTGAACAATTAGATATTTAGTATTACTGTACTGGGCCGTATCTATTTCTAGATATCTTCAGTTCAAATTACAGCTTGTATAGAGGTAAGAGAGAGACTGAGTACGTTACCGCTCCACGCCGCTTTGTTCTCTGCTTTGTCCTGCAAGGACCTACATGGTGTCCCACGTGGTCACTTGCTAATATCACATGGCGTCCCACGTGACTTTGGCGAGGTGATACGTCACTTTTTCCGGGATTGGTGATTGGTCCTCTTTCGGAAATGCTGAGGCTGTGGGAAATGCGGTTATTTTTTATGTAGTTTGCAGTTAGTACAGAAATAAACCACAATGGTTCACAGTAATCTCAGCTTGTGAATTCCTCACTGTTCCTTGATACCAGACGTGTTTCGGAGCGTATTCCTGCTCCTTCCTCAGTGGTTAGTGTTTCTACACTGGAAAGAAGTGAGGGTTTTTAAATGATTTTACTCAAGGGGGTGTTGCCTGGAGTAAATTGGGTAATTTCCAAATTCTGGACTGGATAGTGTAGGTGCACGGAGGCTAGTACTTATAGTCTAAATTTGTTGATGGACTCCGTCATTGGATATAAATTATAAATAAGAAAAACAGTAAAGGTGTGTGACCAATTGCAGGATATAAAAGGTATAAAAGAGGTTATAAGAAAAATGGTTATAAGAAAAAAATCTATAAAAAAAGAATAAAATTATTGCCAATGGTAAAAAATCGTAAAGATTAAGTCAGTTTGTCTATCAGGTTATCTTCAGTAGGAGTTGAGTCATAGTTCACAGGTAGCTTAATGTGTTTATTCTACCTCAAAGATATGTTATATTGGGAAATAGTTGTGATGTAGAGACTTTCTATATGCTGAGGACTGCGGCAGAAGTCATTTGAGGTTAAAAGAGCCATAGAAACCATGAGTGTAGTTTGTATGCGGTTCCTATGCCGTTTGTGTTTATCATTATAATCTAAATATCTTCTTTTGTTTTAAACAGATTTTGTTTTTAGTATATGGTTCCTATTTAAATATTATTAGGTAATGTATTTATGGGCAGGCTTATATATGGAAGCTCATGTGCATCTGTCTGTTGTAATGAGAGAACTGACTGTCAGTGAAGAAACTTGATAGGAGGATGTGTAAGGGGGAGTGGCCTCCCGGGGAGAGGAGATAGAGGTGCTGGTAGAACAGCCGGACCTCTATTTCCCTGTCCCTAGGAGGCACCCCCCTAGGAATCTATAAGAATCCAAAAATTTTGAGTCCAGCATTGGGACCTGCAGGGGATAGGGTGCCAAATGTATATATTTGTTTTGATTCTTGATATATTGTCTATATGGTTCCCTCCCCTCCATGGTTTGTTTGTTGATTTTTTTCAAGGGCTGTAAATATTAGTGATGAGGGGTATTGTGGTATGTCTTATAGTGTTTAGATACCGTATGTTGCTCGTATCTTTTTTTTAATGTTGGCAATATGCTCAGCCACTCTTTATTTTTCATTTGTCTTTTGGTTCTGCCTATATATTGTTTATGGCACGGACACTCCAACATGTAAACGACATTGGTTGCATTTTATGTTAGACAGTCTTGAATCTGGAGTTTGAATGAATTTTGTATAGAGTGGACCTGCATTGTTTTTTTCGGGAAGCTTGTTGACTTACAATTACTGCAGCGGCCACACCGGAAGAAGCCCTTTAATGAGAGCCAGTTGTTGAGTGTCCGTTTCGTCTTTTGTTTTACTGCGGGAGCTATTTTAAGACCTAAATTAGGGGCCCTGGTGTATACGATTAGTGATGTAGTGTTTATTAGTGGACCAATGGTTTTGTCATTTAATAGATGATGCTAATGTTTGTTGATGATTTTTGCAATGGTTTTATATTGTGCATTGTATTGAAGGATCAGTCTTGTTTCCTCATTCTGTTTTGTGATTTTTTTATTTGTCTGTCCAACCTTTTTACCTTATCTATTGAGCTCTCTATTAGTTTGTCGGGATCATTTTTTTCTAAGAATTTTTGTTTCATTTGTGTGGCTTCTTCCTCAAATTTTGTGTTGTCTGTGCAATTTATTTTTAATCTTCTGAACTGGCTGGTTGGGATATTGGTTAATCATTGTGGAAGGTGGCAGCTGGAGAAGAGTATGTGGTTTCATTACAGGTTTCTTAGAGGTACTGCACATTAATAGGTTATTCTTTACTTGAATGAGTAGATTCTAGTAGATTCTATCTGTGTTTTAGTTGTGTTTGTTGAAAACCGTAGACTTTTTTTGATATTTTCCAAGAAGGTATGTAGGGCCGCTTCTGCGTCTTGCCAAATGAATATGATGTCATCAATATATCGTCTCCAGAGCACCAGACTCCCCCCAAGCAAGGGCTGCACAACATCCTCCTCCCTTTGGGACATGAAGATGTTGGCCTAGCTTGGGGCGAATCTGGTGCCCATGGCGGTTCCTCTTTGTTGTTGGTAGTATTCTGATTCGAATATAAAGTAATGTGTTAGTATATGATGGTCACCAGCAGTAATGAAATCGATCTGTTCTTCTTTTAATAGTGCATTGTTGGTTAAATGTCTTCTGAGTGCATTTATGCCCTGTGTGTGGTCTATGATGGTATATAAAGAATTTACATCTAATGTGCCCAGGGTCCAGTTTTCTTGATATTCTAGTGCTTCCAAAGTGGTGATAATGTCAGTGGTGTCTTTTATATAGGGGAAGGGGGGATTATTTTGACGTATGGTTGCAGAATTTTATCTATGTATTTAGATAGATTAGATGTTATTGAGCCTATTCCTGAGATGATAGGTCTCCCGGGTGGTGTAATTGGATTTTGTATGTATTTTTGGTATGCAATAGAAAGATGGTAGTCTCCTTTGTGTAGAAGTAATACATTTATATTCCCTTTCTAGTAAAATACCTTTGTTTTGACCTATAGTGCAGTATCCAATTAGTTTTTCCTGGTGCTCTTCTGTTGGATCACATTTAAATTTTTCGTATGTTCTGAAAGTTGGCGTTTACATTCTTGGTTGTAGTTATCGGAGTCTAGGATCACTACGGCCCCTCCTTTGTCGGCTGTTCTTATTGTAATCTCCTCTATTGTTTGTAATTGTTTCATTGCTTCTCTTTCTTTCTTTGTTAAATTATTAGTGGTTGGATGTATTTTTAATTTTCTAATGTTCTGCTCTGCACACTTACTGACTTATTTCCTGTCTTGGAAAATGTTTTGCTTTGCTCCTTAGTTCTGTATGTAGATATTCAGTATTTTCTAGTGTCTGTATAGTGGTTGGGTTTTTTAAGTGGTATTTTTTTGGGCACAATTTTCTAATATACTTGTCATGTTACATGATATTATTTTTTATTATGTACTGTCTCTTTAATGCCTATCTAGTTTGTCTCTTGTGGCATTCCTTAGTTTGCATGCTGCTCAGTCTCCTCCCCCTCTTTGCTGTATCAGCCATTTTAATGCTGTAATTCATCTGACCTGTGTCTATTCTCTATACCTGCATGGAAGAATCGTTCTTTTACCTGTTGTAACTTGCATTCTACGGATCATACGACGAATAAACATCGCCAGATCTTCTTTCATGTGAGTTGGGACTGAGTAAGCTATCTGGAAAGGTGATTTGGGATGAATAATCTCTTCAGGGCAATGAGCTCCATGTGCTACTGAAAACCACATTCATAGCCTTTGCAGCCGATTCAGAATAGTAAAAGAACGTATCCAGCAGCCTGCACAGAGATAACTGCGTCACAGGACAGATCATAGTGAAGTGTAACTGTGTGTATTGCACGAGAATTCTGCATACAACCCCAGCACAGCTTGTTACAGCTCCTCACAGTATACAGACACTCTTCACTGCTACAGTCAAGCCTGTGTACTGCAGGCCATCATGAGTGGAAAGGGCTCAGTGTGTGATGAAACACCACAGCATGCTTCACACAGAGAAAGTCAGGATGAGGACCCAGAGTTCACTGCATCGACCAAACGCTCTGTGAAACCCACTTGGAAGGTTAAAGAGAACTATGAATCCATGAGAACTGAACTAGCAACCAGTTTGAAGCAGATTTGGGATAAAATCCTCACCCACATTGATGTGATTTCATGTCCCAGCCATGAGGTACTGCAACTAGAGGGCGCCATAAAGCATCTCTCTGCTTCATACGAACTGTACCAGACTACAAGCAACAAATATAAAACTATTCTGCAAAGCATCAACACTGAGGAGTCCTTAGAGCAACTTAACAATGCCCAGCTTCTTAATGAGGAAAGAGAAAGCTTTATCCAGCGAACTAAAGCAAAGGCAGAAGCAAAATTAATGCTGCCACGGGACACTGTATCTCACAAATCTGTATCCACCAGACGTTCTAAAGGTTCCTCTAGATCCCGAAGTTCAAAGCACTCAACGCTTAGTGAACAGCTAATGAATGCCCGCGCCGAAGCAGAGGCTATCAAGGTACGGGCCGCATATGCAAAAAAAAGAGCAGATATGGAGACCGAGGTTGCAGTAATGGAAGCCGAGGCAGCGCATCAAAAGGCAGCAATAGAAGCTCAAACGGCACGTCAAAGGGCAGCAATTGAAGCTTTAAAGGAACAGAGCAACTACGAGGCAGCTGCAGCAAAACTAAAGGTTTTGGAACAAGCTATCGGTGCAGATGAAAATGCTAGCGAAAGGGTCAGCGTCAAGGCAGATGTAGCAGATCCTTTTGAACGCACTAAGAACTATGTTCTAAACCACAGCAGTGAACACTCAATTACCTCCACGTTTCACGGCAACGCAAGGACTTCACCACATCATCAGGTAAAAGCCGTTCCAGCCACTTCCTACATGCAAACCCACCCCAGTGCAGCTCCCGACTGTCATGCTGATCCCGCATATGTCACAAAACGGCACACTAAGCCGCAAGCAAGTCGCCAGCCTCCTGCTAACAGTACTGTTCCAGACCTTCACCCAACAATTCAGCTGAATGCCCTTGCTGCACCATATCTTCCCACGTCTCTTTGCAACGATACCATAAACAATGCGATCCACAACAATCAACCAGCAACCTCCTATGTAAAGTCAGAGGCAACCGATACAACAGAGGTAGTAAAGTACTTACTTCGACATGAGCTCGCCAAGTCAGGCCTAGTAAACTTCGACGACCATCCTGAAAATTATAGAAGCTGGAAAGCCGCTTTCAAAACTACATTAGGCGGTATCGGTTTTACTGCCGATCGTGAGCTGGATCTGCTGATCGGGTTGCTTGGCCCACAGTCAACAGAACGTGTCAAGAGCCTCAGGTCAGTTTACATCGACAATCCAACTGCAGGTCTCACCGCAGCATGGGAGCGTCTAGAACAGACTTACGGTAGTCCTGAAGCCATAGAGAATGCATTGCTCAAACGATTGGAAAATTTCCCAAGGATATCTGGTAAGGACAATATAGAGTTCCAGAGACTCAGCGACCTTCTTCTCGAAGTCCAGCTTGCCAAAACTGACCCTAAGCTACCTGGCCTCAGTTACCTGGACACTGCTCGAGGAGTTAACCCTATCATTTGCAAGCTTCCGCATGGCCTACAAGAAAAGTGGATCCAAGTTGGGTCATCATACAAACGGGAAAACAAGGTTTCCTTTCCCCCGTTCTCCTACTTCTGCAATTTTGTCAGGAACATTGCTGACACCAAGAACGATCCTAGTTTTGCATTCAACGAGTTCAATACTCCCTCACCTGAAGGTGACAACCTACATACTAGCTACAGGAACCGCAGAGGTCCCGTGTCCGTTAGGAAGACAGACATTATTCCCACTCCCGCCCCAAACAAGAGCGGCAAGATCGAAAACCCAAACCGATTATGTCCCATCCACAAGAAGCCTCATCCCCTCAAAAAATGTATCGGTTTCAGAAAGAAGCCCCTACAAGAACGAAAGGAACTCCTAAAGACTTTTGGGGTATGTTATAGATGCTGTGCTTCCACCGATCACTTTGCCAAGGAATGTAAAACTCCTATCAAGTGCATAGAGTGCGGTTCCGAGGACCATGTGCAAGCACTCCATCCCCTTGAGTCCAATCCTTCACAACATGCAGACCTTCCTCCTGGGCAGAACCACAGCGGGAAGAGTACAGATCACGTACCTAATTCCACCATGGTATTTTCTTCGTGCACTGAAGTCTGTGGGGAAGACCACTGTGACAAATCTTGCGCTAAAATATGCCTAGTGAATATTCATCACAAGGATCAGCCAGAAAAGACTTTAAGGGTGTATGCTATCTTAGACGACCAAAGCAATCGATCGCTTGCACGATCCGAACTGTTCGATCTATTTTGCACAAAAGGAGAGGTTCACCCTTACACCTTAGGCACTTGTAGTGGAACTACAGAGGTTTTTGGAAGAAGGGCTCATGGATTTATTGTGTCCTCCCTAGAAAATAACCTACAATTACCCTTACCTACACTTGTAGAGTGTAACCAGATACCAGCCAACAAAGAAGAAATACTTACACCAGAAGTTGCCTTCTACCACCCTCATCTAAGGTCAATAGCCAGTGAAATCCCACCACTTGACAAAGATGCTAAAATCCTTCTTCTGCTGGGAAGAGATATTCTAAGGATCCACAAGGTACACAGGCAGGTCAGCGGACCTCCAGAGGCCCCATTCGCCCAGTACCTGGACTTAGGCTGGGTCATCATAGGCAACGTCTGTATAGGCAAAATGAAAAGGCCTACTAACATTTCTTCATTCAAGACAAATGTATTGCCAAATGGTCGTAATACTCACTTTGAGCCATGCCCACATCACTACTGGGTGAAGGAGAAGGTAACTAGCTGCAAGTTGCAACATCGCAACACAAACCTTTCCCCCACCTACGATGACAGCTTTGGTTCTACAGTTTTCAATGTAAGCAGTGAAGACGACAAGTTGGCTCCTTCGGCAGAAGACAAAGAATTCCTTAAAGTAATGGACAATGAGTTCTTTCAGGAAGATTCCAATAGCTGGGTAGCACCCCTACCCTTTCGCCTCCCGAGAGAGAAGCTACCAAACAATCTACATCAAGCAGTCAAAAGATTCTCCTCCTTAAAGCGTACCTTAAGCAGGAAGCCAGAGATGGAAAGACATTTTGTGGACTTCATACAGAATATCTTTGACAGGGGTCATGCCGAACCCGCACCCCCATTGAAAGAAGGAGAAGAATGCTGGTACCTCCCTTCCTTCGGTGTGTATCACCCACGAAAGCCAGACCAAATCAGAGTTGTCTTTGACTCCAGTGCCCAACATGAAGGCTTCTCACTTAACGACATGCTCCTCACAGGGCCTAACTTGAACAACAACCTCATTGGAGTCCTAATTCGCTTTCGTCAAGAACCTGTAGCGGTGATGGCCGACATTCAACAAATGTTCCACTGCTTCACCGTCAAGGAATATAACAGGAATTACCTCAGGTTTCTATGGCACAAGGACAACGACATCAACAAAGAGGTAATTGATTACCGAATGAGGGTACATGTCTTTGGGAACAGCCCTTCCCCAGCTGTAGCAATCTATGGACTAAAAAAGACAGCTCAGCTTGGAGAAGCTGAGTATGGATCCGATGCTCGTCAATTTGTTGAAAGGAACTTTTACGTAGATGACGGGCTCAAATCCTTTCCTACTGCTAAAGAAGCAATTAATCTTCTTACCAGAACAAAAGAGATGCTAGCTGTAGCAAACTTGAGACTTCACAAAATTATATCTAACAGCCAAGAGCTAATGAATGCATTTCACCCTGAGGACTATGCTGCCAGTGTGAAAGACCTTGACCTTGGGTCAGACGCACCCCCTATGCAGAGAAGTCTAGGTCTGCTGTGGAACATCAAAGTAGACACATTCGCCTTCCAGGTGTCAACCTGTGACAAACCCTTCACCAAGAGAGGAGTCTTGTCCGTAGTGAACAGCATCTACGACCCACTGGGATTTATAGCCCCAGTCACCATCCAAGGTAAGATGTTATTAAGACAGCTTACTACTGATAACATAGATTGGGACACTCCGTTACCTATTGAGAAACAACGAAGATGGGAGAAATGGAGAGGTTCTCTGAAGACATTAGAACAGCTCCAAATTCCACGTTGCTATGCCCCAGTCTCCATCTCAGCCGCTGTCCAGAGGGAAATCCATATTTTCTCTGATGCATCAGTTGAAGCTATAGCTGCAGTGGCCTATTTGAAGACCTCAGGAGTTAATGGAGACATACACTGCAACTTTGTTCTAGGCAAGACGAAGCTAACACCAAAACCCGCACATACCATACCCAGACTTGAACTTTGTGCAGCTGTGCTAGCAGTGGAAATAGCTGAAGTCATAAAGAGTGAAATGGACATTAACATTGATTCCTTCACATTTTACACAGACAGCAAGATAGTGCTTGGTTACATTTACAACCAAACTAAACAATTTTACGTGTACGTCAGCAATAGAGTAGAACGTATCAGAAGGTTCTCCTTGCCAAAGCAATGGCATCATATTCCCACTGACCTTAATCCTGCCGATTGTGGGACAAGAGCTATATCTCCAGTAGCTCTCCTCGACTGCTTGTGGCTGTCGCCTCCAAGATTTCTTTCTGAAAACTCCTACTCAATTCCCACGGACAGTACCTATGAACTGGTACATCCTGACGATGATAAAGAAATCAGGTCTATGTACACCACACGGTGTACCTCTGCGAGTTCAGAACAAAAACTAAAGTCGCATCGTTTTGAACGTTTCTCAACCTGGTCATCAGCTGTTAGGACCATTGCTTATTTGATACACATTGCCCATTGTTTTAAATGGAGCTCAACTTCAGAATGTCATGGCTGGCATATCTGTACCAACCTCCCTACTGCAACGGAAATTGAAAAGGCGGAAAGGGTAATCATTCGCTGTGTACAACAAGAAGTGTACAGGGAAGAGTTGCACAGATTCAAAGGTGGAATACCTCTATCAAAGGGTAGTTCACTATTTAATCTGAACCCTGTAGTCGATGACAATCAGTTGCTACGAGTTGGAGGCCGAATAGAGAAATCTGACCTGTGCAGCAAGGAACAAAACCCCGTCATCATACCAGGTCAGCACCACATTGCCACTCTTCTAATACGGCACCATCACGAACTAATACAGCACCAAGGCCGACAATTTACAGAAGGTGCTATCAGGTCAGCTGGCTTGTGGATTGTTGGAATGAAGAGATGTGTTTCTTCCCTGCTTTTTAAATGCGTCAAGTGTCGCAAGTTAAGAGGTAGACACCAACTACAACAAATGGCAAGCCTGCCATTTGATCGCCTGAGTACAGACCCACCTTTCACCTACGTTGGAGTTGACGTATTTGGTCCATGGACTGTGGTAACTCGTAGGACTCGCGGTGGAGCAGCCAATAGCAAGAGGTGGGCCGTGTTGTTTACCTGTCTCAGCGTACGAGCTGTACATATCGAGGTGATCGAGTCAATGGATTCGTCTTGTTTTATCAACGCTTTACGAAGATTCTTCTCCATCCGAGGACCTGTCAAACAACTAAGATCCGACTGTGGTACCAACTTCGTTGGAGCCTGTAAAGAACTTCAACTAGACAATTTCTTAGCAAACAATGGATGTACTTGGCTGTTTAATTCACCACATTCTTCGCATATGGGAGGATCCTGGGAGCGAATGATTGGAATCGCTCGAAGAATTCTCGATTCCATGTTGCAGGACCACAAGTCTTCACTATTGACTCACGAGACTTTGAGTACCTTTCTCTCAGAAGTATCCGCCATCATTAATGCAAGGCCTCTAGTACCAGTATCTTCCGATCCTGATGCTCCAATGATCCTTACCCCAGCCACACTCCTTACTCAGAAGGTTGGAACTACCGTGATATCTTCTGCCGAGATTGACCCGAAGGATATCTATAGGCGTCAATGGAAACGGGTGCAACACCTAGCCAATGTGTTTTGGCACCGCTGGAGAATGGAGTACCTGCATACCCTTCAAAGCCGTTCCAAATGGCAAACACCCAAGCCTAACCTCAAAGTAGGAGACCTTGTTCTTCTGAAAGATAAAGAAGTCTGTCGCAATGAGTGGCCTATGGGTCTTGTAACAGGCGTAATGCCCAGCGATGACGGAAAGGTTCGAAAGGTTGAAGTTAAGATAACTAAAGGAGGTTCTGCTCGGACTTTCTCACGACCAATCACGGAATTGGTGCTTCTTCTCCCAAGTGAGTGACTTAGGCAGGAGTACCGGCTATACCTGTTATGGCGGGGAGAATATCACTATCACTATTGACTGTGCTACTGTTGAAGTCCCACCATTACAAACGATAGACCGCAGGACTCAAGCCATCTGTTTTTTGGACGTCATGTTTCATTGTTCATTTACTGCATACCTGTCATGGTCTTACCTCCTTGCTGTTCCCTTCGTTTGACATGTGCTGGCGGCCATCTTGGTTTCTGGGTTTTCTTGTAGCCTCCCACCCTGCGGCTCCTCCTTCCCACTGGGAGGAGCTGGATGCCTAGCTCATATATATAGGAGGTCTGTGGCTTCAGTTCCTTGCTTGGTCCTCCTGTGTTCACATGCTTCCAAGACTGCTGCTGCTTCTGGTTCCTGATCCTGGCCTCGTCTGACTACCCCGTTGGTTCCTGATTCCGGCTTCGTCTGACTACCCCGTTGGTTCCTGATTCCGGCTTCGTCTGACTACCCCGTTGGTTCCTGGTCCTGGCTTCGTCTGACTACCCTTCTGGTTCCTGACCTCTGTCTCCGCAAGACCCTGCTTCGGTTTAGCCATCCGTTTGGACTTTGCTTACGGCTTGCTCTTCAATAAAACCTTCTTATTTTCCACTTATCTCTTGTTGTACGTCTGGTTCATGGTTCCATGACATTAGGACCAAGCCATGAATTCTGACGGTACAGGGCCACCCTCGCTACCTACGCTGGTTGCCAGACTTGATCAGCAGGATCACCTGTTGGGTCGGTTCGCTGTGGCGTTGCAAACCCTGCTTGAACGCACGGCTCATTTAGCTTCCGTTGCCGATGGGTCGGTTGTCGCTCCTGGGCCCGCTCCTACTGCCGCTCCGGTTGTTGCGCCAGAGTCTACCCTGACACCTGTTGCTGCGCCTGTGGTGTTTCAGGGTATGACCGGTTCTGCCCCCCTTCCACAGCGCTTTGGGGGAGAGCCAACTCAGTGCCGAGGTTTCCTTAACCAGGTGGGCATTTACTTCGAGTTGCTGCCACATGCCTTTCCTACTGAGAGATCAAAGGTGGGCTTCTTGATCTCGCTGCTCTCGGACAAGGCCTTGGCCTGGGCCAGCCCTTTATGGGAGAACAACAATCCGGTGGTTGCCGAGTTTTCCGGTTTTGTTGCTTCTCTTCGGAAGGTATTCGATGTGCCGGCTCGTGCTGCCTCTGCTGCGAAGCTCCTTATGTCCATCAGACAGGGTTCACGATCCGTAGCTGAATACGCCATTGAGTTTCGTACCCTGGCAGCAGAGGTGGGCTGGAATAATGAGGCTCTGGTCGCTGCTTTCTCTCATGGTCTCTCGGATGCCTTGAAGGATGAGGTTGCAGCTAAGGACCTACCAGTGGAGCTCGAGTCTCTTATTTCTTTCCTGATTTTGATTGACACCAGACTCAGGGAGAGACCTTCCTTTAAGGAGAGCCTGCGGAGGCCTTCTAACAGATTGGCGCCTACGTTTGCTGTCCCACCCGTGCCTCCCTCTCCTCCCACGCCTCCTGGGGATGACTTGTCTGGGGGTGAACCCATGCAGCTGGGGTTTGCTCGCCTGTCCGAGGGGGAGAGGGTACTCCGGAGACGCGAGGGCCGATGCATGTACTGTGGTCTCGGTGGGCATTTTCAGGTTGGCATGCCCGAACCGTCCGGGAAACGCTCGCACCTGAGATCCTGTCGGGGGCAGATCTTGGGTGGAGTCTCCTCGTCCCCGGTTTCCCGTGTTGACAAACCACTGATTACTGTTGTCCTCTCCTGGGTCGGGGGCTCGGTGACGACCCAGGCGTTGGTGGACTCTGGTGCTGGTGGTTTGTTCATTGATAGTGTGTTCGCTGCCGCCAATTCCATTCCTCTGCAGCCTCGAGGTTCCCCACTGGCTCTTGAGGCGATAGACGGCAGACCGCTTCTGCCGCCACACGTGACTCATGAGACCCTTCCAGTGGGGATGGCCATTGGTGCCGTTCACAGAGAGTCGGTCTGTCTCCAGGTTATTTCGTCTCCACACTACTCGGTGGTCTTGGGGTACCCCTGGCTCCAGAAGCATAATCCGACTTTCGATTGGAAATCGGCCGAGATCCTCTCGTGGTCACCGCAGTGTGGGGCTAGTTGCATCCATGGGCCTGTCAAGTTGCTGAGTACTTCCTCGGACTCTCTGTTGCCTCCTGAATACGAGGAGTACCGGGATGTATTCGATAAGGTGCGTGCGGTTGCCCTACCTCCGCACCGCCCTTACGATTGTGCCATAGAGTTACAATCTGGTGCCGTTCCTCCTCGTGGCAAAGTCTATCCACTGTCGGTAGCGGAGAATGAGGCCATGGAGGAGTACGTGAGGGAGGCGCTTTCACGCGGACACATTCGCAAATCCTCGTCCCCGGCAGGGGCTGGATTTTTCTTTGTGAAAAAGAAGGGCGGTGAATTGAGGCCTTGCATCGATTACAGGGGTCTCAATCGCATCACGATAAAGAACGCTTACCCGATACCCTTGATTTCCGAGCTGTTCGATCGCCTCAAAGGGGCCACAGTCTTTACCAAACTCGACCTGAGGGCGGCATATAACCTGGTAAGGATCAAGGCGGGTGATGAGTGGAAGACCGCGTTTAACACCAGGACCGGTCATTATGAATCCTTGGTTATGCCCTTTGGGTTGTGCAATGCGCCCGCAGTCTTCCAGGAATTCATCAACGATGTTTTCCGTGACCTGTTGCAGCAGTGTGTGGTGGTCTATTTGGATGACATCTTGGTATATTCTGAATCCATGGAGGCCCACGTTCTGGATGTCAGACGAGTGTTGCAACGGTTACGAGAGAACAAGCTGTTCGGTAAGCTTGAGAAATGCGAATTTCACCGATCCCAGGTAACCTTCTTAGGTTACATCATTTCCGCTGAGGGGTTCTCCATGGATCCTGAGAAGGTTTCGGCTGTCTTACAGTGGCCCCAGCCCAGTGGTCTTCGTGCCCTGCAGCGCTTTTTGGGCTTCGCCAATTATTATCGGAAGTTCATCAGGGACTTTTCCATGCTAGCCAAGCCTCTCACGGATCTGACCAGGAAGGGCAGCAATCCCCAGGTCTGGCCGCCCGAGGCCATCCGAGCTTTTGAGGCTCTAAAGTCCGCCTTTGTGTCGGCTCCGATTCTGTCGCATCCCAACCCTGGGTTGCCGTTTGTCCTTGAGGTGGACGCGTCTGAGACGGGAGTAGGCGCCCTCCTGTCTCAGCGTAGAACACCGGAGGGTCCTCTGCTTCCTTGTGGGTTTTACTCCCGGAAACTGTCTTCCGCGGAGTGCAACTATCAGATTGGTGACAGGGAGTTATTGGCCATCGTGCAGGCCCTTAAAGAATGGAGGCACTTGCTCGAGGGCTCGGTGGTTCCGGTTCTCATCCTGACGGACCACAAGAATCTGACCTACCTCTCTGAGGCCAAGAGATTGACACCACGTCAGGCCAGATGGGCTCTGTTCTTGTCACGTTTTAATTACGTGGTCTCCTACCTACCCGGTTCCAAGAACATCAGAGCGGATGCCTTATCACGGCAGTACTCCGAGCTGTCCGGGGAGGAGTCGATTCCGACTTCGGTCATACCTCCGAATCAGATCCTGGCCGCCATTCGCACCAGCCTGACCTCTCCCCTGGGTGAGCAGATTTTGGCGGCTCAATCTGGTGCTCCCTCTGGGAGACCCAACGGCAGGTGTTTTGTGCCTGAGGAGTTGCGCACTCGGTTGTTGCGAACCTACCATCACTCCAAGGCCGCGGGGCATCCTGGAAAGAATCAGCTGTCCTGGGCTGTTTCACGTCTGTTCTGGTGGCCTTCCCTACGTTCCGACATCGCCGCATATGTAGCGGCATGCTCCGTTTGTGCCCAGAGTAAGTCCCCTCGGCACCTTCCGTTGGGCCTTTTGCAACCCATAGCCACCGGGGAGCGTCCATGGTCACACCTGGGGATGGATTTCATTGTGGACCTCCCTGCATCCCGAGGCCATACGGTCATTCTCATGATAGTGGATCGGTTTTCCAAAATGTGCCACTGTGTTCCTCTCAAGAAGTTACCCTCTGCACAAGAGTTGGCCTCGATTTTTGCCAGGGAGGTCTTCCGGTTGCACGGTTTGCCCAAGGAGATTGTGTCGGATCGGGGGAGTCAGTTTGTGTCCAGGTTCTGGCGCGCCTTTTGCTCCCAGTTGGGGATTCATCTCTCTTTCTCCTCGGCCTACCACCCTCAGTCCAATGGGGCCGCAGAACGATCCAATCAGGCCTTGGAGCAATTCCTTCGTTGCTATGTCTCCGATCACCAAGACAATTGGGTTGACCTCCTGCCTTGGGCTGAGTTTGCCAGGAACACGGCGGTGAACTCTTCCTCTGGGACGTCTCCCTTCATGGCCAATTATGGGTTCCAACCTGCCGTGTTACCGGAGGTATTCTCTCCCCAGGATATTCCGGCTGTGGAGGATCACCTTTCCGTCCTACGTGCTTCTTGGGTACAGATCCAGAGGTCCCTTGAGGTCTCTGCGCAGCGCCAGAAACTCCAGGCTGATCGCAGACGAGCGCCCGCTCCTTCCTACCAGGTCGGAGACCGCGTATGGTTGTCCACCCGCAACCTCAACCTTCGAGTGCCCACTCCCAAGCTGGCGCCTCGCTTTGTTGGTCCCTTCCGAGTGCTTCGCAGGGTAAACCCGGTAGCCTATGCCCTTGCGCTTCCTCCTGGCATGCGGATCTCCAACGTGTTTCATGTCTCCCTGTTGAAGCCACTGGTGTGTAATCGTTTCACTTCCTCGATTCCTCGGCCTCGTCCGGTCCAAGTGGGCAATCGTGAGGAGTATGAGGTGAGCAATATCCTGGACTCACGCCTGGTCCGCGGCCGGGTGCAGTTTTTGGTCCATTGGCGTGGTTATGGTCCAGAGGAGCGTTCCTGGGTTCCCTCCGCAGATGTCCATGCTCCTGTCTTGCTCCGAGCCTTCCACGCACGCTTCCCTCAGAAACCGTTCCTTACTCCGCGGAGGAGGGGCCCTTGAGGGGGAGGTACTGTCATGGTCTTACCTCCTTGCTGTTCCCTTCGTTTGACATGTGCTGGCGGCCATCTTGGTTTCTGGGTTTTCTTGTAGCCTCCCACCCTGCGGCTCCTCCTTCCCACTGGGAGGAGCTGGATGCCTAGCTCATATATATAGGAGGTCTGTGGCTTCAGTTCCTTGCTTGGTCCTCCTGTGTTCACATGCTTCCAAGACTGCTGCTGCTTCTGGTTCCTGATCCTGGCCTCGTCTGACTACCCCGTTGGTTCCTGATTCCGGCTTCGTCTGACTACCCCGTTGGTTCCTGATTCCGGCTTCGTCTGACTACCCCGTTGGTTCCTGGTCCTGGCTTCGTCTGACTACCCTTCTGGTTCCTGACCTCTGTCTCCGCAAGACCCTGCTTCGGTTTAGCCATCCGTTTGGACTTTGCTTACGGCTTGCTCTTCAATAAAACCTTCTTATTTTCCACTTATCTCTTGTTGTACGTCTGGTTCATGGTTCCATGACAATACCTTCTTGTGTTTGCGGGTATCTCGTATCTATGGTTTACACACCAGTTTTACCTTTAACGTTTCTTCCCCTACAGGTTCAAGTTGGACTTATCTTTATATATGTAATAGACTTTGAAATCTAAAGATTTCAGGCGGGGAGTGTCATGTTACATGATATTATTTTTTATTATGTACTGTCTCTTTAATGCCTATCTAGTTTGTCTCTTGTGGCATTCCTTAGTTTGCATGCTGCTCAGTCTCCTCCCCCTCTTTGCTGTATCAGCCATTTTAATGCTGTAATTCATCTGACCTGTGTCTATTCTCTATACCTGCATGGAAGAATCGTTCTTTTACCTGTTGTAACTTGCATTCTACGGATCATACGACGAATAAACATCGCCAGATCTTCTTTCATGTGAGTTGGGACTGAGTAAGCTATCTGGAAAGGTGATTTGGGATGAATAATCTCTTCAGGGCAATGAGCTCCATGTGCTACTGAAAACCACATTCATAGCCTTTGCAGCCGATTCAGAATAATACTTCTCCACGCCTATGTAGGTGGCAACTTTGTTTAAATTGGTTGTGGGTGTGAAATAGAGCCCATTATTTAAATTAGATTTTTTTGATCTGATGATAAATTTATTTGACTCAAAAGTACAAATATGTCATCTTGTTTTATCTGTTGTGTTGTCTGACTAGATAGTTTCCTTCTTCTTCCTCTTCGTATCTTTCTCTTCTTTGGTACGTGTGTGATTTCTGTGGAATCCTTGTCTGCTGAGATGTGTTCCCTTTGGTAGTGATTTTCGTATAGTGGTTTTTGTTTGTATCTTGATGGGCGATCTCTTGTTTGGTTTGCATATGTGTTGTTGTGCCTGTGTCTCAGATTGTTATAGTGAGTGGAGGTGTGTGTTTGGTTGTATTTCTTCTCTGGAAATTGTGGAGGTGTCATAATTATTTACAATTGTGTCGGGTTCTGTGGTGTGGGGGAGTTAAATCTTAAAAATGCGGGGTTACAAGTGCTTCATATCAATTGGAGGTCGGAATATTATAATGTGGGGGTGATATATTGGTGTTTGAATTTTGTTGCTTGTTTTTTTCAGTTTTTTTTTTTCTTTATCTTTTTTATCTTCTTTTTCTCTTTCACTATCTCTACTTGGGTATTTTCCTTTCTGTAGGGAATTGTGTGTTGTGCGGCTCCTATCAAATTTCTTCACTGACAGTCAGTTCTCTCATTACAACAGACAGACGCACATGAGCTTCCATATATAAACCTGTCCATAAATACATTACCTAGTAATATTTAAATAGGAACCATATAATAAAAACAAAATCTGTTTAAAACAAAAGAAGATATTTAGATTATAATGATAAACACAAACCGCATAGGAACCGCATACAAACTACACTCATGGTTTCTATGGCTCTTTTAACCTCAAATGACTTCTACCGCACTCCTCAGCATATAGCAAGTCTCTACATCACAACTATTTCCCAATATAACATATCTTTGAGGTTGATTAAACACATTAAGCTACCTGTGAACTATGACTCAACTCCTACTGAAGATAACCTGATAGACATACTGACTTATTTTTTATGATTTTTTACCATTGGCAATAATTTTATTCTTTTTTATACTTCTATTAAAATGTTTTTTTCTTATAACCATTTTTCTTATATCCTCTTTTATACCTTTTATATCCGACAATTGATCACACACCTCTGCTGTTTTCTTATTTATAATTTATATCCAATGACGAGTCCATCAGCAAATTTAGACTATAAGTACTAGCCTCCATGCACCTAAAATAAACTATCCAGTCCAGAATTTGGAAATGACCCAATTTACTCCAGGCAACACCCCTTTCAGTAAAACCATTTAAAAACCCTCACTTGTTTCCAGTGTACAAACACTAACCACTGAGGAAGGAGCAGGAATACGCTCCGAAACAGCTAGGGATACACAAGCCGGGATAACTGTGAACCTGTGGTTTATTTCTGTACTAACTGCAAACTACATAAAAAATAATCGCATTTTCCACAGCCTCAGCATTTCCGAAAGAGGACCAATCACCAATCCCGGAACAAGTGACATATCACCCCGACCAAGTCACGTGGGACACCACGTGATATTAGCAAGTGACCACGTGGGATGCCGCGTAGGTCCTTGTAGTACAAAGCAGAGAACAAAGCGATGTGGAGCGGTAACGTACTCAGTCTCTCTCTTACCTCTATACAGGCTGTAATTTGAACGGAAGATATCTAGAAATAGATACGGCCCAGTACAGTAATACTAAATATCTAAATATCTAACCAGTAACCCAATATGAGAATATTGGTATGAGAACTTTGTTCACAGCACACTAGGCGAAGATACGAGATGTGCAGCACCTGAAACTACGGATACTGGAAGCCTGTGCTAGCATTTCTCCTGCGGTGTTGCTATCAGTGTGTGAAGAGTGGGAGAAGAGGGTTGCATTGACAATCCAACACCATGGGCAGCACATTGAACACATTTTATAAGTTGTCAGAAACTTGTAAATAAGTCATGAAAGAATAAAGTTATGTTAAAACCAAGCACACCATTGTTTTCTTGTGAAATTCCCAATAAGTTTGATGTGTCACATGACCCTCTTCCTATTGAAAAAACAAAAGTTGGATTCAAAAAGGCCGACTTTAAAATGGCCGACATAATCACCACCCATCTTGAAAAGTTTCCCCCCTCAAATATACTAATGTGCCACAAACAGGAAGTTAATATCACCAACCATTCCCATTTTATTAAGGTGTATCCATATAAATGGACCACCCTGTACATGCAGGTCAGTGATTATATCTGGATGAGCTTGATCCGCCAGAGTGTTAGCCAGAGGGGGTTGAATGGGGAAACCCCCTCTGTGACATCCATATGTTCCAACAAGGCATGTGTCTTGGGAAGACATCCTCTTTAAAGTAGACATGTTCCTGCCTTAGTTTACTCTCACAATCTACAAACTATTTGTTTTAGGATTTGGTTGAGCAAGCGAGTTTTAGATTACTTTTGTGTGATCTGTTGTATGATATTTTACTCTTTTGTAATGTATCCAGTTCTACAATAATCTGAACTGAAAGATTTTGAGGACCACACACATTGGACATCAGTATTCATTTTCAAATGTGATATTCCTGTAGGGTTAATGCACACAGGTATCTGTTAATAGAACTAATAAAATATTTCTCATGAACCAAGCCAAGTTATTCCGGGGACAAACTTTAAATACACAATGAGACTACATTACATTTGTGGTCTTCTCCAATAAGAGGAACATCATGAGAGGACCATCTATGCAAGCACTAGAATCCAAAGATATTTAAGACGGAAAGTAAGCGATGGGTATAATAAGACATACTGTAGTATATGTATTGCTTTAGGGCTGTTTACAGAACATGTAAATACTATGTGTTTCTGCTGTGCTATAACCTTGTAAGCAGAAGTTTTACCCTTGGGAAGTGTTTTGTTGCTATTCTTCTGTTTTGGTTTTCTATTACTTTTTTATTGCTATTTGACATTTTCAATAAATATCTATTTTTTTCATATCAATTTAAATATAATGTATAGAGTTTTATTCTTCTACACTTTTACACTGCATTTATCTGTCTATGATGCATCTGTGTCCTGCTTTAACGCCTTCCCGACCTAAAACGTACTACTACGTCATGGGAACCACTGCGTTCCCACAATTTGACGTAATAGTACGTCATTGTGATCGCACGGGCACCGGAGCGGTGCGCACACGATCACTGCAGGGGCCCAGCAGTCCGTGGTAGCCGGGCCCTTGCTGTTTCTGCCAGCATCGCTGTAAAAGCCGATGCCAGCAGATTAACCCCTTCTATACCGCGTTACGCGCTGACCGTGACATAGAGGGGGTTTGTGTTCGTTGAGTGATATCATCGAGTCCCCGCGCTGCAGATGCATCACAAGGCAGCCCGAAACTGCCTTCTACGTGTGCCGAGGAGATCCAGCCTCAGGCTGGGTCTCCTAGGCAACCTGTTAGTGTATGACTCAGTGTCACTAACAAGCAATGCATTACAATACAAGATGTATTGTAATGTATTGCAGAGGGGATCAGACCTCCAAAAGTGATAATCAGAAATAAAGTAAAGAAAAAAGTAAATAAATGTTTTTAATAAAATAAATAAAGTCATAAAATTAATAAAGTAAAAAAGAAAAAAACACCCTTTTCCCCTTATTTTATAATAAAAAACTGAAAAAAAAAACAAAACACACATATCAGGTATTGCCGCATCCGTAATGACCGGCTCTATAAAAACATCACACAATCCACCCTGTCCGATAAACACCATTTAAAAAATATATAAATAAACTGTGTAAAAAAAAAGCCATTTTTGTCACCGTACATCACAAAAAGAGCAACACCAAGTGATCGAAAAAGCTCTTCCTGAGGCTTGCTCTACAAAGTGGGCTTCTTATTAAGTGGAGTTAAAAGAAAAAAAAGGAGTTCTAGTGCTGAGTGTGATTTTGTGGGAGTGATTGCAGGTGGCTGAGTGTGGTTTGAAGCAGAGATCCTTGAAAGTTAAGTTTTTGCATTTTAGTACTGCCATTTAAAACTTTTTTTTTCTCTGCTAGGTGTTGCCATTTAAGCCATTTTTTTTCTCTGCTTGATTAAGGGGAGTGGCCTGGGCAACCAGGTGCTATAAATTGAACCACTAGACTCTCTAGAGCTTGCTCTTCCTGAGGCTTGCTCTACTAAGTGGGCTTCTTATTAAGTGGAGTTAAAAAAAAAGGAGTTGGAAACTAAGGTTGGATATAATTTCCTTGCGTGTTGTTGGCTAAATTCTAGATAGTCCTTCAACTACAGCAGACAGGGTCTAATTCTAAATCATATTTACTGTTTTACTTTTTTACTGTTGTAATCCCTATTTAGTATGTGTTGCACAATTGACAGCGCAGTCCAGTGCACATCTTGCATGATGTATGCAGTCCTGGAACGGCTGTTCGAGGGTGTATATCTTTGTTCAAAATGTGAGCAAATTACCCATTTGGAATCGCAAATTGAGTCTCTAAACGGGCAAGTTGCAACACTGAGAGGCATTGACAATTTGCAAACGAGTTTGCTTCTCACCGAGCAAGCACTCTTTGGGGTAGATGAGGGTGAGGGTGACAGAGAGGAGGCTGAGGAAAGTGAGGTAGCTAGCTGGGTAACAGTTAGAAAGCGGGGTAGAGGGAGGCTAGCCCTGATCTGACACACCCCAACAAGTTTGCACGTTTGGCAGATGAGGGGGATGTCAGTCCAAGGACGGCACTTCTACAGCCGGACACTTCCTCTGCCAGTCAGGGGAATGTCAGCTCCAGTGAGCAGGGAACCAGGAGAGCAGGGCAGGCCAGACAGGTGCTGGTAGTGGGAGACTCCATTATTAGGGGAACAGATAGGGAAATCTGTCACAAAGACCGTGATCGCCGAACAGTGTGCTGTCTTCCTGGCGCTAGAGTTCGACACATCGCTGATCAGGTTGACAGATTACTGGGAGGGGCTGGAGAAGATCCAGCGGTCATAGTCCATATCGGAACCAATGACAAATTTAGAGGTAGGTGGAGAGTCCTTAAAAATGATTTCAGGGATTTAGGTCAAAAGCTTAGGGCAAGGACCTCAAAGGTAGTATTTTCCGAAATACTGCCTGTCCTACGAGCCACACAAGAAAGTCAGTGGGAGATTAGGGAGATTAAGAAGTGGCTCAAGAACTGGTGTAGGAAGGAGGGGTTTGGGTTCCTGGAGAACTGGGCCGACTTCTCTATCGGCTAGGGACGGGCTGCACCTCAATGGGGAAGGGGCAGCTGTGCTGGGGAGAAAGATGGCTAGAAGGTTGGAGGAGTGTTTAAACTAGGGACTGGGGGGGGGGGGAGGGAAATTACACTATAGGAGGGGAAGATAGTGCAGATAGAGACCGGGAGCAAGGTAGTGGGACTGGGGAAGGAATGGAGGGACTAGAACAGTTCAGAAGGAAAGGTGTATGGTAAAAAATATACATAAACCCCTCAAATGTATGTATACTAATGCCAGAAGCCTGACTAATAAAACTGGGGAGCTGGAATTAGTGATGTGTGAGGAGAACTATGACATAGTGGGAATAACTGAGACATGGCTGGATGATAGCTATGACTGGGTAGTTAATGTACAGGGTTACAGTCTGTTTAGAAAGGATCGTCAAAACCGGAGAGGGGCAGGGGTTTGCCTTTATGTAAAGTCTTGTCTAAAGTCCACACTCCGTGAAGATATAAGTGAGGGACCTGAACATGTGGAGTCACTGTGGGTAGAGATACATGGAGCTAAAAACAATAAATTACTAATAGGAGTTTACTATAAACCACCTAATATGCCAGAGTCCACAGTAAATCTGCTACTAAACGAGATAGACGAGGCGGCAAATCATAATGAGGTGGTTATTATGGGGGACTTCAACTACCCAGATATAGACTGGGAAACTGAAACTTGTATATCTCATAAGGGAAACAGGTTCTTGGCAGTAATCAAAGACAATTACCTCTCCCAACTGGTTCAGGACCCGACTAGAGGGACGGCCATACTGGACTTAGTTTTAACCAATAGGCCTGACAGAACAACAGACGTGCAGGTTGGTGAAAACCTGGGAAATAGTGCCCATAAAGTAATAACCTTCCAATTATCATTCAAAAGAGCGTTTCCACAGGGAGGAACAAAAATGCCAAACTTCAAAAAAGCTAAATTTAGCCAACTAAGAGAGGCCATAGGCCTAACTAACTGGGACAAAGTCCTCAAAAATAAAAAATACAGCCACAAAATGGGATATCTTTAAAAACATCCTAAAATCTCATTGTGAGAGGTACATACCGTATGGGAATTTAAGGTTAAGGAACAAAAAGAAACCAATGTGGATAAATAGAACTGTAAAGAAAGCAATCAATGACAAAAAGAAAGCATATAAATCAATAAAACAGGAGAGTAGCACGGAAACACTGAAAAACTATAAGGAAAAAAAAAGAACATGTAAAAAACAAATAAAAGCGGCCAAACTAGAGACTCAGAGATTAATTGCCAAAGAGAGTAAAACTAACCCTAAAATGTTCTTCAATTATATAAATGTTAACCACCTCCCGTCCGCCCATAGGACATAAACGTCCGGGAGGTGGATATCTGTTTCTGAATGGACGTTTTAAAACGTCAGTTCAGAAACGTGCAGCTGCTGATCGGGTTGCCCGCTGTCAGTGACAGCAGGGCAACCCTAAGACAAGGCAGGGACAATGCCCAGGTGTCCCTGCCTTCTAGATCGCTGCATACACAGCGCTCGCGCTTCCTGTTCCGCCGGGACCGGAGCGTGCAGGAGCTGTGTGAGGTCTTTCACAGACCTCGATCAGCCCTGCATTGAGGCTGTACAGCGCTGTATTGCGCTGTACAGCCTCTCTGGGGGGTGTATTTTTCCTGTAACTGGGGCTACTATGTCAGCCCCAGTTACAGGAGAAATCAACAGTGAAAAAAAATAGAAAAAGTGAAGTAAATGTCCCCCAGAGGTCTTGTATGACCTTATGGGGGACGAAAAGTGTAAAATAAAAAAATAAAGTGTTGAAAAAATAAAATAAAAAAAAGGTTTCACATATAAAATAAAAAATTCCCCAAGTAAGGAATAAAAAAAAATGTTAAAAATAGAAATAATAAAATAAAATAGACATATTTGGTATTGCCGCATCTGTAAAAACCAGCTCTATAAAAATATCACATGACCTTAAGAAAATCTCTCAAAAAATAAAAAACTATAGCTCTTAGAACATAGAGACACTAAAACATCATTTTTTTGGTTTCGAAAATGCTATTAAAGTGTTAAAGTGAAACAAATAAAAAAAAGTATACATATTAGGTATTGCCGCGTCCGTAAAAACCAGCTCTATAAAAATATCACATGACCTAACCACTCGGTTGAACACCGTAAAAAAAACGGTGTAAAAACAAGCAATTTTTGTCACCTTACATCACAAAAAGTGCAACACCAAGTGATCAAAAATGTGTATGTCCCACTAAATGGTACCAATAAAACCGTCACCTCATCCCGCAAAAAATGAGCCCCTACATAAGAAAATCTCTCAAAAAATAAAGAAAACTATATCTCTCAGAACATGGACACATTAAAACATAATTTTTTTGTTTAAAAAATGCTATTATTGTGTAAAACTTTAATAAATAAGAAAAAAGTATATATATTGGGTATCGCCACGTCCGTAACAATCTGCTCTATAAAAATGTCACTTGACTGAACCCCTCAGGTGAATGCTGTAAAAATAAATAAATAGAAACTGTGCTAAAACAACCAATTTTTTGGTCACCTTGTCCCATAATGAATGATAAAAAAATCATATGTACCCAAAAATAGTAGCAATTAAACTGGCACCTTATCCCCTAGTTTCCAAAATGGGATCACTTCTTGGGAGTTTCTACTGTAAGGGTGCATCAGGGGGCTTCAAATGGGACATGGCATCTAAAAACCACGTGGGGTTCCTTTTCTTCTGCGCCCTGCCGTGTGCCCATACAGCAGTTTGTGACCACATGTGGGGTGTTTCTGTAAACCGCAGAATCTGGGTAATAAATATTGAGTTTTGTTTGGCTGTTAACCATCGATGTGTTAAATAAAAAATTGGATTAAAATGGAAAATCTGCCAAAAAAGTGAAATTAAAAAATTTGATCTCCATTTTCCTTTAATTCTTATGGAACGCCTAAAGGGTTAACAAAGTTTGTAAAATCGGTTTTAAGTAACTTGAGGGGTGTAGTTTCTACAATGGGGTCATTTATGGGGGTATTCACTATGTAGGCCCCACAAAGTGACTTCAGACCTGAACTGGTCCTTAAAAAGTGGGTTTTGGCAATTTTCTTAAAAATTTTAAGAATTGCTTCTAAACTTCTAAGCCTTCTAACGTCCTAAAAAAATAAATTACATTTCCAAAATGATGCCAACATAAAGTAGACATATAGGGAATGTTAAGTAATAAATATTTTATGAGGTATCACTTTCTGTTTTAGCAGCAGAGAAATTGAAATTTAGAAAATTGGACATTTTTCAAAATTTTGGGTAAATTTGGGATTTTTTCATAAATAAAGGTGAAATATATTGACTCAAATTTATGACTATCATGAAGTACAATGTGTCACGAGAAAACAATCTCTGAATGACTTGGATAAGTAAAGGCGTTCCAAAGTTATTACCACATAAAGTGAGATATGTCAGTTTTGCAAAATTAGGCCTGGTCAGGAAGGGGGCAAATGGCCCAGATGGCAAGTGGTTAAAAAGTATAAATCTGAAGGTGTCGGCCCTTTAAAAAGTAATGAGGGGGGAGTCGCAGAGACATGCAGAATGTAAAAATAAATTCTCCCATTAAAAGTGTCCTGTCTGACCCAGGAAGAAGTACATCAACGACTTAAAAAGATTAAAATAGACAAATCGCCAGGACCGGATGGCATTAACCCCCGTATCCTAAGGGAATTAAGTAATGTCATAGCCAGACCCTTATTTCTGATATTTGCAGACTCTATACTGACAGGGAATGTCCCACAGGATTGGCGCATGGCAAATGTGGTGCCAATATTCAAAAAGGGTCCAAAAACAGAGCCTGGAAACTATAGGCCGGTAAGTTTAACATCTGTTGTGAGTAAACTGTTTGAAGGTTTTCTGAGAGATGCTATCTTAGAGCATCTCAACGGAAATAAGCAAATAACGCCATGTCAGCATGGCTTCGTGAGGGATCGGTCATGCCAAACTAATTTAATCAGTTTCTATGAGGAGGTAAGTTCTAGACTTGACAGTGGCGAATCAATGGATGTCGTATATCTGGACTTCTCCAAAGCATTTGACACTGTACCACATAAAAGGTTAGTATATAAAATGAGAATGCTCGGACTGGGAGAAAACATCTGTATGTGGGTAACTAACTGGCTCAATGATAGAAAACAGAGGGTGGTTATTAACGGTACACACTCAGATTGGGTCACTGTCACTAGTGGAGTACCTCAGGGGTCAGTATTGGGCCCTATTCTCTTCAATATATTTATTAATGGTCTTGTAGAAGGCTTGCATAGTAAAGTATCAATTTTCACAGATGACACTAAACTGTGTAAAGTAATTTACACTGAAGAGGACAGTATACTACTACAGAGGGATCTGTATAGATTGGAGGCTTGGGCAGATAAGTGGCAGATGAGGTTTAACACTGACAAATGTAAAGTTATGCACATGGGAAGGAATAATGCAAGTCACCCGTACATACTAAATGATAAAACACTCGGTAACACTGACATCGAAAAGGATCTAGGAATTTTAACAAACAGCAAACTAAGCTGCAAAAACCAGTGCCAGGCAGCGGCTGCCAAGGCCAATAAGATAATGGGTTGCATCAGAAGGGGCATAGATGCCCGTGATAAGAACATAGTCCTACCACTTTACAAATTACTAGTCAGACCACACATGGAGTACTGTGTACAGTTCTGGGCTCCTGTAAACAAGGCAGACATAGCAGAGCTGAAGAGGGTCCAGAGGAGGGCAACTAAAGTAATAACTAGAATGGGGCAACTATAGTACCCTGAAATATTATCAAAATTAGGGTTATTCACTTTAGAAAAAAGACGACTGAGGGGAGATCTAATTACTATGTATAAATATATCAGGGGTCAGTACAGAGATCTATCCCATCATCTATTTATCCCCAGGACTGTGACTGTGACGAGGGGACATCCTCTGCGTCTGGAGGAAAGAAGGTTTGTACACAAACATAGAAAAGGATTATTTACGGTAAGAGCAGTGAGACGATGGACCTCTCTGCCTGAGGAGGTGGTGATGGTGAGTACAATAAAGGAATTCAAGAGGGGCCTGGATGTATTTCTGGAGTGTAATAATATTACAGGCTATAGCTAATTGAGAGGGGTCGTTGATCCGGGGAGTTATTCTGATTGCCTGATTGAAGTCGGGAAGGAATTTTTTATTCCCATAAAGTGGTGAAAATTGGCTTCTACGTCACAGTTTTTTTTTTTTTTTGCCATCCTCTGGATCAACTTGCAGGATAACAGGCCGAACTGGATGGACATGTTACTATGGTATCAATAAAACCGTCACCTCATCCCGCAAAAAATGAGCCCCTACCTAAGACAATCACCTAAAAAATAAAAATATAGCTCTCAGAACATGGAGACACTAAAGCATCATTTTTTTAGTTTCAAACTGCTATTATTGTGCTAAAGTGAAATACATATTAGGTATCGCCATGTCCGTAATAACAAGCTCTATAAAAATATCACATGACCTAAAAAAACTGTAAAAAAAAAGCTATTTTTGTCACATTACATCACAAAAATTGCAACAGCAAGTGATAAAAAAAGGCGTATGCCCCCCAAAATAGTACTAATCAGACCATCATCTCATCCCGCCAAAAATGAGACCCTGCCTAAGAGAATTGGTCAAAAAATAATAAAGTCATCACTCTCAGACAATGGAGACACTAAAATATGATTATTTTTTGCTTTAAAACTGCTATTATTGTGCTAAAGTGATTTTTTTTTTTTAAAGTGTACATATTAGGTATTGCCACCTCCGTACCAACCAGATCTATAAAAATATCAAATGACCTAACCCCTCAGGTGAACACCGTAAAAAATAAATAATAAAATGTGTAAAAAAAAGCAATTTTTGTCACATTACATAAAAAAATTGCAACAGCAAATGATCAAAAAGGCGGATGCCCCCCAAAATAGTACCAATCAGACCGTCACCTCATCCCGCCAAAAATGAGAACCTAACTAAGAGAATCGGTCAAAAAATAAAAAAGCTATCACTCTCAGACAATAGAGACACTAAAATATGATTATTTTTTTGCTTCAAAACTGCTATTATTGTGCTAAAGTGAATTTTTTTTTAAAAAGTATACATATTAGGTATCGCCATGTCCGTAACAACCATCTCTATAAAAATATCTCATGACCTAACCCCTCAGGTGAACACCGTAAAAAAATAATAATAAAATGTGTAAAAAAAAGCAATTTTTGTCACATTACATAAACAAATTGCAACAGCAAATGATCAAAAAGGCGTTTGCCCCCCAAAATAGTACCATTCAGACCGTCACCTCATCCTGCAAAAAATTAGACCCTACCTAAGAGAATCGGTCAAAAAATAAAAAAGCTATGGCTCTCAGACTATGGATACACTAAAATATCATTATTTCGGTTTCAAAAATGCTATTATTGTGTAAAACTTAAAAAAATAAGAAAAAGTAGACATATTAAGTATTGCCACATCCGTAAAGATCTGCTTTATAAAAAAAGTCATATGACCTAATCCCTCAGGTAAACACTGCAAAAATCAAAAATCAAAACGGTGCCAAAACATCCATTTTTTGCTTACCTTGCCTCACAAAAAATTTAAAATATAGAGCAATTAAAAATCATATGTACCCCAAAATAGTACCAATAAAACTGGCACTTTATCCTGTAGTTTCCAAAATGTGATCACTTTTCGGAGTTTCTACATAAAGTGACACATGTCACACACAATTTGCAAAAAATGGCCTGGGCAGGAAGATGAAAACAGGCCCGGGGTTGAAGGGGTTAAAATGAATATCCTCTATTCAACACCATTTTTAGATCAAATATTCTCTTGCTAGTTGTTTTCGTAATATGTCTTCGAAGTGGGTAAAGCTCAGTTTTTTATTCTTGACTCCAAATCCTCTGCCTAATCACACTTAAAAGATTAGAGTCCACCAACCACCAACCACCACTACAGACTGTTTTACTATTTAGTTCAGTGTGCATACAGTATGCAGTTCATAAGTTCTCTTAAAGGGGTTGTCCGGGTTCAGAGCTGAACCCGGACATATCCCAATCTAAAGCCCTCCGGCCCCCCTGATATGAACATCAGAGCATTTCATGCTCTGATGTTCTACTTTGTCCTGCACTGAATTACACAGGGCGAAGGCATTTTTCTGAGAACCGGTGATGTACTGGGCTCTCTATAGGGACTGCTAGGTAGAGGCTTCCGCCCAGCAGTGAGCCCGGTGATGTCACCGGCACTAACGGGTGGGCTTTAGCGCTGCCCTAGCCTGTAAAATGGCTAGGGAAGCACTAAAGCCCGCCAATCAGATCCAAGGGAGAGCATCGGAGCCGGAGGGGGGACACAGTATATCTAAACTAATAACACTCAAAGAGTTGTACCAGTCATGCCTTTTATTGAGCGACAAGGAGGCCACAAGGAAGGGAGAACATTTAAGTGAACCTTTTTGTGTTAATTAATTCTGCAAATGCTAAGTGGCAGAAGATTTAAGCAGTTGAAATTGGAAGTATACGTTGTTGCAAGTGCTTTTCCTATTAAATAAAGGTACATAGAGCCTGGTTACTTTCAAATCTGTTCTTGAACAGGAATGGTCAATGTAAACTATGCCTGTAATGATAGGTAAAGGACAGTGCAGCCCTGACTTCCACCGACATCACTGTCACTACCTACTTGGACGATCTGCCCTAAAAAGCTGCCCCCAACTTGTCCCTATTTCAAGCGCATGGAACCAGGAAGGAAGGGGTAAACAGTCTAGTCAGGTCAGAAAGCAACACCAGAAATAAACACAGAGCCCAGTACCAAGCCACGTCCAAACCAGGAGAAAATGTCAGCAAAATCTTGAGACCAAATCAAGGTCAGGTTGACTAAAGGTCAAAGTCAGAAAACCAACAATCCGTAGAGTAGTATCACTAGTGATGCAGGAACAACAATCACAGGCAACTTTGTCCAGCAGTTGTCTGCTTAAATCTCTTCCTGGAAGCAATCATGACGCCAGAGCTGTGACTGATTGGCCCAATGCCCCTGTTCCCTGATAGGCCAAGCAGCTCCCGTGTCAGCGAGGCTTACTGCCACAGTAACAGAATGACGCAAGCAGTGCTGCCATGCAGAGGCAGGGAGGGCCACCGAGTGATTCCATGACAATGCCATGATGCAAACAACTTTTTGAAGACCTCACAAGATGTGTTTTATCTCTTATATAAATATATATATATATATATATATATATATATATATATATACAGGTCCTTCTAAAAAAATTAGCATATTGTGATAAAGTTCATTATTTTCTGTAATGTACTGATAAACATTAGACTTTCATATATTTTAGATTCATTACACACCAACTGAAGTAGTTCAAGCCTTTTATTGTTTTAATATTGATGATTTTGGCATACAGCTCATGAAAACCCAAATTTCCTATCTCAAAAAATTAGCATATTTCATCCGACCAATAAAAGAAAAGTGTTTTTAATACAAAAAAAGTCAACCTTCAAATAATTATGTTCAGTTATGCACTCAATACTTGGTCGGGAATCCTTTTGCATGGAGGCAATCAGCCTGTGGCACTGCTGAGGTGTTATGGAGGCCCAGGATGCTTCGATAGCGGCCTTAAGCTCATCCAGAGTGTTGGGTCTTGCGTCTCTCAACTTTCTCTTCCCAATATCCCTCAGATTCTCTATGGGGTTCAGGTCAGGAGAGTTGGCAGGCCAATTGAGCACAGTAATACCATGGTCAGTAAACCATTTACCAGAGGTTTTGGCACTGTGAGCAGGTGCCAGGTCGTGCTGAAAAATGAAATCTTCATCTCCATAAAGCTTTTCAGCAGATGGAAGCATGAAGTGCTCCAAAATCTCCTGATAGCTAGCTGCATTGACCCTGCCCTTGATAAAACACAGTGGTCCAACACCAGCAGCTGACATGGCACCCCAGACCATCACTGACTGTGGGTACTTGACACTGGACTTCAGGCATTTTGGCATTTCCCTCTCCCCAGTCTTCCTCCAGACTCTGGCACCTTGATTTCCGAATGACATGCAAAATTTGCTTTCATCCGAAAAAAGTACTTTGGACCACTGAGCAACAGTCCAGTGCTGCTTCTCTGTAGCCCAGGTCAGGCGCTTCTGGCGCTGTTTCTGGTTCAAAAGTGGCTTGACCTGGGGAATGCGGCACCTGTAGCCCATTTCCTGCACACGCCTGTACACGGTGGCTCTGGATGTTTCTACTCCAGACTCAGTCCACTGCTTCCGCAGGTCCCCCAAGGTCTGGAATCGGTCCTTCTCCACAATCTTCCTCAGGGTCCGGTCACCTCTTCTCGTTGTGCAGCGTTTTCTGCCACACTTTTTCCTTCCCACAGACTTCCCACTAAGGTGCCTTGATACAGCACTCCGGGAACAGCCTATTCGTTCAGAAATTTCTTTCTGTGTCTTACCCTCTTGCTTGAGGGTGTCAATGATGGCCTTCTGGACAGCAGTCAGGTCGGCAGTCTTACCCATGATTGCGGTTTTGAGTAATGAACCAGGCTGGGCAGTTTTTAAAAGCCTCAGGAATCTTTTGCAGGTGTTTAGAGTTAATTAGTTGATTCAGATGATTAGGTTAATAGCTCGTTTAGAGAACCTTTTCATGATATGCCAATTTTTTTAGATAGGAATCAATATTAAAACAATAAAAGGCTTGAACTACTTCAGTTGGTGTGTAATGAATCTAAAATATATGAAAGTCTAATGTTTATCAGTACATTACAGAAAATAATGAACTTTATCACAATATGCTAATTTTTTTAGAAGGACCTGTATATGAGTTTCTGTCTGTCTGTCTGTCTAGACGTCTGTCTGGACATTCTTTATGCGCGACCAAACTTCACCAAATTTGGCACACAGGTACATAAGGTGTTCGGGAAGGTTTTAGACCGGGTCTCAGCTCTCAAGGAAGTACCGTTCCTGAGATATTCCCAAAAAATGACCCACATTAGCCAGTACAAACCTGCAAGTCTTTCTCTTCAAATCCCAACTGCTATAAAAACAGTTTTACTCCAACCCAGCCATTTTTCTTTACTGCTTAAAGGGGTGGGCACTGTGGAGGTCACTGTTAGAAAAGGGGCGAGCACTGTGGAGGTCACTGTTATTAAAGGGGCGGGCGCTATGAAGGACCCTGTTAAAGTCAATGTGAAAGTCACTGTTAAAGGGGCAGTCACCGTGCAAGTCACTGTTAAAGGGGAGGTCACTGTAAATGTCACTGTTAAAGGGGCGGGCACTGTGAAGGTCTCTGTTAAAGGGGCGGGCACTCTGAAGGTCATTGTTAAAGGGGTGGTCAATGTTAAAGGGGTGGTCACTGTTAAAGGGGCCGGCACTGTGGAGGTCACTATGAAAGTTACTGTTAATGGGGCGGTCAATGTGGAAGTCACTGTTAAAGAGGTGGCTACTGTGATAGTCACTGTTAAATGGGCAATCACTGTTAAAGAGGCGGCCACTGTGAAATTTACTGTTAAAGGGGCAGTCACTGTTAAAGGGGCGGCCACTGTGAAAGTCACTGTTAATGGGTCGGTCACTGTTAAAGGGGAGGTCACTGTAAAAGTCACTGTTAAAGGGGCAGTAACTGTGAAAGTCACTGTTAAAGGGGCAGTCACTGTGAAAGTCACTGTTAAAGGGGCGGTCACTGTGAAATTCACTGTTAAAGGGGTGGTCACTGTGAAAGTCACTGTTAAAGGAGCGGCCACTGTGAAAGTTTACTGTTAAAGGGACAGTCACTGTTAAAGGGGCAGCCCCTGTGTAAGTCACTGTTAAAGGGGCGGTCACTGTTGTAGAGGCGGTTAATGTGAAAGTCACTGTTAAAGGGGAGGTCACTGTGAAAGTCACTGCTAAAGGGGCGGTCACTGTGAAAGTCACTGTTAAAAGGGCAGTCACCGTGAAAGCCACTGTTAAAGGGGTGGTCACTGTTAAAGTCACTGTTAAAGGGGCGGTCACTGTGAAAGTCACAGTAAATGAGCAGTCACTGTGAAAGTCACATTTAAAAAGGCGGACACTGTTAAAAAGGCATTCACTGTAACAGTCACTGTTAAAGGGGCGGTCACTGTGAAAGTCACTGTTAAAGGGGCGGTCACTGTGAAAGTCACTGTTAAGGGGGCGGTCACTGTGAAAGTCACTGTTAAAGGGGCGATCACTATGAAAGTTACTGTTAATAGGGTGGTCACTGTGAATGTAACTGTTAAGGAGGTGACCACTGTGATACTCACTGTTAAATGGGCAATCACTGCTAAAGAGGCGACCACTGTGAAATTCACTGTTAAAGGGGCGGTCACTGTGAAATTCACTGTTAAAGGGGCGGTCACTGTGAAAGTCACTGTTAATGGGGCGGTCACTGTGAAAGTCACTGTTAAAGGGACGGTCATTGTGAAAGTCACTGTTAATGGGGCGGTCACTGTGAAAGTCACTGTTAATGAGGCGGTCACTGTTAAAGGGGCGGTCATTGTAAAAGTCACTGATAATATGGTGGTCACTGTGAAAGTCGCTGTTAAAGGGGCGGTCATTGTGAAAGTCCCTGTTAAAGGGGCGGTCACTGTGAAAGTCACTGTTAAAGGGGCGGTCATTGTGAAAGTCACTGTTAATGGGGCGGTCACTGTGAAAGTCACAGTTAAGTAGGCGATCACTGTTAAAGGGGTGGCCACTGTGAAAGTCACTGCTAAAAGGGCGGTCACTGTTAAAGGGGCGGTCTCTGTGAAAGTCACTGTTAAAGGGGAGGTCACTGTGAAAGTCACTGTTAAAGGGGCGGCCACTGTTAAAGGGGCTGTCACTGTGAAAGTCCCTGTTTAAGGGGAGGTCACTGTGAAAGTAATTGTTAAAGGAGCAGTCACTGTGAAAGTCACTGTTAAAGGGCGGTCACTGTCAAAGTCACTTTTAAAAGGGCGGGCACTGTGGAGGTCTCTGTTAAAGGGGCGGGCACTGTGGAAGTCACTGTTAAAGGGGTGGGCACTGTGAAGGTCACCGTTAAAGAGGCGGCCACTATGAAGGTCACTGTTAAATGGGTGGTCAATGCTAAAGAGGCGGTCACTATTAAAGGGGCGGGGCACTGTGGAGGTCACTGTTAAAGGGGCAGGCACTGTTAAAGGGGCGGGCACTGTGAAGGTAATTGTTAAAGGGGCGGTTACTGTGGAGGTTAATGTTAAAGGGGCGGCCACTGTGGAGGTCAATGTTAAAGAGGCATGCACTGTGGAGGTCATTGTTAAAGGGGTGTGTACTGTAGAGGTCACTGTGATAGGGTACTGTTAATATCTTTTTACGACACATGGAAACTTGAAATGAAATAGATGAAATATACCGGTGCGATGTGGGTCTTTCTGCTAGTATATATATATATATATATGAAAACGGACATTTCGGCTCAAAACACAGGATGCTTGAGAAAGGCTCTGTGTTTTGAGCCGAAACGTCGCCTCACTGTGCCACCGTGGTTAAATACATTTCTACTTTTTTTCTACTGGATGTGCTGTCCGTTTTCATCTACATTTTCATGGGTAAGCAGTGACAACCCTGGACATAGCAACCGCTATGCCTTATTGTGAATTGGTGCTGCCAAACTTTTCCTTATTATATATATATATATATATATATATATATATGTAAAAGCCTTTAAAGCCATCGTTAAAGACCAGGTTGTTAAACAATCTATAGTTAGGTAAATTATCTACCAATATAGTAAATTTAGGACTGTTGCTACTCTTCCTAGGAGTCATCCTCCTGCTATGATCATCCTAAGTACAAAAAAGGCAATCCTGAAAGAGTTGAGAAAGAACCCAAGGGTAACAGCATAGACCTACAGAAAAGAAGACTCTAAAACCTTCAAAACCTCTGTTCATGTGAACACTATTAGAAGAGCACTGAACAAAAATGGAGTTCATGAAAGGAAGGAAGCAGGAAGGTCGCCACTGCTGTTCAACAATGCTGCCCATCTAAAGTTTTCCTGAGACCACCTGGATGTTTCACAGTACTTCTGGAAAAATGTTCTATGGACAGATGAGACCATTTTTTCTGCACAAATGCACACATAGCTATTTTTGAGCAGAAGTACAAAGCACACCATAACCAACTGTGAAGCATGGTGGAGAGAGCATCATGGTGTGGGGCTGCTTTGCAGCTTCAGGGCCTGGATCCCTTGTGATCACTGACAGAACAGTGAATCCTAACCGGCATCAGTTGTTTACAGCTCTTAGGTAATGGCATTTGCAGGTTCTATTTTCTTTCAGAACATTTGGAGGTGTATGTGACAAAATTGGACAAGAACGCTTTGGCAGTGAAGCAGTACCTCAAGGCTAGAATGACATAACCAAACAATTTGTTGTTGGCCTCTTTTTGGAAACCAAAGGGATCGGTCAGGCAGTATAATGCATAAATAGGTTAAAAGGAAGAAAATATCACTACAGGATGATTAAAAAGTCTCAATCTACACAATACTGGCCGATGCTGCATGGTTCTACCTGGCAAAAACAGACAGACCCATTCATTTGGATCCAGAATCTATTACAAAATGGATTTAAAAAAACCTGTCATATCCACAATGGCTCCTGTTAGCAATGATGCCAGTATGAATAGAGCCTTAGATGCTTAGTTTTCACCCCTTTAACACAAATAACAACATAAGACATCAGACGTTATAAAACTGTGTATTTATTAGTATGTACATCAGTGGTAATAACTTAAAAACTGTACAAATTATTTTATTTGCATTTTATAAGAACAATTGAAGTTATAAATAGTTATAATGTACATAAAAAGCATATAAATTCTTAGTCTATACATCTTGCCACATGTTAACTACGCCGAAATCAATAGTTTGGATCAATTTGTTCTTTGAGATCCAAGACTCTCACCAAAAGTGACCAGTCGGCTTTGCAATTGTATCTCACAGAGATTGCATATGAGTTTACGTATAGCATACATTTGTTTTTGGACACCCAATCTGCGACATTCATCATTCAGTTATTCATTTATTCAATAAGGCGTCAATGCAGATGAATAGAGCTTGGGGTTATAACCTACTCTTTGTACTCTAGGACCACATTGTAATGTAGTGCTGTATTCAGGAGAACCAGGATTACTGAGATGGTCCCATTCGTACAAGCTAGGAAGAGAGTTGTTTGCCGCCTTCTTCTGAGCCAGAGCTGCGAGTGCTTTTTCTGTGATGAGTCAAATCTTTTGATTTTATGTTTTAATTGGTTAGAAAAATGTTTAAAAAAAATGGGCAAACTAAACTGATAAGAGTGAGAAGGTCTAGATGTGGAAAGTATAGATAACTATATAAATGTATATAAGTTATGTAATAAAACTACCCTCTTTTTTACATAACTAGTACCTCATGATTGGAAGTTAAACTCCTCTTTTTTACATAACTAGTACCTCATGATTGGACGTTAAACTCCTCTCCTTTATGCTTTATATTTATGTTTTTGTCTACAGCCCCTATGTACACCGACGAGTCTTCATGTTAAACCCTGTGTACAGGCTAATCTTGCATTAACATTACTACCTTCCATTTGGTCATCATTTGCTAGATGATGGAGTAGCATAGAGTATGTTTGCATAACTATGGTATATAATGCCCCCAATTTCCTTCTCCACTGTCTAGAGAGAGATATAATTGTATATGTTTATGAATTCAGAAGTAGAGATGAATTGCTATACCAGCACTCCGGAAGCTACTGAGCAGGCCAGATTGACCAGAAGGATAAAGCAGAGGTGGCTACCAAAAAGGAAAATGTAATGTACATTACAAAAAACTTACAATATTTTTATTTTATGTACATTACAATAATTCTGAATTTCATTGCATAGTAATAGTTTTTGATGGATGAACCCTTTGAACTTTAGAGGAATGAAAATAAAATGGTTTCAGGGACTAGCAGGACCTTTAAGATTAATCAGGTTCATAGAAAGTATAAAGAGAATTTAGAAAATGCAGGGATTCATTAAGCAGACAGATGTCATGACAGATATGCTTTTAGAGGGTACAAACTATCAAAGGAATCCTTTTCAGTGCGATATGGCTTTGTGCACTATTTCTTCATGAATGTATATATGTATATATATTGAAAAAGCAGAGCTTTTGGTCCAATGGTGAAACCCTCTTGCACCAAGGGTCTCATTTGCATATACTATAAAGGTAAATATTTTGGCAATGGGGTAACCAATCAAGATGGGCCAAAGTGTGTTGGATTCAGCTGCCAAGTGCACATCTACAAAGTCATTTGGATTTATATTCAGGTATGTGGTTGTCTCACAGAGGTTTCACTGTACAGTAACTCAGTAGAGAACTCTAATAGCATGGTGGCACACCATTTAAGATGCTTAGCTATTATCCAAATCGGTGTGTTTCCTCTGGGTGACCCGGCTTATCAGTGCCATGCATGGACAATGTGTAATTCTTCACTTCCCCTGAGGTGGTGCTGCAGGAAAATATCCCCACAAACTACAGCTGATCACTGGAGGTCCTAATAGTAATACACAGCCTATCAAGAAGATTCCCTAAATTGAAAACCCCTCTAATGGTATAATAGCTTTTGGTCTGGACTTACGGCAGTGTTTTCAGTGCATTCAGTAAAATAAAAAGTACTGTACTAGTAGAAAGCTCTGGGTCCATATGCTGTCTCTGTATTCTTTAAAATGTCTAACATATTTCTTCTGAATCCATGAAGGTGCAATATAGCGGTACAGAGCACATAAGCACTGGGTCTTGTGCCTATAGGTTTTACTGTAGGCATGAGACCTAATACTAACAGCATTTTGTGGCCAGTGAAGCTTCACTGGAAACAGTTGTCCTATTCCAGGGGTCAACAACTTCAAGTACTCCAGCTGTTTTGAAGCCACAGCTCCCAGCGTGTTCCTTTCAATTCTATGGGAGTTCCTAGAACAGCTGAACAAGTGTGCATGCTGGGAGTTGTATATTCACAATGGCTGGGGTGTCAGAGGTTGCAGACCCCTTGCTGTGCTCAATGTAGTTGTCTTTTGGAATTCTAGCAAGAACAAGAAATCAGTTTTTTCAGTAAAATATACATTCAGCAAGTAACTGTTGACTGAACTATATTAGAAGGTAGCTTAAAGATCATGACGTTTCTCCGAGCTTGAACATACCAAAATACGTAAGTTCAGGACTGTAATCGATAAGTGATGGATCAGTCACATTGACAAATATAAAATCGTTCCTCTTGAGTGTAAAGACAGCTCCGACCTTGGATGAGTGCAAAGCCGAAATAGCAGGCTGTGCCAATGTATTTGCTCCTTTCACCAAAAGCCGTTCAGTTTCATGCATTCTCTTCATGTAGATGTACTGTACAAATGGAGCCTTCTGGAACTGCGCGGAGCTTGCACTAAAACTGACCTGGGAGTACACATAATACACACCAGGCGTTTCCACTCGTAATTTTCCATTTGTGTATGATATTTCCGATTTTGTTGTTAAATATCCTTTTTCTTTCCAACGAAGAGCTGCGAAGACCAGAAGAATACAATTATTCAATTAACATACAGAGTTTAGTGTCCATGCTATGTGACCTGTACAGAGGACATTTTAAAGGATGGGGGAAGTCTCATGTCTACAACACCTACTATGAATGGTGTGATCCTTATGTGATATTTTACTACAGTGCCCCTACAACAGATCCATTTTGCAATGGTACCCCCCGTAATGGAACTATCGAACGACAATGCTGTCGCATACAAGTTGAAGAAGTATCTTGAAACAGCAGAAGAGTGAACATTTCTGCAAGACCTTTGAGCACAACACATGCCACCTGGACCTATGGCCAGGGGCGGATCAGCCATAGACCTTACAGGGAAATTTCCTGGTGGGCAGATGCCCAGGAGCCGCCAGTGGAAGTTTTGGGGATGTATTTTGTGCTGCTGGTGGCAGTATTTTGTGATGGACTGTGGTATTTGGCTCTGTTGGGGTAGTATATTATGCCACAATATGGTATTGCTGGCCCCGCCTTCCATCAATTTGGACCCAACTACAAAACAGGGCCACTCTTAGTATTTTTTCCAGGGCCACTTTAAGTTCTCAGTCTGCCCCTGTCTGTAGCACACAAAAGCCTCGGATCAAGTCGCAAAGTATAGAGTTTTTTTTTTTTCCTGGCTTGACCCCAGTACTCCTGCAATGGTCCAAGCTTCTGATTCGTTGGAGAACATATTTCCCTTTAAAGTTTTTACCCTAGTTTAGATCCAAATATCTTGTTTTTTACTTGTTTGAGTTAATTGTGTTGATTGCCTTGAATAACAGTCCATAGTTTATTTCCCTCCTGGTTATCTGGCCCCTTAGTGCCCTGAAACACTTAGCTACTGCTTCCAAGGCAGTCACCCACATTTCAAGCCCTAATAGATACTCAGGCCACAGTCTAGGCAGACTCAAGAGCATAGAATTTCATCGCTAAACTTTGGTGAGGAAGGCGCCTGCATTAATCAATACATCTAAGTCATCATGGTTTGCTTGTTGCATATATCTAAGAGGAAGATCTCCAACATGATGTGCCACAAAACAAACCTGCTTCCTGTTTTAATGAATAAGCTAAAAAAGTACCTAACTGCAGATAAACCAAAACACTGTGTGACTAGTTCCCAAATACCATTCACAATGTATCATATGATTACGCTGACCTCCAGAGCTATGGGCAGTTTTTAGTTTTGGAAAACGATTGCGCTGCAGGGGAAAATTCTTTTGTTTAAAAATAAAAATATATAATAAAATAAAAAGTATTTTATTTTATTTTATTTAATTTATTTTATTTTATTTTTTTATTTTATTTTATTATATATTTTTATTTTTAAACAAAAGAATTTTCTCCTGCAGCGCAATCCTTTTCCAAAACTTTACCTATTTGACTTTTCCCACATTGTCTCCGGATTTGCAGCGCTAGAGAAGACAAGTATATCTAACAGAGACTTTACTTTATTTATTTTTCTGAATGGGCAGTTTTTACCCTAGTTTAGATCAAAATATCTTGGGGTTTTTACTTTTTTGAGTTAATTGACTTATTGAGTTGCTTCCAAGATTGTGTTGGTTGCCTTGAATAACAGTTCATAGTTTATTTCCCTCCTGGACCCTCTGTGCCCTGAAACCCTTAGCTGCTTTTTTCAAGGCAGTCACCCACATTTCAAGCAATAATAGATGCTCAGGCCACAGTCTATGCAACTCAAAAGAATAGAATTTCTTCTCTAAGCTTTGGCGAGGAAGCGCTTGAAGGGTCTTCTGCACTAGGGTAAAATAAGGCATAACATCTGATTTTTAAAATAAAATTCCGACCACAAAAGTGATAAATAGGGATGAGCGAACTCGAACTGTATAGTTCGGGTTCGTACCGAATTTTGGGGTGTCCGTGACACGGACCCGAACCCGGACATTTTCGTAAAAGTCCGGGTTCGGGTTCGGTGTTCGTCGCTTTCTTGGCGCTTTTGTGACGCTTTCTTGGCGCTTTTTGAAAGGCTGCAAAGCAGCCAATCAACAAGCGTCATACTACTTGCCCCAAGAGGCCATCACAGCCATGCCTACTATTGGCATGGCTGTGATTGGCCAGAGCACCATGTGACCCAGCCTCTATTTAAGCTGGAGTCACATAGCGCCGCCCGTCACTCTGCTCTGATTAGCGTAGGGAGAGGTTGCGGCTGCGACAGTAGGGCGAGATTAGGCAGATTAACTCCTCCAAAGGACTTGATTAACTGATCGATCTGCAGCTGTGGATCATTGAGCTGCTGATCCTCAATTGCTCACTGTTTTTAGGCTGCACAGACCGTTTGTCAGTCTCATTTTTCTGGGGTGATCGGCGGCCATTTTGTGTCTTGTGGTGCGCCAGCACAAGCTGCGACCAAGTGCATTTAACCCTCAATGGTGTGGTTGTTTTTTGGCTAAAGCCTACATCAGGGTGAAGCTGTCACACCAAGTGCATTTAACCAGCAATAGTCTGTTCATTTTTTGGCCATATACAAAATCAGGGGCAAGCTGCGCCTGTCACCAAGTGCATTTAACCCTCAATGGTGTGGTTGTTTTTTGGCTAAAGCCTACATCAGGGTGAAGCTGTGACACCAAGTGCATTTAACCAGCAATAGTCTGTTCATTTTTTGGCCATATACAAAATCAGGGGCAAGCTGCGCCTGTCACCAAGTGCATTTAACCCTCAATGGTGTGGTTGTTTTTTGGCTAAAGCCTACATCAGGGTGAAGCTGTCACACCAAGTGCATTTAACCAGCAATAGTCTGTTCATTTTTTGGCCATATACAAAATCAGGGGCAAGCTGCGCCTGTCACCAAGTGCATTTAACCCTCAATGGTGTGGTTGTTTTTTGGCTAAAGCCTACATCAGGGTGAAGCTGTCACACCAAGTGCATTTAACCAGCAATAGTCTGTTTATTTTTTGGCCATATCCCAGTCTAATTCTGTCACTAAATCCATACCGGTCACCCAGCGCCTAAATACTAGGCCTCAAATTTATATCCAGCTAAATCTGTCCCTAGTGCTGTAGCTGGGCGAGTTATTTAGTGTCCGTTCAAGCACATTTCTTGTTCTGGGTTGAAATACAATTCCCAATTTAGCAATTTCATAATTTAGTGGTTCCTGCTATATCAGAGCTATTTGAAATCTATCCCAAAAAGGGTATATAATATTGAAGGTGCACATTGGGTCATTCAGAATAACTTCACACACACCCGCTACTGTGTATTTCCAAGTCTAATTCTGTCACTAAACCCATACCTGTCACCCAGCGCCTAAATACTAGGCCTCAAATTTAAATCCCTCTAAATCTCTCGTTACCGCTGTACTGTTGTTGCTGGGCAAGATATTTAGTGTCCGTCAAAGCACATTTTTTGTTCTGGGTTGAAGTACAATTCCCAATTTAGCAATTTCATAATTTAGTGGTTCCTGCTATATCAGAGCTATTTGGAATCTATCCCTAAAAGGGTATATAATATTGAAGGTGCACATTGGGTCATTCAGAATAACTTCACACACACCCGCTACTGTGTATTTCCAAGTCTAATTCTGTCACTAAACCCATACCTGTCACCCAGCGCCTAAATACTAGGCCTCAAATTTAAATCCCTCTAAATCTCTCGTTACCGCTGTACTGTTGTTGCTGGGCAAGATATTTAGTGTCCGTCAAAGCACATTTTTTGTTCTGGGTTGAAGTACAATTCCCAATTTAGCAATTTCATAATTTAGTGGTTCCTGCTATATCAGAGCTATTTGGAATCTATCCCTAAAAGGGTATATAATATTGAAGGTGCACATTGGGTCATTCAGAATAACTTCACACACACCCGCTACTGTGTATTTCCAAGTCTAATTCTGTCACTAAACCCATACCTGTCACCCAGCGCCTAAATACTAGGCCTCAAATTTAAATCCCTCTAAATCTCTCGTTACCGCTGTACTGTTGTTGCTGGGCAAGATATTTAGTGTCCGTCAAAGCACATTTTTTGTTCTGGGTTGAAGTACAATTCCCAATTTAGCAATTTCATAATTTAGTGGTTTCTGCTATATCAGAGCTATTTGAAATCTATCCCTAAAAGGGTATATAATATTGAAGGTGCACATTGGGTCATTCAGAATAACTTCACACACACGCTTCTGTGCATTTCCAAGTCTAATTCTGTCACTAAATCCATACCGGTGACCCAGCGCCTAAATACTAGGCCTCAAATTTAAATCCCTCTAAATCTCTCGTTACCCACCGCTGTACTGTTGTTGCTGGGCAAGATATTTAGTGTCCGTCAAAGCACATTTTTTGTTCTGGGTTGAAGTACAATTCCCAATTTAGCAATTTCATAATTTAGTGGTTTCTGCTATATCAGAGCTATTTGAAATCTATCCCTAAAAGGGTATATAATATTGAAGGTGCACATAGGGTCATTCAGAATAACTTCACACACACCCGCTACTGTGTATTTCCAAGTCTAATTCTGTCACTAAACCCATACCTGTCACCCAGCGCCTAAATACTAGGCCTCAAATTTAAATCCCTCTAAATCTCTCGTTACCGCTGTACTGTTGTTGCTGGGCAAGATATTTAGTGTCCGTCAAAGCACATTTTTTGTTCTGGGTTGAAGTACAATTCCCAATTTAGCAATTTCATAATTTAGTGGTTTCTGCTATATCAGAGCTATTTGAAATCTATCCCTAAAAGGGTATATAATATTGAAGGTGCACATTGGGTCATTCAGAATAACTTCACACACACGCTTCTGTGCATTTCCAAGTCTAATTCTGTCACTAAATCCATACCGGTGACCCAGCGCCTAAATACTAGGCCTCAAATTTAAATCCCTCTAAATCTCTCGTTACCCACCGCTGTACTGTTGTTGCTGGGCAAGATATTTAGTGTCCGTCAAAGCACATTTTTTGTTCTGGGTTGAAGTACAATTCCCAATTTAGCAATTTCATAATTTAGTGGTTTCTGCTATATCAGAGCTATTTGAAATCTATCCCTAAAAGGGTATATAATATTGAAGGTGCACATTGGGTCATTCAGAATAACTTCACACACACGCTTCTGTGCATTTCCAAGTCTAATTCTGTCACTAAATCCATACCGGTGACCCAGCGCCTAAATACTAGGCCTCAAATTTAAATCCCTCTAAATCTCTCGTTACCCACCGCTGTACTGTTGTTGCTGGGCAAGATATTTAGTGTCCGTCAAAGCACATTTTTTGTTCTGGGTTGAAGTACAATTCCCAATTTAGCAATTTCATAATTTAGTGGTTTCTGCTATATCAGAGCTATTTGAAATCTATCCCTAAAAGGGTATATAATATTGAAGGTGCACATAGGGTCATTCAGAATAACTTCACACACACGCTTCTGTGCATTTCCAAGTCTAATTCTGTCACTAAATCCATACCGGTGACCCAGCGCCTAAATACTAGGCCTCAAATTTAAATCCCTCTAAATCTCTCGTTACCCACCGCTGTACTGTTGTTGCTGGGCAAGATATTTAGTGTCCGTCAAAGCACATTTTTTGTTCTGGGTTGAAGTACAATTCCCAATTTAGCAATTTCATAATTTAGTGGTTTCTGCTATATCAGAGCTATTTGAAATCTATCCCTAAAAGGGTATATAATATTGAAGGTGCACATAGGGTCATTCAGAATAACTTCACACACACGCTTCTGTGCATTTCCAAGTCTAATTCTGTCACTAAATCCATACCGGTGACCCAGCGCCTAAATACTAGGCCTCAAATTTAAATCCCTCTAAATCGCTCGTTACCCACCGCTGTACTGTTGTTGCTGGGCAAGATATTTAGTGTCCGTCAAAGCACATTTTTTGTTCTGGGTTGAAGTACAATTCCCAATTTAGCAATTTCATAATTTAGTGGTTTCTGCTATATCAGAGCTATTTGAAATCTATCCCTAAAAGGGTATATAATATTGAAGGTGCACATAGGGTCATTCAGAATAACTTCACACACACGCTTCTGTGCATTTCCAAGTCTAATTCTGTCACTAAATCCATACCGGTGACCCAGCGCCTAAATACTAGGCCTCAAATTTATATCCCGCTAAATCTCTCGTTACCGCTGTACTGTTGTTGCTGGGCAAGATATTTAGTGTCCGTCAAAGCACATTTTTTGTTCTGGGTTGAAGTACAATTCCCAATTTAGCAATTTCATAATTTAGTGGTTCCTGCTATATCAGAGCTATTTGAAATCTATCCCAAAAAGGGTATATAATATTGAAGGTGCACATTGGGTCATTCAGAATAACTTCACACACACCCGCTACTGTGTATTTCCAAGTCTAATTCTGTCACTAAACCCATACCTGTCACCCAGCGCCTAAATACTAGGCCTCAAATTTAAATCCCTCTAAATCTCTCGTTACCGCTGTCCTGTTGTAGCTGGGAAAGTTATTTAGTGCCCGTCAAAGCACATTTTTTGTTCTGGGTTGAAGTACAATTCCCAATTTAGCAATTTCATAATTTAGTGGTTCCTGCTATATCAGAGCTATTTGAAATCTATCCCAAAAAGGGTATATAATATTCAAGGTGCACATTGGGTCATTCAGAATAACTTCACACACACGCTTCTGTGCATTTCCAAGTCTAATTCTGTCACTAAATCCATACCGGTCACCCAGCGCCTAAATACTAGGCCTCAAATTTATATCCCGCTGAATTTGAATACAATACATTGGGCCAAATAATATATTTGTTGTTGTGGTGAACCATAACAATGAGAAAAACATCTAGTAAGGGACGCGGACGTGGACATGGTCGTGGTGGTGTTAGTGGACCCTCTGGTGCTGGGAGAGGACGTGGCCGTTCTGCCACATCCACACGTCCTAGTGTACCAACTACCTCAGGTCCCAGTAGCCGCCAGAATTTACAGCGATATATGGTGGGGCCCAATGCCGTTCTAAGGATGGTAAGGCCTGAGCAGGTACAGGCATTAGTCAATTGGGTGGCCGACAGTGGATCCAGCACGTTCACATTATCTCCCACCCAGTCTTCTGCAGAAAGCGCACAGATGGCGCCTGAAAACCAACCCCATCAGTCTGTCACATCACCCCCATGCATACCAGGGAAACTGTCTCAGCCTCAAGTTATGCAGCAGTCTCTTATGCTGTTTGAAGACTCCGCTGGCAGGGTTTCCCAAGGGCATCCACCTAGCCCTTCCCCAGCGGTGAAAGACATAGAATGCACTGACGCACAACCACTTATGTTTCCTGATGATGAGGACATGGGAATACCACCTCAGCATGTCTCTGATGATGACGAAACACAGGTGCCAACTGCTGCGTCTTTCTGCAGTGTGCAGACTGAACAGGAGGTCAGGGATCAAGACTGGGTGGAAGACGATGCAGGGGACGATGAGGTCCTAGACCCCACATGGAATGAAGGTCGTGCCACTGACTTTCACAGTTCGGAGGAAGAGGCAGTGGTGAGACCGAGCCAACAGCGTAGCAAAAGAGGGAGCAGTGGGCAAAAGCAGAACACCCGCCGCCAAGAGACTCCGCCTGCTACTGACCGCCGCCATCTGGGACCGAGCACCCCAAAGGCAGCTTCAAGGAGTTCCCTGGCATGGCACTTCTTCAAACAATGTGCTGACGACAAGACCCGAGTGGTTTGCACGCTGTGCCATCAGAGCCTGAAGCGAGGCATTAACGTTCTGAACCTGAGCACAACCTGCATGACCAGGCACCTGCATGCAAAGCATGAACTGCAGTGGAGTAAACACCTTAAAACCAAGGAAGTCACTCAGGCTCCCCCTGCTACCTCTTCTGCTGCTGCCGCCTCGGCCTATTCTGCTGCTGCCGCCTCGGCCTCTTCCTCCGCCTCTGGAGGAACGTTGGCACCTGCCGCCCAGCAAACAGGGGATGTACCACCAACACCACCACCACCACCTCCGTCACCAAGCGTCTCAACCATGTCACACGCCAGCGTTCAGCTCTCCATCTCACAAACATTTGATAGAAAGCGTAAATTCCCACCTAGCCACCCTCGATCCCTGGCCCTGAATGCCAGCATTTCTAAACTACTGGCCTATGAAATGCTGTCATTTAGGCTGGTGGACACAGACAGCTTCAAACAGCTCATGTCGCTTGCTGTCCCACAGTATGTTGTTCCCAGCCGGCACTACTTCTCCAAGAGAGCCGTGCCTTCCCTGCACAACCAAGTATCCGATAAAATCAAGTGTGCACTGCGCAACGCCATCTGTAGCAAGGTCCACCTAACCACAGATACGTGGACCAGTAAGCACGGCCAGGGACGCTATATCTCCCTAACTGCACACTGGGTAAATGTAGTGGCAGCTGGGCCCCAGGCGGAGAGCTGTTTGGCGCACGTCCTGCCGCCGCCAAGGATCGCAGGGCAACATTCTTTGCCTCCTGTTGCCACCTCCTCCTTCTCGGCTTCCTCCTCCTCTTCTTCCACCTGCTCATCCAGTCAGCCACACACCTTCACCACCAACTTCAGCACAGCCCGGGGTAAACGTCAGCAGGCCATTCTGAAACTCATATGTTTGGGGGACAGGCCCCACACCGCACAGGAGTTGTGGCGGGGTATTGAACAACAGACCGACGAGTGGTTGCTGCCGGTGAGCCTCAAGCCCGGCCTGGTGGTGTGTGATAATGGGCGAAATCTCGTTGCAGCTCTGGGACTAGCCAATTTGACGCACATCCCTTGCTTGGCGCATGTGCTGAATTTGGTGGTGCAGAAGTTCATTCACAACTACCCCGACATGTCAGAGCTGCTGCATAAAGTGCGGGCCGTCTGTTCGCGCTTCCGGCGTTCACATCCTGCCGCTGCTCGCCTGTCTGCGCTACAGCGTAACTTCGGCCTTCCCGCTCACCGCCTCATATGCGACGTGCCCACCAGGTGGAACTCCACCTTGCACATGCTGGACAGACTGTGCGAGCAGCAGCAGGCCATAGTGGAGTTTCAGCTGCAGCACGCACGGGTCAGTCGCACTACAGAACAGCACCACTTCACCACCAATGACTGGGCCTCCATGCGAGACCTGTGTGCCCTGTTGCGCTGTTTCGAGTACTCCACCAACATGGCCAGTGGCGATGACACCGTTATCAGCGTTACAATACCACTTCTATGTCTCCTTGAGAAAACACTTAGGGCGATGATGGAACAGGAGGTGGCCCAGGAGGAGGAGGAGGAGGATGAGGAAGAGGGGTCATTTTTAGCACTTTCAGGCCAGTCTCTTCGAAGTGACTCAGAGGGAGGTTTTTTGCAACAGCAGAGGCCAGGTACAAATGTGGCCAGCCAGGGCCCACTACTGGAGGACGAGGAGGACGAGGATGAGGAGGAGGTGGAGGAGGATGAGGATGAAGCATGGTCACAGCGGGGTGGCACCCAACGCAGCTCGGGTCCATCACTGGTGCGTGGCTGGGGGGAAAGGCAGGACGATGACGATACGCCTCCCACAGAGGACAGCTTGTCCTTACCCCTGGGCAGCCTGGCACACATGAGCGACTACATGCTGCAGTGCCTGCGCAACGACAGCAGAGTTGCCCACATTTTAACCTGTGCGGACTACTGGGTTGCCACCCTGCTGGATCCACGCTACAAAGACAATGTGCCCACCTTACTTCCTGCACTGGAGCGTGATAGGAAGATGCGCGAGTACAAGCGCACGTTGGTAGACGCGCTACTGAGAGCATTCCCAAATGTCACAGGGGAACAAGTGGAAGCCCAAGGCCAAGGCAGAGGAGGAGCAAGAGGTCGCCAAGGCAGCTGTGTCACGGCCAGCTCCTCTGAGGGCAGGGTTAGCATGGCAGAGATGTGGAAAACTTTTGTCAACACGCCACAGCTAACTGCACCACCACCTGATACGCAACGTGTTAGCAGGAGGCAACATTTCACTAACATGGTGGAACAGTACGTGTGCACACCCCTCCACGTACTGACTGATGGTTCGGCCCCATTCAACTTCTGGGTCTCTAAATTGTCCACGTGGCCAGAGCTAGCCTTTTATGCCTTGGAGGTGCTGGCCTGCCCGGCAGCCAGCGTTTTGTCTGAACGTGTATTCAGCACGGCAGGGGGCGTCATTACAGACAAACGCAGCCGCCTGTCTACAGCCAATGTGGACAAGCTGACGTTCATAAAAATGAACCAGGCATGGATCCCACAGGACCTGTCCGTCCCTTGTCCAGATTAGACATTAACTACCTCCCCATAACCATATATTATTGGACTCCAGGGCACTTCCTCATTCAATCCTATTTTTATTTTCATTTTACCATTATATTGCGATGCTACCCAAAGTTGAATGAACCTCTCCTCTGCCTGTGTGCTAGGCCTAAATATATGCCAATGGACTGTTGCAGTGGTGGCTGACATGAAGCCTGATTCTCTGCTATGACATGCAGACTAATTCTCTGCTGACATGAAGCCAGATTGTCTGTTACGGGACCTCTCTCCTCTGCCTGGGTGCTGGGCCTAAATTTATGACAATGGACTGTTGCAGTGGTGGCTGACGTGAAGCCTGATTCTCTGCTATGACATGCAGACTGATTCTCTGCTGACATGAAGCCAGATCCTCTGTTACGGGACCTCTCTCCTCTGCCTGGGTGCTGGGCCTAAATTTATGACAATGGACTGTTGCAGTGGTGGCTGACGTGAAGCCTGATTCTCTGCTATGACATGCAGACTGATTCTCTGCTGACATGAAGCCAGATCCTCTTTTACGGGACCTCTCTCCTCTGCCTGGGTGCTGGGCCTAAATTTATGACAATGGACTGTTGCAGTGGTGGCTGACGTGAAGCCTGATTCTCTGCTATGACATGCAGACTGATTCTCTGCTGTCATGAAGCCAGATTGTCTGTTACGGGACCTTTCTCCTCTACCTGGGTTCTGGGCCTAAATTTATGAAAATTGACTCTTACAGTGGTGGGTGACGTGAAGCCTGATTCTCTGCTATGATATGAAGACTGATTCTCTGCTGACATGAAGCCAGATTGTCTGTTACGGGACCTTTCTCCTCTGCCTGGGTTCTGGGCCTAAATTTATGAAAATTGACTCTTACAGTGGTGGGTGACGTGAAGCCTGATTCTCTGCTATGATATGAAGACTGATTCTCTGCTGACATGAAGCCAGATTGTCTGTTACGGGACCTTTCTCCTCTGCCTGGGTTCTGGGCCTAAATTTATGAAAATTGACTCTTACAGTGGTGGGTGACGTGAAGCCTGATTCTCTGCTATGATATGAAGACTGATTCTCTGCTGACATGAAGCCAGATTGTCTGTTACGGGACCTTTCTCCTCTGCCTGGGTTCTGGGCCTAAATTTATGAAAATTGACTCTTACAGTGGTGGGTGACGTGAAGCCTGATTCTCTGCTATGATATGAAGACTGATTCTCTGCTGACATGAAGCCAGATTGTCTGTTACGGGACCTTTCTCCTCTGCCTGGGTTCTGGGCCTAAATTTATGAAAATTGACTCTTACAGTGGTGGGTGACGTGAAGCCTGATTCTCTGCTATGATATGAAGACTGATTCTCTGCTGACATGAAGCCAGATTGTCTGTTACGGGACCTTTCTCCTCTGCCTGGGTTCTGGGCCTAAATTTATGAAAATTGACTCTTACAGTGGTGGGTGACGTGAAGCCTGATTCTCTGCTATGATATGAAGACTGATTCTCTGCTGACATGAAGCCAGATTGTCTGTTACGGGACCTTTCTCCTCTGCCTGGGTTCTGGGCCTAAATTTATGAAAATTGACTCTTACAGTGGTGGGTGACGTGAAGCCTGATTCTCTGCTATGATATGAAGACTGATTCTCTGCTGACATGAAGCCAGATTCTCTGTTACGGGACCTCTCTCCTCTGCCTGGGTGCTGGGCCTAAATTTATGACAATGGACTGTTGCAGTGGTGGCTGACGTGAAGCCTGATTCTCTGCTATGACATGCAGACTGATTCTCTGCTGACATGAAGCCAGATTCTCTGTTACGGGACCTCTCTCCTCTGCCTGTGTGTGTGCTGGGCCTAAATATATGCCAATGGACTGTTGCAGTGGTGGCTGACGTGAAGCCTCATTCTCTGCTATGACATGCAGACTAATTCTCTGCTGACATGAAGACAGATTCTCTGTTACGGGACCTCTCTCCTCTGACTGGGTGCCGGGGCCTAAATATCTGAGAATGGACTGTTCCAGTGGTGGGTGACGGGAAGCCAGATTCTCTGCTATGGAACCTCTCTCCAATTGATTTTGGTTAATTTTTATTTATTTAATTTTTATTTTAATTCATTTCCCTATCCACATTTGTTTGCAGGGGATTTACCTACATGTTGCTGCCTTTTGCAGCCCTCTAGCTCTTTCCTGGGCTGTTTTACAGCCTTTTTAGTGCCGAAAAGTTCGGGTCCCCATTGACTTCAATGGGGTTCGGGTTCGGGACGAAGTTCGGATCGGGTTCGGATCCCGAACCCGAACATTTCCGGGATGTTCGGCCGAACTTCTCGAACCCGAACATCCAGGTGTTCGCTCAACTCTAGTGATAAACCCAACTGTTACCAAAAACAAAATGTATTGTAAGATAATCTAGATATGACCCTATATATTGATAGGATGGAATGAATAGTCATGCACATAGAATGAACCACAAGTTACATATTTGCATATCTCATTTTGTGATTCACCTTGTGATATCTGAGCTGTGACCTAGTTTTCAATCTTTCCCACTGTTTCAACTTTCTGTGTTCTCATCCATGACTCAGACCTAAAGCTTGTGAATTCAGTAAAATTATGATCATAGACAACAAGATCTTTTTTAATTATAGGAACCATCTTCTTCTCTGCCATGGTCACCACTAGTGTAAACCCTGTTCATACATGTAAAAAGTCGGATGCATTTGATTTATGGTGGAGTCACAAAATATACCTGTCAGCTTAATGAGAACTCGGACAGTTATGTGTAAGGTCAACTTTAATTTGTTGGGAAATGATATACAAGGAAAAGCTCACCTAGCCAAACCAGTATCCTGCTCTGCACTGACCAGGGGCAGAAAAACAGGAATTGGTTCTAATTGTGGCTTTTATTGCAAGTCCTTGTTACAATATCTGTTTGAAAGGCCAGACAGGCACTTTATAGAGTAGCCATCTAGTAGTTGTAGGCCCTGCCTGACCTGTAAGACTTACCACGCCAACTTGACGCTCTGCACAAGGAGAAACTTAATTTCTCCATACCCTTGGACAATGATTAGAAGATCTCTCTTCCACCATATGATTCTATATAAACAGCGCTTTGAGTAAAGGTGTTCATACACACAGATGTTTTTGGGAAAATAACTAATATATGGTCCGTCTAGGACAGACAAAAAATTCAGTTCACCATCATGAATACCCAACTTCATTACAGTTTCCACCCTTCAGCAATGATACAAGATGTGGATCTTAATGGTCTTTGGGTGGGTATTTCAAGATGTATGGCAACGTGTTCTGTCTGAAAGACTATATAGTGGAATGCCTATTAGTTTACAGGGTCTTAAGCCCAATTCAACCAGGGGAGTAGATGGTAGCGGGTGGTGGTGGCAGGGCATATTACCAGGTTTTGGATGCCAGAGGGATGGGGTCACCAATAAGAACAAGAACAAATATAGTAACTCAAAAAGTCATATAAAGCATAAACTGTCAGTCTTGACTGGATGTCACTGTTTCAACTGTGCCTGCGACCTGCATTAATCAATACATCTAAGTCATCATGGTTTGCTTTTTGCATATATCTAAGAGGAAGATCTCCAACATGATGTGCCACAAAACAAACTTGCTTCCTGTTTTATAGCATAAGCTAAAAAAGTACCTAACTGCAGATAAACCCAAAACACTGTGTGACTAGTTCCCAAATCCCATTCAACATGTATCATATTCTCAGAATGACTACGCTGACGTCCAGAGCTATGGGCATTGGGGAACGTGGACCATGTGGGCTTCTCCTCCTACCATGATCTTTCTTAGTTAAAAAAAACTATTGACATAACCACATCACTAATATTTTGGAATGTGTTTGAAGCCTACCTACTTATCAGTCTCGAATTGAAAGTGTTTACATCATGTGGGCTGAGCATTGTGTAGAATAACTCTCCTCTACTTTATTGTTCTGACTCAAAAGAAGCACATTCTTATTTCTTGAAGAAAAGATTGCAATGAAAAAACTCAGCATGAGTTTTAAAAGTTCTTCCAAAGACAATAGACCCATGCAAAACTAATCATGAGCTTTAAAGAACAATGGGTTTGTGCTTCATAATTATTGTATGAAGCAAACATCTCACAAAGGTTTAAAGTCCCTCAAACTATGGCCACTCACTTACACACATGCACATAATTTCAGATATAGCAGGTCTGATCCTCCTGCTTGTATGTATGTTACCATTAAGGCTACTTTCACACTAGCGTTCGCTCGGATCCGTTCTGAACGGATCCGCTCATATTAATGCAGACGGAGGCTCAGTTCAGAATGGATCCGTCTGCATTATAACTTAGAAAAATTTCTAAGTGTGAAAGTAGCCTGAGCGGATCCGTTCAGACTTTACATTGAAAGTCAATAGGGGACGGATCCACTTGAAGATTGAGCCATATTGTGTCATCTTCAAGCGGATCCGTCCCCATTGACTTCCATTATAAGTCGGAATGGATCCGCTCGCCTCCACACGGCCAGGCGGACACCCGAACGCTGCTTGCAGCGTTCAGGTGTCCGCTCACTGAGCGGAGCGGAGGCTGAGCGCTGGCAGGCGGATGCATTCTGAGCGGATCCGCCTCCACTTAGAATGCATTAGGGCCAGACGGCTGCGTTCAGGGCCGCTTGTGAGCCCCTTCAAACGGAGCTCACGAGCGGACACCTGAACGCAGGTGTGAAAGGAACCTGAGTCTCTGTACCTATGTCTATGATTAAGGCTACTTTCACACTAGCGTTCGTCGGTCCGCTCGTGAGTTCCGTTTGAAGGGGCTCACGAGCGGACCCGAACGCAGCCGTCCAGCCCTGATGCAGTCTGAATGGAGCGGATCCGCTCAGACTGCATCAGTCTGGCGGCGTTCAGCCTCCGCTCCGCTCGCCTCCGCACGGACAGGCGGACAGCTGAACGCTGCTTGCAGCGTTCGGGTGTCCGCCTGGCCGTGCGGATCCGTGCGGATCCGTCCAGACTTACAATGTAAGTCAATGGGGACGGATCCGTTTGAAGATGCCACAATATGGCTCAATCTTCAGGCGGATCCGTCCCCCATTGACTTTACATTGAAAGTCTGGACGGATCCGTACGAGGCTATTTTCACACTTAGCTGTTTATATGCTAAAATAATGCAGACGGATCCGTACTGAACGGAGCCTCCGTCTGCATTATTATGATCGGATCCGTTCAGAACGGATCCGATCGAACGCTAGTGTGAAAGTAGCCTAAGATTAGGGTATGAATCGAAATGCATCAGATGGCATAAGGCTGTGCTTCTTTTAATGAATTTGGAATAAAGAGTGAATTTCTTTTACTCGCTGGATACATTTTTGTTTGCTGTACAAGATTCCACGTGGGCTTGAACATACCCTGGATCTATGACTAGCATTGGATTATACTTCAATAGGTGCTGGAGTTCTAATATATACATTCAACATACATAATATCAGATGGTCAGACTGGCCCATCAGAGTACCAGATGATTCTACAATAGGCCCAGGTTGTGACATAATAGGGCCAGCAGTAGACAACATTATAGCCTGTATGCAATTAAAAGTGAATTCACACATGTTCTGTATGAATTGATGGCCAACCAGTCTGACACATGTGCCTGGTATATATTAAAATCTTATGGTATTATTGAGGGGATTGGTGGCTTTTCATTGGCAAAATGGAACATATGCAAAGAAAACTGGAGATGTTAGAGGACTTATATCTTATCAGACATTTTTAGAGGTGACTCATTTGTATCGTTTTGTGCACGTGCAAGAATCATCTAAATCAATAGTAAATCGGTTACTTTCAGGTATACATAAAAATTTGTCTGGTATGTTGTATGTATTAGTGTTGAGCGAGCATGCTCGGCCGCATGTGCTCGAGCGCCCTGCTCGAGTCTCCTCCCCGCACGTTTCTTGGCTGCTATGCAGCCAATAAACATGCAGGTAAGTGCTGCTATCACTGTAATGGTGTAGCCTTGTTGGTTACTGGCATTATAGTGATTGGATGGCCGGAACACGTGATCGGGTGTTATATAGCACCCCATGGCGCGTATTCGGCTCATTATTAGTCAGGGAGAGATGCGCTTAGGAAGGGACGGATAGTGTAGGGCGTGTGATCGCAATCTATTTAGTTAAAAAATGTTTCAAAGACCCAAAAGTCCTTTTAAGGACTATTGTGTGTGGTGGCAGCAATATTATATAGCCATCAATTTTTTTTCCAAACTTTTCTATACTTTTTCTATAGTCTGCAGTGACTTGTGACATCTGTGCAATACCTTCTGTGTGTCAGGGCCAGAGATAGGAAAAATATAAGTGAAAACTAGTATATTTTTTCAATACTTTTTCTATAGAGGGTCACTGCAGTGAATTGTAACATCTGTGCAATACCTTCTGTGTGTCGGGGCCAGACATAGGAAAAATATAAGTGAAATCAATTTTTCTTTTTTCCATACTTTTATGTACTTTTTCCATATACTGTGCTTACAATGAACTGTGACATCCGTGCCACATCTTGTGTGTCAAGCGTGCATATAACATTTAATATGAAGAAGGCGAGCATTAGGGACAGGGAAGTGGCCATGATGCTGATGGTTCACGCAGAGGCCATGGCTCTGGGCGCATTAAAACTGTGCCTGTTGCCAGAGCACAAGAAAAACAATCATCCACGATACCTAGCTTCATGTCCCAGTTTGCAGGGTGGCTCAGGACAAAACTCTTGAAGTCAGACCAGTGCGACCAGGTGGTCAGTTGGATTTTTCCCTACTTTTTCTATAGAGGGTGTCTGCAGTGACTTGTGACATCTGCGCAATACCTTCTGTGTGTCAGGGCCAGAGATAGGAAAGATAGGAAAAATATAAGTGAAATCTATTTTCCTTTTTACATACTTTTATGTACTTTTTTCATATACTGTGTTTGCTGTGAAGTGTGACATCTGTGCCACATCTTGTGTGTCAAGCGTGCATATAACATTTAATATGAAGAAGGCGAGCATTAGGGACAGGGAAGTGGCCATGATGCTGATGGTTCACGCTGAGGCCGTGACCCTGGTCACGTTGAAACTGTGCCTGCTGCCAAAACACAAGAAAAACAATCATCCACTATACCTAGCTTCATGTCCAGATGGTCAGTTGGATTGCAGCAGATAATGCTTCCAGTCGGTTAAGCACCACCCTGTCTTCCACAAAGTCCAGTCTCAGTATTAAAGAGTCTGGTCAACATAATCCTCACCCTGATTCTCCTTCCTCCCACCATGTACAGTCTGGCCAAACAAGTGATCCCACACTTAGATATTCTGAGGAGTTCTTTTCATCGCCATTACTTGATTTGGCTCTCTCGCCAAGCATGCTTGAAGAGGGACATGAAATCTATTAAGCATCCACACTGACAAGAACATGACGGTGGGGAATGGTAATTAATGTTTAATGAGGTGGATGATGATGAGACACAGTTGCCAATGAGTCAACCGCAAATACTGTCTCAAGAGGTTGATAAAGAGGATGAGACACATATGACAATCACTGAGGTTGTGGTTAGGTCAACAAATCAAGAGGATGATCAGAGTGAGGCACCCAAGCACCATCAGCGACCACATCAACTTCTCTGAACCAGCGCAGCGTCCAAATGGCCTTACCCCAAGCATTTGAACGCAAGCGCAAATACCCAGCCACCCACCCACAGGCCATAACACTAAATGTGCACCTTTCCAAATTACTGGCCCTGGAAATGTTGCTATTTAGGCTTGTGGACACTGAGGCCTTCTGCAGCCTGATGTTGGCGGCCGTCCCGCGGTAATCTGTCCCCAGCCGCCACTATTTTTCAAGGTGTGCCGTGCCCACCTTACACAAAGATGTGTCCCGAAACATCACACAAGTGCATTTGGTCAGGGATGTTACATTTCCCTGATAGCACACTTGTTGAAGGTTGTGTAGGCCGGGAGCGAGTAGTACCCTGGGATGGCACAGGTGCTACCGACACCAAGGATTGTGGGCCCTATGTCGATCAGGATTTCCACCAGCACCTACGTTAGTGGCTCCAACCCCCACTTCTCCTCCTCCGCCTCCACTTCCACCTCTGAATTATCCGCATGCAGCCGTCAGCCGGTAGCTGGAAGCAGTGTAGCACTGCAGTGGGGAAGCGTCAACAGGCCGTGCTGATGCTGATATGCTTAGTGGACAAACAGCACACTGCTGCAGAGCTGTTGCAGGGGATAAGAGTCCAGACTGAGCTGTGGCTCTCGACACTCAACCTACAACCAGGCATGGTTGTGTTTGATAATGGCCGTAACTTGGTGGCGGCTTTGGAGCTTGGCAAGCTCACACACATCACATGCCTAGCCCACGTCTTAAACTTAGTTGTTCAGCAGTTTCTCAAAACCTACCACAATTTGCCTGAGCTACTGGTGAAGGTGCAACGTGTGTGTGCACATTTCGGCAAGTCATCAACAGCTTTAGCCGCTCTGTCAACGCTGCAGCAGCGCTTAATATTGCCAGCTCATCGGCTGTTGTGCGATGTGAGCACGCGCTGGAACTCTACAGTTCCACATGTTGGCCAGGCTTTGTGAGCAGCAGAGGGCAGTAGTGGAATACCAGCTGCTACATGGTCGATGCATTTCCTGCATTTTCCACTAATCAGAAATGAGGAGTGGGCATAGATGTCTGACCTCTGTTGTGAGGTTTTAAGAAACTTTGAGGAATCGACACAGAAGGTGAGCGACAATAACGATATTATTAGCTTAACCATCCTACTTCTGTATCTACTCAAACGCTCACTGCTCACATTTAAGGATGGCGCTTTGCATGTGTAAAAGATGGAAATGGGAGACGAAGACATTACACAGGGTGATAGCCAGACCACCCTCCGTCCGTCTTCTCAGCGCGAATTGGACGATGAAGAGGAGGAGGTGCAGGAGACAGTTGCCTCCGCTACAGAGGGTAGTACACATGGAAGTTTAATTCCATCTGTTCAGTGTGGGTGGGCAGAAGAGGAGGAAAAGGATGAGGAGATGGACAGTCATTCTCCTGATGATGACAGCGAAGTCTTGCCTGTTGGTACTCTTGCACACATGGCTGACTTCATGTTAGGCTGCCCTTTCCGCGCGTTATATGTATTTTTGACAACACGGATTACTGGGTGTTCACCCTTCTCAATCCCCGCTACAAAGAAAACTTCTCATCTCTTATTCCTCAGTTGCAATGTCAGAAGGTACTTGTTGAAAAATTATTCCAACGCTGGCATTATTACAACTCTGGCAGCAGAGTCAGTTCTTCTTTGGGCAACCGAGGAGGGGAGACAAGGGGACACACAGCAGTTCCAACAGAGGCAGGGCAACACTCTCCAAGGCCTGGGACAGTTTCATGACACCCCGCTAGCACTCTCACCCTGATGCATGGCCTAGTGTCACAAGGAGGGAATAGTTTTGGAAGATGGTGAAGGAGTACATAGCAGACTGTGTCAGCATCCTCAGTGATCTCAGTGCCTTATAACTACTGGATGTCTAAGCTGGACATGTGGCATGAACTGGCGCTCTAAAACAGATAAGCACATCCGCTTGTCAACTGAAAATGCTGACAGGTTGACTCTTATAAAAATTAACAAGGCCTGGATTACCCCTGACTTCTCGACTCCAACAGAGGAAAACGGATGAACAAAGGCACTTTAAATGTGTTGTTAAATGTACTTAATACATTGTATTCCCATGCATCCCTTGAATCATATCAACATGCTTATTCGTTGCATATAATGCCCTCGCATATAATTTTTTACAGGGTCAGCTCAGCTGCAGGCCCTCGCATATAATTTTTAGAGGGTCAGCTCACCTGCAGGCCATCACATATAATGTTTTACAAGGTCAGTTCACCTGCAGGCCCTCGCATATAATGTTTTACAGGTTCAGCTCAACTGCAGGCCCTTGCATATAATGTTTTACAGGGTCAGCTCACCTGCAGGCCCTCGCATATAATGTTTTACAGGATGAGCTCATCTGCAGGCCCTCGCATATAATGTTTTGCAGGGTCAGATCACCTACAGGCCCTCGCATATAATGTTTACAGGGCCAGCTCAACTGCAGGCCCTCACATATAATGTTTTATAGGGTCAGCTCACCTGCAGGCCCTCACCTACAATCTTTTACAGGGTCAGCTCACCTGCAGGCCCTTGCATATTATGTTTTACAGGGTAAGCTCACCTGCAGGCCCTTGCATATAATGTTTTACAGGGTCAGCCCAACTGCAGGTACTCGCATATAATGTTTTACAGGGTCAGCTCACCTACAGGCCCTCACATATAATGTTTTACAGGGTCAACTCACCTGCAGGCCCTCGCAAATATTGTTTTACAGTGTCAGCTCAACTGCAGGCCCTCGCATATAATGTTTTACAGGGTCAGCTCACCTGCAGGCCCTCGCATATAACGTTTTACAGGGTCAGCTCACCTGCAGACATAGAAATATAGAATGTGTCGGCAGATAAGAACCATTTGGCCCATCTAGTCTGCCCAATATACTGAATACTATGAATAGCCCTTGGTCCTTTCTTATATGAAGGATGGCATTATGCCTATCCCATGCATGCTTAGACTCCTTCACTGTACTTGCAGCTACCACTTCTGCAGGAAGGCTATTTCATGCATCAACTACTCTCTCAGTAAGGTAATACTTCCTGATATCACTTTTAAACCTTTGCCCCTCTAATTTAAAACTATGTCCTCTTGTAGCAGTTTTTCTTCTTTTAAATATTCTCTCCTCTTTTACCTTGTTGATTCCATTTATGTATTTAAAAGTTTCTATCATATCCCCTCTTTCTCGTCTTTCTTCCAAGCTATACATGTTAAGGTCCTTTAATCTTTCCTGGTAAGTTTTATCCTGCAATCCATGTACTAGTTTAGTAGCTCTTCTCTGAACTCTATCCAAAGTATCAATATCTTTCTGGAGATATGGTCTCCAGTACTGAGCACAATACTCCAAATGAGGTCTCACTAGTGCTCTGTAGAGCGGCATTAGCACCTCCCTCTTTCTAATGCCTCTCCCTATACCCCAAAGCATTCTGCTAGAATTCCTGTTGCTCTATGACATTGTCTGCCTACCTTCAAGTCTTCTGAAATAATGACCCCTAAATCCCTTTCCTCAGATACTGAGGTTAGGACTGTATCACTGATTTTATATTCTGGTCAGGTGCATTATCTTGCACTTATACCCTTGCATATAATGTTTTACAGGGTCAGCTCACCTGCAGGCCCTCACATATAATGTTTTGCAGGGTCAGCTAACCTACAGGCCCTCGCATATAATGTTTTACAGGGTCAGCTCAACTGCAGGCCCTCGCATATAATGTTTTACAGGGTCATCTCAACTGCAGGCCCTCACATATAATGTTTTACAGGGTCAGCTCACCTGCAGGCCCTCGCATATATAATGTTTTACAGGGTCAGCTCAACTGCAGGCCCTCACATATAATGTTTTACAGGGTCAGCTCACCTTCTGATGATGACAGTGAAGTATTGCCTGTTGGTACTCTGGCACAGATGGCTGACTTCATTTTAGGCTGCCTATCCCACGACCCGCGCGTTATGCGCATTTTAGACAACATGGATTACTGCGTGTTCATCCTTCTCGACCCCCGCTACAAAGAGTACTTCTCATCTCACATTCCTCTGGTGGAGAGGACAAGCAAAACTGTGCTATACCAGAAGGTCCTTGTTGAAAAATTGCTCCTAAGTTGATAGGGCATCCAAAAGTATTGTCGCCATCACAGGGACGTGCGATCGCCTGAAGTTATCTAGAGTCATCAAAGCGGCAGCAGGCCCTCACCTATACGTCCAGTCTCTGTAGCCAAGAGTCTGATCAACACAATCCTCACCATGACGGCACACTGGGTGAATGTTGTGGAGGCCAGGAGCAAATTGTCTGCTGGCACCAGTCTTGCCCTCCAATAGATCCTCGTTAATGGAAAATGTACTCATTCCAATAACAGGGCTTCTTGTTATTTATCGTCATTACCTTCCCGAGTCGGGAGTGGGTAATTGCCGCGTGCCTGCTGCCTTCCTTGGACGCTTATGCTTTAATAACTTGACCCACCCTCTCTGGGTGGTTCACAATTAGAAAAAAAAACTGGCAAGGCAACAACAGTCAATCAGATTTCAGCCATTGACCTCCCTTGGATGTGGTAGCCGTTTCTCAGGCTCCCTCTCCGAAATCGAACCCTGATTCCCTGTTACCCGTGATCACCATGGTAGGCGCAGAAAACGACATCAAAAGTTGATAGGGCAGACATCCAAATGGATTGTCGCCGTCACAGGGTTGTGCAATCGCCCAGAGGTTATCTAGAGTCACCAATGTGGCAGCAGGCCCTCGCCCCTAATGTCTTGGATGGTCAGATCAGCAGGCCCTTACTACAAATGTTTTTGAGGGTTACCAGCAGGCCATCAATCATAAGGGTGTGTATGATGCCCTCCTTTATGTGTAACAAAGGGGGTATTGAAGTGCCGGTTCCTTTTAATTTTTGGCAGCCCTTTCACTTAGTGCAAAAGCTTTATAAGTGTAGAAGTCTTACCTAAAAAATTATATGTGATGGCCTGCCGGGGAGCTGCTCTGTAAAACATTGTAGGTGAGGGCCTGTTGGTGAGCTGACCCTGTAAAACATTATATGCGAAAGGCATTTATGCGAGGGCATTATATGCTGCGTATAAGCATGTGTTGATATGATGGAAGAGGAGAAGGAGGATGAGAAAAGGAAGATTCAACCATATACCCTTGTTTGCGGTGGAAGGGGTGCATGGGAATACAGTGTATTCAGTACATTATAAACAACACATTTAAAGTGCCGTTATGTTCGCTGACACGGTCTGCTATGTACTCCTTCACCATCTTCCAAAATCTTTCCCTCCTTGTGACACTAGGCCGCACATCAGGGTGAGGGTGCTGGCGGGGTGTCATGAAACTGTCCCAGGCTTTGGAAAGTGTTGCCCTGCTTCTGTTGGAACTGCTGTGTGTTCCCCTTGTCTCCACTCCTCGGTTGCCCAAAGAACTACAGACTCTGCCGCCAGCATTGTCAGATGGAAATTTTTGGAGTAATTTTTCAACAAAGATCTTCTGGTATTGCACCATTTTGCTTGTCCTCTCCACCAGACGAATGAGGGATGAGAAGTTCTCTTTGTAGCGGAAGTCGAGAAGGGTGAACAACCAGTAATCCGTGTTGTTTAAAATGCGTATACCGCGTGGGTCGCAGGAAAGGCAGCCTAACATGAAGTCAGTCATGTGTGCCAGAGTACCAACAGGCAAGACTTCGCTGTTGTTATCAGGAGGATCACTCTCAATCTACTCATCCTCTTCCTCCTCTCCTGCCCACCCACGCTGAACAGATGGAATTAAACTTCCATGGGTACATAACCTCTGTAGCGGAGGCAACCGTCTCCTGCTCACTCCTCTTCATCTTCATTGTCCAATTCGCACTGAGAAGACGAACTGAGGGTGGTCTGGCTATCACCCTGTGTAATGTCTTCCCCCATTTCCACCTCATCAACATGCAAAGCGTCGTCCTTAATTGTGAGCAGCAAGCATTTTAGTAGACACAGAAGTGGGATAGTTATGCTGATAATAGCGCTATCGCCGCTCACCATCTTTGTTGATTCCTCAAAGTTTCTCAAAACCTCATAGGTCATACATCCATGCCCACTCCTCGCTAGTGAATAGCGGAAGCTGACTGGAAAGTCTACAACGATGTTACAGCTGGTATTCCGCTACTGTCCTCTGCTGCTCACAAAGCGTGGAGTTCCAGCACGTGCTCATATCGCACAACAGCCAGTGAGCTGGCAATTTCAATTGACAGAATGGCTGAAGCTGTCGATGACTTGCGGAAATGTGCACACACGTAGCTCAGGCAAATTGGGATAGGTTTTGAGAAACCACTGAACCACAAGGTTGAACACGTGAGCTAGGCATGGGATGTGTCTGAGCTTGCCGAGCTCCAAAGCCGCCACCAAGTTACGGCCATTATCAGACACAACCATGCCTGGTTGTAGGTTAAGTGGCGGGACCCACAGCTCAGTCTGGTCTCTTATCCCCTGCCACAGCTTTGCGCTGTGCTGTTTGTCTCCTAAGCATATCAGCTTCAGAACGGCCTTTTGCTGCTTACCACTCTGCAGTGCTACACTGCTTCCAGCTACCAGCTGATGACTGACTCGTTCTACAGGCGGATAATTTGGAGGTGGAAGTGGAGGAGGAGGCGAAGGAGGAGATATTGGGTTTGTAGCCACTAATGTAGGTGCTGGCGGAAACCCTGATAGACGTAGGGCCGGCAATCCTTGGCGTCGGTAGCACCTGTGCCATCCCAGGGTACGACTCGCTCCCGGGCTCCACAACATTGACCCAGTGTGCCGTCAGGGAAATGTAGCATCCATGGCCGAATGCACTTGTCCATGTGTCTGTGGTTAAGTGAACCTTCCCAGTAACTGTGTTGGTCAGGGCACGTGTGATGTTACGGGACACATGTTGGTGTAAGACGGGCACGGCACACCTTGAAAAATAGTGGCGGCTGGGGACTGAGTAATGCGGGATGGCCGCCGACATCAGATTGCTGAAGGCCTCAGTGTCCACAAGCCTAAATGGCAACCTTTCCAGGGCCAGTAATTTGTAAAGCTGCGCATTTAGTGCTATAGCCTGTGGGTTGGTGACTGGGTATTTTCGCTTGTGTTCAAAGGCCTGGGGTAAGGACATTTGGATGCTGCGCTGGGACAGGGAAGTGGATGTGGTCGCTGATGGTGCTTGCGAAGGTCCAGGTGCAGGGCGGGAGGCATCCTCGCCTGTGCCTTCAACAGGGGATTGACCAGCACATAAAATAGGGGAATAGGAGGCAGTTGTGTGACCCACAGACACAGATTGTGGACCCAGGCGTTCGTCCCACTTATTATGGTGCTTGAATGCCATGTGGCGGATCATGCTGGTGGTGGTGAGGTTGCTAGTGTTCACGCCTTGTCCTATTTTTGTATGGCACAGGTTGCAAACTACTATTCTTTTGTCTTCCGTACTTTCCTGAAAAAAGCTCCATACTGCAGAACATCTACCTCTTGGCAAGGGAGATTTCTGCAAGGAGGTGCTCCATGGAACAGTTGCGAGCCTGTTTGTTGTGGCCCACCTTCTCCTTTTTGCCACCCACTGCCTCTTCCAGCCTGTTGCGGTGCTTCAGATCCCTCCCCCTTTGTACTGCTGTCCTCGCTTGGTTTTCCACCTTCCCAGGTTGGGTCAGTGACCTCATCGTCCACCACCTCCTCTTCCACTTCCTCACTCTGATCAGCCTCCTGATTTGTTGACATAACCACAACCTCAGTGATTGACAACTGTGTCTCATCCTCTTCATCAACCTCTTGAGACAGTAATTGCTGTTGACTCATTGGCAACTGTGTCTTATCATCATCCACCTCATTGAACACTAATTGCCGTTCCCCATCGTCACATTCTTGTGACTGTGGATGTTCAAGAGGTTGGGAATCAGGGCACAAGATCTCATGTCCCTCTTCAAGCGTGCTTGGCGAGAGGGCCAAATCAAGTAATGGCGATGAAAAGAGGTCCTCGGAATATCTGAGTGGGGGATCACTTGTTTTGCCAGACTGTACATGGTAGGAGGAAGGAGGATCAGGGTAAGGATTGTGTTGACCAGACTCCTGGCTACTGAGACTGGACTTGGTGGAAGACAGGGTGGTGCTTAACTGCTGCTGCAATCCAACCGACCACCTGCTTGCACTGTGCTGACTTCGCGAGCGTTGTCTTGCGCCACCCTGCAAACTGGGACATGAAGCTAGGTATCGTGGATGATTGTTTTTCTTGTGCTCTTGCAGCAGGCACAGTTTCTCCGTGCACCATCAGCGTCACAGCCATTTGCCCGTCCCTTACTGCTCGCCTTCTTAATTTTAAATGTGATATATGCTTGAAAGTATGTCACACGTACAGTAGCGTAAGATTTGGAAGTGTGTGCGCAAAAAAATGTACATTTAATCACAAAGGTATTTGTGATGAGGAAACGTTATACAGGACAGGTACCACAGGTAATGTCACTGTTAGCAGTGTCTACGGAAAATATAAACTGAATGTCACTGATATTTTAGGGATGCGCACATTTTAAACAGGAGATGTGGCGCTGATATTTTAACTGTCCGCAGCGGACACCGTCTATGGAAAAAGTGCACTGGATGTCACTGATATTTTAGCGATGCGCACCATTTACACAGGAGATGTGTCGCAAATTATTTAACTGTCCACAGCGGTCTATTACACGGTATTTAGGGCAGGATGCGCTAAAAATATATATTGCTGCTGTCACACGCAATATTCCTTAAAAGGACTTTTGGGTCTCTGAAAAGTTTTTTGTATAAAAATCTTCCTATTACACTCCCTACACTGTCTGTCCCTTTCTATGCACAGCTCTCCCCAACACTGAGCAATTAAGCGCAGTTTGCGCTACAAACATATATTGCTGCTGTCCCACACAATAGTCCTTACAAGGACTTGTGGGTCTCTGAAACATTTTTGTACAAAAAAAAATATTCAATTACACTCAATTACATGACGCGTTCCGGCTAGCCAATCACTGTAATGCCAGTAGCCAACATGGATACGGCATCACAGTGAGGCCAGTACTTACCTGCACGTTTATTGGCTGCACGTTTATGTAGCAGCCAAGAAATGTGCGGGGAGGAGACTTGAGCATGGCGCTCGAGCACATGCAGTACTCGGCTGAGTACCGCCACGTGCCGAGCATCGAGATGCTCGAGCCAAACAGTTGTTCGGCCGAGCATGCTCGATCAACACTAGTCAGCACTATATAAGTGAGTAAATAAATAATAAATAAAAAAAATAGAGGAGCAGGATCTCTATGCGTGCTTTGTATGGGAGACATCACAGCAGCTTGTCTCCATCCCTCCTGGAAATAATCTCAGCGAAAAATTATATTTCAACATGGACACCTAGAGCACTGGGGTCACTTGTTTAAAACATTACTACACGTATGGAGGCACAATGTTTAGTTAACTTCTATGTATTATTTTTTTTTCTTCAGCAGGCACTCTTTCCCCAAGGTTGCCTATATGCACAGTCAAATGTAAAGAACATCATGTCAAGAACAATATACAGTAGTAGACGTGGCACTTTCTAGTCGTATAACTAACCACATTGATTTTTCACATCACTCACCCTCTTTGGTGCTGTTGGGTCTGTCTCCCACTAAATGTATGGCAACTGCTGCGTCTGCAACAAAAAACATATTAATAATATTAAAAACCATGTGCACAACAGTACAAGGTAACATTTCTTAAAGCAACCAACAATTGAGAAATAAATGAAGGGCACATATGTATGTCCTAATGATGAGGAGGAAGGCATAGAATTTCTTGATGTATAGCAGGGCGTGCAGTTGAGTGTCATTAGTAGTTGACTGTTGGGGTTATGCGATGATTGACGTAAAAAATGAGAATCGGACATCATATAGTACATGACAATCTCTAGAACCAACCCTGTGCCTCACATGGACCCAGAGATCCCCATTCATTGCACCAAGTGTTCTGCTAGATTCTTTTCAGGCTGGCAGCTCAAGGACATGTCCTTTCTGCTGTAGCTCTTTCCCTGTAACTGCCACAGATTCTAACAGAAGATATGGCTGGTGACAATCGAAGATTTAAACTGAGCACATGGAAAATAAGGAAAATAAGAAACAGCAGGTGGCGCTATACGGATACATTTTATTGAATAGCTCATTTGCTATAATATTTTTTTTTATTATTACATACAATTAAAAAAGTATTCAGAACCAGGTGCAGGTTTGAAAAAATGTAAAATTGTTTTTGTGGCACAACCCCAATTTCAAAGAAACTAAAAAAAGATCTATAAATAATATATAGAAATACTGCAATTAGATGTATCACAATGTAGATAATTACATTATAATTACAATTGTAATTATCTGGGAGGGTTCAATAATGCTGTTCATCCTGGGTTCATGACTCAGAAATACATTACCAGAACTACATGACTGCATAATGCACAGAGAAGTGGAAGATGTGTAAAAAGAAAGTAATTACAGAATGTGTAAGATAATGTCCACATGTGAATTACTGCATAGCAGATTTACTGCAGATTTTCACAGCATCAAATCCGCAGTGGCAAATTTTGCATGTGAATTTTTGCTGCTGATTTTCTAGTAGATTTGATGTGGAAAATGGTGCAGATTTTTGCTGCAGATTTTCCACCTGGATTGAGTGACACTGACGCTGAATAAAGATAGAAATCAATGGGGAAAATCCCCCCAAAAATGGGACAATCTCGCAGCAGTAATTGACATGCTGCAGATTAAAAAAGCTGCACCCCAGATCAATTTTCACATGAAAATGTGTATGACATTTATAGAAATTCACTGGTTACCTTACAAAGATCCAGATGGAAAATCCATAGAAAATCTGCTGTGTGCGGACAAGACTTAAAGGGGTTCTGCCACGAAAAATATTCTACAGTTTTCAAACCAGCACCTGGATCTGAATAGTTTTTTCAATTGCATTTATTTTGCATAGCCACTGAGTTATTCAATAAAATGTTTCTGTGTAGCGCCACCTGCTGTTTTTTTTAATTTTATTTCTTTGTCCTGCTCACTGAGATGGCCGCACATGCTCAGTTTCATTCTTCAACTGCCTCCTGAGCTGTGATAGGGAGAAAGCTGCAGCAGAAAAGACACTCCCCCTGAGCTGTGGTAGGGAGAGCATGGACACGCCCCCTTAGCTGCAGCAGAAAAGACACTCCCCTTGAGCTGCCAGCTTGATATAAATCTAGCAGAGCAATGATCGGGGAGATCTCTGGATCCATGTGAGGTACAGGGCTGGTTCTAGCTTTGTTAGAAAGAGATTGGCAAGTACTAGATGATGGGATAACCCCTTTAATACATAATAGACATTTATTGTATGCAAAAGATTCAAAAGAGGTTTAAACTCAAACTCAGAAACAGGTCAAATTATATTGATAATTCTGCCGAAACTGCCGATCCCCAATTGCCCCTTCCGGTTTCTCATGACATTCACCAGAAGTCACATGACTTGTTTACGGCAGCCAATTAAGGCCATTCTGTTATTGTGTTTATGCTGATGGAAATTTCTTAGTAATAACTACATTAAATTGAGTTCTTATTTTGAGAATATGTTCAGTTTTTCCACATAGTATCTTGTCTGAAGCTATTTGCAAACAGGAAGTTTAGTTAATGTCACACAGCATTACTTTTGCATAAAATCTAGTTGTATGTTATGAAAATAAACGCTTATTTGCATATTTACATTGAGCTATACTTCCGGTTAACAAGGCACTTGCATTTTAATAAACCAAGTTTTTTAAAGAATGCAGAGAGGATCTCCTGCTTGGATCTACTAAATAACAGTACGAAGAGCACAGGAAAGTTAGGGCTACATAGCTAGAGAAAAAATGAGAAGGGTTGGCAAGACATCAAGAGTAGTTTTAAGACCACATTATCACTGAGGAACCTGTCACAATGAAAATGAGGTGCAATCTGTAGGCAGCATGTTATAGAGCAGGAGGAGCTGAGCAGATTGATGTATCGTTTTATGGGAAAAGATTCAGCAAAAGTTGTATTTTATTCATTCAAACATCTGCCCTGCCAAAGTTTCCGAGTCACGTGGACAGTCCTATCAGTGACTAATAGGGCTGCCCACATGATTCATCATGCATAATTAGCTGTTAATTACTGATAGGACTGGCCACAGGGCTCCAAAGCTTTCACAGAGCAGAGGTTTAAATGAATAAATTACAAGTTATTCTGGAGAAATTTCCATAAAACTATATATCAGTCTGCTGAGCTCCTCCTGCTCTATAACTTGCTGTCATCTCTGCATGTCCATGACAGGTTCCCTTTTGGCTTCTTGGCCAACATAGATTCCAAAGCCCCCAAGACAATTACCACACAACATCATTGTACAAAGTTCATCAAGGTATGACACCTTTGGTGCCCCTGGGTGGTGCAGGTGGGAGATATTGTATCTTTTGATCTTGGGTCCATCAGTCTGCCCTTGTAGCCATACCCTTTATCACATTAGGTTATAATGATTCAATAGGACTTACTGAAGAACCCATTATGGATGGTCAGAACTGCCATATATGTAGATGTACCTACTTGAGGTCATGCACATGTCCATGTCCAAAAATAGAATCCATGTTTTTTTCTCCATTGAATTGACAAGTCTAATCCACAAATAAGAAAACTTATTTTTTCCTGATGCATCTCCTTTTACCATCTCATTATTGTATATGGTGTGACTTATCTATAACAAAACTATCAAAATAAGAGGAATTGAATGTAAAATTCACGTTACCTTTCTTTACTGTAACATCTTTTTCTCCCACATAAGGCATTGGATTTCTATCTAAAATCGAAAACACAAGTAATTGTATTATTTCCTATTTTCAGCTTGCAGCTATGAATCACATCCTATTCTATATACAGCACCTATGTTCCTGATATGGAAAAATGAATCTGAATTTTATTTCATAATGGATCGTAATGTTATATTAAATTTTGTTCTATTTTAAATTGATCCTTTGTCTTGTGTGGGAATTAGTCGTTGCATATCACCATAGTAAAAGTGACCTATATAATTGGTACATTTGTTACAACTTCTCAAGAAATTAATTTGACACTACTTTTAATAATTTCATGAAGGTGCGTGCAGAGTGTCACATGATATCCATCAACCTCAATCTATGGACACACAAGCTGGATATTGTCTTGAAATGATAATGAGAACTTTTTTTTTTACCTGTTAACTTTTCATGTTTTTCTCCAGAAGGTCCTGTTGGAATGATCTACATAAAGAAAATGCGTGTTAATACTACGTCTCCATGTTGCTGTATGCCGAGTGACAAAAGGAAAATCTTCCAATTCGTTTGTGTTTCAACTCAATCACATTAAAACAGGAGAAAATCCACAACTCATAACAGATGGTAGCAGCCATTTGTGCATCCACGATTACTTGATCCAAGTGTGGGACAAGTGGGTATAGCTATATGTAATACCATAAACTTGTTTTAAGTACTTAACAAAAAAGAACAGGTGTGATTACAGGAAATGTTACTATCTATCTATCTATCTATCCCATATATATCATCTATCTATCTATCTAGGACTGAAGACAAATCATTACTAAATCAGCTTAATTAACTACAATATGCTCCCATTGTCCGAGATGTGAAACCCCTTTAAATGCATGGCATGATGGTGCTAGAAGTGTTTCTAGTTTAAATGCATTATATTATAGTGCAGGAAGTGTTTCCAACATTTATTTCCCCCCCATGATGTTCAATGGAATGATCGAGCTCAGGTTTATCCTGGAGTGTTCCTGTAGAGTTATCTTACATGCATCTAAGACCCGCACTTATATCAAAAAGGGAGCAGGCAAAGTGGTGGCTGGAGGCCTCTGGTCTGGCCACCACCAAACGCTCTACCCATTAACGTGACCGGCCACTGCTCCCATTCACTTCTTTGGGCCCAACAGAAATAACAGAGCCATAGAAATGAATGGATGACGGCTGCGCATGCGCAATGCACCCTTCAACATTTTCAGGGCTCCGTTTAGGGACCCGCACCTATCAGACTATGGGGGCATATCCTAGCAATATGCCCTCATTGTCTCAGATGAGAAAACCCCTTAAAGGTATCCTGTGTCCTGAAATGGGTCATATATAGCTTGTGGTGTATGTGTGAGCTAATTGTCATACCAACATTTCAATTGGCAAAATCGGGGCATATAAGCACCACCCCAGGAAATCCCCAAACCTGTCTCACTTATGGGTGGAGTTTGCGTTAACCCTGCCTATTTTTGGCCCAGGACAGCGCAAATTTGCCAGGACTGTCTCTGAAAATCAGGGACAGTCCTGGCAAATTCTGAAAAGTTGGCAATTATGTTAAGTTGTGTGGGGTTTTGCTCTGGCAGACAGGATTAGCGGACACAGTATAGAGGCAACAACAAGTTCTTTGGATCAAACAGTTCAGTGTTTTATTCACAGTTTAGGCAAGTGACAAAACAAGCGGTCATAAGCAGCAAACAAAAAGTCACCTTGCGGTGTTGGTGGTAATTCACACCATGCTGCAATTCTGCCTCAAAGAGTCCTTGACCATAGCAGCACCAACCTGTTTTCACGCCAAACAGGTAGCAAGCCTTCATCCAGACACAAGGCTCCCAGATCCCAACACAGAGGCCTGGCTTCTGAACCCAGCTGCCTATTTAAGGACAGCCAGGTGCTGCCAAACCCGGATTGGCACTTAAAATCCGATCTGGTATTTGACCTCACCTGGTTTTAAATCAGCCCAGCAGCACATGCTGGGAGGAAAATACCTGTTTTCCCAGACGAAACATCTCACTGTGTTACAGTTGCTACAGATGCAAAAGTCTGCAAATAAATCTCATATAGCTAATCATAGACTGTGCACCAACTGCGGACAGCCTATTCCTGATTACAGTATAGGAGATGTCTGCACCATTGTCTCCCAGCTGAAAGTGCATACACAGCCAAATAGGTTGTTGAATGGTTTAGACTTGTTTCACACTAGGGTGAAACAGATCCAGCAGGCTGTTCTGGACGGGAACAGCCTGTCAGATCCGTCCTTGCCGGGTGCAGCCATGTGCTGCTGACATTATGTCTGGCCCCATTCACTATAATGGGGGCTGGCAGAGATCCGTCCGCAACCCGGCAAATATGCATAAGAGTGGCCAGATAAATACTGCTGCACAAAGTAGTTTTCATCTGGCAATTGAGAGCAGTATTACACTGCAAGATGATCACTAACGACCATTCACAAAAATAAAAAAATCAGCCAGAGTTATATAGCCTTTAGTCGTGGCACTAACTGCAGCCCTAAGGTGAGAAGGTAAGTTTGTAGTGACTTTCTAGGATGACTGGTTCATTAACACTCTCTCAGAGGAATTATTTGCAATTACCAAAAGTCAATATTAATACTGTCTCAATCTCTCATATTCTAGGCTTCCGGTTAGACTCCAGAAACTTGGCAATTTATGGCATCTCAACCATAGAAATCTACGGATGAGAAACAGCAAGCTGTATTTCTGAAAAAGGTGACGTGCAAAAATCACGTGAGACGCCACCAAACACATGATCAACACTCGGAAGTTTTGATTAAGCTTTGATTCAAGCGCAATACACCATTGTTGCTGGCACAGGAAAATAAATCTTCGCCGACCAGGCGTGCAGTCTGCCCAACCGAATAACCACCGGTAAGTGGTGAAGATACGGTAAAGAGACTGCTTTGACTTTGTATATCCTTTACCTCCTGTCTATCGGACTGCCGGCTATACCAGAGGTTCGTACATAAGAGTTTCGTATGTTGATCATATCAAGCCAACAGTGGTCACATACCCTACTGTTGAGTATATAAGTGACTCTATATGTTACCACTGGGAATAGAATCTGGAGGACTTCTAACATCTATGTGGTTTTTGATCATGTATATTAATCGACTTTAGATTATTCATTTGATCTATCCATTTGATCAATTACCTACTATCGGATTTTTGTCCTATCATCCACCTGATTTTCTGGTATATTAACCATCCATCCTGGTATATCAACCATCCAGGTTTATTCTTGATTTTCTGGTAAAATTACCATCTGATCATTCACTTGATTTTCTGGTACATCAACCATCCGGGACTGTCATATTATTTATTTTTGTCATGTTTTAGTATGAAGGTTTATGGTTTTATGTTTAATAAATGTAACAATTTGATGCAACTGCCTATGCTTTGAGTGCCCGTTACACACACATATTCTTGTTGCTTAATCTCTCACAGGAGCGGATCCAAGAAATCAAGGTGGATGTGAGGTCTAAAGTTCCATCACCAAGTGCCAGTCAGGACAGCTCTGAGAGTTCTAGAGAGTCTGACCTCATCTATAGCAGCTCTACCATGGGCATTAGTGCACATTTACACATTGCAAACCAGCATCCTTATAGGATGAAATTGGCATCTATCAACTCCTGGTTTGTTGTTTGTTGATGATCAGGACAGAAACTTGGGAAGACCTGTCTTATGGCTACATCCGAGAAATATATCGCACAAGGCAGATTATTTCTGGCCATTCCGGTAACTCTGACAATGGACGCCTCAGCCACAGGTTCGGGAGAACACATGTTCTTTGAGTTCAGAGGAAGTTGTCTCCATAAAAAAAGTATCTGTAGTCCAATATCAGTTATATATTAGGAGTGATACTATCTAGCCCGTTATTATAGCATACTCAGTGGTGGTGCAAACAGATGATATCTCCGCCATGTGTTTAATCAACAAACTGGACAGGACTCGCTCTGCCCCACGGAACAGTCAACGCAGTGAAATTATGACTTGAGCAGTGGAATGTTAAACAATAGGCAGCCATCCACATTCAAGGTGCTCTGAATGTTCAGGTGGACCTGTTAAGCAGGTCATAGTTGAAGCAGGAAAAACAGGCTGTCAACAACTGCGTTTTCAAACAGATTGTACTCGGATAGGGTACCTCCATTTAGCGTAGTGGCAACAGCTTCCAATACCAAGCTCAAAAGGTTCTGATCCCTAAACCCAGCGGATCACCCAGAGAATAGATGGCCTGTCTTTCAGCTGGAAAGGAATTTTCATATAAGTTCTGTGCTCAGGAAAATCAAATGACAATCTCAGCTATAGCTGTAATTCTTGACTGGCCAGGAGGGCATGTTACCTCACTTGCTACAACTTTCCAGAGGAAATTATTGAAGATTAACAGTCTGGCCAGAGCTTCTGGTTCAAGTGGGCCTACAGCATCCAAACCAGAGATGTTTCAGCTTGCCACCTGGAATTTTATGCCCAGCCCAGTTCTGTAATGACCGGCGTCACGCAAAGGGAGGGAAAAGGGAAGGCCCTGCCCAAGGGAGAGGGAAAGGTGGTGATCCCTGACTCACCTTGCGGCTGGCACTTGACTGCCCTGACGTCCCTAGACGGGTTCCTCACCCGTACGCCGATCACGTGCCTAAACCCTGGCTTTCCCTAAGATGAGCCCTAGGTAGTGAACGGGGCGGTGGGATCACTAGTCCGCACCACTGACACTAAGAGGAAAACACCAAGGAGAGGACAGACAATACAGACAAACATATAACCCCAGGTGGGCCGACAACAGCAGACCACAAAGGCCCAACAGGGATCCGGAGGGTAACGTTCTGGAACAACAACCAGGGAACGCAGCAACACAGCTCCAGTGGGTCAGTATAGAAGTCCAGGCAGGAAGCTCTATATCTGGCAACCAGAGAAGTGAGAGAGGGGAATATAAGGAGGTTGGGAGTGCTGGACAAGGAACAGCTGAGGAGAAGGAGCTACGGATCCCTGAGTGAGCCAAAAAGGGTTGCAAAGCAATCCCAGAAAGCTACCATAAAGAAACAGCCCTATCTTTCTACATAGAGCGCGCAGCCAACCGCTGCGACTTCCTGACCCTGGGTATAACGGAGTCAGGCGTGGTTCTTGACACCCTCGTGACAAGTTCTTTCTATGTAATTATGTAATTATGTAATTTATGCCATACGTAAAAACGGAACAGAAACGGAAACACAATGGAAACAAAAAACGGAACAACGGATCCATTTAAAACGGACCGTAAAACACTGAAAAAACCATACAGTCGTGTAAAAGAGGCCTAACTGATTTTTCTGTCAATGTAGTTATGTGAGAGCTTGTTTTTTTGCAGGACGGGCTGTAATTTTTACTGGTACAATTTTGGGGTCTATATGACTTTTATCTACTTATTCCATTTTTTAGGAGGTGAAGTTGGCAAAAATTGCATTTCTGTTGATGTTTTTTATTTTTATTTTTATGGGGTTATCCATGTGGTAAATTCAATATACCGGTAATAATGTTATTCTGTGGGTTGATACGGTTATGGCGACACCAAATTTCTTTCTTTTTTTTCATGTTGTACCACTTTTATATCATAAAATCACTTTTTGTTAAAAAAAAAATTTTTTTGCATCATCAAAATCTAAGACCCAGAACTTTTTTGTAGTTTTCTGTCAACATAGTTGTATGAGGCCTTATTATATGCGGGATGGGCTGTAGTTTTTATTGGTATCATTTTTGGGATGCATATGACTTTTCGATCGCTTTTGATCAATTTTCTTGGGAGGTAAGGCAAAAAAAAATGCAATTCTGCATTTGTTTTTTTATTTTGCTTTTTTGTACAGTGTTCACCATGCGGGATTAGTACCATGATCATTCTATAGATCAGGTCATTACGGACACGGCGATACCAATTATGTGTAGTTTATTTTATGTTTTTCATATTTTTTTATCTCTTATAAAATAGTGTATATGGGAAAAGTCAATTCATTTTATTTTTAATTTTTATTAATATTTCTACATTGATTTAGAGTGAGAAGAAAAAGCGGAGGTAAGATACATTAGTGCCTGAGACCACGAGGGATGCCAGGCCGAGGCACAGTACCCCACTCCCCACACTAAAACTTCAGAACTGTGAGTAATAGCCTGCAAATACAGGAGTTGTTGAATGTAATTACACATTGGCTATGAGACTATAATACCGGTGTAACAGAGGGCCGACTGGTTCATCTAATCTATATCAAGCTACAGACGGATGTATGCTTATATGAAATGCTGAGCCATTATATGGTTCCATATGTGATGTGAATATCCATCTACACATTTAAGTGGACTATGCCTGCTTGATTCTACAACTATATATAAGAAATGATGGGCAATCATGCGGCTCCTTAACCCTAATGTGAACATTCATCCAAATATGACTACTTACTTATGCACGGAGGAATCCTGAATTCGATATAGGTGGACCACCCCGTTTGTTCTATTTTATTTTACAGTTATTGGGATCTCTTAATTTACATATTGTGAAGTGAACATCTACACATTCAAGTGGACTATGCCTGCTTGATATTTACAACTATATGATGAGCGATCATGCATTTTTTTAAACGTTAATGTGAACACTCTCTTGATCTAAATGTGAACACTTTCCTATACATTGAGGAATCCTGAATCTGATATAGGTGGACCACCTTGCCTGTTTCAATTTACAGATATTGAGACATTTTTAACCTATCAGTATATATTATTTTAGTTTTTTATCTTATCTAATTTCTATTGTTTGTATTATATTGTAGTAATAAATAATTTTGCATCTACATATGCCCACTGCTGCGATCTGATTGGTTAGTCTGCACAGACTAACAAATCTGATTGATCGCCGGCAAGGGACCACTCTGATTGGTCCCTTGCCAGCATTACTGCACTGTACACTGTCTGTGACAGCAGCAGTGCAGGGGCAGAAGCTTTAATCCAAGCGCTTTGCAGTGCTTGGATCAAACAGCTGCCATAACGTTTATATACGTTCTATCTGCATGTGGCATGTGCAGATAGGACGTATATAGCCGTATGGCAGTCAGGAAGGGATTAAGGCTGCAACTTCTACTCCCCCATTGTTTAATACTGCTTTTTATATCCCTTTGTGTGTGTTGCCTGGGGGACGATAAGGAAAGACTAAATTTGCACATCATTTTTTATTTTTTTTAAAGCCTGAGGAGCGTGCTTTCTACACCCGTGCAACAAAGTCATGCACCATGCCACGCAAAAACATGCACAAGGTTAGAGTCCATCACAGGCCCTCTCCATAAGAGAAGGGCCCCCCATAAACCTTTCCCAGTCCCTCCGGGCCAGAAGGCTCTGGCAAAGAACCAAGACAAAACAGGCCCAGGCAACCCTCAGCCAAAGCTGAGGGTACTCCAAGTCTGTGCACCGGCTTTCACCTAGGTTGTTACCCAAGGTGTCGGCACAGAGCTTCAACAACTTGGCTGGGCTCTTACTGGGGGGGGAACCCAAAGGGTTTTGCAGGGGGGTGCGGAACCAGGATGGCCACACAAACCCCTAGACCTCTAGGCTGGTACCTGTAAGGGAAGCGCAACCCAAGAAATCCTTGTGACCAACAAACGTGGAAAGTGAAAAAAAAATTTAAGAAATAGTGTCCTGAAGCTCAGTCCGGACATTCAGACAGAATTATAAAAATTCCTCCTCCTTAAGCCAAGCCTAATGGCCGGGCAAAGAATAGAGATGTGTGCGCTAAAAATGTGAGAAAGTGAAGTGCGTGCAAATGTTCCATCACTCAGTGGGCTCCCATCCCCCAGTGAGTTCAGGCTCCCCAGAGTCACCTCTCATGGGGCACTTCTGCACCTCGGGCTTTTAAACATCTCAGCCCCTGGCTTAGATCCAGCAGAGCCCTTGGTCACTTAGCATAGGGCACTAATGGCCCAAGCCATACACCCTAGGGATGCTGTGTGGTTCTCTGCTCTACAGTACATCCTGGCAGGGCTGTCTACCAGGGATCTAAGAACAGGTACTACACTTGATCTTAGCCAAAAGGCCAAAAAGGCAGCACATATTTCCCTCCCTAAAATAGGCATTGCTTGGAAAAAACACATTTGGCTAGTGGTTGTGTACTACTTTATAGGGGTAGTTAATTATGCTGATTTACTAATGATTTGTCTTCTGTCCTGACAGGATGAGCAAGACATTAACCCTTTTGTGTGTGCTGCCTTTGGACTCAAGGTAAGGTACATTTCGGTAAGCAAATTTAGTCTATCTATTTGTTACATATCTATCTATCTTTATATATCATATCACATATATTATCTATCTATCTATCTACCTAATCTACTGATAAAACAAAACCTACGATGTAAATAATAGCCTGGATTACTAATCCTTTTTTTTTCACACTTGGGAATGATTGGACATATCATTATATAGAAGTGACTGAAGAAAATATCAACATAATTTCAATTACCCAAGATTGTATACATTCTACCTCTCCTCCCACCTATTTACATTTTCCCCACTTGTTGATTCCTTTACTACTGTCTTTTTTTTACTCTTAAAACTATAGTATTGAAATCATGCATATACAGGTTTAATCGTTCCATCTAGTAAGAATGGAAATGTTTATCAACATTGTTGTGTAGAATTTTGTTACACATTTTGTTAGTTTTTTATTTATTTAACATTTGTGGGGGTTACATTCTGTATAAGGGTGCCCTCATCATAGCTGCTGTGACACTTTCCAAACTTGTAATTTCCTTTTCTCACGGATCTCTGAAAAGTGACTTGTAGAATTATCAACATGTTCTGGAAGATTACAATGCCTGCATCTTACATAGATATGAGTCATTTTTTACCTTTGTAAAATGTGCGTTGAATATTTCAGCATTTTCATGAAGAGGAGCTCTGAATGTGTGCTCAACTCTCCTCTTTTATCACGGAACAGATAACCCGTGTGATCTAGGACCTAATCCTTATTCTTGATGGTGCGCCATTACTCCTTACCAGTTGACAGGTTGTCATTGTCATCAACAAAGGCTTCTTTCTACCGAAACCAATGACAATAACCGATGTGCAGAAACTAGACCAATGCGTAATTGACTAAATCCAAGCTGAGCACTGGGACCACCATTACTCTAATAAGTCTGACAAATTTTCACCTACCTCAATAGTTTTTGAAAAGTGTTAAGAAACAGGGAAGTAGCTAAGAAAAGTCATAAAAATTGCTACAACTGACTTTTCCAGGGAGAACCATGGCCAGTCAGTGTTGGGATTAGTGGTCCTACAAGGAGTTAAAAGGTGTATTTATTTTTTATAAAATGGCCACTGTGTGTGAAATATGAAAAAATAATCCTTAGGCCTCATGCACACAATGATTGTGTGCATCCGCGTCCGTTCCGTCATTTTTCACAGTTTAGAGGAGGTCCCATTCATTTCTATGGAGCTGTGAAAAAAAAATGATAGTCCTCAGTTTTTTTCTCCGCGTCCGTGATCTGTAATTCCAGTCCGTACAAAAAATATAACCTGTCCTATTCTTGTCAGTGGAAAACGGAGGAAGGACCCATTCAAGTCAATGGGTCCGTCAAAAAAAACTGATGCACAACTGGTATGTCATCCGTGTCTGTTTTTTTCTACAAGATCTTGGTGCAATAAAATTACACTTTTCATTAACCTTTTTTTTAAAAAAAAAAAAAAACACTGTCGTGTGCATGAGGCCTTAGGCTGCTAAAGAATTATATCATCACACCAAATGTTTACAAAAGCTAAATAGGGTCCAAGTTGAGGTGGTATGGTGCCCAGGGGGCCCTACACATTAATTTATATGTTGCACTGGTATTTAGTACGGCTGTCCTACTGTCAGCAACTTTGTGGTTTGAGACTAAACAGAAGCATCACTTTTAATGTGATTTTAGTGTTTTTTAGACCACAGAATAAGTGAAGATATAAATTTGCATAGTCATATCGCCTGAATGCAAAGTAAATATGAAAACTGACAGTTAATCGTCTGTTGGGGGTTAAGGCTGTGACTTTCATTTTTATTTAGGAAATGGCTTACAAGCACAATTTCATATACGTAGGAGTCATTTAGTTGGGTCTTTATGGCACTTACAACTTACATGTTAATGTTTTTTATTCACACTTATTCTCTTGGTCTTCCTCCAGATATTAAAGAAATGTGTATATGTGTGTCTATGTCTATACTTTTGTATTAGTTAAGCCTTAACTCAAGATGTACATTTTTTTAAAGTTACAATATTCATAATTTTTTGATTATTTAGAGCTGTATACTTTTACAAGATTGTTTTTAAACTGTAAATTTTTATTTACTTTTGACAAAAACTAACAGATATAAGAGTAGTAGGGGAAACAAAAGGAGCCCCTCACGAGCAAAAATAACAGAATGGTGCAGATGTATCTATGACTTACTCAACCATGGGGTACAATCATCGTCAAGACCCAGAATAAGGGGAATGGGGAATGGGGTGTGACTACTATACTCCACCCAGGATGCCCAACAACTTTACAAGAGTTTTGAACAAAGATGGCAATTTAACAAGCAATCACAAAAAGAAATGTAACTCCAATAGCAAACCACAGAACTTTCTCTAATTTCCAATTTGTTATAACTTGATCACAAGTTCTGATCTCCAAAAAACATCCTCATCTGAAATTTTGGCACAAAATATTGAACATTCAGAGCATGTTCATTGACCTGTATGGAATTTTTAGGTCAAAGATTGTGTGGTGCGTAAAGGGGTTCTTCAGCTCACAAAATATACTTAACTATGGATATGCAACTTAAGCTAGTTTCACACTAGCGTTAAGGCACTCCAGCAGGCTGTTCTGGCAGGGGAACAGCCTGCCGAATTTCTCTGGATCTGGCATAGCTGGATAGTGCTGCATGCCCGCTGGACCTCCAGATCGGGATTTAGCCGAACAAATATCATTGTGCACAACAGTTTTCGTCTGGCCGAATCCGGGCATTAATGCTAGGGAGCAGTCTGATCCCATTATAGTCAATGGGTCCTGGCGGAGGAAGGCAGTATCCAGCGAGGCTGCATCTGGAGAGCTATAGCAGGCTGTTTCTCTGCTGGCAGCTAATGTGAAACTAGCCTTATTCATGCTCTTCAACTAACAAAGGTGCCCTGATCTCTGTATTAGCAACAATCCCTTGTTCATTAGCTTTAATTTCAGCTTGTGCTATACATAGGATAGCATTTTCTGTATCAATGTGGGTCCTGTGCTGTGTGTGAAGTAGGCCGGATGACTGGCTTATTTCAATAGATAAGCCAGGCCCCTTCACCGTCTATGCGTTCATCTTGATGAGAAAGTAGCTGGCTTAGCCATTACACCCAGCCAGTCAGCCAGACAGCCAGACACTTTCACAAACAGCACTGATGATGTGCTAACACAAGAAATGCTATCCTGTGTTGAAAGGAAAAAACAAAAAAAGAGGGTTAATCAAAATATTTTGGGTCTATACCCAAAATATATGATATAGTGTGGGCACCACAGGCTAGAAGTGAAGCTGGCGCTGACAGCGGGGGACCAGGGCACCTTTTTTAAGTCAAGAGGATTTGAGGCCTATTCGATATTTAAAACCAGGTGACAGTATCTCTTATCTAATCCTAATGATTCGTTAACCACAATTTGAGAAATCACTATATATAAATGTAAATTATTCATGTGACTATAATCTACATTGAATGGATGTATGTTCTCAATAATGTGGTGGCCTACACAATGACATTTAATCCTACTAATTAAAACAGACATAGTGAAGTCTGCTTCATGTTCAAATAGAATCGTTTTTCAATAAAAACCCAAGCTTAGGTTTTATTCTTCTTGCAAGTGGAAAATTATTAAAAAACAAGACAAACCACAAAAGACTCATTGTGCACACAACCCATCTGTATTCGCACCAACATAGCATACCTCCGGGATTAGGCTTCGGAATCTATTTAAAACCTCTTTGCAGCTCAGTAATGATGAATCTACGTTTCCTTCTTTCCGACATTTCTGTATTCTCCGTATGAATAAATATTCCTCAGATAAGTTCATTTCATCTTCAATCTTTGTTGAGATATAAATTTTAAAAATATTAGTCTGTATTCATCACTTCTATGTGTAACTATGCAAATTGATAATATAGCCATAGATGCTAGTACATGATAGTTACTATATTGTTTTACATATATATGGAACTCTTGGATGACTACCTGACACTGAGTGCTCTACCTGAGAGTTTCATCCATATATCACATTAAATGCCATTTATTATTGTTAAGGGGTTGTCCAAGATTTTGAGATAGATGGCCTATCCTCAGGACAAGTCATCAATATCTGATCGGTGAGGATCCTACTGCTAGCACTTCCGCCAATCATCTGTTTAAAGACGCTGCAGTGCTCCAGTGAGTTCTGCGATCTCCTCACAGCATACGAGGCACAATGCCATACATTTTATAGTGGCCATGTTTGGTATTGCAGCTCAGGCCTCTTCACTTGAATGGGACTGAGCTGTGCGTAGGCCATGTAACCAATAAATGTGATGTCACTGGCATAAGGGAGTCGGACCCCAGATACTGATGTTATCGATACTGCTTGTGGATAGGCAATCAAAATAAAAATCTTGGAAAACCCTTTTAAGATGGCCTCTAAAAATGTGTAACTGGACAACATATAGTCCAACAATACTATCTCAAACAATTATTACCACTCATAGGTAAAGAAAGTGAAGTCTAGCATGTAGCCTTTATGAAGTTCGATTGGCTATTGATCAGCTGATCATATCATGAATGATTATTGATGACTTCTTGACAAAGTTGTAAAAAATTTGACAAACTGTTGAAATCATTTGACAAATTAAAGTAAATAATGGTCCAGAATCACGGGAAATAGCAATTAATGGTCAATATCTATCTCTTTCAAATCTATTGCCAGCTTGCCAGTAACAAAACACTATTGTTTGCATCTGACTTGAAAACTGATCTGGAGATTGACAAAAAGGAGCCCACAGCATAACCATATTTGATCTATCTCAGATTAATTAAGCTTAAAAGGGTTCTCCAGGAATTAAGAAAATAAAAATACTTAAATATTATTTTATTATAAATATATTCTCAAATACCTTTCATTAGTTATAATGACTATTAGTTATTTGTATGGGGAGCAATAATAAGGGGAAACAAAATGGCTGCTGTCCCATTAGTTCACACAAAACCTGTCCTGATCACACATGAGAACAAGTTACTTTACAACACTGAGGTAAAGAGCTTCCTCATCCTCCTCTCTGCTTGTCAGGGATTAAGATCTTGAATACAGATGATAAGAACTTTAGCTGAATCTGGGGAATTTAGTTCATGAAGAGACATAAAGTACAGAGAGGACGGCCAGGACAGGCTGTCGTAATGGAGACTGTAAACAAGTGCTGCTGCTCATTAGCCACACCTCGCCCTCCTCTCATGTCTCCTCATCCTCTCCATTCCTACAGAGATTCACCTGTATTCAGGATCATGATTCCTGACAAGTAGAGCAGAGAGGAAGAGGAGGCAGAACTATGGCTCATTGTGGTGAAATAACTTGTCCTTCTGTGTGATTAGGACAGGTTTTGTGTGTACTGATAGGATGGCGGCCATTTTATTTCTCTTAATGATTGCTTCCTAGACAAAACAAGCCATTCTAAGTAATGAAAGGTGTTTGGGTAATATATTTATTATAAAATAATATTTAAGTATTTTAATGTTTTTAATTTCTGGAGAACCCCTTTAAAAAGTAAATCCAAGGCTTGCAACAAACAGGAGAACATGAGAAAACATGCATCTCTAACTCAATTTATAAAAGCTTCAACTTTTAAAAATGCTTCACTGCTCTCCATTTTTTTTTTAAAAAGCGGGTAGAGCTTAGTGGAGGGGACGTGGCCACTACAAGCCCAACACGTTAACAATAATATATGTGTAAATGTTAACTAAAATCTCCCTTTAATGATTTCCTTGGGTGCAGATTGACAATATACCTCACCAGCAATTTTTCCATTGATGTGTTACACTTGCTTGCAGGCAGGTAGCCAGCCACCCAGCCCCTTGGGAATACCTACTCTGCTTAGGAGTCCTCTACCTGACTCTACCTGACTCCATGTATAGCAAATTCATCTATGGAGTGACTGCTATTTCCATATATAGAGTCATCCCTGGGGGTATCCCCAAATGCTGTTAGCATTCTGATAGAGTATGGGGATACCCTTGTATATTTAAAATTAATTCAGTCTCTCCTTTTAAATTGTTACTACAGGGGGGACTTGTACTCATGACTTTCTGTATGGGAGACTGATACCAGTGTTCTACAGAGAACACTGTTATTAATGGATGGAATTTCAGGCGTATTCATGTACAATATGCTGGTATCTACAGATATCTCTCTGCATACCAGGATATTGGAATAACAGAAAAGGACTAATTCATTTATTAATAAAAAAAAAAATTATTGAGTAAAATAAATTACAATACACAGCGGTGTTCTCAAGCACTATTATAATGCTAAAGGCCCTAGTTATATGGGGAAATGACCTTTATTTTAAGCCCTTTCCGACCTCCGCCATACATGTACAGTGGAAGTCGGGACTTTAAACATGGTGCCATCTCAGAAGCTGAGGCATTATCTGCAATTTGTAATAACGCTATTCATGGACATTTAACTCCTCACATTATCTGGTCAATTGCGACTATGGCATCAGAGGCATCATGGAGATCTTTGAATCTGTGGCCCGAATGGATCTCTTGTGTCGAGTTCAAAGGAGCTTTTCAGTTGCTATAGCAGCGTTGGGCCTTTTCAAGACTCCAAGGCCCGTCACAGCGCTATTCCTATGGAGGCCTGCCTGTATTGGCCTAGGGACACAGTAAGGTTCTATTCACATGTTCACAATATGGGTCCAGACCGATTCATTTTCAATGGGGCTGAGAAAGATGCGGACAGCACACTGTGTGCTGTCCGCATCCTCACTTACATTTCGCAGCCCCGCAAAAAAATAGAACATGTCCTATTCTTGTCTGCAGCCACGGGCAAGAAAAGGCATTTCTATTATAGTGCTGGCCATGTGCGGTCTGCAAAATGCGGAACGCACATGGCCGGTGTCCATGTTTTGCGAATCTGCAATTTGCAGACATGTGAATTAACCCTTATAACCGGTGAATTAACCATCTATAGGTTGCAATGGTAAATTATTGCAGTCTCTGGCAGAACAAATGAGATGACCGCATGTTAAAAGTCCCCTAGGGGACTTAAAATAAGTGAAAAAAGTTTTTAAATCTATAAAAATGTATACAATTCAAATCAGCCCCTTTCTCCATATTAAAAACAAGTAAACAATAAAAAATTAAGTTCATGGTTGCACATGAATTGCCCATGTCATTAAAATCTAAACACATTTATTTCATACACTGTAATGGAAAAAGAAATGACAATTCAGGATTCTCCATTTCTTTTGTCTCTTCATCTTCCAAAAAATGGAAAAAAAAAGTGATCAAAAAGGCATACACATTCCAAAATGGTATCAATAAAAACCAATAGTTTGGCTCTGCCTTCAACATGGAGCCACTTCTAGGTTTTTACCAGGGCCACTTTGAGTTCCCAATCTGCCTCTGGATTTCCTTGAACATTATCTCTGATTTTACATGGGTAAACTTATTGCATAATTATAACTTAAAGGGGTTGGCCACTTTCTGGCTACTGTTGACCAATGTGTATGCAAGATGACTATATGGCATTTACTAATATAGTCTTTGGTAATATTCTGTGCCATTTTCTACAATAAATAAACCATGTCTCCATGTGTGGCAGATCTTCTGTGTCGTCCTCATAGACGTCCTGTCCATAAGGTGGTCACTGATGGAGGGTCATGTGACCAGACACATGACTCAGCCTCTTCCATTCAAACATACTGCACCTGCACTAATCTTCCAACAGTGAAAATGGCAGGAGTAGTGTATTTTCATTAAGGAAACTGAGTGATTTGCCTGTTTACATCACTCTCCATCAGCAGCAATCTTATGGACATGACCTCCACGTGGACAGCACAAAAGTTCTGGCGAACAAGGGGGCATTACACCTATATAATCATTCACAGGGTACCGATTAGTTCAAAATATCAAATCTTTAAAAAACAATTAAAAAGCAGCCAACAACAGACACTAAAAGAGGAACCTGTATACATACATATGAGCAATAATATGAAGGATGTGGTACAACCAGATATAGACTTCATCTCAATAAGTGCATCATCAATAGTAAAACTTAGAACTCCATCTAAGAGATGAGAAAATCAATGAACATACAGACTTTTTAGGCTACTTTCACACTTGCGTTCGGAGCGGATCCGTCTGGTATCTGCACAGACGGATCCGCACCTATAATGGAAACGCTTAGATCCGTTCAGAACGGATCCGTTTGCATTACCATGAACAAAAAAAAATAAAATTTTTTATTTTTATTTATTTTTGTTCGTGATAGTGCAAACGGATCCGTTTTGACTTTACATTGAAAGTCAATGGGGGACGGATCCGTTTGAAGATAGAGCCATATTGTGTCAACTTCAAACGGATCCGTCCCCATTGACTTACATTGTAAGTCTGGACGGATCCGTTTGCCTCCGCACGGCCAGGCGGGCACCCGAACGCTGCAAGCAGCGTTCAGGTGTCCGCCTGCTGAGCGGAGCGGAGGACAGACGGAGCCAGACTGATGCATTCTGAGCGGATCCGCATCCACTCAGAATGCATTAGGGCTGGACGGATCCGTTCGGGGCCGCCTGTGAGAGCCTTCAAACGGAACTCACAAGTGGACACCCGAACGCTAGTGTGAAAGTAGCCTTAGTTGCTTTTTTATATTTAATTTAAAAAAGCGTTGACATTTTGAAATAATTGGTATCCTGTGAATGATTATATAGGTATATTGTTGATACCTTTCACTAGGTACATATTCCAATATTTGGTGGCCCAATTCGTGTTGGTTTGGTGTTGATATGAACAAGGTGGCATATCTTTATAAAATATAATAAATTGAGCTGAATAGCTACAAAGGCTTTATTAGGAAATGTCATATAATTGTCTTATATACACATTTATCAACAAAAAACAGAAAAACCTCAAACCCTTTAAAGTGTGATTTCTGTGTTTAAACAAAGCAGTCACCAAAATCTAATTTTTATATATGTACATGCATCTATAGAGTATCTATCTATCTATCTATCTATCTATCTATCTATCTATCTATCTATCTATCTATCTATCTATCCTGTCTACATATTCTAATATAAATCTATGTTCAAGATATTAGATTGATTGGTAGATAGGTAAGAATTTTATATTACTTACACATGTTTTGCAATTGAATTCAAATATTAGATGCATTTAAAAATTATCCTGAATCGGATTGTCTTATAACTAGATTTTGGAGAATTAGAATTCACGCAATTTAATTGGTTTCCTCTTACTGCTAATGAGGTTTCGCGTGAAGCAGTAGATGAGATTAAGGAGTCTCGTTAAACACCATTCTATGTCCTATAATTGTCCTCTAAAACAAAAGTCAAGAGCTGCAAAGCACTTCTCCTTAATTGGTATATGTTTTATAAAACATTTAGCAAAACTACCATATGTTCACTAACATTTAATGCAATGTAATGTAATATGGTCAAATTTAATTACAGTTAAAGCTTAACTCTACTTAAAGGGAACCTGTCACTGGGATTTTGTGTATAGAGCTGAGGACATGGGTTGCTAGATGGCCGCTAGCACATCCGCAATACCCAGTCCCCATAGCTCTGTGTGCTTTTATTGTGTAAAAAAAACTATTTGATACATATGCAAATTAACCTGAGATGAGTCCTGTATGTGAGATGAGTCAGAGACAGGACTCATCTCAGGTTAATTTGCATATGTATCAAATTGTTTTTTTTACACAATAAAAGCACACAGAGCTATGGGGACTGGGTATTGCAAATGTGCTAGCGGCCATCTAGAAACCTATGTCCTCAGCTCTATACCCAAAATCCCGATGACAGGTTCCCTTTAAGACTGGAAATTCCAGTGAGATTCTATTTGATAGTAATAGGGGGTCTAGGAAGCTAAGATATAGGGTGTTTTTGGTAGGTTTCTCACACTGGTCACCAATAATTTTCACTCTTGGACAAACAAAAAAGAGGCTCAACATGTGAAATACTTAATTCTGATTCAAAATCTCTGGTGACCACCAGTGTGAAGAACGCATATCCAAGCTTCCTGGACACCTGTGATTATGATGCCAGTGGTCAGTAGAATAGTAAGCTAAACTGCAGTCATTTTTTTGAAAAATGGTGTCACAGCACACATTGGTATTTTTTTTTTTTATAGATCAAATCTATCTTACTTCAAGTAAAAAGAGAAGATTAGAGCTCTGGAATTTCCAGGATTAAATCACATTACGTTTATTATTGGTGAAATTCCGACATTCTTGCGTATAAAACACTTGTAATAATGAGAAATCACCCAACAATTTCCAAATAAAAAATAAATATAAAATAAATGAGCTCTATGTTCTCAGCACGTTCCTGTTATCATATTTATTCATACATTTATGTAGGTCAGTGTAGCCATTAAAATCGCCAAAAAGTTTAAATTTTCTTAACTTACCTTATCTATTTTCGTGTGGAAGTATACCCCAAAAATACAGATCCCAACAACCTGCGCAAGCACCGAAAGAGTAAAAATCCATACAGAAATTTTCATAATGGATGAGGGTGACTTTAGACCCCGGGATGGGTCTGCTGGAGGGCTTTGATTGTAAGAGTTGATCATTGTGCAGCATATGAATGATGTCTTTGTCAGGCAGCTCGATAAAGAGTATGGCATTAAAGTCACTGCACGTTTAAGATGACAGGTAGAACTCAGTTTTGAGACCTACACACTTCCTGGAATATTTATTGAGCAGCTTGCAGTATGATGCATGGTGTACTGATTTCACATTACAACATTTCACTCAGATTTCACGCTTTCTCAAAGCGCATGTTCCACTGACATTTTGTTCCTGTGGAAAGTAGTGGTTCTGTGAATATTTCAAATATCCAAATACTCCACTTAGTCGACTTTCCATGAAAGAATCTGAAATAATTTCTTTCATCCCCATTGACAGGTTCAGCTCTCAACGCAATTATTATTATTATTTTTTAATCTGTATGAACATGGGTCTTATTAGATAGGACATATCATGTCATATATGTCTTTAGAAAAATTATACTGGGCTGAGGACTTTAGAACATTTCTGACTTGGGAGTTGGTTAAAAGGAATTTAAAACCTCTGGAACTTCATCCAACTTAGTTGTAGAGGGGGATGGGGGGGGGTTCTGGTGGCTCTTTCTCAGGCTAGAATGCAGCTACAGACACATTTTTAGTTTTGTTTTAAAGCTGTATAGTAGGGAACTTCCGAGAGCTCTTTCTTAGGCAAGAATGCAGCTACAGACAGGGCCGGCTCTATAATAAGGCAGACCAAGCTGCTGCTTGAGGGCGCAGAGAAGGGGGTGCAGCACCAGAGCAGATTTTTATTTATTTATTTTTAAATACATAACTTGCGGACTTGCCCGGCCACCCGCCCCAGCCTGCAGGTGTGCCGTGCGGCGCCAGCCCTCACCTCCTCACAGAGCGGCATGCAGGCTCAGCAGCAGCATGGCACCGGCATCACAGACAGTCACAGGGTCAGGGGGTGTGACTGCTGAGTGGCGCTGCGGCAGCAGGCAGCAGCAATTGGTGTAGACTGGGGAGCGGAGGTCTGGAGACTAGAGGCGGAGCTGTTGATGGCGAGTAACTGTGTGTGAGTGAGTCTGTGAGACATCAGACAGTGAAAGACTCACACAGCCAGTCCCAGACCAGACTATCCAGATTGCCGTAGATGGCACAGACAGGTAGGTAGGTCAAGGTGATCTCATTGAGTGCAGGCTGCGCAGAAACAGAAGAACATTAATGGGGGTGGGGTCAGGGTGAGGCGGGTGACATTACGATGTGACATGAAGTGAGAGGTCAGAACTGATGCATGCCTGCGATCTAGATTACTTGAAGTCAAAATATTATTCATAAAGGGGTAATCCTAAAACATAACATTTATTAATAATGCAGATAAAATATATAATGTCCAAAATCTAGTGTGCAAAGACAAAACATTGGGATAAAGAGTAGTAGACCCCAATTAGTACAATCATTAATATCATTAATATCCCAAATGAAAAAATTATTCAATAAATTAAGTGCACGGCGGCACTAGTAACCAGCAAGTCCTACCGGTACCAAGGGACGGTCACCAGATCCTTCACCAAAAGCTGAATTCGTATTGTGTCCATCTAAAGATGATGTCCAGTCAACAAAAAGATGGCAGTAATACACAGCTATGTAGGGTCCCTGTTCAAGCCCTATGGCCAACTAGCCATTGAGCCCTGATACTAGATGATGAGTAGCAGCCTGACCACAGGGCACTCGTCCTAATAAGGAAGACCCCGTCCGGAACCTGTCCCTTGGTCTAAAAATCTATATGTCCCTAAATGTACATGAAACACTCCCTACACGCATGTTTCACTGCCAGAATAAAAAGCAGTTCATCAGGGGAGATGGAGAAAGTGCTAGGGATCAATCCTTAAATTAATCATAAATCCCAAACAGCAAGTTGACAGTGATAAGTCAGCTGGTCAGGAGGTGTGCCAAGATAGTGGAACCCTCCAGGGGCAACCTCAAAGTTAGGAATTAAAAGGTGGTGCAGAATAAAGATGAGTATGCCTGCACATGGGACGCCAACTAAACTGGCACTCCCACCTTATTTAAGTAGTTACCTGATTCCCGCTGCCGCCACCTACGATGCCAGTGGCCAATGAGTGCACCCGCCTGCCCGCATGTCAGCGCGGCGCTTGCGCTCATTACAAGTCCAGAACGAGGTATGGAGCGCAAGGAAGTGCCTGAACAAACTTAGCACTAGGTCCCACAAGATCGCGTTAGCCGGCCAGAACGACCGCGGCATTAGAAGCAATCCACAATACCCCTTCCTCCTATATACTCGCAGGTGGTGAGACTATCAGACCTCAAATCACCACCAGAGTACACCGGCCCACAATCGGGGGTATTAAAGAAAGGTATTAAGAAAGGTATTAAAAGCCATTTATCATAATAAAAGACTAAATAGACGCCTGGATAATGGTCCAACAACAGAAACGTTGGCCATTGGCATTAGTAACTAAATATTATAATAGTCTTCCATCAGAAGGTAAGTTTATGGTGGCAAAGTGATAAGGTGAACAAGTCATAAATGATAACAATATAAGCTGTCCATAGTCATTAATGAGGAAAGACCCTCACTAATAAAGGGGAAAGATATAACCCTAAACAATATGTAGCAGGTTATAAAGACAAGGGCATTGAGAGGCTGATCATAGCTAATCTAGGAAAGGACGAGACCCTCGGCTCATGTTACAGTCATGATAGTAGTAACTAGGGGCAACTGCTGATTCACAAGAAACAACTGTAGTTCAGTTGTTCATTAAGACCTGTCGGTGTAACTGTCCGTAGGAGAAAGATCCAGCGTGCCTCGCGCTCTAATACAATCTTGTCCCAGTCTCCCCCAAGTTTGGGGGGGCTAACGGCTTCAATACCCATGACTTTAATGACCCTAGGGTCTCCTTGGTGGAGTTCACATACATGACGAGCAACCACAGTGTCTTGTCGCTTCTCTATGCCCAGAAGATGTTCTCCTACACATCGGCGAAGCTCCCGTTTCCTTTTTCCTATATACTCCTTTTGACAGATACACGTGATTTTATATATGACACCTGCAGTCCTACACGGGATGAAGTCTCTAATACTGAAGCTGCGTTTAAGATTACTACTGATAAAGGTCTTGCCTGTAGTAATACTATCACAGGCCACACAGGCACTGCATTTGAAACAACCCATAGGGCAATGACTAAGCCAGGTGTTTGGTGTAACAAGTGGAGAAAAGTGACTGTGCACTAGTAGATCCTTGAGGCTCTGGCCCCTCCTAAAAGTCACCTGTGGATACTCGTGTAGAACATCACGAACATCCGGGTCCATTAGAAGGATAGGCCAGTGTCACCCAAGGATCTCTCGTGATTCATTAGTAGAACCATCAAATGTGGTAATGAATCCTATCTTCCTATCTCCTTCCTGCTTTTTTGGTGGTATCAGAAGTGTATCTCTAGGGGTATTAGTTGCCTTCTGGAAGGCCTTTTTCAAAACTTGATCTGGGTAGCTCCTAGCCCGAAATCTTCGTCGGAGATCTGCAGCCTGATGTCTAAATTCTTGCTCCTCTGAGCAGTTCCTCTGAAAGCGTAAGTACTGCCCATAGGGGATTCCTATCTTCAATGGCAATGGGTGACTGCTTTGCCAGTGAAGGACCAAATTAGTAGCTGTTGTTTTCCGAAAAATGTTTGTGGAGAGCTCCCCCCCGCCCTTCTTAGATATACATACATCCAAGAAGGGAAGTGATTTGTCATCAACCTCATAGATGAAACAGAGGCCGATGGTATTGTCATTGAGAGATTCCACAAAAAGTTTGAAGGCTGATTCACTGGCGTTCCAAATGATGAGGATATCATCGATGTACTGGGCCCATAATGTTATGGGCCCGGTCATCGAATCACCCTCACGAAAGACGGTGGTAGCCTCCCACCAGCCCAGGAGCAGGTTTGCATAAGACGGTGCACAGAAACAACCCATGGTCGTACCCCTGAGCTGGTGGTACAGGCGCCCGTCAAACATAAAGAAATTATGAGTGAGCAAAAACCTGAGTAATTGGAGAACAAATTCATTATGCGCCATGAACTGTTGCCCACACATACTCAGGTAATAGCCCACTGCCCTAAGTCCTGCCTCGTGTGGTATGGAGGAATAAAGAGCCTCCACATCCACACTGGCTAGGAGAGAACTGTCATCAATAGATATCCTGTCTACCCGTTTTAGAAGATCCATGGTATCGCGGGTAAAGGACGGGAGTGCAGTAACAAATGGCATTAATATCTGGTCAATGTAGACCCCCAGGTTCTGTCCTATACTCCCAATATCGGCCACGATTGGTCTCCCTTTGAGTGGTCTTGTGGACTTTAGGGAGACTATAAAACGTGGCCGTTACTGGATGATTGGGGTACAGGAAATCAAATTCCTCTTGGGAAATAAGATTTTTAGCTCTGCCTGCAGACAAGATATCCCTAAGCTCAACTAGATAAGTTGCTGTGGGATTCGAGGTCAGCATCTGATACCTGTTCCTATCTTTCAATATCTGTTCACACATGGACTGATAGCCTTGTCGATTCATGATCACTGTGTTTCCACCCTTGTTGGATGGCTTTATTACAATGTCCTTATCATCTCACATGAATGGAGGGGGACAACAAGACCTTTGGAAAAATGTCTGAGTAGTCTTTCTTGTTTGGCCCGCAGGGAGAAATATATGTGGCATGGGGGGGGGGGGGGTGAAATGGACATGATGGAGGGGGGAGAAATGTGACAACATGGATGGAGGGGGAGAAATGTGGCAACATGGATGGAGGGGGGAGAGAAATGTGGCAACATGGATGGAGGGAGGAGAAATGTGACAACATGGATGGAGAAATGTGACAACATGGATGGAGAAATGTGACAACATAGATGGAGAAATGTGGCAACATGGATGGAGAAATGTGGCAACATGGATGGAGGGGGGAGAAATGTGGCAACATGGATGGAGGGGGGAGAAATGTGACAACATGGATGGAGGGGGGAGAAATGTGACAACATGGATGGAGGGGGGAGAAATGTGACAACATGAATGGAGGGGGAGAGAAATGTGGCAATATGGATGGAGGGGGGGAGAAATGTGGCAACATGGATGAAGGGAGGAGAAATGTGGCAACATGGATGAAGGGAGGAGAAATGTGGCAACATGGATGGAGGGGAAGAAATGTGGCAACATGGATGGAGGGGGAGAAATGTGGCAACATGGATGGAGGGGAAGAAATGTGGCAACATGGATGGAGGGGGAGAAATGTGAGGGCTGATGTGACATAGGTGATTTGACATGAAGGGGGAGAAATGTGACATGGAGGGGGAGAAGTGTGACATGGAGGGGGAGAAGTGTGACATGGAGGGGGAGAAGTGTGACATGGAGGGCTGATGTGACATAGGTGATTTGACATGGAGGGGGGAAAATGTGACATGGAGGGCTGATGGATGACATGGGGGGCTGATGGCTGACATGGGGCCTAATGGCTGACATGGGGGCATAATGGCTGACATGGGGGGCTTATGGCTGTAATGGAAAATAATTTTTTCTTATTATCCTCTAAAACCTAGGTGTATCTTATGGGCCGAAAAATACGGTCCTCAAACCAGCAATTGTCTGAAGCAGAGCAAAGATACCAGGACCACACAGAGAAGAAGCCAGCTGATGCAGACGGGACCAGGGCCAGATGACCTGCAAGGGGGGGGGGGGGGCGCCAAAATGTAGCTTCGCTTGAGTTGCTAAAAATCCTTGCACCGGCCCTGGCTACAGACACATTCTTGGTCTTCTTTCAAATCTAAAAACGTGGCTCTTGACAAAATCTAGCCTCAAATGAAGCAGGAGGATGTTGGAGTTAAAGGGGTTCTGCACTTTTATTTAACTGATGATCTATCCTCTGGATAGATCATCAGCTTCTGATCGGCGGGGGTCCGACACCCGGGCACTGAGGAAGGGGCCATTCAGAGAACCCCGAAACGCGTATGGTTTAATACCTCGTACCGGCATGCTGGGACAGTAGCTCCCCTGGACTCCAAGATTGAATAGCTGTGACCAAGAGGAACGAGCACCTGAGAAACAGCCACAAACATCGTTCTGTGAGCGGATATTCGGATGACTTTGTACCCACAGCATATCTTTTCTAGGTCCGGACACAGGACAAGGATACACCGGCCAGGTAAAGCAACAAAGTTGCTCGAATAGGTGGGACGCCACCTTAGTGCACAGTCACACTTTGCCATTACTGAATAAGACCGGAGATTGTTCATAAGACTTCTCATAATATTTGGAATTGCGTTTTTTCTTAAGACTGAAATAAGGGCTGCGACTGTTTAAATTTAAACCGAAACCGCCTAGACTGTTTCAAGCTGCATCTTTATTCCCAAACTGAATTAAGGGTTGCGGTTTTTCAAAATCAAACCGCTTGGATCTCTGCGTAGACCTCTGTTCAGATTGATCTTTATTAGATTGAAATAAGGACTGCGGTCTTTCAAATTTAAGCTGCTGAAACTATTGGATATATATTGCTGCTATTGATTAATGGTTTTCCTTATGTGAATTTGTATGATGTTATTTTATATTTTATGATATTTTATTATATCGATATATTTTATTCTTTATTAAATTTTGATCAATACTCCATACTTGAGTGCCTGGTTTAATCTTGGTATTTAACTATATACTATAGCTGTATCAGAATTACAGCAAAGGCCCATCACTTGAATGGATATTTGGTACCATTCCCAACATTGCGCTAGGTCTATTTTGACTGTCTGCAGTAATAACTTGCCCCATATTGTGCCATGTCATTGGTCACGTGATACGGGGCACGTCACCTTTGTAGCCAGTCATTGACTGCAATAGTATCAAAGTGTATACAGGGAGTGCAGAATTATTAGGCAAGTTGTATTTTTGAGGATTAATTTTATTATTGAACAACAACCATGTTCTCAATGAACCCAAAAAACTCATTAATATCAAAGCTGAATATTTTTGGAAGTAGTTTTTAGTTTGTTTTTAGTTTTAGCTATTTTAGGGGGATATCTGTGTGTGCAGGTGACTATTACTGTGCATAATTATTAGGCAACTTAACAAAAAACAAATATATACCCATTTCAATTATTTATTTTTACCAGTGAAACCAATATAACATCTCAACATTCACAAATATACATTTCTGACATTCAAAAACAAAACAAAAACAAATCAGTCTTTGCAAGGACACTCAAAAGCCTGCCATCCATGGATTCTGTCAGTGTTTTGATCTGTTCACCATCAACATTGCGTGCAGCAGCAACCACAGCCTCCCAGACACTGTTCAGAGAGGTGTACTGTTTTCCCTCCTTGTAAATCTCACATTTGATGATGGACCACAGGTTCTCAATGGGGTTCAGATCAGGTGAACAAGGAGGCCATGTCATTAGATTTTCTTCTTTTATACCCTTTCTTGCCAGCCACGTTGTGGAGTACTTGGACGCGTGTGATGGAGCATTGTCCTGCATGAAAATCATGTTTTTCTTGAAGGATGCAGACTTCTTCCTGTACCACTGCTTGAAGAAGGTGTCTTCCAGAAACTGGCAGTAGGACTGGGAGTTGAGCTTGACTCCATCCTCAACCCGAAAAGGCCCCACAAGCTCATCTTTGATGATACCAGCCCAAACCAGTACTCCACCTCCACCTTGCTGGGGTCTGAGTCGGACTGGAGCTCTCTGCCCTTTACCAATCCAGCCACGGGCCCATCCATCTGGCCCATCAAGACTCACTCTCATTTCATCAGTCCATAAAACCTTAGAAAAATCAGTCTTGAGATATTTCTTGGCCCAGTCTTGACGTTTCAGCTTGTGTGTCTTGTTCAGTGGTGGTCGTCTTTCAGCCTTTCTTACCTTGGCCATGTCTGAGTATTGCACACCTTGTGCTTTTGGGCACTCCAGTGATGTTGCAGCTCTGAAATATGGCCAAACTGGTGGCAAGTGGCATCTTGGCAGCTGCACGCTTGACTTTTCTCAGTTCATGGGCAGTTATTTTGCGCCTTGGTTTTTCCACATGCTTCTTGCGACCCTGTTGACTATTTTGAATGAAACGCTTGATTGTTCGATGATCACGATTCAGAAGCTTTGCAATTTTAAGAGTGCTGCATCCATCTGCAAGACATCTCACTATTTTTGCCTTTTCTGAGCCTGTCAAGTCCTTCTTTTGACCCATTTTGCCAAAGGAAAGGAAGTTGCCTAATAATTATGCACACCTGATATAGGGTGTTGATGTCATTAGACCACACCCCTTCTCATTACAGGGATGCACATCACCTAATATGCTTAATTGGTAGTAGGCTTTCGAGCCTATACAGCTTGGAGTAAGACAACATGCATAAAGAGGATGATGTGGTCAAAATACTCATTTGCCTAATAATTCTGCACTCCCTGTATTGACAGTGGGAAACTTGCTTCCCTGTGCAGGTCTGGCCCTAGGAGCAGGGGTCTTCCCAAAGGTGAACAATCCCTTTAAAGACATATGCAGGGTGAACAAGTTGTGTCCAAGGCAAGGGTTTCAGACTGTACCCCTTCAACCAAACACTCAAGGTCATTTATCAAACTGGTGTAAAGTAGAACTGGCTTAGTTGCCCATAGCAACCAACAAGATTCCACCTTTTTATTTTTGACAGCTTCTTTGGAAAATGAGAGGTGGAATCTGATTTGTAACTATGGGCAACTAAGGTTACTTTCACTCTAGCGTTTTGCTGGATCCAGCAGGGTTCAGTAAAAACACTTTCGTTACTGATAATACAACCATTTGCATCCGTTATGAAAGGATCCGATTGTATTATCTTTAACATTGCCAAGACACATCTGTCATGAACTACACTGAAAGTCAATGGGGGACAGATCCGTTTTCTATTGTGTCAGATAGTGTCAGAGAAAACGGATCCGTCCCTATTGACTTGCACTGTGGGTTATGACAGATCTGTCTTGCTCCCCATCCCATGAAGGAAAGAAAGCTGCAGCTTGCTGCGGTTTGCACTCCGGTATGAGAACGCAACCAAATGGAATGGAATGCATTTTGGAGCAATCCATTCTGTTCAGTTACGTTTTGTCCCCATTAACAATCAATGGGGACAAAATGGATGATATTATATTATATTTTATAGATATACCATCATTCATGAATAATGGGAAATATTTTTAAACTCAGAGAATGGCATTTTCCTGAAGTGATACTGCAGATTCAATGGCTTAACATTTTGTAATAAGGGCTGCAGTAAACACTAATGTTTTATATTGGTAGAGGGAGTGTGCAGATGATTAGATATTTGCCTAGAAATAGGAATATCTAGCGGGAATCACCTGTTACGATTTCCATAAATTAACCCAGAGTCTTCATAACTATATATTATATATTTATTGGTCCTTTCTTACACATAGAATTTGACAGAATTTCATGACAACTACAACACAACCATCTAATGTATTCCTTTAGTGTCATGAATTTTGTATATTCCGTATATCCTGACCTCAATAATGTAAATTCTCTATATTACTTTAGTGAACCAGCGGGTGTGAACCCACTGCGCCACGTGTCCTACCTCCTCTAAGGGTGTTGTCTAAGTGAACCTCTTGATCTTCACAGTACCCCTGATGGTGGGGATAGACTTTCCTGAGGGAAACACGAGGCAGCTGGTCCAGGTACCAGGAGGTACCTGAGAAAGGTACCAGAGGTGCAGGACCGAAAGATGAGGCAAAGGCGTAGTCAGACAGGCAAAAAGTCAGGGCAGGCGGCACAGGAACAGGTCAGGCAATCTGGGTCGGCAACAGGACAGTCAAGACAAGCTGGTAGGGATCTAACAGGTAGCTGTTATGAGTCAGGAACACAGGAACAAAAGCGGAAATCAGAAACCTTAGCAGGACACAAGGACCTTGACACTGGAAAGGGGGCTGAGTCACTTATATATGTGCAGGAGGGTTATGATTGGTCAGTGAGGTCACATGACCTAACCCATAAAGCCCAGGAAGTGACACATGCCTGACCTTAAGGAAGTGCTGCAGGAAACAAGCAGCAAGCATGCTGTGGCCAGGGCTGAGGGGAAACTGTGGAGCGGATCCCAGAACAACAGTACCTACACAGACAGAGCCCAGGACTGCAGCGGTGAATGGGAAGCACTGGCCGCAGATCACCACTGAACACAGCGCCCAGAAATGCTGGCGGTAAGCAGGGGAACAGCGGCGCACAGCAGCCGCTGTTACAATTACACTTCTATGTGGATTGAATGCTTATATATACTTATTGGCTTGTCACTCTGGGGCTGTGTGTGAAACATGCTATTGCAGAGGATTCAATTATGTAAACATATTTTTTAGGTTTCAGGTGTTTTGGATAGTCATACTGAAGCTTATTTCGATCCCATTGAAGGGTTTTATCCAATTATTGTTTATAGTTTTATCCATATTAATATATGGAAGTACCTCTTCATATTTAAAGGGTTAATCTGGGCAAGTATTGGATTTGCTAAATATTTGCAATGTGAACACTTAAGGATAGACTTAGAAAAGCTTTAATGTAACTTTTATGATATACAAAAGTCACAAATGTTGGCACCTGCTATATTCGTGCCATAATGTTCAACTTTTTGCCCTTCTTTCCCCTTTTCTGAAGTGATGGGAATATGGGTGGAGATTAGAGGGATGGGCAGGGCCTCTCATAGCTCACTGGATTTCCTATCATTTGCACCAGAAACTGCTGTAAATTAAAGCTCAAGTCTACATCAGCCCCTAGCTGGTTTAGATGTGAATTTCTGTAGAATGGAGGGATAAAAATGCCCTTAATTTATTAAGAGACATGCCTTTTTAATTAAGGGGTTCTCCAGGAAATGATAATAATCACCTACCATCTTGTGACATGGCTTAAAATTATCCCAGTGAAATCTGCTCTTTCCTTTCTGCACCCTGCCACATGCCCATACAGCAGTTTACGACCACATATGGGGTGTTTCTGTAAACTGCAGAATCAGGGTAATAAATATTGAGGTTTGTTTGGCTGCCAACCCTTGCTGTGTTACAGATAGAATGGATTAAAATGGAAAATCTTCAAAAAAAAATGTACCATTTTAAAATTTCACATCCATTTTCCTTTAAATCTTATGGAACATCTAAAGGGTTAATAAAGTTTATAACATCAGTTTTGAATAAGTTGAGGAATTTAGTTTCTAAAATGGGGTCATTTATGAGTGGTTTCTACCATGTAAGCCCAACAAAGTGACTTCATAACTGAACTGGTCCTTAAAAAAGTGAGTTTCTTAAATTTTCTTAAAATTTTCTTAAAAAATTCTAAGCATTCTAACATCCTAAAAAAAAATACATAATTTACAAAATGATGCAAACATGTGGACTTATGGGAAAGTAAACATATAGGAAATATAAAGTAATAACTATTTCATGAGGTATAACTATCTGCCTTAAAAGCAGAGAAATTAAAATATAGGGAGCTGTTGGCCCATCTGAGACATTGATGGCATATCACTGGCTATTTTTGAAGTCCTATAGAAGTGAATAGAGCACACACCACACATGCACGTCCACCATTCCTTCACTGCTATGGGACTGCCAGAAATAGACAAGCGAGCACTTGGTTATTTGATGAACTCTCAAAGTGGTGAATTAGAGGGTGGCCACTCTTTGTGCACCCTCTTTTACTTTGGGGCCTGTTCTGGAGATAGGAGTGGATTCCAGACATGGTACCTGTACCTATCTAATATTCATGGCATATCCTAGTGATATGCCATCAATGTCTGAGATGAGACAAACCTTTAAAGGCTATGTACACCTTTGGGGTAAAAAAAAAAATATATTATTGCATTGTACTCATTTTGAGCTAAAAAAAAAATCCTTTTTTAAATTGGTCTTAAAAATGTGGAGCCTTTTTCTCTGTACAGGGCTGAGTTGATCTAGTAACAGGATCTACATTTTCTCTCTTTTCTGTCAGCCATCTGACCTGACGGGCTCCTTATATTTGCTCTCTGAATTATGAACACCCATTATAGCTCAGTTCTTAACTTACTGGTAAGAATGTGGCTTAAATAAGTGTTCATGACCTCTTTGTAATTTAGAGATAAGGTTTATTAGATGACCGGCACAAAGTAAAAGTGAAAGTACCAGTCACACAGCTAGACAAACAGTTAACCCTTTTTTGACAAAACACCTCAATATTGTTAATAAAGACCAATTGCAAAAAAAAATTTTTAGCCCAAAATGTGTAGAATGCAATCAGAAAAAAATTGCCTTCGAATATGTGCATAGCCTTTAAGTTTACAGTATGTCCAGCCCCCTAGCAAGTTTTTGCCAGTCTTGAACAATCTATTTAAGTGGTCAAGGCAGAGGTGGACTAGCCATAGACCCTATAGGGAAATTTCCCAGTGAGCCGCCCGATTGCTCCTCATGGGTGCTGGCAAGGTACACAATGATCTGATACTCCCTGCATTAATTAATGCTAGGAGTATCAGGTACTTATGTACCTGTCAGCCACAGGAGCATTCTTGAATTCAACTGTAAGAGGGTGATACATTTGAATACTGCAGTGGGGGCAGTAGTATTTTGTGCTGCGCTGTGGTACTTGGTTCTGCTGGGGGGCTATTTTGTGCTGCACTACAGTATTGCTGACCCCGCCTACTTTTTTTGTCCCCCCTACATGCGTTGCCCCCATCTCCTGTCAATTTGGCCCTTTTAGGTTGTTTTTCAGTCCGCTCCCAGGGTTAATAGAAGTGTACTAAAGGAGCAAGGGTAATCTCAGCTTCTACCACACCCTGAATTTTCTTTAAAGGGGTTATCCACCCTTCAAAAATTATATTTCTAGCATTTTAATGTATGTAATTAATCAACTCACTAATATACGTGGTAAACTTTCTAAGTTTCTGACATTTCATATTTTGCTCACATGGTCAGATTCCCCTCATTGACCCCACCAAAAAGCAGATGTTATTGGTGAATATTGGTTATAAAAAAAACTATTCATTTATTGAAATTCATTTTTTAATGAAAGAAGACATTCATGCTGATGCAAAAAGTTAATCCACAATGAAAAGACCACAGTGATTGAAGGTAACTCTCCAGTAGGATTAGTTTTATAGAGCCAAAGTCAGATGCAAATTGCTCTGCTCAGTGCTCACGTCTTCATGTAATGACAATTATTATATAAGAATTGGATTTATCAGAATAACACATTATTTACTAAATAACCAGCAAATCCCGACAGGATTTTCAGCTCAATGTCCTCAAATGCGTATTTTCTGGTCCTTTATGTGATTTTAGCTTAGTGGGAACAGGTTTTGTTTGTACCTTCATTCTCTTAATAGCGAATATAATGAACACAGCTAACCCATCACCTTTCCTGAGAGAAAGATGCATGGATTCTCTGTTATTACTGTTTAGAAAATTACATTTCTAAGTCTACAGGTCATTTTCCTTTGTTTCTGTTCCATTATAGTTGTCAATATAAATTTAATACAAGTTGTTACTAATGCCGTATTATGCTAATTCGCTTTAGTTCCATGGTGATTTTGATATTATGGAAAAATCCCAAACCGTCAACTGACCAAAAAGAAATCCCTTTAGGGGTCCCAACCCAATATATGTAAAAATTAAAACTACATCTTTATTTTGTCATCCTTAAAACCTTATAAATGTGAAAAAAGGAAAATAATGTGTAAGGCTACTTTCACACAAGCGGCAGGACGGATCCGACAGGCTGTTCACCCTGTCAGATCCGTCCTGCCGCTATTTCGCCGTGCCGCCGGACTGACGCTCCGTCCCCATTGACTATAATGGTGATGGGGACGGAGCTCCGGTGCAGCACGGCAGTGCACGGCGAGAGGCCGCTGGACTAAAAGTACTACATGTCTGGACTAAAAGTACTACATGTTTAGTCCGGCGGCCTCTCACCGCGCACTGCCGTGCTGCGTCGGAGCTCCACCCTGTCCCCATTATAGTCAATGGGGACGGAGCAGCAGTCCGGCGGCACGGCAAATTATCGGCAGGACAGATCCGACAAGGTGAGCAGCCTGTCGGATCCGTCCTGCCGCTAGTGTGAAAGTACCCTTAAAAAAACTATCAGAGGACAGTGGAACAGGGTCACCAAGGGGGATTGTTAATAACTGGAGGGAGGGAGATATTTGTGCATGAACTTTCCTTTTTGTTTTTAAATAAACACAGTTTTTATTTAGTTTGTGTGGGCTTGTTATTATGAGTATTTATTCACTGTCACACCCCTTAGAGTCTATTTACACTATATAGTGCTTTCTTTATACACTCTCTGCTACTACTCAGCAGATGTTATATTGGGTGGGGGTGCAAATACACCAGTTGTATTTGGTCTGAGAAGTGTACGACCAATGTTATTCTATAACCATGATAATTCTATTGTCAGTGCTGCTCAGACCACATTATCTGACAGTCTGTTATCATGCACCTTCATTATTCTTGTAAGCTGCATTCTCTTGTCAGTTGCCTTGCATACTATAAACGCACACTGCTGAATACATATTCACACTCAGTCCTATACATTGTGGCTACCAGATCAGGCACAACGATACAGAGTATCTTCTATACACACACAATTGTGTGGGAATTGTGTGTGTGTATAGAAGATATTCTGTACCAATGTTCTCCTGAAGCGAGGTCTAGACCTGTGTACAGGGTTGAAAACCAGTGGACTGCCAAGATAATGCCCTTAGGAGTAGCCCAAAGTCAAAATTGCTGGTTCCACTCCCACACCAGCTGTTACATGTTCTAGGAGACAAACTAAAAGCTATTTTGCAATACTATAAGAATCCTCCAGGTGTGTCATAGGGTCACAATGCACCCCCTGGGCTGCCAAGCCTAGTAGTTTCAAAAGGGGTTGGTCAGCACATCCCATCCAAATGCGCAGGTGCACGCTGCTATGACTGGAAACATAAAACAACACAACATATAATGCAACAGCTCTCTGCGAACCAAATAAAGTGCAAAAAAATATTTCTATTATTATAATTTTGTACAAAATGTACACTGCTCAAAAAAATAAAGGGAACACAAAAATAACACATCCTAGATCTGAATTAATTAAATATTCTTCTGAAATACTTTGTTCTTTACATAGTTGAATGTGCTGACAACAAAATTGCACAAAAATAAAAAAATGGAAATTAAATTTTTCAACCCATGGAGTCTGGATTTGGAGTCACATTCAAAATTAAAGTGGAAAAACACACTACAGGCTGATCCAACTTTGATGTAATGTCCTTAAAACAAGTCAAAATGAGGCTCAGTAGTGTGTGTGGCCTCCACGTGCCTGTATGACCTCCCTACAATGCCTGTGCATGCTCCTGATGAGTAGTGTTGAGCGCGAATATTCGAAAAGCGAATTTTTTTCGCGAATATCGCAACTTCGCGATTTCGCGAATATTTCGAATATAGTGCTATATATTCGTAAAAACGAATATTCGTTTTTTTTTTTCCACAAAATTACAGTACACATATAATTGATTGTTTCCCAAAGGTCCAAAAGCTCAGATCTTACTCACATTGCCTAGAAAGTGATTGAGGCGCGAATCTTCGTAAGGCGATTTTATTAGCGCAAATGCGAATATCAGCACTTGTCCCAGAACAGAGGCAAAGGGCTTTGCATTCATACATTAGTGAATTGAGTTGCGAATCTTCGTAAGGCGATTTTATTAGCGCACATGCGAATATCTACACTTGTCCCCAGAACAGAGGCAAAGGCCTGTGCATGTGCATTGATATAGTATAGCACCATATTCGCGAATACTTCGATCTTCGTAAAATTCGATTTACGAATATTCGTATTTTTTTTTTTTTTTTTTATACTGTATGAATGCAAAGCCCTTTGCCTCTGTTCTGGGACAAGTGCCGATATTCGCCTGTGCGCTAATAAAATCGCCTTACAAAGATTCGCGCCTCAATCACTTTCTAGGCAATGTGAGTAAGATCTGAGCTTTTGGACTTTTGGGAATCAATCGAGATACAGTGGGGGGTGATGACAGTAGTTGACAGAGTACAGATCAATGTAATCTGTAAGGTGGAAACTAAAATAAAAAATACGAATATTCGTAAATTGAATTTTACGAAGTTCGAAGTATTCGCGAATATGGTGCTATACTATATGAATGCACAGGCCTTTGCCTCTCTGTTCTGGGGACAAGTGTAGATATTCGCCTGTGCGCTAATAAAATCGCCTTACAAAGATTCGCGCCTCAATCACTTTCTAGGCAATGTGAGTAAGATCTGAGCTTTTGGACTTTTGGGAATCAATCGAGAAACAGTGGGGGGTGATGACAGTAGTTGACAGAGTACAAATCAATGTAATCTGTAAGGTGGAAACTAAAATAAAAAATACGAATATTCGTAAATCGAATTTTACGAAGTTCGAAGTATTCGCGAATATGGTGCTATACTATATGAATGCACATGCACAGGCCTTTGCCTCTCTGTTCTGGGGACAAGTGTAGATATTCGCATGTGCGCTAATAAAATCGCCTTATGAAGATTCGCAACTCAATTCAATCACTAATGTATGATTCATACATTAGTGATTGAATTGAGTTGCGAATCTTCGTAAGGCGATTTTATTAGCGCACATGCGAATATCTACACTTGTCCCCAGAACAGAGAGGCAAAGGCCTGTGCATGTATATAGTATAGCACCATATTCGCGAATACTTCGAACTTCGTAAAATTCGATTTACGAATATTCGTATTTTTTATTTTAGTTTCCACCTTACAGATTACATTGATCTGTACTCTGTCAACTACAGTCATCACCTCCCACTGTATCTCGATTGATTCACAAAAGTCCAAAAGCTCAGATCTTACTCACATTGCCTAGAAAGTGATTGAGGCGCGAATCTTTGTAAGGCGATTTTATTAGCGCACAGGCGAATATCAGCACTTGTCCCAGAACAGAGGCAAAGGGCTTTGCATTCTTACATTAGTGATTGAATTGAGTTGCGAATCTTCGTAAGGCGATTTCATTAGCGCACATGCGAATTTTGCATCTCATAATATGTATTATGCGATGCGAAAATTCGAATTATCGCATATGCGAAATAATAACGAATTCGAATATTCGCGAATATTTTACGAATATTCTTTCGAATATTCGCGAAATTTCGCGAATTCGAATATGGGACATGCCGCTCAACACTACTGATGAGGTGGCGGACGGTCTCCTGAGGGATCTCCTCCCAGACCTGGACTAAAGCATCTGCCAACTCCTGGACAGTCTGTGGTGCAACGTGACGTTGGTGGATAGAGCGAGACATGATGTTCCAGATGTGCTCAATTGGATTCAGGAATGGGGAACAGGCAGGCCAGTCCATAGCATCAATGCCTTCGTCTTGCAAGAACTGCTGACACACTCCAGCGACATGAGGTCTAGCATTGTCTTGCATTAGGAGGAACCCAGGGCCAACCGCACCAGCATATGGTCTCACAAGGGGTCTGAGGATCTCATCTCGGTACCTAATGGCAGTCAGGCTACCTCTGGCAAGCACATGGAGGGCTGTGCTGCCCTCCAAAGAAATGCCACCCCACACCATTACTGACCCAATGCCAAACCGGTCTTGCTGGAGGATGTTGCAGGCAGCAGAACGTTCTCCACGGCGTCTCCAGACTCTGTCACGTCTGTCATGTGCTCAGTGTGAACCTGCTTTCATCTGTGAAGAGCACAGGGCGCCAGTGGCAAATTTGCCAATCTTGGTGTTCTCTGGCAAATGCCAAACGTCCTGCACAGTGTTGAGCTGTAAGCAAAACCCCCACCTGTAGACGTCGGGCCCTCATATGACCCTCATGGAGTCTGTTTCTGACCGTTTGAGCAGCCACATGCACATTTGTGGCCTGCTGGAGGTCATTTTGCAGGACTCTGGCAGTGCTCCTCCTGTTCCTCCTTGCACAAAGGTGGAGGTAGCGGTCCTGATGCTGGGTTGTTGCCCTCCTATGGCCTCCTCCACCTCTCCTGATGTACTGGCCTGTCTCCTGGTAGCGCCTCCATGCTCTGGACACTACGCTGACAGACAGCAAACCTTCTTGCCACAGCTCGCATTGTTGTGCCATCCTGGATAAGCTGCACTACCTGAGCCACTTGTGTGGGTTCTAGACTCTGTCTCATGCTACCACTAGAGTGAAAGCACCGCCAGCATTCAAAAGTGACCAAAACATCAGCCAGGAAGCATAGGAACTGAGAAGTGGTCTGTGGTCACCACCTGCAGAACCACTCCTTTATTGGGGGTGTCTTGCTAATTGCCTATAATTTCCACCTGTTGTCTAACCCATTTGCACAACAGCATGTGAAATTGATTGTCACTCAATGTTGCTTCCTAAGTGGACAGTTTGATTTCACAGAAGTGCGATTGACTTGGAGTTACATTGTGTTGTTTAAGTGTTCCCTTTATTTTTTTGAGCAGTGTATTTGCCAAGCATCTCTACTTTATTAGCATAGCATAAGGATTATAATATGTTTTTGTACTTTATTTGGTTCGCAGAGAGCTATTGCATTATATGTTGTGTTGTTTTATGTTTCCAGTCATAGCAGCTTGTACCTGCGCATTTGGATGGGATGTTCTGGCCAACCCCTTTTGTGTTTCCATTGTATTTTGCACTGGAGGTGTGGCTGAGCCTAGTCGGTTGTGCACTCCTGACCAGCCTGTCTGCCTCATGGGCTGATTTTAATTAGCATGAGTATAAAGCTTAGCCTGCTCCTCCCCACTCACTGGAAGCCCCTGACACCAGGAGAGGTATGGAGTGGGTAGTGGACTCAGCATGCATGTTGGTACTTCAATGGATGCCATTTTGGCACCAAATATGATGAAAATGAAAGGGGACCCACCATGCATGTGGAACCTAGACCTCCTGAATTTAATGATTGCTATCATGGCACTTAACAGGTAGAACTTAGTGTTAGTTTCCCGTCTTACAGAGATCGCCTTGACGTGCGGCAGACGGGCTCAAATAATTTTGTACAAAATGTATTTGCCAAGCATCTCTACTTTATTAACATAGCATTAGCATTACAATATGTTTTTGTACTTTATTTGGTTCGCAGAGAGCTGTTGCATTATATATTGTGTTGTTTTAAGCCTAGTAGTCTCTGGCATCTGCTCAGATTTGTCTGTGGCTGATGCTAGCCCTGGATACTAGAAGTGTCGGAGACCGGATTTTCTGATACAAGATGTAGTCCATCAAAACGACTAATGTGATCTCTAGTGAGCAGCCTTCTATTAAATTCAAAAGACTACTGCATTCACTGCCCTATAACATAGGTTAACGTTGGAATGCCTTTTCCACTCAGCTCAAAAGCAATTTTAGCTTACAATATTGTAGTGATTCACCCAAATCGCTTTTTATCAGCTGTAATATTGATGAGGGTCAACACCATCCTAGCACTAAAAAGCTCTCCATGCCTTTTCTTTAAATTAGCACTATAATGCTTTTTTGTATACTCTGCTCCTCTGAATGTCACTGCAATGTCACATTTCTGTGCTATGCTTCGAAAAAGCTAATAACGATTGCTGGAGGGGATGAACTGTGGTGTTATATGGCATAATTGTTTACATTATTAATAGTAAGCTACATTATTCATTAAATGTTGTTATCTTCTATAGTGGTGTTTTTCTTTTTTGACACCTCTCTTCAAGAAAATGGAGCCTTTGACCTATCATGTTATAGTGCATTAAATAGAGTCAGGCTGGGCTCACATCTTCATTCATACAGTCCTGATCTAAAGTTTAAGACCACTTGAAAAATGGCAAAAAATCATATTTAGCATGGCTGGATCTTAACAAGGTTGCAAGTAGAGCTTCAACATGCAACAAGAATACATGGGAGTGAGACAAAACATTTTTTAAGCATTCAATTTAATGAAAACAAGGAATAAACTGAAACAGACTGTTTTTCAGCTGATCAAAAGTTTAGGACCACACCTCCAAAAAAAACCTAAACCCCCCCAAAACAGAAATCCAACTTCCAAACATGAACTCAGTAATGATTAGCTCCGCCGTTATTGTTTATCACTTCAAAAATTCATTTCGGCATGCTTGCTGCAAGCATTTCCATTAGGTGAGTGGGAACATTTCTCTAAGTGGTGAAGACAGCCGCACGAAGGCCATCTACTGTCTGGAACTGTTGTCCATTTTTGTAAACTTCCCTTGCCATACATTCCCAAAGGTTTTCAAATGGATTTAGATCAGAGAAACACGCAGGATGGGCCAAAAGAGTAATGTTATTCTCCTGGAAGAAGTCCCTTGTCCTTTGGGCATTGTGTACTGTAGAGTTGTCCTGTTAAAAAACCCAGTCGTTACCACACAGACGAGGGCCCTCAGTCATGAAGAATGCTCTCTGCAACATCTTGACATAGCCAGCGTCCGTTTGGACGCCCCTGCACTTCCTGAAGCTCCATTGTTCCACTGAAGAAAAAAGCACCCCAGACCATTATGGCACCCCCTCCACTGTGGCGCGTAGAAAACATCTCAGGTGGGATCTGCTTGTCATGCCAGTAACGTTGGAAACCATAAGGACCATCGAGGTAAAAAAAATTCTCATCAGAGAATAAAACTTTCTTCCACCTTTGAATGTTCCATGTTTGGTGCTCTCTTGCAAAGTCCAAACGAGCAGTTTTGTGGCGTTCAAGGAGACGAGGTCTTTGAAGACTTTTTTGTTTTTGAAGCCCTTCAGTCTCAGATGCCGTCTGATCAGGCATGGGATCCAGCCGGTTCTCTCCGGTTCTGCCGAACCGTTTGTTAAAATTACAGGCGGTTCGCAGGACCGGTGAGAAGCAGGGATCCCGACCCGGTCCTGCAGCTGCGCCTGCACCCCTGTATTTTTCAGCCTGCGGCTGTTACTTACAGTCAGTCAGCGTGAGCGTGGCTGTGTGTGTGTCAGCCAGTCTTCCACAGTGCTGCCGCCCTCCCCCCGCCCCCAGCCTCGCAGTCATGGCAACAAAGGGGAGTGTCTTGAGAGTGAGCAGCGCCGCGAAGCTGCCAGCCCAGAACAGAGAAGGAGAGAGGAGTGCTCTCACTGTCTGCAGAGTGCCCTAGTTGCTGACAGTCCACAGTACACCCCACACACAGCCATGAAAGATTGAAGAGCCGGCCCCTAGCCTAACAGAAAGGAGTCTGGACAGGTCAGGACTCAGGACAGCCTGGTTGGTTGAGTGTGATTTGTGTGACACTGACAAGTTGGCATTAAGGAGGGGACCACCGACCAGGGGCTGAAATTGAAATGTGACAACATAACAAAAATGGAGGGGGCCATGAATCTGTGGGGAGAAGCTATATGAGAAGTTTGAGAACATGGAGGGAGCCATGAATCTGTGGGGAGAAGCTATGTGAGAATATGGAGGGGGCCATGTGGGGAGAAGCAATGTGAGAACATGGAGGGGGCCATGAATCTGTGGGGAGAAGCAATGTGAGAACATGGAGGGGGCCATGTGGGGAGAAGCAATGTGAGAACATGGAGGGGGCCATGTGGGGAGAAGCAATGTGAGAACATGGAGGGGGCCATGTGGGGAGAAGCAATGTGAGAACATGGAGGGGCCATGAATCTGTGGGGAGAAGCAATGTGAGAACATGGAGGGGCCATGAATCTGTGGGGAGAAGCAATGTGAGAACATGGAGGGGGCCATGAATCTGTGGGGAGAAGCAATGTGAGAACATGGAGGGGGCCATGTGGGGAGAAACAATGTGAGAACATGGAGGGGGCCATGTGGGGAGAAGCAATGTGAGAACATGGAGGGGGCCATGTGGGGAGAAGCAATGTGAGAACATGGAGGGGGCCATGTGGGGAGAAGCAATGTGAGAACATGGAGGGGGCCATGTGGGGAGAAACAATGTGAGAACATGGAGGGGGCCATGTGGGGAGAAACAATGTGAGAACATGGAGGGGGCCATGTGGGAGAAGCAATGTGAACTTAGCAATGTGAGAACATGGAGGGGTCCATGAATCTGTGGGGAGAAGCAATGTGAGAACATGGAGGGGCCATGAATCTGTGGGGAGAAGCAATGTGAGAACATGGAGGGGGCCATGAATCTGTGGGGAGAAGCAATGTGAGAACATGGAGGGGGCCATGTGGGGAGAAGCAATGTGAGAACATGGAGGGGGCCATGTGGGGAGAAGCAATGTGAGAACATGGAGGGGGCCATGTGGGGAGAAGCAATGTGAGAACATGGAGGGGCCATGAATCTGTGGGGAGAAGCAATGTGAGAACATGGAGGGGGCCATGAATCTGTGGGGAGAAGCAATGTGAGAACACAGAGGGGCCATCTGGGGAGAAACAATGTGAGAACATGGAGGGGCCATGTGGGGAGAAATGTGACATTGAGGGGTGATGGCTGACATGGGGGTCTGATCTGAGGTCTGATTAACAATAGGGGTCTGATTGCTGGTCTGACCTGAGGTGTAATGGAAAAAATGTATTTCTAATTGTTCTCCTCTAAAACCTAGGTGTGTCTTATAAGGCGGAATATAGGTTCCTCAAGCCAGCGATTGTTTGAGGCAGAGAGAAGATAGGAGGACCACACAGAGGAGAAGCCAACTGCTGCTGACGGGACCAGGGCCAGGTGAGCGGTGCGGGAGTGTGTGTTTTGGTTGGGGTGCGCCAAAATGTAGCTTCGCTTTAGTTTGCAAAGCCAACCTGCAGTGTGCTGTCTTCTGCCTCCCCGGTGCTGGCCATTTTCACTCAGCGAGTGAGCACACAGTTCAGTGAGGAGGAGATTCACTTGTCACTGAATGACCTCCCATTCTTTATCAATTTTATCCTTCCCTTAATAGACTGTGCACATGGCTGAAATTATTATTTTTTTCTTTTTTTTATATAGGCACATTACAGGCATTTGCTCTTCTGCATTCTTTGAAACCTATGAAGGATCTAACTACCACTGAGCAATATAGTCCATTTTCCAACGTCATTCGTCATCAACTCCAACCTGAACAGTTCTAAGGACTCTGACCTAATTATCGAAAGCAGTACATGAGGTGAGTTTTAATTTGGACTCTTTTAGGCCAGCATTAATAATTTTTGTTGTTTTTCTCAGTTACAGATGCTGAACCGTGAATTAATGTCAGTGCCAGAAGCTATCTTACATTTAGAACTGGCACTGGATGCATTGAAGTTATGTATAGGCCAGAACCTTTTCATAACTTCGGCGGATCCACCGCCAGCTTAGGGGTTTATTAACACCGGCATCTAAAATGCCAGTGTTAAAAATTGTGTGTCAGAGCTTTTGTACCACTACCTATTGCATAGTCTTAGTCACACAGTCAGCGTTTGTTCATTGATTTTAATCAGTGATTTTCAGCCAAAACCTGGTTAAGGTTTCCACTGTTTTCCACTGCAGAAACAGTTTGACATTGAATTGAATGGAGAGATTCTCACACAGGAAATCAGCAACAAAATCTGCACCATACTTTACACTCCAAAAATCCAACTTTGTAAAAACATGTACCTGTGGGTTTTCTGGTGGAATTTTCAACTATATTTAAAGTCACCTAAGGATTGGCTCAGCCTCAGCTGCATCTCTCAGAGACGTGTGGTTCCTGACACAGACTGAGTGCATGATGGTTTCTATAACATCAGGAGTCTAATTTACTGTGCTCATCACTAGATCCAAAATCAGATATGACATGGCTGTATCCCAAATCATAAATCACTATGATGCAGTCAGCTTTGGTCAGGGGAACCACATAAGTGGCTGACACATGGGGCTGTGTTTCTCTGTTGTGAGAATCAGCCTTTAGTGGTTCAGTTCTACCTTCTCCTGGGTGTAGTCCCCCGGTCAGTAGTGGGGGACCCCGGTCAAGAATCACATAGCAAAAATCCAGCAGTTTAATGACTCTGTGTCATTTGTGTGTGTGATTCTCCTTGACTACGGTGGACTACACTCAGTAATTAAAAGGTTTGTCTGTAACTAATTAAAATTGTCTGTTCAGTTGGGGAAGGCTTTAATAGCAACTAATCATTGGCTTCTTCAAAGGGTCTTGCAAATTATTTTTCTTACACCAAACTGACATTAGTAAATTACCTTATTTTATATATATATAATTTTTTTTTTTATTTGCAGTTCTGCACTACAGACTGTTACTGCAGAGAAGGACCTACAGCTATAGATGTCACCCTAGGTCATAATTCAAGCTTGCTTAGCTTTCCTATAGGTGTGTATTTCTTGCTACTCCCTCCAACTTACAATCTATTCTTTGTTTATGGTGTGTTTAATAATGTCTACCTCTGTATTCCAGGAGACATCACCATCTGTATCACTTCATTAATATTGTGTGAAATTGGACCTTATTTCTGAATTAACATCTGATTGTAGCTGTCAAGAGTGATATGACTGGTTGTGTTCAGCATTACAGATTTTTCAGGTTCATTCTTCTATTTTAATTTATATTCATTTGTATTAAGAAAGCTATAAATCAGTTTTTAATACTTTTTTTATATCACCACAGGGTCATCGAATGTATACCAAGACCTACATGGCAACATTCAGCATATGTCATTCAAGTTCCAGGATTTGGGCTACTTAAGATTACCATTTGGTGAGTTTTATTCAGTCTATGTAATTTCCTGATTCTGACAGCTAGGTTCAGAAACAGGCTACTTTACCACTGTCTGGCCCTATCAATCAAAGCATTGAGGGAGGGGCTGGTCACAGAAAGAAGTTGAGCTTGGGTGCCACAAAAGCAATGGTGACACCCTCATTGCACCAAAGGCCTAATCTTCTGTATTTAAAAAAAAAAATTCTCATAATTTGGAAAGGGAGTCGTAGATCAACAAAAGAGAAAGTGTTTTAATCAGGTGAACAACAACTATGTGTCTATGACAACAGTAGGATAGGAAAGTTGCTAAGAGATTTGGCCAAGCATTAACCAAAAAGTATTTACTTTACAAGCAGTGGAAAAATAATCACGTTCTACTAGGGTATTCGAGCGTTATTTTAGGTTTACTTTAACTGTATTTTTGGTACATATATATCTTTACAGCTACTACTATGTATTGGAAGAAGCTTACACAGTGCCAGCACACACTGAAGACACCTCAAGGTTTGATCAAACCTTTTATTATCTGAAGAATATAAACAAAATGAAGAGACAAGCTACACTGTTTAGTTTTTTCGATTCATCCAGAAAGAAAAAAACAATACAGTCTCAGGAATTGGACTTGTGTGTAAATGACATTAATAATAATGTTGTAGCTAACACTGAGAAGGATGCTGTTCTTAATGAAAATACTATATATGAAATTGACCATGAAGTTCCAATGGAACTGGTTGATAGGCATGATATTGAAAGTGTTGTTGGCAATGATGATGGTACAGTTTCAGATGTGTTAACAGTTGAAGAGGCATGTACAAGCACTATATCATGTTGGTCCAAAAAACAATTTGAATATTTTAGCAAGTTGTTTCCATGGATCCAGGTTAAAAATGGAAAATTAGGTTGCAATGTGTGTAGTAAGGTCAGAGGGTCTTTGGGAATAGAAAAAGCTAAGGCATGCCATGTTTCAGAGGAGTGGAGTAACTTTTTAGTAAAACCAAGTGGCACCCTCAAATTGATTCAGCAGGCCTCTGTTCGCAAAAAAATTAGAGAGCACAGTGTTTCTAAATCTCACAATAAAGCAGAGACACTTCAGAATACCGCCAAAATTGGCATATTAACAACAGCAATGGACAGGCTCAATGAGAAAGCTATAGCTGCGACAATTCATATTTTTAATATAGTATACAGTTTAGCTTTAAATAATAAGCCTATGGTTGACATAGAAGGAGAAGTTCAATTGCAGAAAATTAATGGTGTGGATGTTGGAGTAGGCCTTCACTCAAGGAAAACTGCCATTACGATAATTCAACATATATCCTCACAAATAAGGAAGGCTTTATTTTCTAAAATTGCCAGTTGTAAGAGCAAATTATGTGTCATAATTGATGAATCCTCAACTGTGGCACAGAAAAGTGTTTTAGTCATCTATATTCGTTGTGAGCTTTCAACACATCAGGATCCTGTCAATGTATTTGTGGATCTTAAAGAGCTTGACTCAACCACTGCTGAGGTGATAACTGAAACACTTTTCAACTGCTTAAGTGAAAATGGATTTGATAAAGATTATTTACAAGATAATCTGATAGGATTTTGCTCAGATGGTGCTAGTGCAATGCTAGGTAGCAAGTCTGGGGTTGCATCTAGAATTGTAAGAGAATTTCCAAACATAGTCATATGGCACTGTTTGAGCCACAGGGTTCAACTTGCTCTTGATGATGCAATTAATTCTGTATCCCAAGTTAATCACTTTAAAATGTTCCTAGAAAAAATATATAGCATATATCATGTATCTAACAAACATCAGTTAGAGCTTCATAACATAGCAGCAGATCTAGAGTTGGAGATAGTAAAGATTGGTAGAATCCTAGGTCCTCGGTGGGTGGCTTGTAGTGCTCGTGCTGCCAAGGACAGTATGGAGAGCGTATCCAGCTCTGTATAAGCACTTTTCGAATTATAAGAATTTCTTGGGAATGAAGAAAAAAAATGGAAAACTTGTGTTTCCTAAAAGATCTCGCTTTAATGATCGAAATTCTTGAGGAGCTCTCCCTTTTATCCCTTGCTTTACAAGACCGGGATGTTTCTCTTGTCAAAGCAGACAGACTTCTTTGTCGGTGTATTAGGGCCCTTAAAAACCTAAAAGAAAATCCAGGGAAGCATGAAGTTCAGATTGATACAATGATTAGAACAGAGCCATTTAAAGATATTCCTTTCCAAGTGAGTGCTAAAAACACTGGTCTTCCAAGAGCACAGTTAATTCAGAGCGTAATAGACAATATGAAAAGTAGGTTGTTTTCCACTGCAAATACAAGACAAATGGACAGTGGTACAGTTGTCCAAAACGCAAGCCGCTACAAAAAGTTATTGTCCTTGTTCTCTTTACTTGAACCCAATTCTTGGCCATCTGACCTCACACTATCTCCGTGGCCAGAAGGGGAATGTCAATTAAGACAGTTAAATGAACTGATAAAATGTAACATTCCAGTTAATGATTTCCGGGATTACATAGACAACAGATATTTTTCAGATTGCAGCCTACCACCCTCTATTCAACAAGCCAAGAAAATTATTCGGGTCATAGCTGTCAGTAACGCTGAAGCTGAAAGAGGATTTAGTATCATGAATAACATTGCCACACATGAAAGAAGCAGACTTACAGTTTCTAATATATCACATCTTATGACAATCAAAATTCTTGGCAAACCAATATCAAGCTGGGGTCCGGAAATATATGTTAAGTCTTGGTTACGGAGAAACCACCACACTGCCACAGACCTCAGAGTTAAAAAAAAGGCAGCCAAACAATACGATGAAAATTCCACAGCTATTTGGTCTTTGTTTTAATGGGATAGCAATGGAGTTTATTTGTGACACTAAAACAAGCACACCGTAGCTGCAGGAGTGACGTCACGAGCCGGCTCCAGAACGCGCGCACGCGATCCCTTACCACTAGCAGTGCAGCGCTACCGGCCAGGGCGCTAGCAGCATAAAATAAGTTTCTCCCACAGCATAGCCGCTAGTCAGCTGCAGCAAAAATCTAACCCTGAGGTGTGCTTTGATCGGGCACACAGCGTAAAATCAGGTAATACAGCTGTATAGACCAGATCTAAGCATTTGTACAGTCTTTATCTGCAGTGGTGGTTTGTTTTCCTTGTTTTTGGTACTGGTGGTTACCACGTGTGCAAATTCTGGAGTTTATTTGTGGCTTGGGCATTTCCTCATTGCCTGCTGATATAATCTCTGTAGAAAGTGGCAGGTAATAGTTCTGAAAGATCTCAGTTCTTCTCCCTTTCATTATATGCTAACACCTGACAACTTGTGTTTATGGATCACTATATTCAGCTTACCTTATGCTTGTTCATCCTTATATATGTAATCAGCAGTAGTTATCCTTCATAGGCACTTATCCTACCACACCACATTCATGTACCCAGCTTGGCCCTTGGGCAGTTCATTTCATGTATTCAGCTCAATTTTTGGGTGTGTGATTTAACCGTTCAGTTTCTTTTTACATGTATGTATTCAGCTTGGCCCTTGGGCATTTAACCTTATGTACTCAGCTTGACTTCTGGATATGTAATGTAATGTATTTTCATACATATATTTGTATCCCACCAGGGTGGTGCTTTTTCTTTCTCTGTCCACCTTGTCTCTTTAACAATGTTGATATTTAGTACCATTTTTAACATCGAATGTGCTCCAGTTATTTTATAGTTTTTTTTTGCTGTGTTTAGGGAGCATACACTCTAATTAATCTTCTTTGAGTAGTCCTGTAAGCCCGGCCACAACTATTTATGTTGCGCCATGACTAATGGCAGTTTAGGCATGTGGGTTTATTTTGCATTGGTTTTCTCTGTATTAATGACTGGGAGTAGCAGAGCTGAGACCTGGTTGTAGCTTGGCCAGTCCTCAGTTCTTCTCCCTTTCATTACATGCTGACACCTGACAACCTGTGCAGCACTGGAGAGTCCAGTAGATCTAGCTGGTGAAGTGTACTGCATGGCATGTCTGGTGCCACCAGGTAATGACTGGGAGTAGAAGAGCTGAGACCTGGTTGTAGCTTGGCCAGTCCTCAGTTCTTCTCCCTTTCATTACATGCTGACACCTGACAACCTGTGCAGCACTGGAGAGTCCAGTAGATCTAGCTGGTGAAGTGTACTGCATGGCATGTCTGGTGCCACCAGGTAATGTCTGGGAGTAGCAGAGCTGAGACCTGGTTGTAGCTTGGCCAGTCCTCAGTTCTTCTCCCTTTCATTACATGCTGACACCTGACAACCTGTGCAGCACTGGAGAGTCCAGTAGATCTAGCTGGTGAAGTGTACTGCATGGCATGTCTGGTGCCACCAGGTAATGTCTGGGAGTAGCAGAGCTGAGACCTGGTTGTAGCTTGGCCAGTCCTCAGTTCTTCTCCCTTTCATTACATGCTGACACCTGACAACCTGTGCAGCACTGGAGAGTCCAGTAGATCTAGCTGGTGAAGTGTACTGCATGGCATGTCTGGTGCCACCAGGTAATGTCTGGGAGTAGCAGAGCTGAGACCTGGTTGTAGCTTGGCCAGTCCTCAGTTCTTCTCCCTTTCATTACATGCTGACACCTGACAACCTGTGCAGCACTGGAGAGTCCAGTAGATCTAGCTGGTGAAGTGTACTGCATGGCATGTCTGGTGCCACCAGGTAATGTCTGGGAGTAGCAGAGCTGAGACCTGGTTGTAGCTTGGCCAGTCCTCAGTTCTTCTCCCTTTCATTACATGCTGACACCTGACAACCTGTGCAGCACTGGAGAGTCCAGTAGATCTAGCTGGTGAAGTGTACTGCATGGCATGTCTGGTGCCACCAGGTAATGTCTGGGAGTAGCAGAGCTGAGACCTGGTTGTAGCTTGGCCAGTCCTCAGTTCTTCTCCCTTTCATTACATGCTGACACCTGACAACCTGTGCAGCACTGGAGAGTCCAGTAGATCTAGCTGGTGAAGTGTACTGCATGGCATGTCTGGTGCCACCAGGTAATGACTGGGAGTAGCAGAGCTGAGACCTGGTTGTAGCTTGGCCAGTCCTCAGTTCTTCTCCCTTTCAATGGATGCTGACAGATTTTCTGTATGTAATTTTACTGTTGTTTCCAAACCATTATCTTTAACTTTCTTTTGATGATACATCATCAGCCAGCTTTAGTTTTTGATGGAATTCTGTCAATGTGTTCACTAGATATCACATACTTGAAATGGCACATAATGTTTGTGTTGTACCTTACCGTTTGCTGATGAATATTAAAATATAAGATTATAAACTGGTATGTGGATATTTTTTTACCTTGAAAATGAGTTGCATTTGTATTGTTTTTACACTAATTTCATAAATTCTATCGAACAAGAATCCGACATGGGATTCAGCCAGTTCCCTCAGGTGCTCCAGATTCGGTTGTTAAAATTACAGCGGCAGCAGGAGATGAGCGCTTCAATTCCAGAGTTTAGCTCCTAAGGCTTTTTAAAAGTTGAGTGGTATGTGTGTAGTGTATATATAGTGTATTTGTGTGTAGTGTATATATGGTGTATGTAAATATGTTGTGACTGTGTTGCATATATATGGTGTATGTAAATATGTGTCGTGACTCGTGACGCGCTGCGTATCCACCGCTGAGTAGGGAACCTGTTGTTAAAAATTTGAATCCCACCCCTGCGTCTGATGGTTATGGGGCTGCAGTCAGCACCAGTAAGGGCCTTAATTTGGGTTGAGGATCGTCCAGTGTATTGACGGACAGCCAATTAGATCCTCAGGCTCAGTGCTGATGACATTTTTTGGGGTCTTCCACTTGACTTTTTTGTTCCATAACCCTCAGGATCATTTAAGAAATTCCAAATAACTGTCTTACTGCGTCCCACCTCAGCAGCGATGGCGCGCTGTGAGAGACCCTGCTTATGCAGTTCAACAACCCGACCACGTTCAAAAAGGGAGAGTTTTTTTGCCTTTTCCATCACAACGTGTGACTACCTGACAGAAAATGACAATGAATCCACATCTTTGCACAGATTTGGCCTTTTAAAGGCATGTGGTCCTAAAATTTGGATCAGCTGAAAAACAGCCTGTTTTAGTTTAATCGTTATTTTCAATTAATTGAATGCTCAAATTTTTTTTTGTCTCACTCTCATTTTTTCTTGTTGCATGTTGAAGCTCTACTTGGAAGCTTAAGATCCAACAATGTAAAATATGATTTGTTGCCATTTTTCATGTGGTCTTAAACTTTTTATCAGGAGAGTATTTACAATTTTCTGCTTTGTCTGCTTTGCTTTGTCTGTCACTTGATGGATATCAATTACCCCACTGACCATAATGGGGTCTGACTGGTTTCTGTCATAATGTTTGTCATAATGTTGATGCTTTCTGGCATTTTTTATGGAATCTGTGATGAAACCTCCAATACAGTTGAACAGAGCCTAAAAACACAATATCAGTCGCAATGTCTTAGGCTGAGTTCTAGGAATGATCGAATCGACTTCGGATGAAACATCCAAAGTCGATTTGCATAAATCTTCATAAAAATACTGTAGAATGTATTGGCTCCCATGAGCTGAAGTTATTACTTCTTGAAGTCTTGTGAGACTTTGGGTAATAACTTCAGAAATTCATTTCTACTGTAAAAAACCTTTTACCGAACTCGGGTTCGGTTCCAAGGTACCTGGTTTCCGTTTTGCAGGACTGGATCCGTTATGCTGTCCATAGACTTGTATTATGACGGATCAAAACGGAATGCCTCTTAAAGGCTTCCATTTTGACTTCCGTCTTGGATTCCGTTATTTTCCGTTATAACATGGTTATAATGGAAAACAATAACAAAATCCATAATAGTGATATGAACTCACCCTTAAAGGTGTTGTCCAGGAGGTTTTGTGTGGTATTTCAGCTCAGCTCAATTCACCTCAATGGAGTGGTTCTGCAATACCAGACATAATCCGTGGACAGATATGGTGCTGTTTTTGGAAGAAAGCAGCTATGCTTTTCTACTCTTGTACAACCCATTTAAACTACTTTCAAAAAGAGCAATCTTCAATAATTGTACTGTCATGGGATTGTCATGGATGAAAAAAATAAAATTATAAAGCATAATATATTTTCAGAAACTTAAACTGATGCCAGAGTCGGATTGGCAATAGAACCTACAGGGAAATTTCCCAGTGGGCCAATGCCCAGAGGGCCACTCAAGCCCTATTGATGGCCGCAGGACATATACATAATGATCTGATGCTCAATGGCCACAGGTGCCCTCCTGAACTCAACTGTATTACCGTCCTCATGATGGTGATAGAGTGGAATACTGTGGTTGGGGCAGAAGCATTTTGTGCTGCCCTGTGGTATTTGGTTCTACTGGGGCAGTATTTATTGCTGCACTACGGTATTATATGTTGTGCCTTCTTCTGTTGTCCCTGCCTACTTGTGTTGCCCTGTCTTCTGTCAATTTGGACCCGCCTAAAACATGGGGCCACTTTTAGTTTTGCTTTCAGGCCCACTTTAAGTTCCCAATCCACCCCTGACTGATGCCAAAATGTTTTTTGACCTTCATATTTTCTTTTCAGGGGCTCCGAGAATAAACTCGGGTTGGGCAGGAATATGTTTTACATCACTAATAAGGTTTAAATAATACACAGATCCATTTAGTTCAGCCTGTAATCCTATTCTTGGTGTACCTGTTGGTTATAAGATATGCAGTACCTTTGGGAGTATAGTAATTACTTTTAAAAAAATTTGGCTTGTGGAAAATGTTTTTGTACATTGTGGAGCTTTTTGTGCCTGTAGACTGAGCTGAAGGTGGAGTAAGTGAAAGATCAGGAAGCAAAAAATCTCCACAAGATGTACCCTTAGCAATGTGGCCTTAGAATTTTATGCCCCGTGAGGGTCTAATCGGAAGATCCTACTATGCATCTACTTCTCCAACTGAGTGCAGGATTTTCTTCCTATATTATTTATGATTGCATATGCTGCACATTCCAGAGTTCAGTCGTCCAGAGTTCAGTGTAAAAGACAACTGTAAGGCATAGCCTGCTGAGTGCCTGAAATGTGTTTTGGTCAAGTAAGGGCCCCCTTGATAGCCTTTAAAATGGAGATGGTTAATGGCTGTCTCCAACTAAGTCATTTATTAAAACTAAGGACACTCCCGTCAGAAAGGGATATTTAAACTCAACATTCATAGAAAACATTTTTTTTTTTTTTTTTTTTTTTTTTTTTTTATTGCAGCAGTGTCATGCCATTGAAAATAAAATATAAAATATTGTGCTTGTGTATCAGTGAGGACAGAGAAATAAAACTTCTATATAGATATATAATCCATTGTCAGCTTACTGCTGCTGTGAGGGAAAGATGTTAATGCAAGTATAATAGTACATTGTAGAACTAGGATAACAGTAAGACAGCTCTATTGTTCTATTGATAGGCCTAGATTAAGATTTCTACAAAAGAGCATTGCACTGATCAATACAATGTATGACGCTGTAATAGAGTCGATCATCCCCTTCTTTCTCTGGTTGCAATGATTGGTCTGACTGAGAAAGTCAAGCGAGATTGCCATGCTAAAAGGCTAAACAAAGGAGGAAGGTTAAAAGCCAGGACAGGAAGTAGAATACATGGAGTGACTTAAAAAATTATATCCAGAAAATCATCCATCCGTTTTTTGGAAAAAAAAAAATATTACATAGAATATTCACATACAGTGAGGAACAGAAGTATTTGAACACCCTGCGAAAAAATAAATTACATAGAATATTCACATACAGTGAGGAACAGAAGTATTTGAACACCCTGCGATTCTCCCACTTAGAAAACATGGTGGGGTCTGAAATTCACATTGTAAGTGCATTCCCACTCTGAGAGACAGAATAAAAAAATATAAAAAATCAGGAAATCACATTGTATGATTTTTAAAGAATTTATTTGCCTTGCACTGCTGAACATAAGTATTTGAACACCTGAGAAACAGCTAGAATTCTGGCTCTCAAAGACTTGTTACTGTACCTTTAAAAATTCCACCTCTTCTCCACTCATTAATCTAACTTAGTAGCACCTGTCGGAGCTCTTTAAAGCCCCCCATCCACCCCACAGTTAGTCAGATGCCAACTACTACCATGGGCAAGACCAAAGAGCTGTCAAAAGACACCAGAGACAAAATTGTGGACCTCCACAAGGCTGGAAAGGGCTACGGGGCAATTGCCAAGCAGCTTGGTGAAAATAAATCAACTGTTGGTACAATTGTTAGAAAATGGAAGAGGTTCCCTCGGACTGGGGCCCCGTGCAAGATCTCATCTCATGGGGTATCACTGATGATAAGAAAGGTGAGGAATCAGCCCAGAACTACAAAGGAGGAGCTGGTCAATGACATGAAGAGAGCTGGGACCACAGTTTCAAAGGTGACTATCGGTAGAACACTATGCCGTCATGGTTTCAAATCATGCATTGCACGGAAGGTTCCCCTGCTCAAGTTATCACATGTCCAGGCCCATCTGAAGTTTGCCAATGACCATCTGGATGATCCAGGGGAGGCATGGGAAAAAGTCATGTGGTCAGATGAGACCAAAGTAAAACTTTTTGGTCTAAACTTCACTCATTGTGTTTGGAGGAAAAAGAAGGATGAGTTGCATCCCAAGAACACCATCCCTACTGTGAAGCATGGGGGTAGTAACATCAGATTTTGAGCAACAACCTCCTTCCCTCAGTCAGAGCATTGAAGATGGGTCATCGCTGGGTCTTCCAATATGACAATGACCCAAAGCACAGAGCCAGGATAATCAAGGAGTGGCTGCATAAGAAGCATATCAAGGTTCTGGAGTGGCCTCGCCGGTCTCCAGATCTAAATCCAATAGAACATCTTTGGAGGGAGCTGAAACTCTGTGTTGCTCAGTGACAGCCCCGAAACCTGACAGATCTAGAGGAGATCTGTGTGGAGGAGTGGGACAAAATCCCGGTTGCAGTGTGTGCAAACATGGTGAAGAACTATAGGAAACGTTTGACCTCTGTAATTGCAAACATAGGCTTCTGTACCAAATATTAACACTGATTTTCTCAAGTGCTCAAATACTTATGTTCAGCATTGCAACACAAATAAATTCTTTAAAAATCATACAATGTGATTTCCTGATTTTTAATTTTTATTCTTTATTCTGATAACGAGGATAGATCATCATTATTCATTCCTGGGTAACCGCTTCAAGCCATCGCTCAATAAGTAGATCAGAGTAATGGCTCCATGATTTCCCCAGTCTTACAAGGCTGCTTCCTTGGGATACCTTTAATTCTATCCTGTGGTTAATACTGCACATCCAAGCCCTTACCACTTCCTGCCATCTCTACCTCAAAAACATTTCTCGACTCTGCAACTTTCTCTTATCACCTGCCACATAGACTACTCCAACATCCTTCTCTGTAGCTTCCCATCAAACACTCTTGTGGCCTCCAATCCACCGTCAACTTGGCAATCCACCGTCAAGACTCCAACCCACCCTTAAAAGGTTATTCAAACATTTTTTTTAACTGTGGGCCAGTACTTCACTATAACTAAATAAAGAAATCCACTCACCTGCGCCATGCTTCTCAGTTCCAGCACAGAGGCTTCTCCAAACGATGCCTCCATTCCCAGTACACATCAAGAAAGGGTCACGTATAGAGTTGAGCGAACACCTGGATGTTCGGGTTCGAGAAGTTCGGCCGAACTTCCCGGAAATGTTCGGGTTCGGGATCCGAACTTTTCGGTACTAAAAAGGCTGTAAAACAGCCCAGGAAAGGGCTAGAGGGCTTCAAAAGGCAGCAACATGTAGGTAAATCCCCTGCAAACAAATGTGGATAGGGAAATTAATAAAAATAACAATTAAATAAATAAAAATTAACCAAAATCAATTGGAGAGAGGTCCCATAGCAGAGAATCTGGCTTCACGTCACCCACCACTGGAACAGTCCATTCTCAGATATTTAGGCCCCGACACCCAGGCAGAGGAGAGAGGTCCCGTAACAGAGAATCTGTCTTCATGTCAGCAGAGAATCAGTCTGCATGTCATAGCAGAGAATCAGGCTTCACGTCAGCCACCACTGCAACAGTCCATTGTCATAAATTTAGGCCCAGCACCCAGGCAGAGGAGAGAGGTCCCGTAACAGACAATCTGGCTTCATGTCAGCAGAGAATCAGTCTTCATGTCATAGCAGAGAATCAGGCTTCACGTCACCCACCACTGTAACAGTCCATTTTCATAAATTTAGGCCAAGCACCCAGGCAGAGGAGAGAGGTCCCGTAACAGACAATCTGGCTTCATGTCAGCAGAGAATCAGTCTGCATGTCATAGCAGAGAATCAGGCTTCACGTCAGCCACCACTGCAACAGTCCATTGTCATAAATTTAGGCCAAGCACCCAGGCAGAGGAGAGAGGTCCCGTAACAGAAAATCTGGCTTCATGTCAGCAGAGAATCAGTCTTCATATCATAGCAGAGAATCAGGCTTCACGTCACCCACCACTGTAAGAGTCCATTTTCATAAATTTAGGCCAAGCACCCAGGCAGAGGAGAGAGGTCCCGTAACAGACAATCTGGCTTCATGTCAGCAGAGAATCAGTCTTCATATCATAGCAGAGAATCAGGCTTCACGTCAGCCACCAATGCAACAGTCCATTGTCAGATATTTAGGCCCAGCACCCAGGCAGAGGAGAGAGGTCCCGTAACAGACAATCTGGCTTCACGTCAGCCACCAGTGCAACAGTCCATTGGCATATATTTAGGCCCAGCACCCAGGCAGAGGAGAGAGGTCCCTTAACAGAGAATCTGGCTTCATGTCAGCAGAGAATCAGTCTGCATGTCATAGCAGAGAATCAGGCTTCACGTCACCCACCACTGTAAGAGTCCATTTTCATAAATTTAGGCCCAGCACCCAGGCAGAGGAGAGAGGTCCCGTAACAGACAATCTGGCTTCATGTCAGCAGAGAATCAGTCTGCATGTCATAGCAGAGAATCAGGCTTCACGTCAGCCACCACTGCAACAGTCCACTGTCATAAATTTAGGCCCAGCACCCAGGCAGAGGAGAGAGGTCCCGTAACAGACAATCTGGCTTCATGTCAGCAGAGAATCAGTCTTCATGTCATAGCAGAGAATCAGGCTTCACGTCACCCACCACTGTAACAGTCCATTTTCATAAATTTAGGCCCAGCACCCAGGCAGAGGAGAGAGGTCCCGTAACAGACAATCTGGCTTCATGTCAGCAGAGAATCAGTCTGCATGTCATAGCAGAGAATCAGGCTTCACGTCAGCCACCACTGCAACAGTCCATTGTCATAAATTTAGGCCCAGCACCCAGGCAGAGGAGAGAGGTCCCGTAACAGACAATCTGGCTTCATGTCAGCAGAGAATCAGTCTTCATATCATAGCAGAGAATCAGGCTTCACGTCACCCACCACTGTAAGAGTCCATTTTCATAAATTTAGGCCCAGCACCCAGGCAGAGGAGAGAGGTCCCGTAACAGACAATCTGGCTTCATGTCAGCAGAGAATCAGTCTTCATATCATAGCAGAGAATCAGGCTTCACGTCAGCCACCAATGCAACAGTCCATTGTCAGATATTTAGGCCCAGCACCCAGGCAGAGGAGAGAGGTCCCGTAACAGACAATCTGGCTTCATGTCAGCAGAGAATCAGTCTGCATGTCATAGCAGAGAATCAGGCTTCACGTCAGCCACCACTGCAACAGTCCATTGTCATAAATTTAGGCCCAGCACCCAGGCAGAGGAGAGAGGTCCCGTAACAGACAATCTGGCTTCATGTCAGCAGAGAATCAGTCTTCATATCATAGCAGAGAATCAGGCTTCACGTCAGCCACCAATGCAACAGTCCATTGTCAGATATTTAGGCCCAGCACCCAGGCAGAGGAGAGAGGTCCCGTAACAGAGAATCTGGCTTCATGTCAGCAGAGAATCAGTCTGCATGTCATAGCAGAGAATCAGGCTTCACGTCAGCCACCACTGCAACAGTCCATTGTCATATATTTAGGCCCAGCACCCAGGCAGAGGAGAGAGGTCCCGTAACAGACAATCTGGCTTCATGTCAGCAGAGAATCAGTCTGCATGTCATAGCAGAGAATCAGGCTTCACGTCAGCCACCACTGCAACAGTCCATTGGCATAAATTTAGGCCCAGCACCCAGGCAGAGGAGAGAGGTCCCGTAACAGACAATCTGGCTTCATGTCAGCAGAGAATCAGTCTGCATGTCATAGCAGAGAATCAGGCTTCACGTCAGCCACCACTGCAACAGTCCATTGTCATAAATTTAGGCCCAGCACCCAGGCAGAGGAGAGAGGTCCCGTAACAGACAATCTGGCTTCATGTCAGCAGAGAATCAGTCTGCATGTCATAGCAGAGAATCAGGCTTCACGTCAGCCACCACTGCAACAGTCCATTGTCATAAATTTAAGCCAAGCACCCAGGCAGAGGAGAGAGGTCCCGTAACAGACAATCTGGCTTCATGTCAGCAGAGAATCAGTCTTCATATCATAGCAGAGAATCAGGCTTCACGTCACCCAACATTGGAACAGTCCATTGGCATATATTTAGGCCCCGGCACCCAGACAGAGGAGAGGTTCATTCAAATTTGGGTAGCCTCGCAATATAATGGTAAAATGAAAATAAAAATAGGATTGAATGAGGAAGTGCCCTGGAGTACAATAATATATGGTTAAGGGGAGGTAGTTAATGTCTAATCTGGACAAGGGACGGACAGGTCCTGTGGGATCCATGCCTGGTTCATTTTTATGAACGTCAGCTTGTCCACATTGGCTGTAGACAGGCGGCTGCGTTTGTCTGTAATGACGCCCCCTGCCGTGCTGAATACACGTTCAGACAAAACGCTGGCCGCCGGGCAGGCCAGCACCTCCAAGGCATAAAAGGCTAGCTCTGGCCACGTGGACAATTTAGAGACCCAGTAGTTGAATGGGGCCGAACCATCAGTCAGTACGTGGAGGGGTGTGCACACGTACTGTTCCACCATGTTAGTGAAATGTTGCCTCCTGCTAACACGTTGCGTATCAGGTGGTGGTGCAGTTAGCTGTGGCGTGTTGACAAAACTTTTCCACATCTCTGCCATGCTAACCCTGCCCTCAGAGGAGCTGGCCGTGACACAGCTGCCTTGGCGACCTCTTGCTCCTCCTCTGCCTTGGCCTTGGGCTTCCACTTGTTCCCCTGTGACATTTGGGAATTCTCTCAGTAGCGCGTCTACCAACGTGCGCTTGTACTCGCGCATCTTCCTATCACGCTCCAGTGCAGGAAGTAAGGTGGGCACATTGTCTTTGTAGCGTGGATCCAGCAGGGTGGCAACCCAGTAGTCCGCACACGTTAAAATGTGGGCAACTCTGCTGTCGTTGCGCAGGCACTGCAGCATGTAGTCGCTCATGTGTGCCAGGCTGCCCAGGGGTAAGGACAAGCTGTCCTCTGTGGGAGGCGTATCGTCATCGTCCTGCCTTTCCCCCCAGCCACGCACCAGTGATGGACCCGAGCTGCGTTGGGTGCCACCCCGCTGTGACCATGCTTCATCCTCATCCTCCTCCACCTCCTCCTCATCCTCGTCCTCCTCGTCCTCCAGTAGTGGGCCCTGGCTGGCCACATTTGTACCTGGCCTCTGCTGTTGCCAAAAACCTCCCTCTGAGTCACTTCGAAGAGACTGGCCTGAAAGTGCTAAAAATGACCCCTCTTCCTCCTCCTCCTCCTCCTCCTCCTGGGCCACCTCCTCTTCCATCATCGCCCTAAGTGTTTTCTCAAGGAGACATAGAAGTGGTATTGTAACGCTGATAACGGCGTCATCGCCACTGGCCATGTTGGTGGAGTACTCGAAACAGCGCAACAGGGCACACAGGTCTCGCATGGAGGCCCAGTCATTGGTGGTGAAGTGGTGCTGTTCTGTAGTGCGACTGACCCGTGCGTGCTGCAGCTGAAACTCCACTATGGCCTGCTGCTGCTCGCACAGTCTGTCCAGCATGTGCAAGGTGGAGTTCCACCTGGTGGGCACGTCGCATATGAGGCGGTGAGCGGGAAGGCCGAAGTTATGCTGTAGCGCAGACAGGCGAGCAGCAGCAGGATGTGAACGCCGGAAGCGCGAACAGACGGCCCGCACTTTATGCAGCAGCTCTGACATGTCTGGGTAGTTGTGAATGAACTTCTGCACCACCAAATTCAGCACATGCGCCAAGCAAGGGATGTGCATCAAACTGGCTAGTCCCAGAGCTGCAACGAGATTTCGCCCATTATCACACACCACAAGGCCGGGCTTGAGGCTCACCGGCAGCAACCACTCGTCGGTCTGTTGTTCTATACCCTGCCACAACTCATGTGCGGTGTGGGGCCTGTCCCCCAAACATATGAGTTTCAGAATGGCCTGCTGACGTTTACCCCGGGCTGTGCTGAAGTTGGTGGTGAAGGTGTGTGGCTGACTAGATGAGCAGGTGGAAGAAGAGGAGGAGGAAGTCGAGTAGGAGGAGGTGGCAACAGGAGGCAAAGAATGTTGCCCTGTGATCCTTGGCGGCGGAAGGACGTGCGCCAAACAGCTCTCCGCCTGGGGCCCAGCTGCCACTACATTTACCCAGTGTGCAGTTAGGGAGATATAGCGTCCCTGGCCGTGCTTACTGGTCCACGTATCTGTGGTTAGGTGGACCTTGCCACAGATGGCGTTGCGCAGTGCACACTTGATTTTATCGGATACTTGGTTGTGCAGGGAAGGCACGGCTCTCTTGGAGAAGTAGTGGCGGCTGGGAACAACATACTGTGGGACAGCAAGCGACATGAGCTGTTTGAAGCTGTCTGTGTCCACCAGCCTAAATGACAGCATTTCATAGGCCAGTAGTTTAGAAATGCTGGCATTCAGGGCCAGGGATCGAGGGTGGCTAGGTGGGAATTTACGCTTTCTCTCAAATGTTTGTGAGATGGAGAGCTGAACGCTGCCGTGTGACATGGTTGAGACGCTTGGTGACGGAGGTGTTGGTGGTGTTGGTGGTACATCCCCTGTTTGCTGGGCGGCAGGTTCCAACGTTCCTCCAGAGGCGGAGGAAGAGGCCGAGGCGGCAGCAGCAGAAGAGGCCGAGGCGGCAGCAACAGAAGAGGTAGCAGGGGGAGCCTGAGCGACTTCCTTGTTTTTAAGGTGTTTACTCCACTGCAGTTCATGCTTTGCATGCAGGTGCCTGGTCATGCAGGTTGTGCTAAGGTTCAGAACGTTAATGCCTCGCTTCAGGCTCTGATGGCACAGCGTGCAAACCACTTGGGTCTTGTCGTCAGCACATTGTTTGAAGAAGTGCCATGCCAGGGAACTCCTTGAAGCTGCCTTTGGGGTGCTCGGTCCCAGATGGCGGCGGTCAGTTGCAGGCGGAGTCTCTTGGCGGCGGGTGTTCTGCTTTTGCCCACTGCTCCCTCTTTTGCTACGCTGTTGGCTCGGTCTCACCACTGCCTCTTCCTCCGAACTGTGAAAGTCAGTGGCAATACCTTCATTCCATGTGGGGTCTAGGACCTCATCGTCCCCTGCATCGTCTTCCACCCAGTCTTGATCCCTGACCTCCTGTTCAGTCTGCACACTGCAGAAAGACGCAGCAGTTGGCACCTGTGTTTCGTCATCATCAGAGACATGCTGAGGTGGTATTCCCATGTCCTCATCATCAGGAAACATAAGTGGTTGTGCGTCAGTGCATTCTATGTCTTTCACCGCTGGGGAAGGGCTAGGTGGATGCCCTTGGGAAACCCTGCCAGCGGAGTCTTCAAACAGCATAAGAGACTGCTGCATAACTTGAGGCTGAGACAGTTTCCCTGTTATGCATGAGGGTGATGTGACAGACTGATGGGGTTGGTTTTCAGGCGCCATCTGTGCGCTTTCTGCAGAAGACTGGGTGGGAGATAATGTGAACGTGCTGGATCCACTGTCGGCCACCCAATTGACTAATGCCTGTACCTGCTCAGGCCTTACCATCCTTAGAACGGCATTGGGCCCCACCATATATCGCTGTAAATTCTGGCGGCTACTGGGACCTGAGGTAGTTGGTACACTAGGACGTGTGGATGTGGCAGAACGGCCACGTCCTCTCCCAGCACCAGAGGGTCCACTAACACCACCACGACCATGTCCACGTCCGCGTCCCTTACTAGATGTTTTCCTCATTGTTATCGTTCACCACAACAACAAAAATATTATTTGGCCCAATGTATTGTATTCAAATTCAGCTGAATATAAATTTGAGGCCTAGTATTTAGGCGCTGGGTGACCGGTATGGATTTACTGACAGAATTAGACTTGGAAATGCACAGTAGCGTGTGTGTGAAGTTATTCTGAATGACCCTATGTGCACCTTGAATATTATATACCCTTTTAGGGATAGATTTCAAATAGCTCTGATACAGCAGAAACCACTAAATTATGAAATTGCTAAATTGGGAATTGTATTTCAACCCAGAACAAAAAATGTGCTTTGACGGACACTAAATAAATTGCCCAGCCAGAACAGTACAGCGGTAACGACAGATTTAGCAGGATATAAATTTGAGGCCTAGTATTTAGGCGCTGGGTGACCGGTATGGATTTACTGACAGAATTAGACTTGGAAATGCGCAGTAGCGTGTGTGTGAAGTTATTCTGAATGACCCTATGTGCACCTTGAATATTATATACCCTTTTAGGGATAGATTTCAAATAGCTCTGATATAGCAGAAACCACTAAATTATGAAATTGCTAAATTGGGAATTGTATTTCAACCCAGAACAAAAAATGTGCTTTGACGGACACTAAATAACTTGCCCAGCCACAACAGTACAGCGGTAACGACAGATTTAGCGGGATATAAATTTGAGGCCTAGTATTTAGGCGCTGGGTGACCGGTATGGATTTACTGACAGAATTAGACTTGGAAATGCACAGTAGCGTGTGTGTGAAGTTATTCTGAATGACCCTATGTGCACCTTGAATATTATATACCCTTTTAGGGATAGATTTCAAATAGCTCTGATACAGCAGAAACCACTAAATTATGAAATTGCTAAATTGGGAATTGTATTTCAACCCAGAACAAAAAATGTGCTTTGACGGACACTAAATAACTTGCCCAGCCAGAACAGTACAGCGGTAACGACAGATTTAGCGGGATATAAATTTGAGGCCTAGTATTTAGGCGCTGGGTGACCGGTATGGATTTACTGACAGAATTAGACTGGGATATGGCCAAAAAATAACCACACTATTGCTGGTTAAATGCACTTGGTGTGACAGCTTGACCAACCACACTACTGAGGGTTAAATGCACTTGGTGACAGGCGCAGCTTGCCCCTGATGTAGTATATGGCCAAAAAATGAACAGACTATTGCTGGTTAAATGCACTTGGTGTGACAGCTTGACCAACCACACTACTGAGGGTTAAATGCACTTGGTGACAGGCGCAGCTTGCCCCTGATGTAGTATATGGCCAAAAAATGAACAGACTATTGCTGGTTAAATGCACTTGGTGTGACAGCTTGACCAACCACACTACTGAGGGTTAAATGCACTTGGTGACGGGCGCAGCTTGCCCCTGATGTAGTATATGGCCAAAAAATGAACAGACTATTGCTGTTTAAATGCACTTGGTGTGACAGCTTCACCCTGATGTAGGCTTTAGCCTAAAAACAACCACACCATTGAGGGTTAAATGCACTTGGTGACAGGCGCAGCTTGCCCCTGATGTAGGATATGGCCAAAAAATAAACAGACTATTGCTGGTTAAATGCACTTGGTGTGACAGCTTCACCCTGATGTAGGCTTTAGCCAAAAAACAACCACACCATTGAGGGTTAAATGCACTTGGTGATAGGCGCAGCTTGCCCCTGATGTAGGATATGGCCAAAAAATGAACAGACTATTGCTGGTTAAATACACTTGGTGTGACAGCTTCACCCTGATGTAGGCTTTAGCCAAAAAACAACCACACCATTGAGGGTTAAATGCACTTGGTGGCAGGCGCAGCTTGCCCCTGATGTAGTATATGGCCAAAAAATGAACAGACTATTGCTGGTTAAATGCACTTGGTGTGACAGCTTCACCCTGATGTAGGCTTTAGCCAAAAAACAACCACACCATTGAGGGTTAAATGCACTTGGTCGCAGCTTGTGCTGGCGCACCACAAGACACAAAATGGCCGCCGATCACCCCAGAAAAAAGTGACTGACAAACGGTCTGGGCAGCCTAAAAACAGTGAGCAATTGAGTATCAGCAGCTCAATGATCCACAGCTGCAGATCGATCAATTAATCAAGTGCTTTGGAGGAGTTAATCTGCCTAATCTCGCCCTACTGTCGCAGCCGCAAACTCTCCCTACGCTAATCAGAGCAGAGTGACGGGCGGCGCTATGTGACTCCAGCTTAGAGGCTGGGTCACATGGTGCTCTGGCCAATCACAGCCATGCCAATAGTAGACATGGCTGTGACGGCCTCTTGGGGCAAGTAGTATGACGCTTGTTGATTGGCTGCTTTGCAGCCTTTCAAAAAGCGCCAAGAAAGCGTCACAAAAGCGGCAAGAAAGCGACGAACACCGAACCCGGACTTTTACGAAAATGTTCGGGTCCGTGTCACGGACACCCCAAAATTCGGTACGAACCCGAACTATACAGTTCGAGTTCGCTCATCCCTAGTCACGTGTCACTTGAGAACACGTCAATGCTGAGGCCAGTGATTGGTCACCATGACATATGCCCCCGTCTGTGTACATGCCTGGGACCAGATGCATAGCTGAGAGAAGCGCCTGCCCTGGAACTGGGCAGTGCAGAGCAGGCAAGTGGATCTCTTTCATTAGGTACAGTGCAGTACTTTCCAAAAGTAAAAAGATGCCTAAAATAGGAATATCCCTCTAGTTGAATATATTAACAATTACTTACACGGCTGTATACAACTTGTCCCCTCCATGCATCTCTGATCTGATTCTAACAAAATCTCATACTGCCCTCTCCTCTTTTCTGCTCCATATACAGTAATCTCCAAGACTTCTCATATGCATCTCCCATTCTCTGCATACATTCCTACCCCAACACTTCAGACTCCCCCTCTCCTTTCATTTCTATGGGAGTTCTGATATTAGAAATAACCGGAGAGCGCACTTTACAAGCACGGCCACTGCTTCTTTAATTTCTATGGGAATGCTGGTGATAGCCAAGCTAGTCTTACTTCGGGGGTGCTGTCCTGGAGGTAGGAGTGGGTCCCTGAGGTGGGACCTACACCTATCTGACATTGGTTGCATATCCTAGTGATGAGACAGGAGGCAGGACAGCTTCGTTCACATCAACATTGGCCATTTTGGTAATGGGCAAATTTACCGACAAATAAGTGTTCTCCAGTGGTCAAGTGTAAAATTCTTTATAGTCAAATGATATTCACTAGTTATTAACACTGAGAAAAAGAACATAGTCCTATTAATATGGCTCATGTATGCTCTAACCAATGCCCATTTTTACTACCAGATGCATAAAAGGCATACACCTTGTCTTGCAGATGGTCCTTGCAGAGTAGAAGGTTAGATAGTCCTTCCCTCACGATTAATATTTGGTTGATCTATTTTTGTTACGGATGGTGATATACTTCTGGGTGGTTTTATGGAAGGATGAAGAGATGTTTGGAATAAGCCTTTCTCTTCAAATTGTATTTGTACAGTGGAAGGTCAGATGGCCCCTTCTCCGTATTACAAATCTGCTGTTATCATGGATAAATTAATGGAAGTCTTAAAAGATGTTAAGAATAAGCCTTCCTCTATATATGGTCCTTGCATAGTGGAAAGTCAGATGGTATTTTCCTCCATTTTTGGTACAGAGCTTTAATGATAAATTTATTGAAAGCTGGACAGATGTATGAATAAGCCTTCTAATGCAGATGGTACTTCCACGGTGGAAGGTCAGATAGTGTTGTCAGAGTAGTTCAATCTTCAAGTACAAAGTAATTAAATAATTAAATTGGCCGACGCAGTGCTGTATCTAGGGAGATCTGAGGGACCATCTCAAAAATCTTTATTATTATACCTGCTTAAAGAGCTCAGTTCAGCCATTGCTATGCCCCTGTTTATAATTCTTAAGGATTCTCTAGGGACTGGTACAGTGCAAAGTGATTGGCGCAAGGCAAATGTGGTGCCCATATTCAAAAAAGGATCAAGGTCCTCCACAGGTAATTATAGACCAGTTAGTTTAACTTCTGTTGTGGGAAAAATGTTTGAAGGACTCTTAAGGGACTATATACAGGAGTATGAAACTATAAATAATATTATAACTGATAAACAGCATGGGTTTACCAAGGACAGAAGTTGTCAGACTAACCTGATTTGTTTTTATGAGGAGGTGAGTAGTAGCCTGGACAGAGGGGCGACTGTGGATGTAGTGTTTCTGGATTTTGCAAAGGCTTTTGATACTGTCCCTCATAGATGCTTACTAAGTAAAGTAAGGTCTATTGGCTTGGAAAGTATAGTTTGTAATTGGATTGAAAACTGGCTGAAGGAACGTGTCCAGAGAGTTGTGGTCAATGATTCCTATGCAGAATGGTCCCAGGTTATAAGTGGTGTACCCCAAGGTTCAGTGCTGGGCTCTATTATATTTTTTTTTTTATTATTGATATTGAAGACCGGAGTAATAGTACTATATCTATTTTTGCAGATGACACTAAGCTGTGTAGAACTATACAGTCTATGGAAGATGTCCACACACTACAAGCTGACTTGAACACTTTGAGTGATTCGGCATCAACTTGGCAAATGAGGTTCAATGTGGACAAATGTAAAGTTATGCATCTTGGTATTAATAATCTCTGTGCTTCATATGTCCAAGGTGATGTAGCACTGGGAGAGTCACTTATAGAGAAGGATTTGGATGTGGATGGTAGATTAAATTACAGCACACAATGTCAATCAACTGCTTCTAAGGCCACCAGGATATTGTCATGCATTAAATGAGGCATGGACTCGCAGGGCAGGGATGTAATACTACCACTTTACAAAGCGCTGGTGCGGCCTCATCTGGAATATGCAGTCTAGTTCTGGGCACCAGTACATAGAAAGGATGCACTGCAGTTGGAAAAAGTACAGAGGAGAGTGACTAAAATGATAAGGGGCATGGAGGGTCTTAGTTATGAAGAAACATTAAAATTATTGAATTTATTTAGTCTTAAGAAGAGACGTCTAAGGGGGGACATGATTAACCTATACAAGTATATAAATGGGCCATACAAAAATACGGCAAAAAGCTGTTCCATGTAAAATGTGTTCAAAAGACAAGGGGCACTGCCTCCGACTGAAGAACAGTGGCGTACATACCAGGGTCGCAGGGGTCGCAGTTGCGACCGGGCCCGGCACTCCAGGGGGCCCGGCCGCCTGTGGACCCCCCCCAGGCCGCTGGCAGGGCTCCCGCTGTACTCACATGTAATGGAGCGCTCTGGTGGGGCCCGGCATGAAGTACAGTGGCAATTTTGGGCCCCATCAGAGCGCTCCATGCCACCATTACATGTATAATGTGGGGGGGCCGGAGGGTCAAGTAAGGGGGGGGGGGCACGCACTCACACACACAGGGCCGGTAGTTCCGTTTCTATAGTGAAGCAGGGAAACCTCTCTGCTCCCTGCTTCACTGATCTTCAGAGCTCAGGAGCTCCCCCTGCTGGCCCCAGATCGCGCTGCTGCCTGTCACTGTGGGAGGAGACCTAAAAACCCGGCAAGCTGCCTACTCTCCTCAGGGAAGAAGGTAAGTATGTAAGAATTTTTTTTTCTAATGCTGCAGACTGGGGGCAGGGGGGCAGGGGGGCAAAGGGGCAGAGAGGCAGAGGGGCAGGGGGCAGAGGGGCAGAGGGGGGGGGGGATTGATGGGAACAACTAGAGTGAGGGGGCACAAAAGTTGGCATCTCTACTGAGGGGCACCTAATCTGCCATAACTAATTTGAGGGGGCACCTAATGTGGCATAACTACTGTGAGGGGGCACATATAAAGGCATAACTATGAGGGGGCACATATGAAGGCATAACTACTGTGACGGGGCATGTAAGGCTACTTTCACACTAGCGTTCGATCGGATCCGTTCTGAACGGATCCGATCATATTAATGCAGACGGAGGCTCCGTTCAGTACGGATCCGTCTGCATTAATAACTTAGAAAAAATTCTAAGTGTGAAAGTAGCCTGAGCGGATCCGTTCAGACTTTCAATGTAAAGTCAATGGGGGACGGATCCGCTTGAAGATTGAGCCATATGGGCTCATCTTCAAGCGGATCCGTTCCCATTGACTTACATTGTAAGTCTGAACGGATCCGCTCGCCTCCGCACGGCCAGGCGGACAGCTGAACGCTGCAAGCAGCGTTCAGCTGTCCGCCTGTCCGTGCAGAGGCGAGCGGAGCGGAGGCTGAACGCCGCCAGACTGATGCCGTCTGAGCGGATCCGCTCCATTCAGACTGCATCAGGGCTGGACGGAGGCGTTCGGGTCCGCTCGTGAGCTCCTTCAAACGGAGCTCACGAGCGGACCGACGAACGCTAGTGTGAAAGGAGCCTAATCTGGCATAACCAATGTGAGGGGCACATATGTGAGCATATCTAATGTGAGGGGCACATAATCTGGCATAACCACTCTGAGGGGACACATATCTGGGCAAATTTACTTTGAGGGGGCACATAACCGGGCATAAATACTGTGAAGGGGCACATAATCTGGCATTATTACTGTGAGAGGACACGTAATCTGGCATAACCACTCTGAGGGGGCACATATGTGGGCATATTTACTTTGAGGGGGCACATAACTGGGCATAAATACTGTGAGGGGCACATAATCTGGCATTACTACTGTAAGGGGCATATAATCTGGCGTTACTAGGTGAGGGGCACATAGTCTGGCATTAATACTGTGAGGGGGCACATAATCTGGCATTACTACTGTAAGGGGACACATATTTGGCATAACTACTATGAGGGGGCACATATCTGGGCATAATTACTGTGACGGGAACAAAGGTGGGCATAACTACTGTGAGGGTGTTAAAGATGGGTGAATTTTATTCTATATTTTGTAAATCTAGGATTGTAATGAGTTAACTTTTTCTACTTCCAAGTGCCCACCCACCCCCCTCTTTGTTTCAAGACTGGAAAGGAGAGAGAGGGGGGGCAAAGAGCTGTGCTGTGGGAAGTGTCTGATTTCTCATCTTTTACATGTGTTCCATAGAGTGTCAGGCATTGCCTTATGCATGAACAGGTGGAATGCGTAAGCCAATCATATGGCTTGATGATATGTATATATTATTCACTGCCTATAGAGAAGCACCTCTTTAAAGTGTCACATATGACGTAGGCAGTATTCTTGTTAGAATAAACTCCATTACAAAATGGCGATGGTAACCAGATGTTTACATTAGTTCACATTCCAAAGTGGTACTCACTGCGCAGATGTTGAAGTGTTATCTCTGTTTCTCTTATCACTTTTTCCTTTTTGACCAATGAAACAATGTTTTAGCCTCAGAGAGGACTGCCCTCTTCTGAAGATTCATAAACGCTTAGTCCATGTAATAAAGTTAGAGATTGCTTTGACCAACTTCTGTGTCAGTGTCCAGTCTCTCAGCCACGCGTGGATATTAACCCCTGGGGGGGGTACATTGATCTGGAACACCAGAGTGTATCTAAAATGCCCTAATTTAGGGTGGTTTTGACAAATGGCGACCACGAAGGGACTCTGAGCGAATGTAGCATCAGACAGCTGACAAGACGGGCCCCTGAGCTTGACGAACGGCAGAGGAGAGAGGATTGCAACCTCAAAGAAAGGTGAGAAAACTTTTTATCTCATCTGCCTTTCTGCTAGTTACTTCGTCATGCTCACATAGCTCAGTCTGCTGTGAGGTGGTACCGATGTAAGTATAGTAGTCGGCTGTAATGCTGAAAGCTTGGAGTCTATTGAACCAATAGTCTGAAATCATAGATCACTCTGGTGTGTATATGTTTTGTGTGTGTCTGTGATTTATGTGAGGAGTGAATTGAGCACAGACGGTAAAACCACAGACAAAGGGAGGGAACAGTAACCTCCTGGTTGGGAAGGGGGCGCTATAGCGCCGAGGTGTGGGACAAGGAACTCCGGCTGACCTGACCAGGAAGATGCGTAGAGCCGTATGATCTCTTGATCTGATGGAAGACTGCGGAGACTACCTGACCTGACCCTAGGAAGATGGTAGAACCTCTCATGACCTTTTGATCAAGGGAAAGACTGCGGTGATATTCTCTACCTGACCTGACCCCAGGAAGATGCGACGGAGCCCGCCTGACCCCTGGTTTTGGGGAAGACGTGCGGGGAGTCCCGGCTGACTAGTCAGACGTGATAGTCAGATTTGAGCCAACCAGAGGGGGGGGTGAATCCTTTGTCTGCAGAAGAAAGGGCTAAAGGTGCTGATCACTCCTCTGTTTTGTGTGTGTGTCAGTCTGAAATACTGTTGTTTTGATATCAGTCAGTCCCAGCATTATGAAGGAGAAAATACAGCCCCTAGCTAGTAGTGAGGGAAGAATTGAAAGTTAAAATGTGAAAAAGAATGTTAGAGAAAGTGTAGACTCGGACAGAGGTCGCCCCTGGCAACAGGGATGAAGATCTGTAAGAATCTGTGAAGTTAGAGCTTACAGACTGTGGGCATCAGAACTCCCGTGATTTTGAGGGGGGAGTTGTCAGGATGTTAATTGATGGCATTAACAAGAAAGAAAGAAAGTGCCCCAGTGTCTGCAATCAGAACGGCGCTTGTGTTAAATGTTCCGAAACGAACTGGTTAAGTTTTGTTACCCTAATAAAATGTGTGTGTTTAACTAGGGAATATCCTAGAGATTACAGCAGTAAAAGATGGTCAGTTAACGGATAGGTGTTGTATCCAGTGTGAGCTACAGAGACTCACTACCCCCACCTCAACAGAAACATTCCTGAGATAAGAGGATCAGACGAAGGAAAAAGGTGGGAGGGAATGAGGGAATGATGCAGAGTCAGTGATGTGTAATATATTATACAAGACAAAGAATTGTTCAATAATTTTCTTTCTTCTTTCTTCTTTCTTCTTTCCCAAGCAGTGTACTGTGGGAATCCAGCTTTTAACAAAATGACTGTATGATAACATGTATATTCTCTTACAGCGACAGACCATCAGCAATTCTGGGTGTGGTGTGGCTATCTGTTTCCAGGAAAGCTGTGTTTGTCTGTGCTGCAAGTTTTGGGATGAAACAATGTGGGTTGGAAGACAAATGATTCAGTGGAATGTGAATGGGTCTGGCTTTGAGTTGTGATTGAGGCGAATATGTGTGAAGACTGATGGAGGTTTTCAGCAGAGTTGTGAATGCAATTCAGTTTTTATGTATGAGGGCGTGGTTATGAACAGTTTGTGAAAATTAGTACATGAAAATGTATATGAATGTGTATGGAGTACGATATTTGTTTTGTTTTTTTTAATAATATGCGCATTGAGGATTTTATTTTATTTTTCTTGGAAGTTTTGGGGTTTTTATTGGTGCCAACAGCATTGATCAAGCTGTACATTTTTATTTATTTATTTTATTTTTAAATTGAAGTCAATGAAAAGTTTCTTATGGGCCCTTTGTGTGTTCATGTCTGTATTGTCCGATCTGTTTGTTTCAATGTTTGAAGTTACGTTAAGTGTTGTGCTAAACATCAGAGCTCTGTTCTGATGGGCAGCTGCCACATTACTGATGGACAAAAGGAGAACCATAGCGTCCGACTGAAGGGGGTGGACTTAGATGACTCAGAGCGGAGGGAGGAGGATAGGGGTGGACGTTACAGACAACGACAGCCCTTGTGCCCATCCCCTAGTTATAAGACACTCCCATGGAAGATGAGAAGTCCTGTTTTGTTTTCCAGTCTATTAATTCTGCGATAGGAAAAGTTGGATACTTCTGTAAGCCAAAATGCAGAGTAACATCAAGCAGCATTGGGGGGTTCAGTGGTGCCAACCATAGGTAGTGTTCCTTTGGCATTGCTTCAGCCCTGATGTCAAACGCCTCATTGAAGTGAGGTAAAAGTAAGTCTGCCACCCTATGGTGGGCCTGCAGAGTCTGTGGGACCCAGATCCCAGAAGAGAGAGTGTTGTGCTGTGTGTGGTACTCCTCGTCCACACCACACGAGAGGATTGTATTCTATGTTGACCATGCCCGGATCACTGTCCGTCCCCACAGACACCCATGTTTTTTGTCATAAGGGGAACACAGACAGGTGAGGGGGGGGGAGTTAGATCAAGATTAAGAAACAGGAAATCCAGTATCGGCTCTATCTTTAAACATTTTTAGCAGATTCAGTCTGGCCCAAGGATATCCCTCACTCTGGGTGATAAAGAAGTAGTCCCGTTTTTGATTGATACTGGAGCAGCCAAGACAGTTGTGCACAGCAAACATGGCCTCCCCTGATTTACTCTCCAAGGACACCAGCCTTTGGGTAGAAGTGGATGGGAAAGTAGTACGCTCACTTTTTTTCAACAGAAACCATCCATATTAGATTTGCCCCTAACCAAGATGCGCTTGCCCGTTTGCTGGTCATTGGTAACGCCCCTTGTTGTCTCCTAGGTGCAGATTTGTTTGCAAAAGTACATGCTGGTATCTCACGTCAGGAGGACGGCACTGTGAAGCTTACAGGTGCCCTCCACGACCAAGAACTTTGTTTGTTGGCCATTAGTGATAAAATTCTCTGGTCCATGTTTGTATCAGTACTCCCAGAAGCTGAGAAAAGCAAACCACTCACTCCACTGTGATTGATTTGTCCTTTAGTCCCTACCGCCTCACAGATGAGGCGGTAGATGTTTTTTGTGCCTAGAACTGGCAATTTTGTGCTCCCCCACACTGGGCCTATCATATTATTACATTTAGATTGTATTGTTAATGAAGTGAGTGGCCATGACTCAGCTGTCCTCACCCAACTGCATGGCCAGCAATAACGCCCCATAGTATAATATTCAGTCAGACTTGATCCTGTGGCCAGAGGTGCCCCTTTCTGCATCAGAGCTGTAGTAGTTGTACTAGCTATGCTTGATGAAAGCTCTGAGATAGTTCTGAACCACAAAGTGATGCTGATATTACATCTATCCTCATGAACGTACAATCCAAATGATTGTTTTGTTGCCCATTATTGTTCCATTTTGTTGCCTCAATGTTGCTCTCCAAAGGTGTAATACTTTGGACCCAGCCACCCTGTTGCCTCTGGACCAAGGGGGGAGGGAAGAGTTAGGGCACCGCACTTTAAACTTTTCTTTCAGATTCAAAGGAAGAGGCTCCTGACTGTTTGCAGATGATGTCACAAGAGGTAGTGGGATTTGGTAAATCAGTCATTAGGTAATCTAGATCATGTGCTCTTTGTGGATGGATCGAGGTATGGCAGGTACTACACAGGTTGGGCAGTGGTGATTAAACGTGAACTACCACACTTGTCTGCTCAGAAGTGGAGCTAAAAGACTCTGAAGATGGCTTGCAGATATGCAGATGGGAAAACAGCCACCATTTACACTGATTCCAGGTGTGCTTTGGGATAGCCCATGACTATGGGCCCATATGGAAAGCCAGAGACTCCTTGATCGCTTCAGGTAAACCCATCGAAAATGGGGAAGCAGTGAGGTCTCTGATGGAAGCCCTCGTGTCACTAACATGTGGGGTGATGGCAACGAAAGGCCACTGTAAACAGATGCAGAGGAGGCGAAGGGGAAAGCCACGGCAGATCAGGCGGCAAAGATGGCTGCCAAATTACCTAAGCAGACCCCTGTCTTAAGTGGCCACAGTTCAGGTCCCTGAAATAACTCCTCCTGTCTCCCGAAAGTTCTTAAGACCTTACAGAACCCTGGGGAAGGAGGAAAGGGACTGGTGGATGAAAAAGGGGGGACGACAAATAAGAAGGGCAACTTTACCTTCCCAGGTCCCTCTACTCCACGATGGCACAGGCAACCCATGGAGTGATGCACCAGACAAAAACTGCTATGTGTGATTTAGTACGTAGCATATGGTACGCACCAGGGTTCAGCACTGTAACAGTCAGACATACTTAAGGATAAATGGTTTGTGCCCAGAACAACATGGGCAAGGTGGTTAAGGTACCCAAGAAACACGTCTTGCTTTTTGTATCTGTTTCAACGTTTGCAGACTACCTTCAAATATCCAAGGTGGGCATGTATGAGTATGTATTGATATGTGATGAATTGTTTTCAGGATGGCCAAAACCGTACCCAAAGAAGTAAAGAAGATTATGGCTGAAGTTGTGTGCAAGTATGGGGTACCTTAGATCATTGAAAGTGACACAGGTGTTCACTTCACAGGTGAAGTGATGCAGGAGATGACGAAGGTTTTGGGTGTAGGACAGGCCTTACATGCTTCGTACCATCCACAAAGCAGCAGTAGAGTAGGGAAAAGGAACTGAACGGGACACTAAGTTAAAGATTTAAAGTCTTAATAGAGTACCTGCTGGTAGCCCTCTTTTAGTAAGGTATACGCCTAACCGTGAGACAGGCCTTGTCCCTATAAGGTCCTTTTTGGGTCAGCCCCTAGAATAGGATTTTAATTCCCACAGCAGCTCCAGATGCAACATGGTTGTCTGACAGATTATGTGATCAGTTTTGTATAAGCATTTGACTAAAGTACATTTTCGAGTTTTTGCTTCACTTCCAGGTTTTGATAAAATACCAGGAACCCACCCACTTGTGTCTGGAGATTGGGTGGTAGGAAAAGACATGTTCGAAAAGTCCCAAAACCCTGGTTTGATGGTCCATTCCGAGTGTTGTTGACCACAAGCACAGTGAAGCTCAAAGAAAAGCATAATTGGATTGATTTCACGGAAGTGTTGAGACTGGTTTTCCCTTGTGTGACTGTTGATCATGACTCAAAAGAATATGGAAAAATTGTATGAAAACTTCGATCCAGAAAATCAGGAGCACTGATGACCTCTAGTCCCCCCATATAATGTAAACGCCAGTTAGGGAAAGATCATCTGACTTCCCCGTGCTCAAATCCAGTGTCACGGGAGGCTGTTCGCTAGGAATGGCTTGTCGTGGAAGCTGGTGAAGAGGAGGCGGAGCATTGGGACAGATGTTTAGGTTTAGGGAGAGAATGAAATTCAAGGGGGGACTGTTAAAGATGGGTGAATTTTATTCTATATTTTGTAAATCTAGGATTGTAATGAGTTAACTTTTTCTACTTCCAAGTGCCCACCCACCCCCCTCTTTGTTTCAAGACTGGAAAGGAGAGAGAGGGGGGGCAAAGAGCTGTGCTGTGGGAAGTGTCTGATTTCTCATCTTTTACATGTGTTCCATAGAGTGTCAGGCATTGCCTTATGCATGAACAGGTGGAATGCGTAAGCCAATCATATGGCTTGATGATATGTATATATTATTCACTGCCTATAGAGAAGCACCTCTTTAAAGTGTCACATATGACGTAGGCAGTATTCTTGTTAGAATAAACTCCATTACAAAATGGCGATGGTAACCAGATGTTTACATTAGTTCACATTCCAAAGTGGTACTCACTGCGCAGATGTTGAAGTGTTATCTCTGTTTCTCTTATCACTTTTTCCTTTTTGACCAATGAAACAATGTTTTAGCCTCAGAGAGGACTGCCCTCTTCTGAAGATTCATAAACGCTTAGTCCATGTAATAAAGTTAGAGATTGCTTTGACCAACTTCTGTGTCAGTGTCCAGTCTCTCAGCCACGCGTGGATATTAACCCCTGGGGGGGGTACATTGATCTGGAACACCAGAGTGTATCTAAAATGCCCTAATTTAGGGTGGTTTTGACAAGGGGCCACAAGGTGGGCATTAGTACCGTGTGGTTGCACTTAGGGGAAATGTCCTAGATTACCCTGCTACACATTGGCATGGCTCAGTCTTACAGGCCAGCTGGTGATTTCACAGGGGCAGTCACCATCCCTTCCTTATGTGATTATTCTTTTTTTCTCACCACAGGGACCTTGTTCTGGATCCAGCGGACATCACGCCGACGCCAGCGACACCCTGGATGAGGTAGGACCAGATTTTATTAGGACTAGGTGAGTGTAGCCGTGCATTGGGCTTAGGGCTCTTTAACACAAGCGGATCCCGTGCGAGGAATCCGCTGCGTAAATGAGAGCCAAGCCCCGTTCCGGACAGCAGGGACACGGAGCATTAACATGACTGATTATGCTCCGTGCCTCTCTGTGATCTCTTTTCTACAAAATCACAGAGACATAAAGTTGTCACCGTGATTTTGTAGTAAAAAGATCACAGTCAATCATGTCACTGCTCCGTGTCTCTGCTGTCTAGAATGGGGCTTGGCACTCAGTCACGCCGCGGATTAGCCGCACGGAAAGAGTCCTTAGTAAAAAAAATCTGCCGGTTCTTTGAAAAAATGTTTGCACTGTGGCCCATAACACTATAGTTACACCACTGGTAGGGGAGGTAGTGGGGGGGGGGGGGCTAGGAGGCAGGTTGGGGGGGGGGGGCGACGGGGAGGGGGCCCCATAGATCAGTTCCGCACCGGGGCCCCATGGATTGTGTGTACGCCACTGCTGAAGAAGAAAAAGTTCAGTCTCCAGAAGCGTCAAAGCTTCTTTACTGTGAGAACTGTAAATCTATGGAATAGACTTCCTTAGGACGTGGTCACAGCAGGAATAGTAGACAGTTTCAAAAAGGGTTTAGACGAATTCTTAAAAGTAAAAAACATTAATGCTTATGAAAACGTGTAGAAATCTGAGTCTCACTTCCTTCTGGGATTCGCGTCCCCACCTATCCCTTGGTTGAACTTGATGGACGTATGTCTTTTTTTTAACCGTATCAACTATGTAACTATGAAAACATTTCCTAGAATCCCTGGGAACATCAATATATATCTGCTCACACTACCTATTTTTCAACCTTCTTCATTGTATCCCAGATGGGATGAAAAATCCATGCGATAGCACAATTACAAATGGCCTTCAGAATGTGTTCTAAGGCCAAGTTGTTATGAAACAGTGGAATACATGATAACCTTCACACAAGGATATACACTGTATTATAGAAAAAGTTTCATCTATATTAATATATGTATGATATAATCATTCATGTTATATGCATTATATGAGTATAATATGTACAGTGACCTTGCTACCTCTCAGTGTATTTCCCTTTCCGTGGTACAGATCCATGGGTTTTATTTATACATTTTTAAGGCTTTAGATACATTTGGGTATATGCAAATACCTACACATTGTGCTTGCATGAAGGAAAGTCAGATGGAACTCCTTTCTCTGTGGTACAGCTCTGGATATTTTATGATAATTTTATAGAAATAATGAGATATGTTTGGAAAAGGCATTCCTCTTCAGAAGGTATTTCCATGGTGTAAGTATAGCAGAAAATGCACCAAAATGATACGCAACTGACAATACTAGCTAATTCCTCAAGCCGATGTTAAAAGCTGAGAACTTTGCCAATATCTTCCAGTCAGGAACATATCGGAGCCCCTCATGCACCACGTCACGTTGTCTCAGCACGCATGGGGTCCTACCACTCAACTGCCCGTGGTGTGTGAACAGGGTCTGAACAGGGTCTGAACAGTGCTAGAAATTAACTCACAGCCAGACTCTCACATGCCTCCATAGTGGTATCACCAATGCACTGTGAGGTAGGATAAAGCTGTGAGCCGCACCCACAACAGACCATGTGACACAGAAGCTACCAGGTGCAAAAGAATGTTACCAGCAAAATGAAGTGGCACATTCTATATACATAAAGACATGAGGGGCTCCGATATGTTCCTGACTAGAAGATATTGGCAAAGTTCTCAGCTTTTAACATTGACTTGAGGAATTAGCTAGTATTGTCAGTTGCGTATCATTTTGGTGCATTTTCTGCAGTGATTTGTGTATGTATATTTTTTCATCTGCACAATGTATCATTTTGTGTAAGATGTTCTTGTGGTGCATGCGGTCCGCACCGGCATCCTCCATTATACACATTTTTTGCTGGGGATTGCTGTTGTCTGCGGATCGCATGCAGAGGAATTGCTCCCCCGGTTATAGACGCGCCACAATGTCTGGGTTTGGAGCATTTCCACCCGTTTAGGCCACTTTTTTCAGTGAGTTTTTGATGTAAGTATAGCCCTGATTGTAGTACTGCTGTACTGACACCAGGGTGCTGTTTGTGGAGGTATTTCTCCACTTGTGGGTGCTACCGTTAGCAATGATTTGGTCACCATTATTATTTCATTTGCACTGTTATTGCAAGTTTTAAGAGTTTAGGAACCACAGCAAATAAAGTAAACACCACATAGAGTTACAGAACTGGGTCACTCAGTGCAGAGGCGCATAAAAAGTACATAAAAGTCACTAATTCTCTGCCGACTCAATAACTGCATCCAAACCCCTTCAGCCCCCCAAAAATCATATCCTATCCATAATAAAATCCCTGTGTGAGTGCTCTGTGTCCACGTGTGTGTCACCAGTTTTGCACTGGGCATGTGCGGCGCAGCGTTTAACCGCCTCCGGACCGCCTAACGCAGATGTGCGGTCCGGAGTCGGCATCGCTGCGCAGACTGACGCATATACGCGTCATCTCACGAGACGCGAGATGACGCGCTATGCCGGCCCGCGCATGCGCAATTCGGGCCGGCATTTCGTCAAGGAGTAAATCGTCATCAGCTTGCCAGCCAATGATCGCGGCTGGCAAGCTGATGATTTTTAAAAAATCCAATCAGAGCACCAGATAGCAGATCATATTAGTAAATATGATCTGTTATATGGCTGCCCTGCTCCTCTGCTGGTTCTTTTCGTCGGTTGGATCCAGCAGAGGAGCAGGCTACACAGTGAGTACACCAACACCACATACTAGCCCCAGATCACCCCCTGCACCCCAATTAACCCTTTGATCACCCCTTTGATCGCCCCTGTCAATCACTAGTGAAAGGAAAAAAAGTGATCAGTGCAAACTGTCACTTTTTTTTTTCACTGGTATTGACCGTTAGGTTTTAGGTATAGTTTAGGCCCCTTGGTTAGGTAGTTTAGGGATCGGTTAGCGCCCAGCCCACCGCACCGCAGTCCGTTATTCGCTGATTAGCGTATCGCTAATCAGCATTTGTACTTTTATAGTATCTGGAAGTGATCAAAACTGATCACGGTCAGATCTATAATTGTATTAGTGTCACTTTAGTTCTCCCTCCACCCAAAACGCAGTGTTTGCCCGATCAGGCCTGATCGGTCGCCCACACGTGCGTTCGCCCACACCCGCCCCATTCACTTTACACGTGCTGCAGCGATAAAAAAATCAGTTTTGATATTTTTTATCAACCGCAGCGGCTTCCGGTACTTCGCTAGCCTCCCCTTTGTAAGACAGGCTTGCTTTTTTTTCTTAGGTAGTCTCAGGGAATACCCCTAAATTTAGTTGCCCACATGTCAAACAGGGGGTATTCTTCTGAAGAGGCCTACAGGCTTCTGACCCAGTCGGATGAGGAATGGGAACCCTCATCTGATGAATCCAGCGGGTCAGAATACAAACCTGTAGAAAGCAGTGGCTCTCTGACCCAAAGTTCGGACGAGGAGGCTGAGGTCCCTGATACCACCAGGCGTACCCGGCCCCGTGTCGCTAGACCGAAGGTTGCGCAGGATCCGCTTCAAGAGCAGCAGAGTGGGGCTGGTGCTGTCGGATTACGTGGTGAGGCATACACCAGCAGCCCAGCCCTCCCTGGACCTAGTACCAGCACTGCCGTACAACCTGGTGAAGTAGCGAGCACCAGAAGGGCAGTTGAAGCTGGTACGGTGGCACGTGCAGTAGTGACCCCGTCACAGCCACCGCAAAGATGTGCCCGTAGAGCCCCTAGAATCCCAGAGGTGCTGGCAAACCCTGATTGGCAGTCCCCAACTTCAGCCGCACCTGTAGTTTTCCCTTTCACTGCCCAATCTGGAGTTCGGGTTGAGACAGCTCAGATCGGTTCGGCCCTGGGATTTTTTTAGCTATTCTTGACTGCGGAGCTCTTAGACATAGTTGTGGCCGAAACAAACAGATATGCCACACACTTTATAACCGCCAACCCGGGAAGCTATTATGCCCAGCCTTTCCGGTGGAAACCAGTCCAAGTTTCCGAAATTAAAACTTTTCTGGGCCTCCTCCTCAACATGGGTCTAACTAAAAAGCATGAATTGCGGTCATATTGGTCCACGAACCCAATTCATCACATGCCCATGTTCTCTGCTGCTATGTCCAGGTCACGTTTTGAGGCCATCCTGCGTTTCCTGCACTTTAGTGATAACAGCACCTCCCGTCCCAGAGGCCACCCTGCTTTTGACCGGCTGCACAAAATTCGGCCCCTCTGTCATGGTCTTACCTCCTTGCTGTTCCCTTCGTTTGACATGTGCTGGCGGCCATCTTGGTTTCTGGGTTTTCTTGTAGCCTCCCACCCTGCGGCTCCTCCTTCCCACTGGGAGGAGCTGGATGCCTAGCTCATATATATAGGAGGTCTGTGGCTTCAGTTCCTTGCTTGGTCCTCCTGTGTTCACATGCTTCCAAGACTGCTGCTGCTTCTGGTTCCTGATCCTGGCCTCGTCTGACTACCCCGTTGGTTCCTGATTCCGGCTTCGTCTGACTACCCCGTTGGTTCCTGATTCCGGCTTCGTCTGACTACCCCGTTGGTTCCTGTTCCTGGCTTCGTCTGACTACCCTTCTGGTTCCTGACCTCTGTCTCCGCAAGACCCTGCTTCGGTTTAGCCATCCGTTCGGACTTTGCTACGGCTTGCTCTTCAATAAAACCTTCTTATTTTCCACTTATCTCTTGTTGTACGTCTGGTTCATGGTTCCATGACATTAGGACCAAGCCATGAATTCTGACGGTACAGGGCCACCCTCGCTACCTACGCTGGTTGCCAGACTTGATCAGCAGGATCACCTGTTGGGTCGGTTCGCTGTGGCGTTGCAAACCCTGCTTGAACGCACGGCTCATTTAGCTTCCGTTGCCGATGGGTCGGTTGTCGCTCCTGGGCCCGCTCCTACTGCCGCTCCGGTTGTTGCGCCAGAGTCTACCCTGACACCTGTTGCTGCGCCTGTGGTGTTTCAGGGTATGACCGGTTCTGCCCCCCTTCCACAGCGCTTTGGGGGAGAGCCAACTCAGTGCCGAGGTTTCCTTAACCAGGTGGGCATTTACTTCGAGTTGCTGCCACATGCCTTTCCTACTGAGAGATCAAGGGTGGTCTTCTTGATCTCGCTGCTCTCGGACAAGGCCTTGGCCTGGGCCAGCCCTTTATGGGAGAACAACAATCCGGTGGTTGCCGAGTTTTCCGGTTTTGTTGCTTCTCTTCGGAAGGTATTCGATGTGCCGGCTCGTGCTGCCTCTGCTGCGAAGCTCCTTATGTCTATCAGACAGGGTTCACGATCCGTAGCTGAATACGCCATTGAGTTTCGTACCCTGGCAGCAGAGGTGGGCTGGAATAATGAGGCTCTGGTCGCTGCTTTCTCTCATGGTCTCTCGGATGCCTTGAAGGATGAGGTTGCAGCTAAGGACCTACCAGTGGAGCTCGAGTCTCTTATTTCTTTCCTGATTTTGATTGACACCAGACTCAGGGAGAGACCTTCCTTTAAGGAGAGCCTGCGGAGGTCTCCTAACAGATTGGCGCCTACGTTTGCTGTCCCACCCGTGCCTCCCTCTCCTCCCACGCCTCCTGGGGATGACTTGTCTGGGGGTGAACCCATGCAGCGGGGGTTTGCTCGCCTGTCTGAGGGGGAGAGGGTACTCCGGAGACGCGAGGGCCGATGCATGTACTGTGGTCTCGGTGGGCATTTTCGGTTGGCATGTCCGAACCGTCCGGGAGAACGCTCGCACCTGAGGTCCTGTCGGGGGCAGATCTTGGGTGGAGTCTCCTCGTCCCCGGTTTCCCGTGTTGACAAACCACTGATCACGGTTGTCCTCTCCTGGGTCGGGGGCTCGGTGACGACCCAGGCGTTGGTGGACTCTGGTGCTGGTGGTTTGTTCATTGATAGAGTGTTCGTTGCCGCCAATTCCATTCCTCTGCAGCCTCGAGGTTCCCCACTGGCTCTTGAGGCGATAGACGGCAGACCCCTTCTGCCGCCACACGTGACTCATGAGACCCTTCCAGTGGGGATGGCCATTGGTGCCGTTCACAGAGAGTCGGTCTGTCTCCAGGTTATTTCGTCTCCACACTACTCGGTGGTCTTGGGGTACCCCTGGCTCCAGAAGCATAATCCGACTTTCGATTGGAGATCGGTCGAGATCCTCTCGTGGTCACCGCAGTGTGGGGCTAGTTGCATCCATGGGCCTGTCAAGTTGCTGTGTACTTCCTCGGACTCTCTGTTGCCTCCTGAATACGAAGAGTACCGGGATGTATTCGATAAGGTGCGCGCGGTTGCCCTACCTCCGCACCGCCCATACGATTGTGCCATAGAGTTACAATCCGGTGCCGTTCCTCCTCGTGGCAAAGTCTATCCACTGTCGGTAGCGGAGAATGAGGCCATGGAGGAGTACGTGAGGGAGGCGCTTTCACGCGGACACATTCGCAAATCCTCGTCCCCGGCAGGGGCTGGATTTTTCTTTGTGAAAAAGAAGGGCGGCGAGTTGAGGCCTTGCATCGATTACAGGGGTCTCAATCGCATCACGATCAAGAACGCTTACCCGATACCCTTGATTTCCGAGCTGTTCGATCGCCTCAAAGGGGCCACGGTCTTTACCAAACTCGACCTGAGGGCGGCATATAACCTGGTAAGGATCAAGGCGGGCGATGAGTGGAAGACCGCGTTTAACACCAGGACCGGTCATTATGAATCCTTGGTTATGCCCTTTGGGTTGTGCAATGCGCCCGCAGTCTTCCAGGAATTCATCAACGATGTTTTCCGTGACCTGTTGCAGCAGTGTGTGGTGGTCTATTTGGATGACATCTTGGTATATTCTGCATCCATGGAGGCCCACATTCTGGATGTCAGACGAGTGTTGCAACGCTTACGAGAGAACAAGCTGTTCGGTAAGCTTGAGAAATGCGAATTTCACCGATCCCAGGTAACCTTCTTAGGTTACATCATTTCCGCTGAGGGGTTCTCCATGGATCCTGAGAAGGTTTCGGCTGTCTTACAGTGGCCCCAGCCCAGTGGGCTTCGTGCCCTGCAGCGCTTTTTGGGCTTCGCCAATTATTATCGGAAGTTCATCAGGGACTTTTCCATGCTAGCCAAGCCTCTCACGGATCTGACCAGGAAGGGCAGTAATCCTCAGGTCTGGCCGCTCGAGGCCATCCGAGCTTTTGAGGCTCTAAAGTCCGCCTTTGTGTCGGCTCCGATTCTGTCGCATCCCAACCCTGGGTTGCCTTTTGTCCTCGAGGTGGACGCGTCTGAGACGGGAGTAGGCGCCCTCCTGTCTCAGCGTAGAACACCAGAGGGTCCTCTGCTTCCTTGTGGGTTTTACTCCCGGAAACTGTCTTCCGCGGAGTGCAACTATCAGATTGGTGACAGGGAGTTATTGGCCATCGTGCAGGCCCTTAAAGAATGGAGGCACTTGCTCGAGGGCTCGGTGGTTCCGGTTCTCATCCTGACGGACCACAAGAATCTGACCTACCTCTCTGAGGCCAAGAGATTGACACCACGTCAGGCCAGATGGGCTCTGTTCTTGTCACGTTTTAATTACGTGGTCTCCTACCTACCCGGCTCCAAGAACATCAGAGCGGATGCCTTATCACGGCAGTACTCCGAGCTGTCCGGGGAGGAGTCGATTCCGACTACGGTCATACCCCCGAATCAGATCCTGCCCGCTATTCGCACCAGCCTGACTTCTCCTCTGGGTGAGCAGATTTTGGCGGCTCAATCTGGTGCTCCCTCTGGGAGACCCAACGGCAGATGTTTTGTGCCTGAGGAGTTGCGCACTCGGTTGTTGCGAACCTACCATAACTCCAAGGCCGCGGGGCACCCTGGAAAGAATCAGCTGTCCTGGGCGGTTTCACGTCTGTTCTGGTGGCCTTCTCTACGTTCCGACATCGCCGCATATGTAGCGGCATGCTCCGTTTGTGCCCAGAGTAAGTCCCCTCGGCACCTTCCGTTGGGCCTTTTGCAACCCATAGCCACCGGGGAGCGTCCATGGTCACACCTGGGGATGGATTTCATTGTGGACCTCCCTGCATCCCGAGGCCATACGGTCATTCTCATGATTGTGGATCGGTTTTCCAAAATGTGCCACTGTGTTCCTCTCAAGAAGTTACCCTCTGCACAAGAGTTGGCCTCGATTTTTGCCAGGGAGGTCTTCCGGTTGCACGGTTTGCCCAAGGAGATTGTGTCGGATCGGGGGAGTCAGTTTGTGTCCAGGTTCTGGCGCGCCTTTTGCTCCCAGTTGGGGATTCATCTCTCTTTCTCCTCGGCCTACCACCCTCAGTCCAATGGGGCCGCAGAACGATCCAATCAGGCCTTGGAGCAATTCCTTCGTTGCTATGTCTCCGATCACCAAGACAATTGGGTTGACCTCCTGCCTTGGGCTGAGTTTGCCAGGAACACGGCGGTGAACTCTTCCTCTGGGACGTCTCCCTTCATGGCCAATTATGGGTTCCGGAGGTATTCTCTCCCCAGGATATTCCGGCTGTGGAGGATCACCTTTCCGTCCTACGTGCTTCTTGGGTACAGATCCAGAGGTCCCTTGAGGTCTCTGCGCAGCGCCAGAAACTCCAGGCTGATCGCAGACGAGCGCCCGCTCCTTCCTACCAGGTCGGAGACCGCGTATGGTTGTCCACCCGCAACCTCAACCTTCGAGTGCCCACTCCCAAGCTGGCGCCTCGCTTTGTTGGTCCCTTCCGAGTGCTTCGCAGGGTAAACCCGGTAGCCTATGCCCTTGCGCTTCCTCCTGGCATGCGGATCTCAAACGTGTTTCATGTCTCCCTGTTGAAGCCACTGGTGTGTAATCGTTTCACTTCCTCGATTCCTCGGCCTCGTCCGGTCCAAGTGGGCAATCGTGAGGAGTATGAGGTGAGCAATATCCTGGACTCACGCCTGGTCCGCGGCCGGGTGCAGTTTTTGGTCCATTGGCGTGGTTATGGTCCAGAGGAGCGTTCCTGGGTTCCCTCCGCAGATGTCCATGCTCCTGTCTTGCTCCGAGCCTTCCACGCACGCTTCCCTCAGAAACCGTTCCTTACTCCGCGGAGGAGGGGCCCTTGAGGGGGAGGTACTGTCATGGTCTTACCTCCTTGCTGTTCCCTTCGTTTGACATGTGCTGGCGGCCATCTTGGTTTCTGGGTTTTCTTGTAGCCTCCCACCCTGCGGCTCCTCCTTCCCACTGGGAGGAGCTGGATGCCTAGCTCATATATATAGGAGGTCTGTGGCTTCAGTTCCTTGCTTGGTCCTCCTGTGTTCACATGCTTCCAAGACTGCTGCTGCTTCTGGTTCCTGATCCTGGCCTCGTCTGACTACCCCGTTGGTTCCTGATTCCGGCTTCGTCTGACTACCCCGTTGGTTCCTGATTCCGGCTTCGTCTGACTACCCCGTTGGTTCCTGTTCCTGGCTTCGTCTGACTACCCTTCTGGTTCCTGACCTCTGTCTCCGCAAGACCCTGCTTCGGTTTAGCCATCCGTTCGGACTTTGCTACGGCTTGCTCTTCAATAAAACCTTCTTATTTTCCACTTATCTCTTGTTGTACGTCTGGTTCATGGTTCCATGACACCCTCATAGACCATTTCAACCAGAAATTTGCAGATTTGTATACCCCAGAGCAAAACATCTGTGTAGACGAGTCCCTGATACATTTTACCGGGCGCCTTGGCTTCAAACAATACATCCCAAGCAAGCGCGCCCGGTATGGGGTCAAATTGTATAAGCTCTGTGAAAGGGCCACAGGCTATACCCACAAATTTCGGATCTATGAGGGAAAAGATCAGACCCTGGAGCCGGTCGGTTGCCCTGACTACCTGGGGAGCAGTGGGAAGACAGTTTGGGACTTGGTGTCACCCTTATTCGGCAAGGGGTACCATCTTTATGTGGACAATTTTGGACAAGTGTGGCCCTCTTTAGGCATTTGTTTCTAGAACGGATTGGCGCCTGTGGTACCGCGCGAACTAGTCGCGCGGGCTTCCCCCAATGGCTCGTTAGCACCCGTCTTGCAAGGGGGCAGAGGGCCGCACTGTGTAACGAAGAACTGCTCGCGGTGAAATGGAGAGACAAGCGTGACGTTTACATGCTCTCCTCCATTCACGCAGACACGACAATACAAATTGAGCGAGCAACCCGTGTCATTGAAAAGCCCCTCTCAGTCCACGACTATAACCTTCACATGGGAGGGGTGGACTTCAATGACCAGATGTTGTCTCCGTATTTAGTTTCCCGCAGAACCAGACGCTGGTATAAGAAGGTGTCTGTATATTTAATTCAATTGGCTCTGTATGATAGTTTTGTTCTCTACAGTAAGGCTGGGAGAACTGGATCCTTCCTCAAATTTCAGGAAGAGATCATCGAGAACCTCCTGTACCCAGGAGGTTCCGTGGCCCCATCCACCAGTGTAGTTAGCCGTCTACACGAGTGACATTTCCCCAATGTCGTTCCTGGTACCTCAACCCAACCGTCACCCCGAAAAAGATGTTGTGTCTGTAGCAGGAGTGGAATAAGGCGTGATACCCGCTATTTCTGTCCTGACTGTCCTGACCACCCTGTCCTATGCTTTGGAGAGTGTTTCCAGAAGTACCACTCACAGGTACACTATTAGCATAGGGATCATCTCACCAGGACAGGCACACAGGGCTATTAGGGCCCATTCACATACAGCTGCTGCAAACCTCTCCTTTCACCTGGGACAAAGTGCATAACGCACTTCGCCACATCTTTGGGCGATTTGCGCTTTGCACATTGACCCATGGGGAAGGAGAGGTTTGTTCTATAAAGGTAAAAAAAAATATAAAAAAATGGCAAAGTTAATAAAATTATTGCGTTGCGGCCTGGTTTTTTCTTTTTTTTTTTTTTTTTTACCTTCCAGGTGGACCAACCGATCGACCAGCTGCAGCACTGATGTGCATTCTGACAGAAACATTGCGCTGCTGTCAGATTACACGCATGTCGTATCTGTGCCGTTCATTTTTTTCTTTCAGCCCAGAGGCTGAACGGAAAAAAAAATCTCATTACCTGTATGCTCAATATAAGGAGAATAGCAGAAACTCCTAATGCTGGCCATACATGTAATGATTACGGAGACCCTCAAATGCCAGGGCAGTACAAACACCCCACAACTGACCCCATTTTGGAAAGAAGACACCCCAAGGTATTTTCTGAGGGGCATATTGAGTCCATGAAAGATTTAAATTTTTGTCCTAAGTTAGCGGAAAGTGAGACTTTGTGAGAAAAAAAAAAGAAAAAATCAATTTCCGCTAACTTATGCCAAAAAAAAAAAATTCTATAAACTCGCCAGGCCCCTCATTGAATACCTTGGGGTGTTTTCTTTCCAAAGTGGGGTCACATGTGGGGTATTTATACTGCCCTGGCTTTTTAGGGGCCCTAAAGCGTGAGAAGAAGTCTGGGATCCAAATGTCTAAAAATGCCCTCCTAAAAGGAATTTGGGCCGCTTTGCGCATCTAGGCTGCAAAAAAGTGTCACACATGTGGTATCGCCGTACTCAGGAGAAGTTGGGGAATGTGTTTTGGGGTGTCATTTTACATATACCCACGCTGGGTGAGAGAAATATCTTGGTCAAATGCCAACTTTGTATAAAAAAATGTGAAAAGTTGTCTTTTGCCAAGATATTTATCTCACCCAGCATGGGTATACAGTATGTAAAATGACACCCCAAAACACATTCCCCAACTTCTCCTGAGTACGGTGATACCAGATGTGTCACACTTTTTTGCAGCCTTGGTGGGCTAAGGGGCCCACATTCCAAAGAGCACCTTTCGGATTTCACCGGTCATTTTTTACAGATTTTGATTGCAAACTACTTCTCACACATTTGGGCCCCTAAATTGCCAGGGCAGTATAACTACGCCACAAGTGACCCCATTTTGGAAAGAAGACACCCCAAGGTATTCCGTGAGGGGCATGGCGAGTTCCTAGATTTTTTTATTTTTTGTCGCAAGTTAGTGGAATATGAGACTTTGTAAGGAAAAAATAAAAAAATAAAAAAATTAAAAAATCATCATTTTCTGCTAACTTGTGACAAAAAATAAAAAATTCTAGGAACTCACCGTGCCCCTCAGAGAATACCTTGGGGTGTCTACTTTCCAAAATGGGGTAACTTGTGGCGTAGTTATACTGCCCTGGCAATTTAGGGGCCCATATGTGTGATAAGTACTTTGCAATCAAAATGTGTAAAAAATGGCCTGCGAAATCCGAAAGGTGCACTTTGGAATATGTGCCCCTTTGCCCACCTTGGCAGCAAAAAAGTGTCACACATCTGGTATCGCCGTACTCAGGAGAAGTTGGGGAATGTGTTTTGGGGTGTCATTTTACATATACCCATGCTGGGTGAGAAAAATATCTTGGTCAAATGCCAACTTTGTATAAAAAAATGGGAAAAGTTGTCTTTTGCCAAGATATTTGTAAACGCTATAACTTCTACCCAAACCATTTTTTTTTTTGGCCAAACATTTTTTTTTTTATCAAAGACATGTAGAACTATAAATTTAGCGAAAAATTTATATATGGATGTCGTTTTTTTTGCAAAATTTTACAAACAAGCGTAGCAGCCAGCTGAAAATGAAAAATTTCATTTTTTTGCAAAAAAATCGTTAAATTTCGTTTAATAACAAAAAAAGTAAAAATGTCAGCAGCAATGAAATACCACCAAATGAAATCTCTATTAGTGAGAAGAAAAGAGGTAAAATTCATTTGGGTGGTAAGTTGCATGACCGAGCGATAAACTGTGAAAGTAGTGTAGTGCAGAAGTGTAAAAAGTGGCCTGGTCATGAAGGGGGTTTTAGCTAGCGGGGCTGAAGTGGTTAATCAGGACACACCGCTACACATGGACACAGCGCTACACACAAGTTTTCCTGCAGCCTGACTGCCCATAGATACCTCCAAGGCCACAGCTCCTCCGCCGCTGTGTGCTCCTGCCACAGTTCCCCTGTCACCGTCCGCTCCTCTCTCGGCTCAGGAGATGCAGAGCGCGCAGCACCCCCTTCCCCTTCCCTTTCAGGATGGTTGAAGCTGCCGACATTGGTGCTGGCACCGATGTTGGCCATTTAACCCCCTCTATGCCGTGGTCCTTAGGGACCGCTGTATGGAGGGGCTAACCATCGGGCCGCTGCTCTGCCTTGGCAGCGGCCCGATGCTTGAAGGGTTAATGCCCTCCTCCTACACACAATACCTACGCCCCCCTTCCCCCCCTCTTAAGATGCCAAGATGCAGAGCGTGCAGCCCCCTCGCCCCCACTTTCAGGATGGCACAGTGGCAGCGGGGAAGAGTGTTAGCTGTAATGTACAGCTAACACTCTGCTTGAAATGGCCGACATCGGTGCTGGTCCTTAGGTACCGCTGTATGGAGGGGCTAACCATGCTTGAAGGGTAAACTGAGGGAGGGAGCTCCCTCCCCCATCTGGCTGCTACTCTGTGGCAGCGTCCCAATGGTTACCATGGCAACCGGGCGCCTTCACAGGCATCCGGCTTGTTGTGTTATATCTAAGCCTGATCAGGCTCCTGCTAAAGGCAGGAGCCTGATCAGGTTTAGTGGAAGTTCAATACACTGCAGTACACTTTATAGTGTACTGCAGTGTATTGTAAGCCATCAGACCCACTGGATTTTCAAGAAACAAGTGGGTCTGGGTGAAAAAAAGTGAAAAAAAAAACACTAAACATGTTTGGTATCGCCGCATCTGTAAGTACCTGATCTATAAAAGGATCATGTTATTTTTACCACATGGTGAACACCATAAAAAAATTGATGGAATTGCAATTTTGCCCACCACACTTCCCCAAAAAAAGGTATAAAAAGTGATCAAAAAAGTCAAATGTATCTAAAATTAGCACCAATTAAACTGTGACCTCATCCCACAAAAAATTCGCCCCTACATAAGCCAATCGTCCAAAAAATAAAAAATGTTTTTCAGAAAATGGAGATACAAAAACGATTTTTTTCAAACATGTTTTTATTGAATAAAATAAAGTTTTAAAAATACACATATTAGGTATCGTCATGTCCGTGACGACCTGCTCAATAAAAATAGCATGTGATCCAACTGTCATGGAACCATGAACCAGACGTACAACAAGAGATAAGTGGGAATAAGAAGGCTTTATTGAAAATCAAGCTGTAAGCAAAAGTCCAAACGGATGGCTAAACCGAAGCAGGGTCTTGCGTAGCCAGAGGTCAGGAACCAGAAGGGTAGTCAGACGAAGCCAGGATCAGGAACCAGCGGGGTAGTCAGACGAGGCCAGGATCAGGAACCAGAAGCAGCAGCAGTCTTAGAAGCATGTGAACACAGGAGGACCAAGCAAGGAACTGAAGCCACAGACCTCCTATATATATGAGCTAGGCATCCAGCTCCTCCCAGTGGGAAGGAGAAGCCGCAGGGTGGGAGGCTACAAGAAACCCAGAAACCAAGATGGCCGCCAGCACATGTCAAACGAAGGAGAACAGCAAGAAGGTAAGACCATGACACCAACCCATCTAGTGAACACCATAAAAAAAAGTGCCCAAAAAATTATTTTTTATCACCTTACATCACAAAAAATGTAATACCAAGCAATAAAAAAGTAATATGTGCCCCATAATGGTACCATTCAAACCGTCATCTCATACCGCAAAAAATGAGACCCTACCTAAGACAATCGCCCAAAAAATAAAAAAAATATGGCTTTCAGAAAATGGAAACACAAAAACATGCATATATTTAGGCATCACTGTGTCCGTAACAACCTGTTCCATAAAAATAGTATGTGATCTAACCCGTCTGGTGAATGGCGTAAAAAATTTACCAAAAAAGCAATTTTTTATCACCTTACATCACTAAAAGTGTAATACCAAGTGATCAAGGCAAGCAGTCTCAGCCACAGCCAGCAGTCTCCGCCACTAGCCGCAGTCAGCAGTCTCAGTCACAGCCAGCACTCAGTGCCAGAAGTCACAGTCAGCAATCTCAGCTACAGCCACCAGTTGTCACAACCTGACAGCTGAGAAGCTCTGACAGAAGCCTTTCAGAACCTCCTCCTTGAGTTTCTTTGTTGTGATGTTCAGTTCCTCATCTCGTTAGCCTCTCTCAGCTGTCATGTAGTTGGACTGATTGCTTCTCTTTAAATTCCTCCCCATAATGCATTACTGGGCGGCTTATACTACTTCCTGGAGTGTGTGTGCATGCTGATCTTGTTTTCCAGTCTGCTACAAAGTTAAGTGCTGAACATTTATCTGTTATTTTCTGTTTGCTGGATCCCAGGTGACCCTGACTCCCTCCGTGTCTGGTGTAGGGAGCCGGTTGTCGTGTCCCCTCACTATTGTAGGGTGTTCAGGGGTTATATAGTCGAGGTAAGTGGATATGCAACCATCCACCTCTGGGATCTTTGCATAGGCTGAGCAGCCAGGGAAAGTCTCAGGTCTTGTGCAGGGGTCTCCCTTTTGGTTCCTTAGCTTTGGATCCAGTGAGTCATATATGCATGTTGCTTTGTCTTGTTTCCTGTACACCGTCCGTGACACCAGTCTTGGCCACAGCCACCAGTCAGTGCCAGCAGTCTCAGCCACAGCCACCAGTCAGTGCCAGCAGTCTCAGCCACAGCCACCAGTCTCAGCCACCAGTCAGTGTGGTCAAGTTCCCTTGACATTTAATATAGACTGTTCCTACTAATGTTTATGCATTACTGTTCTAGCGCCCGTTATTGTAACGGGCTTAATGTCTAGTATATATATCTTTTACCTATTGCAGAAAGTACTCTCATACATGGCTGGGATGATCTAGTCACAGAATATATTTAAAAAAAAATCAAACCTCGTGACTATAGATGAGTGAATTTTTCAAAAATTCGATACGAATTTATTTGCGGCGAATCACGTAAAAAAAAAAAATGCTATTTCCTGGCTGCAGAGAGCCTTTAAAGTAGTGTAGAACACTGTGCCTTGCAGTAACACGCATAGGGAGTCTGCTGTGGTAGTGAAATAATACTGTGAGTCTGTATGACATGCAGATGACAGGCGTCGCTCTTAGAATCACTGCACACTTAACTTATTTGGGCAGTCAAAAACTGACCAAAATACTCAAGTATGAATTCAGCCTTACTGGTAGATGTTAGCGTCAAGAAGAAGCACACTCCTTTTATACCGTCGTCAGTTGATTCCACATAGATGTCTACAGAACCTGTTCTATTAAACGTTTATACAAGTAGGGCCCCTCGACAGAGAGGAGAGGGTGTCAGCGGTAAGTTTGTGTTGACGTCACTGATTATTTTGCCCATCCTCTGATCCGTCAGAACATTAACCCCAAAAAAACGGATCCTGTCTGTTGAGCATCCACCTTCACTCGGTAAGCATTTGGTCAGTAATCCATCAGTATTGCTAATGCCAAAAAAAACAGGAGTGGATCCAAAACTGAGATGACACTTGAATGGAATTTTTGCATGTCTTCTGTGTTTTGTACCCACTCCTGATTTTGGCCACCAAATCATAAGCCAATTATGATGGGACCATACAGACCTTACAGCTGCTACACAGACAGGATCCATTGTGCGTCTCATTTTTCCTTCCTTCTGACAGATCAGAAAAAGGGTCAAATAAATGATGATGTCAGCCAGGCTGAAAGGCAAAATAGTGGCTCAGTCATAAAGTGGGGAGGGTGGAAACAGCATGAGAAATCCCCAGAGTAGCCCTATGACATAGTGGTGAGGTGGAAGCAGCTTGAGGAGCCCACAGAGTGGCCCAATGACAGTGCGGAGGTGGTGGCAGCATCAGGAGGCCACAGAGTGGCACAATGACAGTGTGGAGGTGGCAGCAGCATCAGGAGACCACAGAGTGGCAAAGTGACATAGTGTGGAGGTGACAGCAGAATCAGGAGACCACAGAGTGACCCAGTGACATAGTGGGGAGGTGGCAGCAGCATAAAAAAAAACACAGAGTGGCAAGGTGACATAGTGTGGAGGTGGCAGCAGCATCAGGAGACCACAGAGTAGCAAGGTGACATACCGTAGTGTGGAGTTGACAGCAGCATCAGGAGACTACAGAGTTACCCAGTGACAGAGTGGGGAGGTGGCAATACCAGGGAGTGGTAAGGTGACAGAGTACGGAGGTAAGGGCAATACGATTACCAGCTGATGATGGTGGGTGAAAGAAGGAGCATTTGGCATCAGATTTGTGGCATCAGGCGGGTGGAAGCATCAGAATAGTAGCTGAGGCAGGTAGCTAGAAGGAACCGGTCTCTTTTGTCAAAGTATTGGTGTGGCACCATGGATGATTTAGTCTGATGAATCAGGCATTAGTAGGTGGAAATTCTAGCTGATCCATGCCTGATTCATCTTGACAAAGGTAAGTCTCTCCACATTTTGAGTGAACAGTTCTTCTTGGGGTAACTATGGCACCCACCGCACTAAACACCCGCTCTGATGCCACACTACTGGCCAGGCAGGACAGCTTTTCCAGGGCAAACTTTGCTAGTTGCGGCAACAAATCCAGTTTGGCTGCCCAGTGGTCTTGCGGATATTCAATGTGGGGTGGCAGGGTACTGTCCATGTATGCCACCACCTGCTGGTTCAGGTCCTGCTCCAGGTCTAGATGCTGCTGCTGGTGAGTAGTTTCTTCACTAGGCGGGTGAAGAAAGCTGCTCATCAGCGACTCTAGACTCAAGTAGCTACTGATGGAGCTGGAACTCCTCCTACCCCCTCACCCCCTTCCTGCCACAGCAGCCATGGCAGAGGAACGTGAGCTCAGAGGGCCCCCCCCCTCCCCCCCGGTCATACCTTCAAGAGGATGGACGATGGAGCAGATAGGATCATAGGATGTCTTTATAGTAGTTAAGCTTGTCCTCCCTCTCAGCAGGTGTAAAAAAGGCTCCCATCTTGTCACCTGTGTAGAAACCACCCATTTCGCTACACATTGCTTGTGCTCAAGTGTCCACCTCCTTCTCCAGTTCAGCCCCCACAGGGCTCATGTGGCTGTGAGATCTAGGCGCCACGTCTCCAGTCCCATGACCAGCCAGATTTACCAGCATCTGTTCCAGGACATGAAGCAGTGGAATGACGTTCATCCCATAGTCCTGGCAACTGAAAAATAACATGGCCTCCTCAAAGGGCCTGAGCAAACAACAGGTGTCGCGCATAAGCTGCCACTAGCTGACATCGAAGTTACACAGAGGAGTACTCCTGTTCGCTTGGATCATCAAGAAATCGTTTATGGCCTTTCTCTGTTCATATAGTCGGTCCAACATATGGAGGGTGGAATTCCAATGGGTGGAAACATTGCATATCAGCCTATGTTGGGGGATGTCGTTCTGCCGCTGCAGCTCAAGATGGGTGTGCTTTGCGGTGTACGAGTGGCTGAAGTGCATGCAAAGTTTCCTGGCCATTTTTAGGATGTCTTGCAGATGGGTGGAAGACTTCAGGAACTGCTTGACAACCAGATTGAACACGTGTGCCATGCCAAACGAGGTGCAGAACAGCATGACACCGCTTTTAGACAAAATGTGGCCCTGGGCAAAATAAAAAAGTGGGGCCCACGTAATAATGTGATAAAAACACAGTCCAATGTCCGACACCCCCACCAATCAGCTGTTTCAGGATACGGCGTGTGCTGTTCACTGCTGCTGTCCCATAGACCTACAGCAGCAGAGCATGAAGAGACAAGGGAGACATCACGTGTGCACAGCGCACGCCGTCTCCTCAAACAGCTGATCGGCGGGAGTGTCGGGTGTCAGACCCCCGCCGATCTAATCCAATCCTAAGGACTGGTCATCAATATGAAAAAACCCGGAGAACCTCTTGAAGCTACCCCCAATACTGTGTCTATTGTGCTCCCCCATGTCCACAAACACTATACTATACACCCAGACTGCCCTCATTAGTAATGGTGCCCCTAATAGTGATAATACTCCCCCATTAGTAGCAATGCCCTCCATATTATGTCGCCCCTACAGTACTCTAGTAGTAATAATATAACCATAATGTTTCCAGTGGCTCTAATATCCCCCTGTAGTGCCCCCCCCCCACTAGTTCCAATATATAATGCTTCCCCCCATAGTGCCAATAAAAATATATGTATATATATATATATATATATATATAAAATGTTCCACCGTAATGCCAGTATGTATATAATGATCTCCTTCCCCCCATCCCTGGTGCCTCCAGCAGTGTGGAGATTTAGTATTTTAAAAAAAACGCCTCCCTTCCGTCCCCCCACCATCTGCATCGCAGACCACAGTTTTATCTGTAGCTTGTGTTGTTGCGTCCCGATGCATGTGGTCCCAATGACATCACCACTCCTTCTCCGGGTCTCACTTGATGACGTCATCACGCGAGACCCAGAGCAGGAGGTTGCAGTGATGTCATTGCGGCTTCTTGCTCTGTTCTACTGTTTCCTACTAAACCCCAAATATGATGCAAGAAACCCATTTCCCGTACTACAAGCAATATTCCAGTGTACGTTTTTATTTTAAATATACACATAAAAATGCAATATTGAAATGTAAGTTTTCTCAAGTACACACCAAAATGGCATGTGATGATTATCTGCTGTATAAAATGCAGTTTTTGCTCAAATTAAAGGGAAAAAAAGCCAATTTTGGCTGGTTATGCAGTAAATAAAGAGTGCACAGTCAGTACAGTGTCAGTTTTCTTTTGCACAGATAGATTGTGTGAGAATTTTTGAATGTGATGCAGTCCAGTCAGTGACACACACAGCCTGTGCAAATGGATGCTGTGACCCTGCCTGGCACACTGTGGAGTAGAAATGTTGTGTGTGTCTCTCCTGGTATTGTTGAAGGTTGGGGTTGAGCGGCACTCCTATTGGAGAGTAGGCGGTGCTCTGTGGTAAGGGTATGTCCAAATTTATATCAAAAAACCACGGCACTCTAATGAATTTATAAGTTGCTTATTTTATTTTTCTATTTCATATCTTTTTTGTTTTTTTGTAAATCCATCCAAAATAGTAGCCACTGGCCAACGTTTCGGTCTAATCTTAGACCTTGTTCACGGCCTAGTATATAGACAAGTAAATATTTACATTAATATATACAAAAGTTAAATAAGGAGTTATTACATATATCTCATGTTGACAATGTGATATTATGGTATAACATGCATTTAGGGAGAACATGGCTAATAAACAGGAGAATATAAATAACGCACCAAAAACAACCATGTAGTTCTAATATGGATATGTAGCTTGTAAAAAACGGTCGGCTTTATTGACTAGAAAGGGGGGGGGGGGAAGGAGGGAAAAAGGGGAGAGAGGGTAGATGGAAAAGTAGCATCAAATGAAACAATAAGATGGTTGGATAGGGATCTCCAATAAGAGTTGGCGGGATATGGATGTTATATCTGTGGAATCCAAACAATATAATATTAGAATTAGGGGCCAAAGAGATGTTTCATGGATCGTATCACATATTACTATTATACAATAGACAATAGTTGCATAGGTATAGTAAAATAGAGCATAGTAAAACAGAGTATGGTTATGGAACATGATTATGGAAGACAGTCATCAGGACAGAGCTAAAGGATGTTAAGATAGACCAATAGGAATCAGTGTGATGGTAGATATGGTTGGTCAGGACCTGTATAGTGTATAATAGGCATAGTAGCAGATCGCAATGGTCTCAATAGCTGTACATACCTTAGTCTGTGTAGTAGGGAGAATGGTGGATGGTGCGGCAGCACAGTGAAGCTGTTTAATATAAGGGGGCAGCGAGGACGCCGAGGGGAGGTGCGGCGTGCGCTCAGGTGATGACGTGGAAAGACGCGCGTCTGCGCAGAGCAAGTGGATCGTAACCGGAGTTGTAATGAGCGGGCGCATGCGCAGAAGTACAATGTAGTCTAGGAAGGGAACTGGCAACTCGTGGTTAGTGCATAGGGAAGCGAGCGCATGCGTTCCGACAATGGTAAATCTTATAGAGGTATCGGCCTGTTATAAGGGACATGTAAAATCATAATGGCTCCTATGAAATATATTCTAAAGAGAAAGTGGTATAGTATATTCTTATAGCAAAGTACTATAGTTTTAAGTAGTAGAAACATCTATAGGTATATACAACTATATATAACTATATAAATCTATTGCTATAATGGCATCATAATATATTGCTAGTAGTATAATACTACCTGTCTGATAGTGATCATTTCACCTGTAGGGAATAAAAAGGAGGGGAGGGGGGGAAAGAAAGTTAATATATGGAAACCAATATTTTTATCACATTCAGTATATAGGATAGTATGAGCATAGAGTTATCATAATTCCTAGAGCTGTCCTAATTTATAGAATATAGAGAAGAAAAAATAAAGTAATAAGATGAACATTACAAAGTATAGAAGTGAAAACAGCAATCCATGGATTTAGAGACATCATGAAATAAAAGGAATCAAGTAATGCAAAAATCAAAGTCTCTATTTAATCCACGGGGTGACAAGGTATTGAGTTCATAGATCCAGTAAGCCTCACGTTGTTTTAAACGTGCTGTCCTGTTTCCTCCACGTCTTGCCGATGCTACTTGTTCTAGTATTTGAAACTTTAATTGGTTTATCTGGTGGTTTGCCGAGATGAAATGATGTGGTACTGGTAATTCGGTTTTATGGCAACGAATGTCCGATTTGTGTTTGGAGATGCGGTCCCGTGCACATTGGGTAGTTTCACCCACATATGCAAGGCCGCATGGGCAACGGATCAAATACACAACATATGTAGATGAACATGTGAAAAAGCCTTTCGGATGATATATTTTGCCTGAGTGGGGGTGGATGATCCTATTGCCTCTGATGACATTGTTGCATTGGGTGCAATTGAGACATGGATAGGTGCCTGTTTTTGGTGGTGCCAGTGTAGTTTGTTTAATGGAGGGTTTAATTGGGCCAATATCTGCCTTCACTAGTCTGTCTCTTAGATTTTGGGGTCTTTTGTAGCACAATCGAACTGGAGACTGGAATTCAGGAATATCTGGATATGAGTGTTGCAAGATTGACCAGTGTTTTTTTATAATTGTTTGGATTCTGGGCATGATGGGATGGTATGTCACTACCAATGGAAGACGGGAGGATGATGAGGTTGTGTGGGAAAGGGAATCCGAGCGTATGGGAAGGGTTTGTTCATGTTTGAGTAGGTTAAGTGGATACCCTCTTTCCTGAAATTTTTGGGACATTTCTTGTAATCTTTGTTTCTGGAGTATAGGGTCCTTGACAATTCTAGATACTCTTTGAAACTGGGAACGGGGTAGAGATTGTTTAGTGGTGTGGGGATGACAACTGGAGTAGTGTAGGAGAGTATTTCGGTCGGTAGGTTTGCGATATAAATCAGTGGTTAGTGTACCAGTGGAAGTCTTGACGACTACTGTATCTAAGAAGCTGATAGATTGTGAGTCAGTATGTGCTGTGAATTGTAGATCGGGGTCAATACTATTAATGTAAAGCAGAAATGTGGTGAAGGTGTTCTGGTCGCCTTTCCATATGCAGAATATATCGTCGATATATCTGTGCCATGTTAGTGCATGTGTCTGGAATATGTCATTGGAATAAATCCAATCCTCTTCGAATTGAGCCATAAAGGCATTGGCGTAGGGCGGCGCCACGTGTGCGCCCATAGCGGTCCCTTTCTTCTGAATGTAAAAGTTGTCACCAAACATGAAAAAGTTATGTTGAAGTACAAATTCTAATAAACGTATACAGAAGGTCTGGGCTGATGGAAGAAGTTCAGAGGTGTTTAGTAATGTTGTGACTGCTTTAATTCCTTTGTCGTGTGAAATAGAAGTATATAGGCTGTTGACATCTAGTGTTGCTAGCAGACTATCTGGGGGTAGATCCTGTAAATTTGAGATGATGGTTAGGAATTGTGAGGTATCTAATAGGAAGGAACGTGTTTGTTTGATGAGTGGGGTTAGTATTTTTTCAAGAAACTTTGATAGCGGTGAAAGTAAGGAGTCAGTGGAGGCAACAATGGGCCTACCTGGTGGATGTGTAAGATTTTTATGGATTTTAGGTAGAGTGTAGAATACTGGAAGAATAGGGTTGTTATTGAGAAGAAAAGTATAAGTAGGTTTATCAATGGTATTGAGTTGAAGATGATGGTCTAGGAAAGTGGTAATGTCCCTGGTAAGTTGAAAGGTAGGGTTGTATTGAACCTGTTGATAGGTGGTGGTATCGGCTAATTGTTTTTGTATTTCTTGAATGTAGAATGAAGTATCCATTATTACTATCGCACCTCCTTTGTCAGCTGGTTTGATGGTAATTGTTTTATCTGACTGTAGTGTGTTCAAAGCCATGTGTTCCTCACTTTTTAAATTGGATGGAACATGTAAATCTCCATTTTTAAGGGCACTAGTGTTAATTTTAATTTCACGGTTTATGAGATCAATGAATGCTTCTACACCGTGATATGTTTTGGGGGGCATATAGTTACTTTTATTTCTCAGGCCCAATGTTTTGATAGATAGGAGGGTAGGTGATGTGACTGTAGGCGGTAGTAAGCTTTGTTGTGAGAAATGAGCTTTAAGCCTTAGTGTTCTGTAAAATCTGTTAAGTTCCTGTTCCAAAAGAAAGGGTCTTAGATTGCCGTATGGGCAGAATGAGAGTCCCTTTGATAGCACATTCAGTTCAGCTGGTGGAAGAGTTCGTGAGGAAATGTTCACTATAAGGTTCCTACCTGTGAGCGGGTCTGGATTCCTGGTGGTTTTGGGTCCATGGGTACCTCGTCCTCGGCGTATGTGTTTCTTCGTCGTTGTCGGTAACCGCGCCTGGGAAAAAAACGCTGGGAGCGATATGTTGTAGATCTTTCGCTGCCTGAGGAGGAGGATGCGTAACCTGTGTATGGGGTGTATCCATATCCTGTTCTTGAGTCTTGCCATTGCCATCTGTAAACCTTGTTGAGTTGATAGTCCTCTGTATCACGGATGAATTTGGTGCGCTTGGTATTCTCCAGGTATTTGCGATGTTCGTCTAGTATTTTGTCTGTCTTCTTCTTTAGTTCGGACCATTCGGAGGTGGAGGTTGTTGAGAGAAGCTGACTTTCGATAGCCGCAAGTTTTTCTTTGGAGTCTTGAATTGCTTTTTGTAGATACTCTATACTGAGGACAATTATGTCAAGGGAACATTTGTTTATAATATTTTCAAACTTAGTACAGTATTCAGTATTAGACGGAAATAATGTTGGTCGCAGGTGGACTCGTAGTCCCCTGGGAATCCTCTTATGTTTATAGTATTCTGCGAGAGTTGCGCAGTGAAGCTCCGAAGAAATCTGTTTTTTGGACTCACGCTCCCAGTCACGTGTACGGTATTCGTTGTGGGGTACGTGTAAGAAGTCACTAGATACTGTGACTTCAGAGACAATCTTCTCCGCTGCTGTTAGATCATACGCGAAGGTAGTCATCAGGAGGGTGCTCAGCTCAAAACGTCGTCAATGTTGAAGGTTGGGGTTGAGCGGCACTCCTATTGGAGAGTAGGCGGTGCTCTGTGGTAAGGGTATGTCCAAATTTATATCAAAAAACCACGGCACTCTAATGAATTTATAAGTTGCTTATTTTATTTTTCTATTTCATATCTTTTTTGGTTTTTTTTGTTTTTTTGTAAATCCATCCAAAATAGTAGCCACTGGCCAACGTTTCGGTCTAATCTTAGACCTTGTTCACGGCCTAGTATATAGACAAGTAAATATTTACATTAATATATACAAAAGTTAAATAAGGAGTTATTACATATATCTCATGTTGACAATGTGATATTATGGTATAACATGCATTTAGGGAGAACATGTCTAATAAACAGGAGAATATAAATAACGCACCAAAAACAACCATGTAGTTCTAATATGGATATGTAGCTTGTAAAAAACGGTCGGCTTTATTGACTAGAAAGGGGGGGGGGGGAAGGAGGGAAAAAGGGGAGAGAGGGTAGATGGAAAAGTAGCATCAAATGAAACAATAAGATGGTTGGATAGGGATCTCCAATAAGAGTTGGCGGGATATGGATGTTATATCTGTGGAATCCAAACAATATAATATTAGAATTAGGGGCCAAAGAGATGTTTCATGGATCGTATCACATATTACTATTATACAATAGACAATAGTTGCATAGGTATAGTAAAATAGAGCATAGTAAAACAGAGTATGGTTATGGAACATGATTATGGAAGACAGTCATCAGGACAGAGCTAAAGGATGTTAAGATAGACCAATAGGAATCAGTGTGATGGTAGATATGGTTGGTCAGGACCTGTATAGTGTATAATAGGCATAGTAGCAGATCGCAATGGTCTCAATAGCTGTACATACCTTAGTCTGTGTAGTAGGGAGAATGGTGGATGGTGCGGCAGCACAGTGAAGCTGTTTAATATAAGGGGGCAGCGAGGACGCCGAGGGGAGGTGCGGCGTGCGCTCAGGTGATGACGTGGAAAGACGCGCGTCTGCGCAGAGCAAGTGGATCGTAACCGGAGTTGTAATGAGCGGGCGCATGCGCAGAAGTACAATGTAGTCTAGGAAGGGAACTGGCAACTCGTGGTTAGTGCATAGGGAAGCGAGCGCATGCGTTCCGACAATGGTAAATCTTATAGAGGTATCGGCCTGTTATAAGGGACATGTAAAATCATAATGGCTCCTATGAAATATATTCTAAAGAGAAAGTGGTATATAGTATATTCTTATAGCAAAGTACTATAGTTTTAAGTAGTAGAAACATCTATAGGTATATACAACTATATATAACTATATAAATCTATTGCTATAATGGCATCATAATATATTGCTAGTAGTATAATACTACCTGTCTGATAGTGATCATTTCACCTGTAGGGAATAAAAAGGAGGGGAGGGGGGGAAAGAAAGTTAATATATGGAAACCAATATTTTTATCACATTCAGTATATAGGATAGTATGAGCATAGAGTTATCATAATTCCTAGAGCTGTCCTAATTTATAGAATATAGAGAAGAAAAAATAAAGTAATAAGATGAACATTACAAAGTATAGAAGTGAAAACAGCAATCCATGGATTTAGAGACATCATGAAATAAAAGGAATCAAGTAATGCAAAAATCAAAGTCTCTATTTAATCCACGGGGTGACAAGGTATTGAGTTCATAGATCCAGTAAGCCTCACGTTGTTTTAAACGTGCTGTCCTGTTTCCTCCACGTCTTGCCGATGCTACTTGTTCTAGTATTTGAAACTTTAATTGGTTTATCTGGTGGTTTGCCGAGATGAAATGATGTGGTACTGGTAATTCGGTTTTATGGCAACGAATGTCCGATTTGTGTTTGGAGATGCGGTCCCGTGCACATTGGGTAGTTTCACCCACATATGCAAGGCCGCATGGGCAACGGATCAAATACACAACATATGTAGATGAACATGTGAAAAAGCCTTTCGGATGATATATTTTGCCTGAGTGGGGGTGGATGATCCTATTGCCTCTGATGACATTGTTGCATTGGGTGCAATTGAGACATGGATAGGTGCCTGTTTTTGGTGGTGCCAGTGTAGTTTGTTTAATGGAGGGTTTAATTGGGCCAATATCTGCCTTCACTAGTCTGTCTCTTAGATTTTGGGGTCTTTTGTAGCACAATCGAACTGGAGACTGGAATTCAGGAATATCTGGATATGAGTGTTGCAAGATTGACCAGTGTTTTTTTATAATTGTTTGGATTCTGGGCATGATGGGATGGTATGTCACTACCAATGGAAGACGGGAGGATGATGAGGTTGTGTGGGAAAGGGAATCCGAGCGTATGGGAAGGGTTTGTTCATGTTTGAGTAGGTTAAGTGGATACCCTCTTTCCTGAAATTTTTGGGACATTTCTTGTAATCTTTGTTTCTGGAGTATAGGGTCCTTGACAATTCTAGATACTCTTTGAAACTGGGAACGGGGTAGAGATTGTTTAGTGGTGTGGGGATGACAACTGGAGTAGTGTAGGAGAGTATTTCGGTCGGTAGGTTTGCGATATAAATCAGTGGTTAGTGTACCAGTGGAAGTCTTGACGACTACTGTATCTAAGAAGCTGATAGATTGTGAGTCAGTATGTGCTGTGAATTGTAGATCGGGGTCAATACTATTAATGTAAAGCAGAAATGTGGTGAAGGTGTTCTGGTCGCCTTTCCATATGCAGAATATATCGTCGATATATCTGTGCCATGTTAGTGCATGTGTCTGGAATATGTCATTGGAATAAATCCAATCCTCTTCGAATTGAGCCATAAAGGCATTGGCGTAGGGCGGCGCCACGTGTGCGCCCATAGCGGTCCCTTTCTTCTGAATGTAAAAGTTGTCACCAAACATGAAAAAGTTATGTTGAAGTACAAATTCTAATAAACGTATACAGAAGGTCTGGGCTGATGGAAGAAGTTCAGAGGTGTTTAGTAATGTTGTGACTGCTTTAATTCCTTTGTCGTGTGAAATAGAAGTATATAGGCTGTTGACATCTAGTGTTGCTAGCAGACTATCTGGGGGTAGATCCTGTAAATTTGAGATGATGGTTAGGAATTGTGAGGTATCTAATAGGAAGGAACGTGTTTGTTTGATGAGTGGGGTTAGTATTTTTTCAAGAAACTTTGATAGCGGTGAAAGTAAGGAGTCAGTGGAGGCAACAATGGGCCTACCTGGTGGATGTGTAAGATTTTTATGGATTTTAGGTAGAGTGTAGAATACTGGAAGAATAGGGTTGTTATTGAGAAGAAAAGTATAAGTAGGTTTATCAATGGTATTGAGTTGAAGATGATGGTCTAGGAAAGTGGTAATGTCCCTGGTAAGTTGAAAGGTAGGGTTGTATTGAACCTGTTGATAGGTGGTGGTATCGGCTAATTGTTTTTGTATTTCTTGAATGTAGAATGAAGTATCCATTATTACTATCGCACCTCCTTTGTCAGCTGGTTTGATGGTAATTGTTTTATCTGACTGTAGTGTGTTCAAAGCCATGTGTTCCTCACTTTTTAAATTGGATGGAACATGTAAATCTCCATTTTTAAGGGCACTAGTGTTAATTTTAATTTCACGGTTTATGAGATCAATGAATGCTTCTACACCGTGATATGTTTTGGGGGGCATATAGTTACTTTTATTTCTCAGGCCCAATGTTTTGATAGATAGGAGGGTAGGTGATGTGACTGTAGGCGGTAGTAAGCTTTGTTGTGAGAAATGAGCTTTAAGCCTTAGTGTTCTGTAAAATCTGTTAAGTTCCTGTTCCAAAAGAAAGGGTCTTAGATTGCCGTATGGGCAGAATGAGAGTCCCTTTGATAGCACATTCAGTTCAGCTGGTGGAAGAGTTCGTGAGGAAATGTTCACTATAAGGTTCCTACCTGTGAGCGGGTCTGGATTCCTGGTGGTTTTGGGTCCATGGGTACCTCGTCCTCGGCGTATGTGTTTCTTCGTCGTTGTCGGTAACCGCGCCTGGGAAAAAAACGCTGGGAGCGATATGTTGTAGATCTTTCGCTGCCTGAGGAGGAGGATGCGTAACCTGTGTATGGGGTGTATCCATATCCTGTTCTTGAGTCTTGCCATTGCCATCTGTAAACCTTGTTGAGTTGATAGTCCTCTGTATCACGGATGAATTTGGTGCGCTTGGTATTCTCCAGGTATTTGCGATGTTCGTCTAGTATTTTGTCTGTCTTCTTCTTTAGTTCGGACCATTCGGAGGTGGAGGTTGTTGAGAGAAGCTGACTTTCGATAGCCGCAAGTTTTTCTTTGGAGTCTTGAATTGCTTTTTGTAGATACTCTATACTGAGGACAATTATGTCAAGGGAACATTTGTTTATAATATTTTCAAACTTAGTACAGTATTCAGTATTAGACGGAAATAATGTTGGTCGCAGGTGGACTCGTAGTCCCCTGGGAATCCTCTTATGTTTATAGTATTCTGCGAGAGTTGCGCAGTGAAGCTCCGAAGAAATCTGTTTTTTGGACTCACGCTCCCAGTCACGTGTACGGTATTCGTTGTGGGGTACGTGTAAGAAGTCACTAGATACTGTGACTTCAGAGACAATCTTCTCCGCTGCTGTTAGATCATACGCGAAGGTAGTCATCAGGAGGGTGCTCAGCTCAAAACGTCGTCAATGTTGAAGGTTGGGGTTGAGCGGCACTCCTATTGGAGAGTAGGCGGTGCTCTGTGGTAAGGGTATGTCCAAATTTATATCAAAAAACCACGGCACTCTAATGAATTTATAAGTTGCTTATTTTATTTTTCTATTTCATATCTTTTTTGTTTTTTTTTGTTTTTTTGTAAATCCATCCAAAATAGTAGCCACTGGCCAACGTTTCGGTCTAATCTTAGACCTTGTTCACGGCCTAGTATATAGACAAGTAAATATTTACATTAATATATACAAAAGTTAAATAAGGAGTTATTACATATATCTCATGTTGACAATGTGATATTATGGTATAACATGCATTTAGGGAGAACATGTCTAATAAACAGGAGAATATAAATAACGCACCAAAAACAACCATGTAGTTCTAATATGGATATGTAGCTTGTAAAAAACGGTCGGCTTTATTGACTAGAAAGGGGGGGGGGGAAGGAGGGAAAAAGGGGAGAGAGGGTAGATGGAAAAGTAGCATCAAATGAAACAATAAGATGGTTGGATAGGGATCTCCAATAAGAGTTGGCGGGATATGGATGTTATATCTGTGGAATCCAAACAATATAATATTAGAATTAGGGGCCAAAGAGATGTTTCATGGATCGTATCACATATTACTATTATACAATAGACAATAGTTGCATAGGTATAGTAAAATAGAGCATAGTAAAACAGAGTATGGTTATGGAACATGATTATGGAAGACAGTCATCAGGACAGAGCTAAAGGATGTTAAGATAGACCAATAGGAATCAGTGTGATGGTAGATATGGTTGGTCAGGACCTGTATAGTGTATAATAGGCATAGTAGCAGATCGCAATGGTCTCAATAGCTGTACATACCTTAGTCTGTGTAGTAGGGAGAATGGTGGATGGTGCGGCAGCACAGTGAAGCTGTTTAATATAAGGGGGCAGCGAGGACGCCGAGGGGAGGTGCGGCGTGCGCTCAGGTGATGACGTGGAAAGACGCGCGTCTGCGCAGAGCAAGTGGATCGTAACCGGAGTTGTAATGAGCGGGCGCATGCGCAGAAGTACAATGTAGTCTAGGAAGGGAACTGGCAACTCGTGGTTAGTGCATAGGGAAGCGAGCGCATGCGTTCCGACAATGGTAAATCTTATAGAGGTATCGGCCTGTTATAAGGGACATGTAAAATCATAATGGCTCCTATGAAATATATTCTAAAGAGAAAGTGGTATATAGTATATTCTTATAGCAAAGTACTATAGTTTTAAGTAGTAGAAACATCTATAGGTATATACAACTATATATAACTATATAAATCTATTGCTATAATGGCATCATAATATATTGCTAGTAGTATAATACTACCTGTCTGATAGTGATCATTTCACCTGTAGGGAATAAAAAGGAGGGGAGGGGGGGAAAGAAAGTTAATATATGGAAACCAATATTTTTATCACATTCAGTATATAGGATAGTATGAGCATAGAGTTATCATAATTCCTAGAGCTGTCCTAATTTATAGAATATCTCTCCTGGTATTGACTTTGGTGGAATTTGGTTATTGATTTGTGTCTGCTGGTTCCATGTGTTTCTGTCTGTCCTGGCTTGACCTGGCTCGTCTGTTTCCGCTTTGTTTTTACTTGATTTTGGCTGATCTGTCACTAGTTAGTCATTTTGACCCCACTGTACCTTCCCCATATAGGCCCCAGCACTTCATTAAGGACTGACTGTGGACTAGGAAGGATCGTGCAAACAATCAGGAACATTGTAAGGTAGGTAAGCAATGAAGCATCAACATTTTTCTTTCTGTGACACATGATTAAAGCATTGTACAATGCAGAGAGTCCCCTTGTAGCAGTAGATGCTGCTCCCTAGTAGTGTATGTCTGTTACATCATACATAGGCCCTGATTAGGTGACTTTTTTTAAAAGTCGCAATCTCACTCCAGGAGGAGGGAAGAATAGGAAAACTGGGGGAGCGTCACTAGACAGAAGTGTTGGGTGTAAGAACAAGCCACATTTATCAAACAACCTGTGACATATGATAAATGTGGAATAAAGTTCTCCAACACAGACACTCAAATATTCTCCTTATGATCAATTCCCCCATAGTGTGCCATTGTAGACACGTGCGCGACTACAGTTTTCCAAAGTATATAGTTAGAAAAAAAAAACTAAAACTGGATAATTTACAACAACAAAAAAGACAATTATTTGAAATGTTTACACATTTTATTCATCTAAAACATAATATTTATTTAACCACAAATTATGGTTATCCCTATAAAAATGTCAGCAGAATTAACACTATTAAACTAAACAGCATTGTAGGGCACGTCACACTCTTTCAAACAGTACCCTTTTCTATCTGGTCAGATGCTCCCATATTGAGAAATTCTGACTTTTAGGGCTCATGCACATATGTGCGGCCCGGTCCATGCACTGGGGACCGCAATAAACAACGTAATCTTGCCCATGTCAGTGATTTGTAATCAACTACAGAGGAGTAGCAATATACTGTAACACTTCTGGTCTCCCATGTACCTCCAGAGTACACTCACACTGTTACAAGCTCCTCACTAGCTTTACATGTAGCTTTCATTAGGTATATGTGGTGCAGTGTGTGAGGGGCCATGTGGTGCAGTGCCTGAGGGGGCATGCGGTGCAGTGCGTGAGGGGACATGTGATGCAGATCGTGTGAGGTGCAGTGTGGGAGGTGCATGTGGTGCAGTGCGTGAGGGGCCATGTGATGCAGTGCGTGAGGGGGCATGTGGTGCAGTGCGTGAGGGGGCATGTGGTGCAGTGCGTGAGGGGCCATGTGGTGCAGTGCATGAGGAGCCATTTGGTGCAGTGCGTGAGGGGCCGTGTGGTGCAGTGCGTGAGGGGCCGTGTGGTGCAGTGCATGAGGGGCCATGTGGTGCACTGCATGAGGGGGGCATGTAGTGCAGTGCGTGAGTGGCATGTGGTGCAGATCATGTGAGGTGCAGTGTTTAAGGTGCATGTGGTGCAGTGCGTGAGGGGGCATGTGGTGCAGTGCATGAGGGGGCATGTGGTGCAGTGCGTGAGGGGGCATGTGGTGCAGTGCGTGAGGTGGCATGTGGTGCAGTGCGTGAGGGGGCATGTGGTGCAGTGCCTGAGGGGGATGTGGTGCAGTGCGTGAGGGGCATGTGGTGCAGTGCGTGAGGGGCATGTGGTGCAGTGCGTGAGGGGCATGTGGTGCAGTGTGTGTGAGGTGCACGTGGTGCAGTGTGTGTGATCATCACACACTGCACCACATACATTGATAGATTACACACTGCTGACACCTTGTTCTGCACGTCTATCTTGATGTCTGGGATGTAGTCTTCAGTTCCACTGCTGCCATATTTGCCAGGGTCCTTGTGAAGCGCGCCTGGCTCTCCTTACTATAGCAATCCTGGGAGCACGCCCCTCCTCCTTAGAGCTCCCGCCAGCTTTCGCTGCTGTAGGACACTGTACCGCCCAAACTAACCAATAACAAAGCCCCTTATTTCAGGCAGAGGCAGCATTAATGCTCTTCCATGCCGTTCAGAGCACCCTGCACTGATAAATGGCATGGAAACGTCTACGGTGTATTGGTACACTCTAAACTTTTTTCAGAGAGTAAAACAGCCTGAACAGGCATCTATGACGCTTATACAGGCGTTATTGCGATCTCTGATCTAAAGTCATCCCCACATTCCCATATTGTCACGGCTGAGGATGGGGAAAACCCTCAGCCGTGCGATGCCAGAAGATGTTAGGCTGCTCGGCCAGGACGACAGGATTAAGGAGCAGGTCACCTCCTAAAGCGTCCCTAACCTGACCCTAACTCCTAGCTGCATGGGCCGACCTTGAAGGTAGGAGGGCCCATGCTCAGGAACCTCGGATCCCTAACTCACCCTCCGACCGGTCCCTGAACTAGGAGTCAAGGTAAGACGGCCTGTTCCTTCTGGACACGGAGGAACAGGGGTCTCACTGGCCAAGCTACAAGGAATGGGGAAACCCATACAACATACAGATATGACAGACGAACTACTAGTTCCACACGTACCTGTCACAGCCACGCTGACTGGAACCCATGCATGCACTACTAATGTCCACAGAACAACTAGAGGACACAGCACACATAACACACAGGTAACCAGGACATCCGTAGTTGCAAATAAACAGAGACAAAAGAAAACATCAACTGAACATCAAGACATAAACTTCACAGATAAACCTATGACCACAAGGGTGACCCCCACTGGCAGATGATATACACAGGAGGCTGCTCCAGCTAAGCAGGGCTGAAGCAACCCCTCAGACTGGAGATAAACACAGAGGCTTTATAGGCCCAAGTAGTCACACCCACACAGACACACCCAGTGTTCACACACACAGAAGGGAATTAACCCTACCAACACTTACAGGGAGTGAAACCACTTAAAGGGGAAGTGTCCAAACCAAGATCACACTGTGGCTGTTGCCGCAGGCAACGACATGGGTGACAACCATGTCCTGGGAGTCAGCCCGAAGGCCGGGACACTGCCACCACATGTACACATCCAACCAAACGTTGCCACGGGCAGCCACAGTGAAGGGAAGAGTCCTAGTGCACACACAATACAAAAAGCAGTGCACACCAGACAAACAAACACAACACCCAACATGAAGGTATTTAGGTGCAACCGCATGCCATGCCATACAACTAGTTGCCTGCAGCAACCACAAGTGAGGCCACACACCAGCGGCCCTCACCTGTGATTGAATACCAAAACCAAACCGCAGGCAACTGCATGCGGTTGAAGAGTCACGACCATAACCGTGGCCGTGACACATATCATCAATACAGTGTAATACTGCTGGTAATTACCCAATGAATAAGCAATGAATCGGGCTAATTACAATCTGCCACTGGTAAATAACTGTACAGCATGGAGACAAGCGATGGTACAATAATTGCTCCTCCCCATAATGTGGACAAGATCGCTGCATGTAAAAGCGATGTTCTCCTCAGCTTTATGTAAGAACACAGCAAATTTCTGACCTGAGTTAATGTAACCAAATGGTAGTCTGGTCCAGGCAAACTGCTCTTTACCAAAAGTAAATGCCAATTTATATTGGTCTTCAGTGTTACGGACTGAACCGTCACTGGCGCTGCTGGAGAAGCCTGAGGGCCAGCCTCCTTCCTACGGACTATGGACCCAGAACTATGGAGACCCCCTCAGACCTTTTTGGGTTACAAGGAACTATGAACCCTGATTTATGTGTGGAATTTATATGCCACATATTTACTATTGCCCATTAAAGGTGCATGGTGTGGATTTAGCAACACAAAAAGGGTTAACTTTGCACTGAGACTCCCACTGATTGTGTTAGTGATGGGATTAAGATAGCTGACTATAAGAGCAGACGACTCATAGATAAGTAGATCACCCTATGATACACTCAGGAGATAATCCCATCATATGTGTCTCCTCTCTCCCTATTCATTCATTATGGAGGGGGTGAAGATGTCTGTTTGCATGTTGTTCATGGTTGATTGCGTTATGTTGTTAGACTTTTTGAACTGTATATATACTGAGTTGATCTTCAATAAAGAGAGTTCCTCTTTTACCCTTCATCATGTTGAGGCTGGTGTTTGGGTAACCGATCGACACTGGGGATTGCTATACACTGAAGATTTGCTATACTCCCCTGGCTATAACTACTAGCTCTTGTAAGAGATGTTCCTGCTCTCTGGATTTAGGAGAGGTTCACCCACTGGAGCCTGGAGCGTTGTCGTAGGTCCAGGGTGGGTAGGAGACAGCAAGACCTCAACCAAGCTTCGGCGGTTTGTGGGGTCTGCAGTGCTTACGGTGTCAAGTGGAGTGCTTGGAGTCCTCAGGAAGCACTAGGAGCATCCATCAACGGAGGTACCCGGTCAGGGTGCCAGGAGATCTGTTACATTCAGGACTTACCTTGATGGTCCAATACCCCTGAGCACAATCTAGTGTGGCAAAGATCCTGGGGCCTTGCATTTGTACCAAGCATTGGTCGATATATGGCACAGCCCAGCCGGACATATATACTCGTTTATTGAGCTGTCTAAGATCAGCACATAAACGCCATTGACCATTTGGTTTAAGGATACCAAGAATGGGATTATTATAAGAACTGTGCACTAGTCTTATAATGCCTCTTTTCTTGAGATTCCTTGTTATTTCTGCTAGCGAATCATAACATGCTAGTGGAAGACGATATTTCTTGATATAAATGGAAGGTGCCATTGGATCAGTCTGAATTCTGGCAATGTTTATATCAGTCAGACCACAATCATAGGAATCTTTAGCAAAGATATCCTTGAATTCCAGTAGGACTTCTTTTAATTGTTGCCACTCTAAGTCATTGGAGCATCCATTAGCCAACGATATCTGCTGATGTACCATTTCCATAAACCCGGGAAAAACTTCATGTTGACCTATTTCATATGCTTCCGCCAGCCTGTCATTGTGGTCATGATTTCATTTACTAGCCTTTTGTAATGACCGGTGTCACGCACAGGGAGGAAAACAGGGAAAGCCCTGCCTAAGGGAGAGGGAAAGGTGGTGACCCCTAACTCACCTTGCGGCTGGCACCTGACTGCCCTGACGTCCCTAGACGGGTTCCTCACCCGTGCGGCGATCACGTGCCTAAACCCTGGCTTTCCCCGAAATGAGCCCTAGATAGTGAACGGGCCGGTGGGATCGCTAGTCCTCACCACTGCACTAAGAGGGAAACACCAGGGAGAGGACAGACAAACACAGACAAACACAAACACCCAGGTGGACGACAACAACTGTCCACAAAGGTCCAACAGGGATCCGGAGGGTAGCGTTCTGAATCAACAGTCAGAGAACGCAGCAACACAGCTCCAGTGGGTCAGGATAGATGTCCAGGCAGGAAGCTCTATCTCTGGCAACCAGAGAAGTGTGAGAGAGGAATATAAGGAGGTTTGGGAGTGCTGGACAAGGAACAGCTGAGGAGAAGGAGCTACGGATCCCTGAGTGAGCCAAAAGGGTTTGCAAAGCAAACCCAGAAAGCTACCATAAGGAAAACAGCCCTATCTTAAATAGAGCGTGCAGCCAACCGCTGCGACTTCCTGACCCCGGGTATAACGGAGTCAGGCGTGGTTCTCGATACCCTCGTGACAGTACCCCCCTCTCTACGAGGGGCCTCCGGACACTCAGGACCAGGTGTCTCAGGATGAGAGGCATGAAAAACCCGAACTAACCTGTCGGCGTTTACCTCAGACGCAGGAACCCACATTCTTTCCTCGGGACCGTAATCTCTCCAATGCACCAGATATTGAAGAGAGCGGCGGACCTGACGAGAATTAACAATTTTGGATATCTGAAATTCTAGATTACCATCCACGACAACAGGAGGGGGTGGCAGCGGTGATGGTTCTAGAGGTCGAACATATTTTTTGAGTAACGACTTATGAAAAACATTATGAATTTTAAAAGTCTGAGGTAACTCCAGGCAAAAAGCCACGGGGTTGATGATGGCTACAATTTTGTAAGGGCCAATAAACCTAGGACCCAGTTTCCAAGAGGGAACCTTCAATGTAATATTCCTAGTAGACAACCACACATAGTCATTCACTCCTAGGTCCGGACCTGGCGACCGTCTCTTATCAGCCATGCATTTGTATTTACCTCCCATATTTTTCAAATTAGCTTGCACCTTCTGCCATACCGATGAAAGAGATGACGAAAAACGTTCCTCTTCGGGAACCCCAGAAGACCCCCCCTCTTTGAAAGTACAGAATTGGGGATGAAAACCATATGCACCAAGAAATAGTGACTTGCCAGTGGATTTCTGACGACGATTATTTATGGCAAACTCAGCTAACGGTAAATATGATGACCACAACTCTTGGTTTTCAGTCACAAAACATCTTAGATATGTCTCAAGGTTTTGGTTGGTTCGCTCAGTCTGTCCATTCGACTGAGGATGGAAAGCTGAGGAAAAGGACAAGTGTACCCCCAAACGGGAACAAAAAGCTTTCCAAAATTTAGAAATAAACTGGGTACCCCGATCCGAAACAACATCGGAGGGGACCCCGTGAAGCTTCACGATTTCACTGACGAATACCTGAGCAAGAGTCTTAGCATTAGGTAGTGCGGGTAACGCAATGAAGTGTACCATTTTGCTAAACCTGTCCACTACTACCAAAATCACTGTTTTACCCGCAGACAAAGGTAAGTCAGTGATAAAATCCATTGACAGATGTGTCCACGGTCTATTGGGAATGACGAGTGGTAATAGAGACCCTGCAGGACGTGTATGTGAAACTTTTGCGCGCGCACAGGTAGAACAAGAAGACACAAAATCCAATACATCCTGACACAACCTTGGCCACCAAAAACGACGAGACAATAGCTCCAAGGTTGCTTTACTACCCGGGTGCCCAGCAAGTGCCGAATTATGATGTTCCTTTAATAATTCGAAATGTAGGTTCAACGGTACAAACAATTTCTCTGAGGGGCAAGAGACCGGGGCGTCCCCCTGGGCCTCTAACACCTTCCCCTCCAAAACAGAGTGTACCGCAGAGACAACCACTCCTCTTTGTAGAATGGGCACCGGATCACTCACATTACCCCCTCCAGGGAAACAACGAGATAGTGCATCAGCCTTGGTGTTCTTTGCCCCAGGACGATAGGTAATAACAAAGTTAAACCTGGTAAAAAATAGCGACCACCTAGCCTGTCTAGGGGTGAGACGCTTAGCTGATTCGAGGTACAGGAGATTTTTGTGGTCCGTAATCACAGTGACGGGGTGGACTGCCCCCTCTAAGAAGTGGCGCCACTCCTCAAACGCAAGTTTAATAGCTAATAGTTCCCTATTGCCAATATCGTAGTTCTTTTCTGCTGCAGATAGTTTTTTCGAAAAGAAAGCACAAGGACGCCATTTGCCAGGAGACAGACCCTGAGACAGCACCGCCCCCACTCCCCCCTCTGACGCATCGACTTCAACAATAAAAGGCTGAGAGACATCAGGTTGGACTAGTACAGGTGCTGAGGTAAACCTCTCTTTTAGAGAGGAAAAAGCAACTTTAGCGGCGTCAGACCATTTAGAAAAATCAGTCCCCTTCCTAGTCATGTCAGTAAGCGGTTTTACAATAAGTGAATAATTTTTAATGAATTTCCTATAGAAATTTGCGAAGCCCAAGAACCGTTGTAGTGCTTTGAGGTTCTCAGGAAGATCCCAATCTAAAATTGCCTGGACCTTCCTAGGATCCATACGGAAACCTGAAGCAGATAAAAAATAACCCAGGAATTGTATTTCCTGAACGGCGAAGACACATTTTTCAATCTTAGCATATAATTCATTCGTCCGTAGGACCTGCAGTACTTGTCTGACATGCTCCTCATGTGTTCTCAGATCAGACGAATAAATTAAAATATCATCTAGGTATATTACCACAAACCTGCCGATTAGATAACTAAAAATGTCATTAACGAAATGTTGAAAGACGGCAGGAGCATTGGTCAGACCGAAAGGCATAACTAGATTTTCATAATGCCCCTCAGGGGTGTTAAACGCTGTCTTCCACTCATCCCCCTCCTTAATACGAATCAGATTGTAGGCCCCCCTAAGATCAAGTTTGGAGAACCACCTAGCACCCGCAATCTGATTAAACAGGTCAGGAATGAGAGGAAGAGGGTATGGGTCTCGGATGGTTATCCGATTTAATTCGCGAAAATCTAAGCAAGGACGCAGGCCCCCATCTTTCTTTTTAACGAAGAAAAACCCTGCAGCCACGGGTGAAGAAGAGGGCCTGATGTGTCCCTTAGCCAAGCTCTCGGAGATATAATCTTTCATGGCTTGTCTCTCTGGACCCGAAAGATTATATAACCTGGTCTTCGGTAATTTTGCGCCGGGAATAATGTTAACCGGGCAATCATAAGGACGATGAGGTGGTAACTTCTGACAACCCTTTTCAGAAAAAACATCCTCAAAATCCGAAATAAATGTAGGTAGGGTAGTTATGGAGGCAACTAAGCAATTGCTATTTAAGCAATTTTCTCTGCACTGCTCACTCCACTCCAATATCTCCCTGGCCTGCCAATCCACTACTGGATTGTGCGCTACCAACCAGGGAAGACCCAGCACCACCGGAGTGGGAAGCCCCTCCAGAACATAACCTGAAAGCATCTCGTTATGGTGGTCCCCTACCCGAAGGTGTATATTATGAACAATGTGGGTGAGGTTTCTCTGAGACAGGGGAGCAGAATCAATAGCAAATATGGGAATGGGTCTCTGTAACGTACAGAGAGACAAACCCAAAGTGCGGGCAAAATGGGCATCTATCAAATTTACCCCTGCTCCACTGTCTAAAAAGAAAGAAATAGTCTCCGTCTTATCACCAAAAACAATAACCGCTGGCAACACAAATTGCGATGTACGTATAGAGGAGACGTATACCCCCCGGCTGACATCCTCCACACAGCCTGGGGTTAGTAGTTTTTCCGACGGTCTTTTGTTTCTGAGGAAAGAAGGACAGACATTAATGAAATGACCCCTCTCCCCACAAAAAAAACAAACCCCACGCCTACGGCGAGCCTCAGGAGGACGGACCTGACGAGTAGTTCCTCCTAGCTGCATAGGCTCGTCTAAGTCCGTACAGACTAACTGCTGCTTGAGAGGAGTTACCAATTTCTCCGGTTCTTTCAACCTGTCCCTAAGGCGTCTCTCTATAGGGATAGAAAGGGACATAACCGCATCAAGGGAAAAGGGGGTCTCATATAATGCAAGCGCATCCTTAACCCTTTCGGATAACCCAGAGCAGAACTGACTCCTGAGAGCCGGGTCGTTCCATTGGGTATCCGTAGCCCACCTACGGAATTCAGAGCAATACTCCTTTACCGGCCGTTCTCCTTGTAAGAGTCTCCGTAATCTTGATTCAGCCAGTGCTACTCGGTCAGGGTCGTCATATATGAGACCCAAGGCCCCGAAAAACTCATCCACTGACCGAAGAGCCTGGGAATCAGTAGGTAAAGAGAACGCCCAGGACTGCGGGTCCCCCTGCAGCAGGGAAATAACAACCCCCACCCGCTGATCTTCATTACCAGAGGAGTGAGGGCGCAGTTTAAAATATAACTTACAGGCCTCACGGAATGCCAAAAACTTGTCCCTTCCCCCAGAAAATCTGTCAGGGAGAGGGACTTTGGGTTCCGCAACAACCTGGTTACCAGTAGCAACCGCTGGGCTTGCGGTCAGTTGTAATTGCTGCTGTTTCTGGAGGACCGACGCCTTCAATCCTACCACCTCCAAAGACAGGCCATGAAATTGTTTGGACAGAGCAGCAATTTGATCCATACTGGATTCTAAGTAGGTAAAAAAAAAAAAATTATATAAATATTTTTTTATTTTTTTACCTACACAAAATAAGGGCCAGAGATAATGTAATGACCGGTGTCACGCACAGGGAGGAAAACAGGGAAAGCCCTGCCTAAGGGAGAGGGAAAGGTGGTGACCCCTAACTCACCTTGCGGCTGGCACCTGACTGCCCTGACGTCCCTAGACGGGTTCCTCACCCGTGTGGCGATCACGTGCCTAAACCCTGGCTTTCCCTGAAATGAGCCCTAGATAGTGAACGGGCCGGTGGGATCGCTAGTCCTCACCACTGCACTAAGAGGGAAACACCAGGGAGAGGACAGACAAACACAGACAAACACAAACACCCAGGTGGACGACAAAAACTGTCCACAAAGGTCCAACAGGGATCTGGAGGGTAGCGTTCTGAATCAACAGTCAGAGAACGCAGCAACACAGCTCCAGTGGGTCAGGATAGATGTCCAGGCAGGAAGCTCTATCTCTGGCAACCAGAGAAGTGTGAGAGAGGAATATAAGGAGGTTTGGGAGTGCTGGACAAGGAACAGCTGAGGAGAAGGAGCTACGGATCCCTGAGTGAGCCAAAAGGGTTTGCAAAGCAAACCCAGAAAGCTACCATAAGGAAAACAGCCCTATCTTAAATAGAGCGTGCAGCCAACCGCTGCGACTTCCTGACCCCGGGTATAACGGAGTCAGGCGTGGTTCTCGATACCCTCGTGACACCTTTTCAGCAAACTCACGATATTCCTCGGCTTCCTGATCATTAAGGGTATGATCAAATGTCAGGGAGGATTCCTCTTCCTTGCAGGTACCTACTTCAAGTTCAAAAGGATATAATGAACTAATGGTGAACAATCCTTGAGGAGAAGAATAAAATGTTTGTTTAACCAATTGTTCCTCTGTGAGATACGATTCAGGTATTAGGCCAATAGTTACATTTTGAAACCCAAAGGTATAATAATACCAATGATAGTGTCTTTAGACAAATGGAATTCATTTGGCATACCATTATTCACAATTATATGGGTTTTACAGGGTTGTAAATTCACCATAAGGGTAGGATTTACAGAAATACCTAATTGTTGCATTCTGCATATTAATGCATCAGAATTATTTAATTTTTGGCCTTTTGATGCCTGAATAGGTAACAGGAAATTATTAGTACCTGCAGGAATAACGACATCCTGTGGTACCAATACACTGACTGCATATGGCAGTGTCTGGGATGATTTAAGGGCTTCATGTTAATCCATAAAACCATCAGGATTTCCTTTTAATCTCATCCACAATGTGGAATTCACTATATCCACTTGTATGGCAAAACTATGTAATACATCGTTACCTATGTAAAAGGGATATCGGGGCTCATTGAGTACCAGGAATAAATAAGTTGCCAATTTACCTGCAATGGAAATGGATAACATACATTTTGCAATCACATTATGATCAGAGTCATCATCCACCTCATGTACCCGGTTATCTTGAGGATTTGGATACCTAATTACCTTGGGATTGGCTAATTGTTTGAACAGGTCCCTACTAATATAACTGTTCTCATGGTGTAAATTCAGTTTAGCCTTTTTAGTTCTCCCCAGGTCATTAATATTCAATGGGAAAAACACCTCATCATCCATATTTTCAATCCACACTAGGAATTGTTTATGATCACTGAACCCATTTGGGTCATTAGTTTTTGGATGTAGGTTAATTGTGAGCACATCACGTCTTTAATTCTCTCGGGAGATACACATATAGTGTTATCCTCCTGTCTACCTAAAGTGGAGTTTGGGGTTGCTTGCAGGAAAGAAACATCAGGGACTTGGCTATTCTTTAAATGTATTTCAATAGAATCCGGCCTTTCCTCTATCACATGGCAATTCCGCCGACTGTGATAGGATTGGGACTGCTCATAATTTATGGGCTTTCTCACCTGGGACTAAATGACCTTATTAATAAAATCAACAATGGGATTTAACTTTTTGAGGAAATCGATGCCAATAATTAAGCAATCACAAGGCATGTCCACAATCAATGTGGGATGGCTGATTACTTTATTTCCTACCTTGAAATCCAGCTACGCCTTACCTAAAACCTTGAGGGGGTACCTGAAACGCTTACAAGATTAGCATTAAAACTTTTTAACTTATACCTCTCAGAAGATACATCCTGTAATTGTTGAAAATACTTTTGAGATAATAAGGTTGCTTGGTTACCTGTATCCAATAAAGCCAAGATTTGCAGGAAATTCTCAAACAAATCCACTTTGATAAAATATTGATGTTCTATTTCCTGTAAGGAACACAAATATTTTGAATGACCCGTGAAATTGTTTTCCCGTTGTGCAGGCACTCTCACCCTCGACTCCTTCTCTTTATTAGCAGGATTGCATGCCACTATCTGCACAGCTACGGACTTTGTGGGCTGAAAAATAAAATTACAAATAGGTCGCCCCCCCCTCTCCTGCCCTGCTGCAATGGAATGATTAACTTCTTTTCAGTGATACAGATATTTGTCATTCATTTCTCATTTCTCATTCTTGTATACAATTGGACCCTCAGCAGTTACAAGATTTGACATGCTCCCCTGCCTCTCCCCTTTTATACCTGGGGAGGGCTCTCTACAGGATGAGCTGCCCCTAAAAAAGAATTTTTGGGGTTAGCAGTGATAATTTTGGATAATTCTTCCATCCGTTGCATCATTACTCCAAACTCCATTTGATCATATAAATTAACTCTATTTTTCCCATAACCTTTTGGAGATTGATTTTGGAATTAGGAGGACTGAGATTTCCCAGAACCATCTGACTCAGAACCACTTTGAACCTTTTCCGGCCCACGTTGGGATCTCCTGTGATAACCTTTCTGGTATCTTTGAAAGGGAGGGAACCGCCTATTTGTAAACTGATTCTTTTTATTTGGATATTCGGCTACATTTGGCACCTTATTGTCATCTGGCCTAGGTTTCAGTTTATCTGGCTGCGGAGTCCTGGAGCTCTTTACAACCTCAGCATAACTTCTTCTGGGAGCTTCAAACTGTGCCTGATCTATTTGGTTTTTTAAATCTTGAGGCTCCTCGCTAGTTTGTAAAGCAGCAAATAGTGTTGTACTCTCTGTTAACAACCAATCCAGAGTTTTTCTGGGATGGTAATCCCTGGCCAATATAAATTTTATTTTATTAGGAAAAGCATCATAGAATAATTGGATGAAATCATGGCTTTCATAATTAGGTTCTTTCTCAGCCAGGACCGACAAAAATTCTCTAGGACTCTGATTTGGCCTACACTTCAGGGTAAACATGGCCCTCCTTGCAGCAGTAGCTGTCCTATAGGGACCAAACTCTATCTTAATCTCTGACACCACCCCTGACCAAGTATCTTTGTCCACATCTTTGAGGAAATTAAAGAAATGCCGGTGCTTAGGTTCAAATACCCAGGAAAAAAATGCAATTTTCTGTTGATCATGTGTTAAATATAGGGTTTTCATCACCTCTTCATATGTTTCTATATGATTTATTATAGAAGGCGATCCCTTCTTTGTAAACAACCCCACAGTCTCTTTTAAAAATTGTATCACTTTGGTCGTATTAACCATAGGTTGATAGATATTCCTATCACTCTCCTGAGACAACCGTTTGGATAACTTGGGAGAAGAAATGGGTTTTCATTTATGAAGAGAATGTTCCTTTGTAAAGATTTGCTCTTATTCAGAGGGGCTACCATCATCACTTTCTTCCCGGGAAGGTTTATCCTTTAATCTGCGGGCAGATTGTTTCTGGATTCCTGCGATCTAACTCTTTTTGCATTTGGTTATTTTCATTAAACAACCTTTCACACTCTCTTTCTTAAATCAACATTAAACCTTTTACACTCTACCAATTCACTAGAGTTTTTATTATTTCTTTATTTTAATTATCTCTGTCGCAATACTCTGATAATTTAGCAGGCCATTGTGTTAATTCACAAGAAACCATGGCAGCCTTAATTTTCCTCTAATTCCTTGCGTAATTTATCAACTTTATCAGCCTGTTGACCATTCTTATGTTTTGCCTTCTCTAATTGTGTGGCCAATTCACGAACCAATAGGTCCTTATTTTTCTTATGCTTAGCACGAGCAATGTGACAGAGATAATCAGCAAACCTGGATTCCTTAGACCAAACATCATTTGAATATTCTTCAACTTTCCTCTCCAGACCAATTGCCCATTCCTTTATATTCTTCTTTATATCCAATCTATCTTGAATAAACAACATCACATGATATTTTACCACTACTTGAGTTTCTTCACTATGCATATCAGTCTTAGCTTCTACACTAGCCTGAATGGCTTTGCTTGCCTCACCATTGCATTCAGACATTTCCCACTTTTCGCACTACAAGTACCACAATGACCCTATCAAATATATATTTTGTACCCCAAATCTTTGTGTCAACTAGGCAGATCTTAGCAGTGCCTCCAATTATGTCAGAATATTTATACTGCTCTGATTAACAGTCTATATTCTTTATACAATAGCGAATCAAGATAGGGTCAGCACTCAAACAAATGGCAGTTTGGAAATTAAAAGTTTAATTAAACACTAAAATAGTTTTAAAACAATATTAAAATACATACATATAGGGAATAATCATGCATACAATTTCATATGCTGAATAACGATTCTTATACATATATAATTCGCATGAATAGGCGATTGTCCCTTTTGATATAAACTTTTGATATAAACCTTACGGGACTTTTTAAGTGTGGAAAATGTGCAGCCTGCAAAATTAATCCCACACCAAGGAAAACAATATCAGTCTCTTCTACCCAGAATTCTCATAGGTGGAAGATTAAAGATTGCCTAACATGTAATACCGCCGGAGTTATCTACCTCATCCAGTGTCCATAAAAGAGACAGTATATAGGCAGAACAAAACGCCTATTAAAGACAAGATTATCTGAACACATAGCCAATATAAAGAAAGGCTATGAAAAACACTGTCTATCAAAACATTTTAGGGATGTGCATAACAAGGATCCAACTAACTTGTTATTTATGGCATTGGAGAAGATAGATAAACACTGGCGAGGGGGAAATTATATTAAACAGATGTCGAAAATAGAGTCACGCCGTATTTATGAATTCGGATCCATGTTACCGGCTGGCCTCAATGCCGAATTGGAGTTGTTCGGATTTCTGTAGGGTGGTGGTCCGGTATCCGACTCTTGTGCCACAGTCAGGCCGCAATTGGCACTGTGTCATGGACTCGGAACCGGATCCCCATCCCCTAGGTCCGACCAAAGAATAAAATCTTTTTAATGAAAAATCTTTTTAATGAACAATCTGGAGATATCAATTCGTAGAAAACTGTCTTGCATTATGTATAATATGAATTGCTAAATAATGGAATCAAATGTATATTTTTATCCTTAATAACATGAATATTTTATGATTTTCGAATTTTATGATATTTTAATAACATTGTTCCAAGGGCTATAGTATGCATTAATTAGGTAACTGTATACCCATTGATGTTACTTCTCTTGATAAATGTATTTTTCAATTGATTATGGAAAATACAAGTTTGGATTGTGAATAACTCACTTATGCAATCTTGGACACTATTTTCCTCTATACGAGAGACTCAGAATGAAGAAAGCAACCTATATCACAAAAAACGCATAAACGCACAAGAAACGCATATAAAACGCAACAGGGCAATCATCGTCCAGTAAAATCCAGGAATCCACATTTTTGATTGAGATTGTGGGTATAAAAGGCAGTGGTTGTCACAGGTGCGATACCACTGATGAAGGGAAGAGGACTTCCCAAAACGCGTCTGGCCTGGGTCGCTTGAGTTAAAGAAGAAAATACTCCGGCAGTAATTTGCATGGCCATGCGAGAATTTTAATTACTACAAGAAATACATGGAAGTAAGATAGACCTTCTGTTGTGCCTGTTGCGCTGACTACGAGTCACGTGAACGGACCAAACCGGAATTGAGCCTCAACTCCCGCGAGAAGGCAGTGAGTTAGCGAAAGAGCATGCAGAGCCGCACTGACTGTGTCCTGCGCTGCCCTCGCCAAACGAGAGGCAGGCTTGGGACAAATAAGAGGAAGGTAAGAGAACTACCTCTATAATCTAGTCAAATATTGGCATTATACCAGCGAGCACAAAGTGGAGCGCATATATAATCCAACAGTGGGACATATTATTGTATCAGCGAGCATAAAGTGGAGCGTATAAATAATCCAACAGTGGGACATATCACTGTACACTGTGCCATTCATTCGCACTTGAGGGCTGAGAGAGACGCTACACCAGTGGATTAATAAACTTTCTCAGGACACCACAATATACCATACATTCTGGCTCTCTATTAAGAGAAAGTTTATATCAAAAGGGACAATCGCCTATTCATGCGAATTATAGGCAATCTTTAATCTTCCACCTATGAGAATTCTGGGTAGAAGAGACTGATATTGTTTTCCTTGGTGTGGGATTAATTTTGCAGGCTGCACATTTTCCACACTTAAAAAATCCCGTAAGGTTTATATCAAAAGTTTATATCAAAAGGGACAATCGCCTATTCATGCGAATTATATATGTATAAGAATTGTTATTCAGCATATGAAATTGTATGCATGATTATTCCCTATATGTATGTATTTTAATATTGTTTTAAAACTATTTTAGTGTTTAATTAAACTTTTAATTTCCAAACTGCCATTTGTTTGAGTGCTCACCCTATCTTGATTCGCTATTGTATATTTTGACCAGAGGGTGGGTGTCCCTCTCGTGGGTTAGTAGCACCGCATTCATAAATTCGTCCTGAGTGAGCCACCATTCCTGTAGTTTTTTTTATTCTTTATGTAAATAAATTAGAATCTGTAAGGGAGGAGATTCTAACTTATTATCATAAAGACCAAGCCAATAAGAGCTTGTGATCTGAGCTAAGTTTGACGCCAAAAAGAAGGCAGTGGTAAATCAAAATATATATTTATTAAAATAATAATAATACAGTGCAAATTAATCAAATATAAATTGGGGACAATAACATTATGAAAATTAATTAATGCTATGCAACCTTTTAAGAAAACCCCAAATAACCTATAGGATATACATATATTCCTTACAATTCCTTATTGTAATAATACCATACAATATATTTTAAATTAATTTGATACCTGATTTCCCTTAGCCAACAGATGTCTCAGATTAAACTCAAGTAAGATTTATATCATTTTATATATAAATATATATATATATATATATATATATATATATATATAATCAACCATACATGTATAGGACTGAACTTAGTTCTTTGGAGATGATACAGTGATATAAGAATAATTTTCAACAGTATGAATAAATATCCCTGGATTGGGAAAAAATCTGAATGATACTGCAGTTACAGACCAGCCTTACTCCAAACCAGATTCTACACCCAAAATACGGTTAATTGAATATATATATGGGTAAATATATTATTTTTTGTTCTTCTATAAAATATAGGAAAGTTTATACTATACCAGAGTATCGGCTAGCGGAAATCAGGACTATAAACTGGTCTGGTCCTATTTGTTCCTGGATGGTTGTGTCCTCCTTGAATAGATTAAGGAATGTAATTATGTTTTCAAGGAATGGGTGGATCCCCCTGGATGACTGGATAGGTGGTCCTAGATTCATCGGATGGGTCTGATGATTTCCTCAGGTAGGTGTATCAGATGGATTAGATGGCATCCCCTCTGTCAGCTCATGCCACCTTTTTATCCTATTCAAAAATGGGATTGGTCTGGTTTGATCATTTACTAGTGACATCACAAATGTTAATTCCCCCAACTATTTCGTAATACATGTCTTAATTTTAACTCTATCACTAGATGGCACTAGGGCTCTATGTAAAAAGTTTTGACAATTATAGCTATTTCCTATATTTTCCCTTTTAATCTGAAGGGGTCATCTTTAACATGGATTTTAGACAGAACTTCTAGAACAATAGAATGTAAATATAAAGGTGTATCCCGGATCAGACCTCTATTCTCAAGGACTTGTAGGTACACAACTCCTATACATGACTAAACACCTTTCCTAGTCATTGTGATAAAACAGGATTCAAGTGATACTTTGCCCTTTGTCTTGATGAAGACACTGTTTGCTTATGGATATCTGTGTTTACAATCCCCCCTTCCCGAGATCTTCTGATAAACAGATAATTAACTTCACACCAGTCTCACTCTCTGACATAGCACTTATAAAACTACATTGGAATTTCCACCTCAATTCTAACAATAAATGAATATCCCTTTATCAAACTTCTAGTTATATAAAACACCCAATTTTATAACATATCATATAAAATCCCCAAATCCATTCATATGAGGATTAATAAAAACATTACAATGAATACTAAATTATATTCTTTTTACTCAATGAAAATAAACAAAAACTCAGCACATTTCTATTTGGTTAAGGCATAAAGTCTTTTATGATATATGTTAAACACCCTCCTCTCAAGAGAATAGTTATACAAACATTTCTGCACAAATCCTTTATCTCGGAGTTAGAGATTCTAAGTCCAAAGGGTTTGAACTCATATTGCTCTTTTGACAAAATCAGACAAGATGGCTTCTCCTAATGTTCATTTCCATATATATGTATAGGCCTAATACTATGGACTCTTTTTATATCCAAAAGTTCTGACAAATTTCCCCCCTTTTTCCTACGTTAGTTAAGTGTGAACTTTAGACTTAACTGGGAAAAAAGTCAGAAGAAATATCAAGTCCATCAAAATATATATTTTTAATTTGCACTGTATTATTATTAATTTAATAAATATATATTTTGATTTACCACTGCCTTCTTTTTGTCGTCAAACTTAGTGCAGATCACAAGCTTTTATTGGCTTGGTCTTTATGATTTTAAGTTAGAATCGCCTCCCTTACAGATTCTAATTTATTTACATAAAGAATATAGACTGTTAATCAGAGCAGTATAAATATTCTGACAGTCCTCCTCAACCGTCTCTGAGTCAGGAGCCTCACAACTCGCAACACAAGCTCCCACGCCACTCTCCTCATCACTACTTGCTCTCCTAGCGGAGGAAGTGGCACGTGTCTCCTCCACATCTTGGCTGGCCAGTAGCTGCTAACTGTCCTCTAGTAGCTCGTCCTCACTGTATAGTGGGGCTGAGCCCATAGCATATAATACTCAATGGCGTATATCTGGACTTCTCCAAAGCATTTGACACTGTACTGCATAAAAGGTTAGTATATAAAATGAGAATGCTTGGACTGGGAGAAAATGTCTGTATGTGGGTAAGTAGCTGGCTCAGTAATAGAAAACAGAGGGTGGTTATTAACGATACACATTCAGACATTCAGATTAGGTCACTGTCACTAGTGTCGTACCTCAGGGGTCAGTATTGGGCCCTATTTCCTTTAATATATTGATTAATGATCTTGTAGAAGGCCTGCACAGGAAAATAGAAATTTTTGCAGATGACACTAAACTGTGTAAAGTAATTAGCACAGAAGAGAGCAGTATACTGCTACATATGGATCTGGATAGATTGGAGGCTTGGGCCGAGAAGTGGCAGATGAGGTTTAAGACTGACAAATATAAGGTTATGCACATGGGAAGGATTAATGCAAGTCACCAGTATATACTAAATGGTAAAACACTGGGTAACACTGACATGGAAAAGGACCTAGGAATTTTAGTGAACAGCAAACTAAGCTATAGAAACCAGTGTCAGGCAGCTCCTGCCAAGGCCAATAAAATAATGGGTTGCATCAAAAGGGAAAAATGGTGTGGTGTTAAACAAGCAGAAAGTGCTCAAACCCATATGCAGTTGTGTATGTGTATACAGGGGAGCCAATCCTGCACTTGTAGCCCGTTGCTAGGGGGTAACTGGTGAGTTGGTTATGAGTCGGACCTTACGCTCCTGTAATTCGCCCACTGGCTTCTGGTATTGCCCATATGGCATAGGTAGGTGAATGTTAGGTCCTGAGCTACTTGAGAAACCTTGGCGCTGTGATCGTGCAGCATGCCAGGGCTCCCTAAGGATGATGTGGGCATGAGCGTACTAGTGATAAGGTGCCGCGGATAGTAATACTCACGGTTTAGTTGTCCCATGGGGGCTGCCAGTGCAGTGGATGGGAAGACAGCACAAAATCCTCCAGGGCACTCTGGGTTGCAGGGAACACCAGCCAGATGTTGGTAATTGGTGCCCTTGATGGTAATTGGTGTAAGGTGCTTTTGCGACTGGGCCCTGTGTTAGTGATGCCAGCACTGTTAGGTGCAAATGTTGAGAGTAGTGGTAGTAAGAATGAGGAGTCGGTAGTTGTAAACCAGTTGAACATTTACTAAAGAATCAATAGTCTCTGGACAGTTGGTACAGTTCATAAATAGAAAGCGTTTGGCATAGCATAAGTAATTATAAGTTGACTTGTAATCCTATTATCAGGCAATGGCAGTTGTCTATGGAGGGATTCTTCTAATGCTGATAGTTTACAGGCAAGGGTCCTGGTGGTAATCCTAAATTAACTCTTTACAGCACACTGGCACTAAAGATGCTAATGTATATATATATATATATATATATATATATATATATGATAGAAGAAAATCGGACTGCACTCCAAACGATCTCTTCAGTAAAACATCAAGTAGTGTTTATTCACCCATGTGGTGGCAGCAAAAAAGCGACGTTTCGGCTCAACATGAGCCTTTCTCAAGCATTGATAAAAGTGCAAAGCAAACATATAAAGGTGTGCCAATCAAACCATTTGATACATCAACATAATTGATACTTAGTAAAAAACAGTACAAAAAATATACATACAGTCATAAGGAGGTCATCCTAGTGATCATTAGTAAAGTGACTAGTGCTAACAATAAAACAGGTGCATAATATGGCTGACTGTCATATAATATTACATAAAATCCATGAACATTGTCAGCTGTTCCTTATACATACATAATTATTAATGATACATTAATTGTGCACATATGTGGCGGGGATGCAATGATGAGTTAGTACCTGGGGGAGTGATGTAGCCCACAGATACTATCACGTTGTTCAGCGCGTCTCAGGGGTGCAAGTGCGCATGTCCTGGTCGCATAATATACCTAATCAGTCGGCGTCCGAGCAGCACCACGCTTATCCAGTGTCGTCGCTCATAGGTGACGTAACTGGCGCATATCGCAGACGCCTGCCACGTCACATACACCGATAGTAGAGGGAGGAAGCGCATGCGCACCCTCATCATTTGAGCCAAAGGCCACCATGCTACAGAAGGGAGTATAGCCAGTATATGTGTTTATACTATATTAAGTGCTGAGAGCCTGTTGCGTTCCATATCGTGTCACAGTGGATAAATTCCACTAACCGCAATCCAGAAGTGGGTCCCCACTTTTCCAAGTGCATGTGACCCCACTTTTCCACTTTTCCACTTCTGCATGTGACCCCGATGCTGCAAGCACGCTAGTGCCATCAGCACCGTGAGTTACGTTCTTGCTGCGGCTCGTGACCTAGAGGGTTCTCCTCAATTACATATGACAGAACGATAATTTACAAGCAATCAGCAATATAGATCTAATCTACAAACCACCCTTCTTTATATGTAATCGGGACAACAACGCTACACCCCAGAGAAAAAAGAGGCAAACAATTACACCAAAAAAGGAAAACAAATTCATTGTGGGCTCCTCATCCTCCATCCAGGCTCATCATTTTTACTTCATATCTTTCCCCGGAATTCCAGTGATTCTGAAATGATACACAGTATTAGTGATACAAGTGACACCCAACAGACCCAATGTCCTTGTTTTACTTATTTCTGTTATTTTTTGTTACTATTTTTTACAGTTTCCATTTTTTATCTAAAATATTTTTTATCAATGAACATGTCCTCAGCAAGAGGAAATACGCGACATAACACAAGCAGCATATACAGAGGGCAAACTTATCTCCTCACAGCCCGCCTCCATACCTATAATCAATGTTCAAACCATTGGGTTGTAAGCTATTAAGAGTCTGAATCCAAAATGATTCTCTCTTTTTGAGTAATGCTACACGATCACCACCCCTACGGAGCATTTGTATCTGGTCAATGATCCAGCATCTCAAATCCTATTCATTATGCTTTTTAAGTGAGAAATGTCTTGGCACTGGGAGATCTGTACGGCCCTTTCTGATAGTAAACCTATGGTTGTTGAGCCTAGTTTTTAGGTCAGTGGAGGTTTCACCTACATACAGTACCTGACAGGGACAGGAAAGAACATATACTACAAAAGTAGAGTCACATGATAGATGAAATTTAATAGGGTATGTTATTCCCGTATTGGGATGTGTGAAAGACCTAGATCTACAAATGAAACGACAATTGACACAATGCAGGCACGGGAAACAACCAGTGCCTGATGGTGCCAATGTGGTTTGTCTGGTAACAATTTTGGGTCCCACATCTGCTCTAACTAGTTGGTCTCTAATATTTTTGCATCTCCGATATGCACAAAGGGGAGGTATCTTGAATTCAGGCGCAACTTTTTTGCAACCACTTAATACGGGCCAATGTCGCCTCAAGATCTTATTGATATCATTACTATATTCAGAATAAGTGGATACAAATGTAACCCTCTTTTCTGTCTTCCTATTTTTGTTGCTAACCTGTAGCAATGAGTCTCTGTCCAAAGCTAATGCTTTATTTTTCTGTGTAACCAGTAATGTACTGGGGTAACCTCGTAGCTTGAATTTAGAGATCATCTCCTCAACAGTTTTGTCTAAGGTGTCCCTGTCAGTGACTATCCTCCTTGCCCTCAAAAACTGCGAGTACGGTAGATGTTTCACCATGCTGCGAGGGTGACAACTCTCATACCTCAACGTCATGTTTCTGTCTGTGGGTTTTATATAAAGTTGCGTACTTAAGGACCCATTGGACACAATGACATTAGTGTCCAGAAATTGGACAGAAACATCCGAGTAGGTAATGGTAAACTGTAATTCCTCATCTACACTATTCAGATGTCGGTGGAAGTCTTGTAGTTGTTGCACTGTTCCAGTCCAAATGAGGAAGATGTCGTCTATGTATCTCCACCACCCCCTGATGTATTGGGCATGGTGGGAGCCATAGACGACATCTTCCTCAAATCGGCGCATGTAAATATTGGCGTACGTGGGGGCCACATTGGACCCCATCGCCACGCCTCGTTTTTGGACATAAAAGGGTGTCCTGAAAAAGAAACTAATTAAACTCAAGGACAATAGTGAGGAGTCTAATGATGAAAGAGCAGGCTTCAAGTGTCAACGAGGACATCTCAAGCATGCTCTGGACCGCAGAGATTCCTTTTTGATGCTCAATTGAGGTGTATAAAGACACCACGTCAAATGAAACCAAAGTTATAGACTCTGCTTCTACCAGGCTAGTCTCCCTCAACTTCATCAAAAAGTCAGATGTATCCCTGATATAAGATTGTCCTCCGGTGGAGAAGTCACGCAGCACCTTGTCTAAAAAGATTGCCACGTGACCAAACACTGAATCAGTCCCCGAAACAATGGGGCGCCCCGGTGGGTCCACCAATGTTTTGTGGACCTTGGGTAATGCATAAATCACCGGGGTAATAGGGTGAGAGACAATCAAATATTCAGAAAGATTTTGATCTATAATGCCTGTTACTATGAGCTATATGATCTCCCTTGTGGCAGGCAAACACATCTGCTTAATTTTTTGGCAGGATACTCTTATAAATAGGTTTTACCCTATGACCCACAAGGCTTGTGTAGTGGATAAGGATAATTATGGCCTTAATCATCCAGTTGTATCCGGGCACTCGGAAAGCTACTCCTGGTCACTTGTGCTAATGAGGTCCATAAGCTTAGGTTTAGCTGTTACCCTCGCTAGTCTCTCTGCATCTTGGTGTATAGACTTACTGTCTGGTGCTTCGTTTCTGTAGTTATCCTCTTCAGGCTTGATCAGGGCCCAGAGGAAAGGAACACAGCTACATGGTGACTTTAGCCTGTCTCTCTCCTCCATGAGCTTGCTTCTTCTCCTCTCACCAACTACTAACATCCTCTCTCTACATTCTAATGTGCTCTCAGCTAGACACCCCCCCACACACTATATATATTATTTGGTGCCAGCACCACCTAGGAACGAATGGGTGTGATTACATTGCCAGCCAGATAATAGAGAATACCATACAATGCAATTACAGATGTTTGAAGTGTCCCTCTTACACACATATGTGGGACGCTGCAATCGGGCTCAGACATGTCCTCCACGGTAGGATATGTTGGCTAATCTCTCAATTTTAATATCAGTATGAGGGTTTAGTAAGACCGCAGAGTGCACCTGTCTTTGCAAATGTTATTATATTGTTGCATCAAAAGGGGCATAGCTTCCCGTGATGAGAACATAGTCCTGCCACTTTACAAATCACTATTCAGACCACACATGGAGTTCTGTGTACAGTTCTGGGCTCCTGTGAACAAGGCAGACATAGCAGAGCTGGAGAGGGCACAGAGGAGGGCAACTAAAGTATTAACTGGAATGGGTGGACTACAGTACCCTGATAGATTATCAAAATTAGGGTTATTCACTTTAGATAAAGAGGACTGAGGGGAGATCTAATAACTGTGTGTAAATATATCAGGGGTGAGAACAGAGATCTCTCCCATCATCTATATATCCCCAGGACTGTGACTGTGACAAGGGGACATTGATACAGGGAGTTATTCTGATTGCCTGATTAGAGTCAGGAAGGAATTTTTTTCCCCTTAGGTGGGGAAAATTGGCTTCTACCCCACAGTTGTTTTTTTTTTTTGCCTTCCTCTGGATCAACTTGCAGGATGACAGGCCGAACTGGATGGACAGATGTATTTTTTCGGCCTTATAAACTATGTAACTATGTTCTCTGGCTGAGGGAACAGAAAAGAAGACAGGTTGAGGACAGGTGAGGGCACAGGGCCTGCTCCCGGGCCATGGCAACAAGGATTGTGTCTCACGAACCCACAACTTTTGGCTAGGGGTGTCTGATGTCACGTGGGATGAAGTGGATGACCGAGTCAACCATTCAAGAACCACTAGGTTGCTGGTCAAGACACAACCGCTACATGACACCGGGAGTTCTGGCCTCTCTCTGGCACTTCTGCTGCAATGCCCCCTTACTCTGCTGCGACTTGTGCTTGCCCCAGAAACATTTGGGCCTCTGCCTGGCACTTCTCTGTCTGACATACTGTTAGATCAAATAAATAAATAGGAAATTAAAACACCTCAAACAAATCTGTAATCTTTTTACTTCACCACACAACGGCTAATAAGCTCTTTTTTCCCCACTAATACACGCCAAAAATGCCTGTAACTTTCTCACTTCACCACACAACGGCAAATACTTTTTTTGTGCCACTAATACACGCAAAAAAAGGCTTTAGAACATATAACTGCACTGATGAACGGCAAATATATTTTTTCTTTTTTCCTGTTATACACTCCACAAAAGGCTTTAGAACATATAACTGCACCGCTGAACTGCAAATAGGCCCTTATTTTTTTCCACTTATACATGACACAAATAGCTTTAGAACATATAACTGAACCGCTGAACGGCAAATATATTTTTCTTTTTTCCACTTATACAGGGCACAAACAGCTTTGGAACATATAACTGCATCGGTGAACGGCAAATGGGCCCTTATTTTTTTCCACATATGCATGACACAAATGGCTTTAGAACGTATAACTACACCGCATAAGGGTAAATAAGATGTAAAAATATTTCCTTGTATTAAACCCTGTTAATGGCTGTATCAAACAGCACTTGCACCCCAATAACAAGGACGGTTTGCTGGAATTACAGAGCTGTATAATGGCAATTTGGATCCCCAGTCAGTGCAGCAAGGTGTAATAGGATTGTTTCTATTACCCAGGCTGTCACATCCCCTACTGAACCTTGTTCTACATAAATGCTGTGGAATGATTCCTCCCTATCCTTTCCCTATACCTTGGATAATATTTCCATGAACTTGTAAATCTTTTTTTAGCACAATGAAGTTTTTTCTAGCACTGTCCCTAGCGCCTCCTGACATCTCTCCCTGCACTAAGTACACTGGAAAATTGCAGAATCCAAGATGGCTGAGGCTATTTATAGGGCTGTGACATCACAGGGCTGGCTGCTGATTGGCTGCATGCATGGCATTATGGGTGATCCTGCTTTCCCAGAGTTCCTTGCTCCATGTCCTCACACGTAGAGCAGCCATTTTAGGAACAAAATCAGTTTCGTTACCACAAAGCGTGAGGAAATTCAGATTCTGTGCAAATCTAATTTTTCCTGAAATTCGGATCAAATTCCACTTCGTCAGTTTTTATTTGCTCATCTCTAGTCATGACAGAGATCTGTCTAATGATCTATTTATCCCCATGTCTGTAACCAGAAAAGGAAGCATCCTCTACATGTAAAGGAAAGAAGGTTTAGCAATATAGAAGGGGATTAATGTAAGAACAGTGAGACTATGGACTCTGTCAGAGGAGGCTGGTATTATGGCGGTGGTCTGTGCCCACCACTATTCCTCTCCTGTTGGTCACTGCCTCGCTCACCAGCTGCATAGCTGCAGGCCCCTTCTGTTCGGTTTCGCTGGTATCTTCCCATTCCTGCCTGGCATTCCCAACCACCAGAGTGTGCGTGCTACCTCTGTCTCTTAAATAGCCAATAAACCATAATCTTCCATAGCCAATGTTGGAAGGTGCCTGAGCAATAGGTTCTCGTATTCGTTTCCTGTTATGGTGCGCCATTTTTTTTTTGCCTCTTCCATGTACCTAACCTTATGCCTGAATTGCATGCATGCCTGTCCTGACTTCAGCATGTCCCTGACTCTGGTTGTAGCCTGATCGCTCATTGCTCTACACCACTGTCTCCTGACCCCCAGGGGTCAGCAATCAACCAAGACTACTCCAAGAGATATCAGGTTGGTGGTTCCCCTGCAGCAAAGTCCAGATCCCTGTATAGAGGTTAAAGGATGAATACGTATGCAGATACTTAGATAACAGCCGCAGGAGTAGTCCCAAACTAAATCTATTGAAGTGACATAGTGAGTCCACACCTACTTCATTATAGCTGGGATAGTTAAATAATTAATGGATTTTGAAAGGGATCTGCATGCCTTATTTGACAGAATAATAATATCACAAGTTAGAGTTTCTAATTTATTCTGATTTACATATTTGAAGTTAACAAGGATTTTCTCCCCTAAAATAAAGTAAATGACATCTGCCGCAATTTTTTTCCCTTCTTCTGCAACAATGTTGCAGGATAAGTTGAACAGAGTTAGGGTAGGTTCGCACTAGCTTTAGGGATTCCGTTATGGCTTTGCGTTGTAACATGGTTATAACGGAAAATAACGGAATCCATAAGACGGAAGGACGGATCCGTTCTTCTGCCCATAGACTTGTTTTATGACGGAATGCTTTCCGTCCTAATAGAAGTCTAAGGGAATCAAAACTGATCCGTCCGGGTCCCGTTATGCAAGATGGAAAACAAAGTCCTGTCTTGCATAACAGATCTGTTATGCTTTCCTATAAACTTCTATTAGGATGGAAAGCAAACGGAATGCCTTTTAAATGCTTCCGTTATGCATTCTGTCTGGGCAGTCCGTTATTTTCTATTATAACCATGTTATAACGGCAAGCCATAACAGAATCCCTAACGCTAGTGTGAACCCACCTTAACTAATATGTTATCAACCTCATTATACTGTATAACCCGCAAAGACTGTAGCGGATATCATAGCCTCAGCCATACTAGTTACACTCATGTTTAGGAGTTGGTCAGAATTATTAGACAAAGAAACATCCCCTTTGCTGAAAATAATTGTATCTTTTATGATAGAATATACAAGACATAAGAACACTGGCAGAGTGACACCCAGTGCTCGGATATTACATAGCATCAAACAGTCATTCCATTGTCTTGCCTGGAAGGTTAGATCACTTGGGTGCTTCTAGATATTGTCTGATTCATTTTAAAAAATTGATAAATACCAAAGCAGATGGATGAAATCAGTGTTTTTTTGCATGCATATAACAGTAACAGCCATCCATTCATTCTTTTATTCCTTCATTATTCTGTGCAGTTATTCAGCCGATTATACTGTAGCGATCATCATACTAGTCACTAATGCCGGCCATACTTTATAATTATTATTATTTATTTTAAAGCGCCATTAATTCCATGGCGCTGTACATCCAGACGGGGTTACAGAAATACAAAAATACAAGACACAAGAAACTATTAATAGACTTGTACAGAGGGGCAGAGGACCCTGTCAGCAAGACAGGGGTGGGATTCAAATTTTTAACAACAGGTTCCCTACTCAACGGCAGACATGCAGCGTCACGGCACATGTTTACATATACATACACCATATATATGCAGCACACATAAACATAAATACACCATATACATAGTACACATACATAAATACATTATATATACACTACACACACATATCCAACATTTAAAAAGCCTAAGAAGCTAAACAATGAATGGAAGCGCTCGTCTCCAGCTGCCGCCGCCAGAGCACCGGATCGGGATTCAGCCGGTAAGACGGTTCTCCGATCCGACTGTAATTTTAACAACCAGATCTGGCTAAATCCCATGCCTGCCGTAAGAGGTTACAATCTACAAGGTAGCGGGAGAACACAGTGGGTGAGGGTATAGGCTGCTCATGTGGCTGACAGTATGCTCATTGCAGATGGTAGGCTTTCTGGAAGAGGTGGGTTTTCAGGTTACTCCTGATGCTTTGGATGTTAGGAGAGAGCTTGATGCACTGAGGTAGTGAGTTCCAGAGTAGAGGAGAGGCACATGCGAAATCTTGTAGTCGATTGTATGAAGAATAGATGAGAGGAGAACAGACGAGGAGGTCCTGTGAGGATCTGAGATTATGTGTGGAATGTATCGAGAAAGCAGGTGAGAGATGTAAGGAGGGAACAGGTTGTGGATGGCCTGATATGTAGTTGTTAGTATTTTAAACTGAATTCTCTGACCATTGTGGATCCAGTGAAGGGGAGGGGAGAGCCAGAGGAGAAACGAGGGGAGATTTGGATAGTTGTTGGCTGAAAACTCTCTCTCCCAACTCCCCTATAAACATGCACCCTTAGATCCACTGGAATGTATGGACATTTCACTGCGGAGATAGGAACAAGACGCTACATTCAATAAAATGGCTCCAGAGTAAGTGGGTCCCTAGTTAGGCTCCAGAGTAAGTGGGTCCCTTTTTATTCATGTGCGTGAAAAATGCATCAAAAACTGATTTCATCTGCACAGAAAAAACTGAAACACTGAACGTAATCGCAGACAAAACTGAACTTGTGTGCAAAACCATCAGTTTTTTCCTGAACAGACCCTGAGAGAACAGTGACTTCTTATACGGTACTTATACGTAGGATGCTGTCATAGGTTCAGGTTCTTTGAGACTTAACTCAGGTGTGGAACATAAAAGAAGAGAAAGTATTAAGGACAGATGCTTCTTTATTTTTTATCAAATCCACTATTGGTTTTGGTTTCAAATATTGAACGTATGGCAGCACCCGTAGGGTGGCCATACACATTAAGCTGTCAGCCGAATGATCGTTCTGGGAGTCGTGATGCCAATCTCTCACGACTCCCTCTAAGCTCCCCCATACACATTTACATTTGGCTCGGGTGAACGTGTATGTATATTCTATGGGGATAGGCCACCACCTGACACTTATGGCAGCAGCTTATTTCCAGGGAGAATAAAAAGATCCATTGAAAATATTCACCTCCCCCAATCCTCTCTCTCCCGATCCTTCTCTCCCCTGACATCATCTGTCAGGGGAGAGTTGGGAGCCCCCATAGACATTGGACTTTTGGATGAACCCACCGTTCTCGACAATACACTAATGTGTATGGGGGCCTTTAATACAGGTGAAACTCTAAAAATTTAAAATATCTTGCAAAAGTTCATTTATTTCAGTAATTCAAATTAAAATTTGAATTTTGTGACAAGGTTCAATATTCTAGGCTCAAAGTGTCACACTCTGCTCAGGGGGTATGGATTAATTAGCTGACTAAAGGGTACCTCAAAATTGTGACTTTTGGGTTTCATAAGCTATAATCCATAATCATCCAAATTATAACAAATAAAGGCTTGAAATATCTCGCTTTGCCTGTAATAAGTCTATCACATATATTAGTTTCACCTTTTAAGTTGCATTACTGAAATAAACGAACTTTGCACAATATTATAATTTTTCGAGTTTCACCTGTACTGACCTCCAAGCACTTCAGATAAAAATGCTGATTTAGATTACTCTTAATTTCTAAGGCAGTCCCATGATAGGCAGGTGTTAACCACTTCACCATAAAGTGCTGACTCTGAGGTTTTATTCTGTGAGTCAGGGACAGGAAACGATCAGTCTTTCTCGGGCATGATGACAAGAAGGAGGTGTTGAGATACTAATTTAGGTCATGTTTCTGAAGGAAACAAAACTATCTCCTTTGCATACAATGTTTCCTAAAATGTTGATATCTAAAACCCAGGTAGATATGACAAGCTTGTGCCATGTAGAGGGGGAACTAATGTGGGGAAGATACAAGGCAATGACTTCAAACAAAATCTTTGCTTCAGGAACGCTTGGTTAACAGCTTTGAAAAAAAAAAAATTAAATGGCTGAGTAATTAAAAAATTAAAAAGGTTTCAGCTTCACAAATCTTGAGTGCTTCTAGCATCATTCACTTATACTGCAGACAGAGCAGTGGTGAGAGGCAACTGCTGCAACAAGTCGCCTTATAGCCAGACACAGGATTGTGAAAACGTAGAAAATATGTGACCTCCTAGGACACGGACAGAAGAAATTTCGGAGAATTTCTCAACTGCAATATATTTTATGCATTTTTTTGTGCTTTTAGTATTAATTTTATATGGCTGACAATGGTAGCTGTCAGACAACAATAGTCCTATTGCAGACAGAGTAGTGGGGGGAGGTGACTGCTGCAGCAAGTTGTCATATAGCCAGACACAGGATTGTGAAAAGGTAGAAAATATCTGACCTCCTGGGACACAGACAGAATAATTTTTTGCATATTTCTCAACTGAAATATATTTCAAACTTTTTTTTGTTTTTCTTATTGTTTTCATTTGGCGAACAATGGTAGCTGTGAGACAACAATAGTTTTGTGGTTGTGTACTCTAAGGTTCTTTCTTCCAAATTGAATGATGCTTCTGCCAAAATGAAGCAAAACAGCTAATTATTTCTTTTAATACTATTACTATTGTAAATTCAAAACTAAACTTGATGTTGCTGTCCATGAAATGGCTGTTATTGTGTCACCCCACCTTGTTAGCCATTTTTTGTGGATCGGATGCGGACCCATTCCTTTCAATGGAGTTGCAGAATATGCGGAAAGCACACAGTGCGCTGTCCGCATTTGTAAGTCTGAGTCTCGGCCCCGCAAAAAAGGTAGAACATGTCTTATTCATGTCCATTTTGGGACAAGGGCAGGACATTTCTATTGAAGTGAAAAAGAAAATGGCAGGGGTAACATCTGCATGGAGTTTGTATGTTCTCCCCGTGTTTGTGTGGGTTTCCTCTTAGTACAACGGTTTTCTCCCACACTCCAAAGACATACATACTGATAGGGAACTTAGATCGTGAGCCCCCTGGGGGACATAATGATGCTAATGTCTGTAAATCGCTGTGGAATATAGTAACACTATATAAGGGCATAAAATAAAAAATGATGGTCTAAATAAGTAAAAAAAGACAAACTCATGTCACTGATCCCCCGCCACTCCCGTTTTGAGGATGCTGGATCTCCTTTCTGGTTCTCTACTGCCTGCCGCAGCGATGGCATCCTGGCTGGCACAGTGATTGTCTACCATGACCACATGATGCATTTAGACCTTGCTGAGCCTTCGGGGTCTATAATCAGCTGTATGAGCAAAATAGGTATGATATCTAAAGTGGGAAACCATGGTAACTGTACAGAAATATTATCTATGACCTATGGAGTAACAGGCGGGGTGATGAGTGTCAGTCTTTTTAGCCCTGTGTCTTATCTTTTAAAAAAGTTAAAGATCTGTGCTTGTTTTCAGTACACTTCTGTCAGACAATATGTGCAATTACCACCATCTATCACTATTGCTAAAATTGGTTATGAATTAGTTATTACAGCAGCCTCTACTTGTCACCAGTAATGAGATCTGACACCTTGTAAACAAGTTATATCACTTATCTTCATATTCTCCTCTTGGAGAAGGAAATATTGGCAGGCACAGGCAATTAAGATTCTCTCAGAATATAAAATGACCTCCCCTTAAACATGTCATCTCTACTTTCGCAGCTTTCTGAATTGATCATATGCTCATAGACAGATAAGACGAGGAGAAAGGAGAAAAGGGCACCATGTTTCCAAAGAAACTAAAGTAGATCAATGCAATGATGTCACAGCCCTATAAATACTGCAGCCATTTTAGATTCTGCCATTTTCCAGCGTTCAGAGTGCAGGGACAGACGTGTAAAGGTGGTAGGGACAGCTGTTGGAAAAACCTCTATGTTTAAAAAAAAAAAACTAACTGAAAAAAGGATTTATAAGTGCAGGGAAATGATGGGGAGGAATCATTTCACAGCATCTTAGTGCAGGGAGAGACGTCAGAAGGTTGCTGGGGACATTGATAGGAAAGTGATTTACAAGAGCAGGGAACGATTATTTGGGGATCCAAGTAGTCATTAGACGGCTCTGTCATTCCAGCTTTTTGTTATTGGGCTGTTAGTGTTATGTTGGAAAGCCTTTAGTGGCTTATATCTTAGTATCTTATTCAGTACGACAAGAAAAAAATATATACGCATTTTACTTCTGCAGTTATTTCTGTTGAAAGCGTATAGGGGCGTATTACAGTAGAACAAGAAAAATATATATGCACTGTTGGAGTTATTTCTGGTCAAAGCATATAGGGGCATATTACAGTAAAAAAAGAAAAATTATTCTCAGTGCATTTCTGCAGTTAATTCGGATGAAAGCGTCTAGGGGCGTCTTTCAGTAAAATAAGAAAAATATATACGCACTGCACTGTTGCAGTTATTTCTGTTGAAAGCATTTAGGGGCAGTATTTCAGTAAAAAAAGACAAAAATATATGCACTGCACTGTTGCAGTTATTTCAGGTGAAAGCGTATAGTGGCATACTGTATTTCAGTACTGCAAGAAATATATATAAGCACTTTACTCTCAAATTTTTTTCTGGTCAAAGCGTATAGTGGCCTAATTCAGTCCAACAAGAAATATATATTCTCAGTGCACTGCTGCAGTGATTTCTGGTGAAAGCATATAGGGGGCGTATTTCAGAAAAAAAAAGAAAAATATATATGCACTGCACTGTTACAGTTATTTCAGTTAAAAGCGTATAGAGGCGTATTTCTGTAAAAAAATACAAATATATATGCACTGCACTGTTGCAGTTATTTCTGGTAAAAGCGTTTAGGGGCGTTTTTCAGTAAATAAAGAAAAATATATACCGTACGCACTGCACTGTTGCAGTAATTTCTGGTGAAAGCGTATAGGGGCGTATTTCAGTACTGCAAGAAATATATATAAGCACTTCACTCTCTCATCTTTTTTCTGGTCAAAGCGTATAGTGGCCTAATTCAGTCCAACTAGAAACATATATTCTCAGTGCACTGCTGCGGTATATAAAGAAAAATATATACCGTACGCACTGCACTGTTGCAGTAATTTCTGGTAAAAGCGTATAGTGGCGTATTTCATTACTGCAAGTAATATATATAAGCACTTCACTCTTTAACTTTTTCTGGTCAAAGCATATAGTGACCTAATCCAGTCCAACAAGAGATACATATTCTCAGTGCACTGCTGCAGTGGTTTCTGGTGAAAGCGTATAGTGGCGTATTTCAGTACTTCAAGGAATATTTATACACACTTTAATCTTTACTCAAAGCGGATAGGGTAATATTTTAGTACAACAGGAAAAATATATTCTAAGTGCATTTCCGCAGTTAATTGTGGTGAAAGCGTTTAGTGGCCTATTTCAGTACAAAAAGAAAAATATATTGGTCACTTTTAGGGGTAATTTAATTTCTTCTTATTGGTTTAATTCAGCTACAAGTATGTCAGGCAGAAAAGTGCCAGGCCATGCACAGAGGAGTGGCAGAGGCCTGAATGTTTCTGGAGCAAGCTGAGGTTGCAGAAGAGTAAGGGGTCGTGGCAGCAGTAGTCGCAGCAAGAGGCCTGAGGTCCTGGTGTCATCTAGCAGTAGTGTCTTGACCAGCAACCCTGCGGTTATTGATTGGTTAACTCGGTCATCCACGTCATCCAAGTGACATCAGACGCCAACAGTTGGTGGGTTCATCAGACACAACCCTTAGTTGGCATGGCCCGAGAGCAGGCCCTGTGTTCTCACCTGTCCTCAACCTGCCTCTGGCCTTTTCTGTTCCATCACCGCAAAAAGTACTACATGCAGTGAGCTCTGCTTCACTTTTCAGCGAGGATGAGCTACTAGAGGACAGTCAGCATCTACGGCCCAGCCAAGATGTGGAGGAGACACCCGCCGCTTTCTCCGCTAGGGGGACAAGTAGTGATGAGGATAGTGGAACAGGAGCTTGTGTTGCGATAGGTCAGGCTCCTGACCCAGAGACCGTTGAGTAGGACATCAGTGATGTGCATACACTACTCGATGATGATGAAGCCGATCGCACTTGGGAGCCGGGTGAAGAAGGGGCTTCATCATCATCAGGAGAAGAGGGTGGCAGCTTGCCCGTTGGGCAGCAGATGAGCCAGCAAGTCGCAAGTGTGGGTGAGTCAGCAGGGTGGCAGTAGTGGGAGGTTGGAAGCCAAACGGGCACGGGGTAGACCACTCGCTTTGCAGCAACCTACCTGCCCGGAAAGGAGTGGTGCACGGATTCACGGAAGCAGCGGCGGTAGCAGTCAGCCAGTGAGTAGTGTTGGGGGGAAAATTAGGTACTCAGTGGTGTGGCATTTTTTGTGAAGCCGTCGGAGGAAGTCATTATGGCCATATGTAGAATATGTGGGCAGAAGGTGAATCGTGGGCAGGGTGCCAATGTGGCACCACGGCCCTGCGTCAACATATGCAGCATAACCATAAAGTGGCCTGGGAGAACCGTGGCTCCGATGTGGTGGTCCAGCCTGACGCAGCTACCGCTATATCACCCAGTGGAACGCTCCCAGTTTCAGCCAGTCAAGGCTCCACCACTTCAGCTGAAGGGAGCTGTCTGTTAATCCCATCTTCTGCTGGTCCAGATGCTCCTGCTCCTACTCCTCGTTAGTCATTCTGTAAGCAATCGATCCCCAAAGCGATTGCCAAGAGACAACAGTATGTCTGCACGCATCCAAAGGCGCAGAAGTGTTCCAAGTGGTGGACTCTGCACCTTTCATAGAACTGATGGCTTGTGCCATCAGTGAACGGAGTCACACAGGGAAGGAACTACTCCATGTAATGCATCAAGAAATCGAATCCTGGCTTTCTCTGCGACAACTCAAGATTGGAACCATGCTGACCGACAACGGGAAGAACATGGTGTTGGTGCTGCGTCAAGGAAGGCTGAGCCATGCGCCCTGCATGACACACATGTTCAATCTGGTTGTCAAGCGGTTCCTAAAGTCTTCCACCCATCTGCAAGACATCCTAAAAATGGGCAGGAAACTTTGCATGCACTTTAGCCACTCGTATACCGCAAAGCACACCTTCCTTGAGCTGCAGCGGCAGAACGGCATCCCCCAACATAGGCTGATATGCAACATTTCCACCCATTGGAATTCCACATTCCATATGTTGGACTGAATATATGAACAAAGAAAGGCCATCAACGATTTCTTGATGATGCAAGCGGATAGGAGCACTCCCCTGTGTAACTTCGATGTCAGCCAGTGGCAGCTCATGCGTGACACCTGCCGTTTGCTCAGGTCCTTTGAGAATGCCACGTTATTTGTCAGGACTACAGGATGAACGACATCATTCCACTGCTTCATGTCCTGGAACAGATGCTGGTAACAATGGCTGGTCAGGGGACAGTAGACGTGGTGCCTCAATCTCACGGCCACATGAGCCCTGTGGTTGCTAAACTGGAAGAGGAGGAGGGGGAGGAGGACATTGGAGCACAGGCAATTTGTAGCCAAATGGGTGGTTTTTCTACTCAGCTGACAGGACAGGAGGAGCAGCCTGAGGAGCTACAGGGCGATGAGGAAGTCGAGACAGAGGACCCAGACACACCGTGGCAGTATGCAGTGGAGATGGAGGCATGAAGTCCCTCTGAGTCACTTGCACAAATGGCACAATGCATGCTCACTTGCTTGCGTAGTGACAGCCGAATTGTCACCATTCGGCAGAGGGATGACTTTTGGCTCTCCACCTTGTTGGATCTTCGCTACCGGTCCAGAATGGGAGCCTTTTTTACTACAGAGACATACAGAGATAGGCCGCTGCCTATCTGCGCCATCGTCTATTCTCTCGCAGGTCTGACTGGGGGGGCCCTCTGCCCTCACGTTCCACTGCCATGGCTGCTGGGGAGGGGTGGGGTAGCAGGAGCAGTACTAGCCCCATCAGCAGCAGCCTGAGTCTACAATCGCTAATGAGTAGCTTTCTTTACCCGCATAGTGAAGAAACTACTCACCAGCAGCAGCAGGTAGACCTGGAGAAGGATTTGAACCAGCAGTTGGTGGCATACTTGGACAGCACCCTGCCACCCCACATTGAACATCCGCTGGACTACTGCGTAACCAAACTGGATTTGTGGCCACAACTAGCAGAGTTCGCCCTGGAAACTTTGTCCTGCCCGGCCAGTAGTGTGGTATCAAAGAGGGTGTTTAGTGGGGCAGGGGCCATAGTTACCCCAAGGAGAACTCGCCTGTCTACCCAAAATGTAGAGAGACTGACCTTTGTCAAGATGAATCAGGCGTGGATCAACCATGATTTCCAACCACCAATTTCTGATGCATCAGACTAGATCATCTATGGTGCCACACCAATTCTTTGATACATGAGACCGTTTTATTCTTATTACCTGCCTCAGCTACTACTTTGATGCAGCAACTCACCTGATGCCACACATCTGATGCCAAGTGCTCCTTATTTCACCCACCTTCGCCAGCAGGTACTGGTATTGACACCCACCGCCCCACTCTGTTACCGGGTCACTTTGTGGTCTCCTGATGTGGTATCCTGTTGCTGCTGCTGCCATCTCCACATTATGTCACCATGCCACTCTGTGGTCTCCTCCTGCTGCTGCCATCTCCACACTATGTCACCTTGCCACTCTGTTCTGTTCTCATGCTGCCGCCATCTCCACACTATGTCACCTTGCCACTCTGTGGTATCCTACTGCTGCTGCCATATCCACACTATGTCACCTTGCCACTCTGTGTTCTCCTCCTGCTGCTGTTTGTCACCTTGCCAATCTGTGGTGTCCTCATGATGCTGCCATCTCAACACTATGTCATCTTGCCACTATGTGGTCTCCGAATGCTGCTGCCACCTCTAAACCATGTCACCTTGCCACTCTGTGGTCTCCTCCTGCTGCTGCCATCTCCACATTATGTCACCTTGCCACTCTGTGGTCTCCTCCTGCTGCTGCCATATCCACACTATGTCACCTTGCCACTCTGTGGTCTCCTCCTGCTGCTGCCATATTCACACTATGTCACCTTGCCACTCTGTGGTCTCCGAATGCTGCCACCACCTTTAAACCATGTCACCTTGCCACTCTGTTGTCTCCTCCTGCTGCTGCCATCTCCACATTATGTCACCTTGCCACTCTGTGGTCCCCTCCTGCTGCCATATCCACACTATGTCACCTTGCCACTCTGTGGTCTCCGGATGCTGCCACCCCCTCTAAACTATGTCACGTATGCTCCACAGACAGGATCCGTTTTTTTTTGGGTTATTTCTGATGCATCAGACTAGATCATCCATGGTGCCACACCAATTCTTTGATACATGAGACCGTTTTATTCTTATTACCTGCCTCAGCTACTACTTTGATGCAGCAACTCGCCTGATGCCACACATCTGATGCCAAGTGCTCCTTATTTCGCCCACCTTCGTCAGCAGGTACTGGTATTGCCACACACCGCCCCACTCTGTTACCAGGTCACTTTGTGGTCTCCTGATGTGGTATCCTGTTGCTGCTGCTGCCATCTCAACATTATGTCACCTTGCCACTCTGTGGTATCCTCCTGCTGCTGCCATCTCCACACTATGTCACCTTGCCACTCTGTTCTGTTCTCATGCTGCCGCCATCTCCACACTATGTCACCTTGCCACTCTGTGGTATCCTACTGCTGCTGCCATATCCACACTATGTCACCTTGCCACTCTGTGTTCTCCTCCTGCTGCTGTTTGTCACCTTGCCAATCTGTGGTGTCCTCATGATGCTGCCATCTCCACACTATGTCATCTTGCCACTATGTGATCTCCGAATGCTGCTGCCACCTCTAAACCATGTCACCTTGCCACTCTGTGGTCTCCTCCTGCTGCTGCCATCTCCACATTATGTCACCTTGCCACTCTGTGGTCTCCTCCTGCTGCTGCCATATCCACACTATGTCACCTTGCCACTCTGTGGTCTCCTCCTGCTGCTGCCATATTCACACTATGTCACCTTGCCACTCTGTGGTCTCCGAATGCTGCCGCCACCTTTAAACCATGTCACCTTGCCACTCTGTTGTCTCCTCCTGCTGCTGCCATCTCCACATTATGTCACCTTGCCACTCTGTGGTCCCCTCCTGCTGCCATATCCACACTATGTCACCTTGCCACTCTGTGGTCTCCGGATGCTGCCACCCCCTCTAAACTATGTCACGTCTGCTCCACAGACAGGATCCGTTTTTTGTGGGTTATTTCTGATGCATCAGACTAGATCATCCATGGTGCCACACCAATTCTTTGATACATGAGACCGTTTTATTCTTATTACCTGCCTCAGCTACTACTTTGATGCAGCAACTCGCCTGATGCCACACATCTGATGCCAAGTGCTCCTTATTTCGCCCACCTTCGTCAGCAGGTACTGGTATTGCCACACACCGCCCCACTCTGTTACCAGGTCACTTTGTGGTCTCCTAATGTGGTATCCTGTTGCTGCTGCTGCCATCTCAACATTATGTCACCTTGCCACTCTGTGGTCTCCTCCTGCTGCTGCCATCTCCACACTATGTAACCTTGCCACTCTGTTCTGTTCTCATGCTGCTGCCATCTCCACACTATGTCACCTTGCCACTCTGTGGTGTCCTCCTGCTGCTGCCGCCATCTCCACACTGTCACCTTGCCACTCTGTGGTATCCTACTGCTGCTGCCATATCCACACTATGTCACCTTGCCACTCTGTGTTCTCCTCCTGCTGCTGTTTGTCACCTTGCCACTCTGTGGTGTCCTCATGATGCTGCCATCTCCACACTATGTCATCTTGCCACTCTGTGGTCTCCGAATGCTGCTGCCACCTCTAAACCATGTCACCTTGCCACTCTGTGGTCTCCTCCTGCTGCTGCCATCTCCACATTATGTCACCTTGCCACTCTGTGGTATCCTTCTGCTGCTGCCATCTCCACATTATGTCACCTTGCCACTCTGTGGTCTCCTCCTGCTGCTGCCATATCCACACTATGTCACCTTGCCACTCTGTGGTGTCCTCATAATGCTGCCATCTCCACACTATGTCACCTTGCCACTCTGTGGTCTCTGGATGCTGCCACTCCTTCTAAACTATGTCACGTATGCTCCACAGACAGGATCCGTTTTTTGTGGGTTATTGTTCTGACAGATCAGAGGAAGGAAGGGCAAATTAATAAGTGACATCAACACAACTATGTCATGGGGGCTCTACTTGTATACTCGTTTAATAGAACAGGTTCTGTTGACATCGATGTGGAATCAGCTGGCAACGGAAGAAGTGCGCTTCCTCTTGGCGCTAACATCGACCTGTAAGGCTGAGTTCATACTTGAGTTATTTGTGCAGTGTGCAGTGATTCTAAGAGCGACGCCTGTCATCTGCATGTCATACGGACTCACAGTATTATTTCACTACCAAAGCAGACTCCCTATGCGTGTTAGTACAAGGCACAGTGTTCTACACCACTATAAAGGCTCTCAGCAGCCAGGAAATAGCAGTTTTTTTTACGTAATTAGACGCTAATTTATTTGGATCGAAACTAATTTTTCCTGAAAAATTCGGCTAATCAAATTTTTTGTCATTTTGCTCATCTTAGAACTCACCATCACCACCTCCTCAGGCAGAGAGTTCCAGAGTCTCACTGCTCTTATAGTAAATAATCCTCTTCTATGTTGGTGAAGAAACCTTCTTTCCTCTAGATCACAGACGTCAAACTTATTGCCCTCCAGCTGTTGCAAAACTACAACTCCCAGCATGCTCTGATAGCTGTAGGATGTCCAGGCATGATGGGAGTTGTAGCTTTGCAACAGACTGAGGGCCACAAGCTTGACATCCCTGCTCTAGATGTAGAGGATGTCTCCTTGTTATACATACAGTCCTCGAAGAGATCGCTGTATTGACCTTCGATATACTGTATTTATACATAATTATTAAAGCTCCCCTCAGCCATCTTTTCTCTAAAATAAATAATCCTAATTTCGATAAACTTTCTGGGTCCTATGGTCCACCCATTTCATGAATTACTTAGGTTGCAGGCTGCCTACTCAAGCTCTGCTATGGCTCCATGACTAGAGTGTGACACTTTGAGCCTAGAATATTGAACCTTTTCACAAAATTAGTATTTGGTTTATGTAACATACAGTTTGTATTAAATGACTTTCCTGTATTGCCCGGCATGAAGAGTACTTCAACTTTGATTTTTGTTTAAATTGGCACTCCGTCTGAACAAGGTTGGTGACCCCTTCTGTAGACATTTTGGCTTTTTAAGTAAGTAAAAGTTGGTCAATGAAGGAGTCCGGAACAGGTATTGACTGGGATGAAAAGATGGCAGTCACTTCTTTGGGCACTGGTGCCTGAGGACCTTTTGAACCAGTGTTTCTATACTCAAGTACTCAGGCCCCACCTGCCGAACAGGACTTGGGAATATCCCACAGGATTGATACCTGTGGTAAGTGCTGAAAACATGAGCGGCAGGTGGGCCCTGAGGACTGGAGATGAAAAACACTGCTTTAACCTCCTCACGACCGCCGTACGCAGGATTGCGTCTTCGCGGCGGTCGTGCTGTTCTGGGTGGACGAGCCGGTGCGTCCTCTCGCGAGACGCGAGATTTCCGGGTATGCCGGCCCGCGCATGCGCATTGCGGGCCGGCAAAATTCAAAGAAGAAGTTCGTCATCAACCTGCCGGCCACGATCATTGGCTGGCAGGTTGATGATTTTCAAAAAATCCAATCAGCAGCCATTTAACCCCACATATTAGTAAATATGATGGGGTTATATGGCTGCTGTGCTCCTCTGCTCCTTCTTTTGGTCGGTTGGTTCCAGGAGAGGAGCAGAGGAGCACACATCACTGTGAGTACCCACTACAGTACACTTAGCCCCTAGATCACCACCCAGCACCCTATTAACCCTTTGATCACCCCTTCTTGCCCCTGTCAATCACTAGTGAAAAGGAAAAAAAGTGATCAGTGCAAACTGTCACTTTTTTTTTTCACTGGTATTGACCGTTAGGTTTTAGGTATAGTTTAGGTCCCTTGGTTAGGTAGTTAGCGATCAGTTATTCGCTTATCGCTAATCAGCATTTGTACTTTTATAGTATCTGAAAGTGATCAAAACTGATCACGGTCAGATCTATAATAGTACTAGTGTCACTTTAGTTCGCCCTCCACCCAAAACGCAGTGTTTGCCCGATCAGGCCTGATCGGTCGCCCACACGTGCGTTCGCCCACGCCCGCCCCACCGCAGTGACAAAAAAAATTTTTTTTTTTGATCACTGCACATTCACTTTACACGCACTGCGGCGATAAAAAAATCAGTTTTGATATTTTTTATCAACCGCAGCGGCCTCCGGTACTTCGCTAGCCTCCCCTTTGTAAGACAGGCTTGCTTTTTTTTTCTTGGGTAGTCTCAGGGAATACCCCTAAATTTAGTTGCCCACATGTCTAACAGGGGGTATTCTTCTGAAGAGGCCTACAGGCTTCTGACCCAGTCGGATGAGGAGTGGGAACCCTCATCTGATGAATCCAGCGGGTCAGAATACGAACCTGTAGAAAGCAGTGGCTCTCTGACCCAAAGTTCGGACGAGGAGGTTGAGGTCCCTGATAGCAGCAGGCGTACCCGGCCCCGTGTCGCTAAACCGCAGGTTGCGCAGGATCCGCTTCAAGAGCAGCAGAGTGGGGCTGGTGCTGTCGGATTACGTGGTGAGGCATACACCAGCAGCCCAGCCCTCCCTGGACCTAGTACCAGCACTGCCGTACAACCTGGTGAAGTAGCGAGCACCAGAAGGGCAGTTGAAGCTGGTACGGTGGCACGTGCAGTAGTGACCCCGTCGCAGCCACCGCAAAGACGTGCCCGTAGAGCCCCTAGAATCCCAGAGGTGCTGGCAAACCCTGATTGGCAGTCCCCAACTTCCGCCGCACCCGTAGTTTTCCCTTTCACTGCCCAGTCTGGAGTTCGGGTTGAGACAGCTCAGATCGGTTCGGCCCTGGGATTTTTTGAGCTGTTCTTGACTGCGGAGCTTTTAGACTTAGTTGTGGCCGAAACAAACAGATATGCCACACAATTTATAACCGCTAACCCGGGAAGCCCAGTCTTTCCGGTGGAAACCAGTCCAAGTTTCCGAAATTAAAACTTTTCTGGGCCTCCTCCTCAACATGGGCCTGACAAAAAAGCATGAATTGCGGTCATATTGGTCCACGAACCCAATTCATCACATGCCCATGTTCTCTGCTGCTATGTCCAGGACACGATTTGAGATCATCCTGCGTTTCCTGCACTTTAGTGATAACAGCACCTCCCGTCCCAGAGGCCACCCTGCTTTTGACCGGCTCCACAAAATTCCGCCCCTCATAGACCATTTCAACCTGAAATTTGCAGATATTTATACCCCAGAGCAAAACATCTGCATAGACGAGTCCCTAATACATTTTACCGGGGCGCCTTGGCTTCAAACAATACATCCCAAGCAAGCGCGCCCGGTATGGGGTCAAATTGTATAAGCTCTGTGAAAGGGCCACAGGCTATACCCACAAATTTCGGATCTATGAGGGAAAAGATCAGACCCTGGAGCCGGTCGGTTGCCCTGACTACCTGGGGAGCAGTGGGAAGACAGTTTGGGACTTGGTGTCACCCTTATTCGGCAAGGGGTACCATCTTTATGTGGACAATTTTTACACAAGTGTGGCCCTCTTTAGGCATTTGTTTCTAGAACGGATTGGCGCCTGTGGTACAGCGCAAACTAGTCGCGCGGGCTTCCCCCAACGGCTCGTTACCACCCGTCTTGCAAGGGGGCAGAGGGCCGCACTGTGTAACGAAGAACTGCTCGCGGTGAAATGGAGAGACAAGCGTGACGTTTACATGCTCTCCTCCATTCACGCAGACACGACAATCCAAATTGAGCGAGCAACCCGTGTCATTGAAAAGCCCCTCTCAGTCCACGACTATAACCTCCACATGGGAGGGGTCGACTTCAATGACCAGATGTTGGCTCCGTATTTAGTTTCCCGACGCACCAGACGCTGGTATAAGAAGGTGTCTGTATATTTAATTCAATTGGCTCTGTACAATAGTTTTGTTCTCTACAGTAAGGCTGGGAGAACTGGATCCTTCCTCAAATTTCAGGAAGAGATCATCGCGAACCTCCTGTATCCAGGAGGTTCCGTGGCCCCATCCACCAGTGTAGTTCGCCGTCTACACGAGCGACACTTCCCCAGTGTCGTTCCTGGTACCTCAAACCGACCGCCACCCCGAAAAAAATGTCGTGTCTGTAGCAGGAGTGGAATAAGGCGTGACACCCGCTATTTCTGTCCTGACTGTCTGGACCACCCTGCCCTATGCTTTGGAGAGTGTTTCCGGAAGTACCACTCACAGGTACACTATTAGCATAGGGATCATCTCACCAGGATAGGCACACAGGGCTATTAGGGCCCATTCACTCACAGCTGCTGCAAACCTCTCCTTTCACCTGGGACAAAGTGCATAACGCACTTCGCCACATCTTTGGGCGATTTGCGCTTTGCACATTGACCCATGGGGAAGGAGAGGTTTGTTCTATAAAGGTAAAAAAACAAAAAAAAAAAAAAAAAAAAAACACCAGTAAGCAAACACGTTAATGTTTAGTTCAAAAAGTTAAAGTTACATGTTCTGTTCCAAAGTTAATAAAATTATTGCGTTGTGGCCTGGTTTTTTTTTTTTTTTTTTTTTGTCTTTTTACCTTCCAGGTGGACCAACCGATCTACTAGCTGCAGCACCGATGTGCATTCTGACAGAAGCATTGCGCTGCTGTCAGATTACACGCAAGTCGTGATTTTCTCCTCTGCAGTGACAGATACGTTTGCCGAGGCATACGAGCTGAGGAGGAGGCGGCGTTCCTATGCTTTGGCAAACACTTTGTATATATATAAAAAAAAATAAAAAAATCCCGGCAATGATTTATTCATCCACATCGATTGATGCGAATGGAGAAATCTGGTTTGCCAGGGCATACGAGCTAAGTGGGTATGGATGTAGGGCGGAGCTCCTATGTCCTGGCAGACGCCTTTCCCCTCCATTTTTTTTTTTGGGCAGAGATTTTTTCATCCACATTGATCAATGCGAATGAAGAAATCTGTGCCGTTCATTTTTTTCTTTCAGCCCAGAGGCTGAACGGAAAAAAAAATCTCATTACCTGTATGCTCAATATAAGGAGAATAGCAGAAACTCCTAATGCTGGCAATACATGTAATGATTGCGGAGACCCTCAAATGCTAGGGCAGTACAAACACCTCACAACTGACCCAATTTTGGAAAGAAGACACCCCAAGGTATTTGCTGAGGGGCATATTGAGTCCATGAAAGATTTAAATTTTTGTCCTAAGTTAGCGGAAATTGAGACTTTGTGAGAAAAAACAAAAAAAAAAAAATTTCCGCTAACTTATGCGAAAAAAAAAAAATTCTATGAACTTGCCAGGCCCCTCATTGGATACCTTGGGGTGTCTTCTTTCCAAAGTGGGGTCACATGTGGGGTATTTATACTGCCCTGGATTTTTAGGGGCCCTAAAGCGTGAGAAGAAGTCTGGGATCCAAATGTCTAAAAATGCCCTCCTAAAAGGAATGTGGGCACTTTTGCGCATCTAGGCTGCAAAAAAGTGTCACACATCTGGTATCGCCGTACTCAGGAGAAGTTGGGGAATGTGTTTTGGGGTGTCACTTTACATATACCCATGCTGGGTGAGATAAATATCTTGGTCAAATGCTAACTTTGTATAAAAAAATGGGAAAAGTTGTCTTTTGCCAAGATATTTCTCTCACCCAGCATGGGTATATGTAAAATGACACCCCAAAACACATTCCCCAACTTCTCCTGAGTACGGCGATACCAGATGTGTGACACTTTTTTGATGCCAAGGTGGGCAAAGGGGCACATATTCCAAAGTGCACCTTTCGGATTTCACCGGTCATTTTTTACACATTTTGATTGCAAAGTTCTTCTCACACATTAGGGCCCCTAAATTGCCAGGGCAGTATAACTACGCCACAAGTGACCCCATTTTGGAAAGAAGACACCCCAAGGTATTCTGTGAGGGGCATGGTGAGTTCCTAGAATTTTTTATTTTTGGTCACAAGTTAGCGGAATATGAGACTTTGTAAGAAAAAAAAAAAAAATCATCATCATTTTCCGCTAACTTGTGACAAAAAATAAAAAGTTCTATGAACTCACTATGCCCATCAGCGAATACCTTAGGGTGTCTACTTTCCGAAATGGGGTCATTTGTGGGGTGTTTGTGCTGTCTGGGCATTGTAGAACCTCAGGAATCATGACAGGTGCTCAGAAAATCAGAGCTGTTTCAAAAAGCGGAAATTCACATTTTTGTACCATAGTTTGTAAACGCTATAACTTTTACCCAAACCATTTTTTTTTTTTGCCCAAACATTTTTTTTTTATCAAAGACATGTAGAACAATAAATTTGGCGAAAAATTTATATATGGATGTCGTTTTTTTTGCAAAATTTTACAGCTGAAAGTGAAAAATGTCATTTTTTTGCAAAAAATCGTTACATTTTGATTAATAACAAAAAAAGTAAAAATGTCAGCAGCAATAAAATACCACCAAATGAAAGCTCCATTAGTGAGAAGAAAAGGAGGTAAAATTCATTTGGGTGGTAAGTTGCATGACCGAGCGATAAACGGTGAAAGGAGTGTAGTGCCGAAGTGTAAAAAGTGCTCTGGTCATGAAGGGGGTTTCACCTAGCGGGGCTGAAGTGGTTAAACCACGTTATTTTCAATATATTTCAAAAAGACCCCACTTATTGTAGAGAATAGGACGATTTATAAAACTGGTGTAAAGTAGAACTGGCTTAGTTTCCCATAGCAACCAATCAGATTCCACCTTTTATTTCTCACAGGTTCTTTGGAAAATGAAAGGTGGAATCTGATTGGTTGCTATGGGCAACTACGCCAGTTCTACTTTACACCAGTTTTATAAATCTCCCCCAGTATGTTTTAGAAGAGTTAACGGGTAATACGGCATTCCCTCAAGTTCAACTATTGAATGGTTCTAGGGTGCCCGTTGTAAGTAAAAAAATATAACCTTAATGAGACCATAACTCTTTGAAAAACAAGAAATTGGTTCCAAAATGTCACCTAAAATAAGAAAAAAAAAATGAGGATAATGGAAAGTAAGCAGATAACTAATACAAATAAGGAAAAGTAATTACATATAAATGTCAGACAACTGCTGGAAACTGTCAATCACTTTCTGTGCTGAGGATAGGAGTTTCCTCAGGGTCTTTTATCTCACACAGTGTACCAAAAAAATACATTTAAGCCATCATCAAAAGGAGCAGCTCATCCTGGCACATGTAAAGAGCTGTGCAGTACACATGGTATAGATAGATACTCCCCCCCCCCCCCCCCCACCTTCCAAGACCCATAACTCACCTATACAGCACTGATATATTCTGCAATGCTTTACAGACAATACCATTCGCTGTCCCCAGTGGAGAGTAGACCACTATTACTATGAGCTAAAAATGACATGACAACCTTCTTCTTCCGGTCAGTATGATTTTGATGATACCAAATGTATATACAGTAATTTTAATTTTGTTTTACCGCTTTTAAAAAAAACATAAAAACCTTTGAAAAAATAATTTTCTTGGCATTGCCATATTCGGATGCTAAGAACTTGTTTTATGTTTTTGTCTACATAGCAGTGTCAGGGCTTGATGTTTGCAGGGCGAGCTCTAATTTTTATTTGTGCAAATTTGTGGTACATATCACTTTATGATTTTTTGGGAGGGGCACGGTGACCAATAATGGCGAATAACAATCACTGCACAGGAAAAATATTTCTATATGTTAATAGTGCAGACATTTTCAGACATATATTTATTTGTATATGTAAATGGGTGATTTGAATTTTTAATATGTTTGTCCCTTTAAGTTGTGGTAGATTTACCGTATGCACTGGTATCGAGAGGCAGGTGGTGGTAAGGCAAGTAGGAGGGGGTTGGCTGCACGGGGATATGCTGGGGCAGGTGTCCTGTTATATTACAAGGGGATTCTCACTATTTTAAAGCTATTGATATTCATGTAAAGTGATTTAATACATAGCTGACTTTTTTTTTTTTGTAATTCTCATTTTTATTCTGAAAAAACACAATAATACAATGAAGTGGTCGGGTACATAGCTGACTTTTTAACGCAATAATTAAAGCCTACATTTAGTTTCATAACCGAAATATATTAATACAACCCACAAACAGCCAAACAGCATATACATCTCAAGCAGGAAATGCTTTGCAGATTTACCATAGTTTCTGAGTTGCTGAATTTAAGTTTTAGAATATAATTTTTCTGTTGAATTCAATATGCCATAAATGTGTTTAGTGAGAGACTGCCTTGTATTCAGTTTTCTTAGAAGGCTTCAGGTGCCATAACTGTTACACCTTAACAACTTAAGCTCAGCCTCAGCAACCCAAGAGCTGCAGCATTTCCTGTTTGCAATAGCTGTATACTCTCTGCGGCTTACATTGTTATATTTAGTTCTGAAACTACATGTGGGATGCATAAAGCTAAATATTAGTTCTCAGTCACGTTACTGAACATGGACAGATTCTGGGTGTTCATTGACATGTCCACCGAAATAACTTGAACAAACTGGCAGAGGCAATTGATTTAACCTGAACAGATATATAGCTCTGAAATGCAGTTTGAGATAAAGTTAGAGATAGAAAATTGGCAATATGATTTCAAATGCATTTTTCCATTTGTCACGAGGTAATACGCTGTACCGAAAAAAAAAGTATTAGGCAGCTCCTCTTAAACACTGAATTCAGGTGTTCCATTCAATCCCGTTGCCACAGGTGTATAAAATCCAGCCCCTAGTCTGCATTTACAAACATTTGCGAAAGAATGGATAGTTCTAAAGAGCTCACTAAATTCCACTGTAACAGGTATGGCACAGTTGCTATAAGTCAGTTCATGACATTTCTTCCCTCTTAGACATTCAACGATGAGCTGGAGTCATATTATTGCAAAGTGGAACTGTTTAGGAACCACAACAACTCAGTAGACCATGTAGAGTTACAGAGTGTGCTCACATGGTGCTGAATAGCCTAGTGCAGGGCTGGTCAAACTACAATTCCCACCATGCCCTGCTGTAGGCTAATAGCTGTAGGCTGCCTGGGCATGCTGGGAGTTGTAGTTTTGCAACAGCTGGAGAGCCGCAGGTTGGCCAGCCCTGCACTAGGCTATTCAGCACCATGTGAGCACACTCTGTAACTCTACATGGTCTACTGAGTTGTTGTGGTTCCTAAACATTTCCACTTTGCAATAATATGACTCCAGCTCATCGTTGAATGTCTAAGAGGGAAGAAATGTCATGAACTGACTTATGGCAACTGTGCCATACCTGTTACAGTGGAATTTAGTGATCTCTTTAGAACTATCCATTCTTTCGCAAATGTTTGTAAATGCAGACTAGGGGCTGGATTTTATACACCTGTGGCAACGGGATTGAATGGAACACCTGAATTCAGTGTTTAAGAGGAGCTGCCTAATCCTTTTTTTTTTCCCTGACGATCAAAGTGTTTAGCCTGTTGCTAACGCAATTTTTAAGCAGCCTCCCCTATTGTTGTTGTTTTTTCTTTTTTTCTTTCTTTTTTTCTTTTTAGAGATTTTTACATTAATAATTTACTAATAGTCCTATACCGTTGGCGCCTTTTGAGTGGGATATTCCTTGTCTAAAGGTCTTCCTAACCTCCTCCTTTATTGTTTTGTTTTACTTTTACTAGTGCCTGAATGCCACCAATATTCTGCTAACTCCATAATTGCAGAGTTCAAAACTTCTCTGGTATTATCAGCACAAAAACTGTGCACTAGGATCTTCATGGCATGAGTTTACATGGACGAGCAGCTGCATGCGAACCCTACATCATGAAATACAATGCCAAAAGTTGGATGGATTGGTGTAAAGAACGCTGACACTGGACACTAGACGCTTTTCTATCTGGCAGTCTGATGGGCAAGTCTGGGTTTGGAGAATGCCTGGAGAATGTTACCTGCCCGACTGCATTGTGTCAACTGTAAACTTTGGTGGAGGAGGGATAATGCTATAGGAAAAGAAAGAGAAATCTTATGCTTCAGCACACCAAGATAGTTTGGACAATTGTCAGATTTCAACTTTGTAGGAGCAGTTGGGGGAAGGCCCCTTTCTGTTCCAGCGTGACTGTTCCCCAGTCCATAAAGCAAGGTATGGTTGGGTGAGTTTGTTGTGGAAGAGTTTGGCTTACACAGAGCCCTGAGCTTAAACATCCTTGGTATGAAGTAGAGTGGAGATTGCGAGCCAGGTCTTCTCATTAGGGTTCAGCAAATTGGGTTCGGATTGCTGTACCCAAATCCAATTCATTTAAAAACGTTGTTAATAATATGGGCTCCGTGTTACTGGAAAATGTACAGTATGTCCTCCGCGGAGGTCTTTCCTTCGTTTCTGCAAATTTTGCGAGACCTACTTTGTTTCGCTTCTATCACATGTCAGTTCGTTTATTACCATAAACTACTGTATCAAAATACTAAGCCGAACTCATTAATAAATCCTAGTTCTGCTCCGTGTTTTGATGCAGTAATTTATGCCAATAAATGAACTGACATGTGATAGAAGCGACACAAAGAAAGTCTTGCGACATTTGCAGAATCTTCGGAAAGACCTCGTAGAGGAGATACATTTTACAGTAAGACATAGCCCATATTATTAAGGTAGTTTTTAAAAGAATCGGGTTCAGATACAGCAATCCGATCCAGATTTGCTCAACACTACTTCTTATTCATCATCAATGTCTGACCTCACAAATGCTCTTCTGGATGAATAGACAAAAATTCCCATAGACACCCTCCAAAATCTTGTAGAAAACCTTCACAGAACAGTAGAGGCAAAAGGTGGGGGGGGGGGGGGGTCATGTCACTTGTCTATGAAAACAGTGATCATTTCTGGGTGCTAAATAGGGAGTGAATAAAGATGAAGTATACAGGCCTACTGCCTTTCTTCCTAATTTCAACAACCAACAAGTAGCCCTTCATGTTGACATTTACCCAATATAATAAAGCAAAAAAACAGCAGTCTGTATGTGCAGCAACTTAGACAGAATACAGGCTTCCATAATTCTGCTGACAGACTATAGTTGAGAATATGATTTATCTGCAAACTTTCATATGCCAAATAGATCTATATCACTATGAAGATCTAGAGATTATCTGCAGTGACCGGGCCGCAGGGGCAACACGTGAGCTACGGTGGGCCGATGGGGGTAGTAGTTGGTTTACTGAGGGTTAGCAGAGCTCCCTGGGCCAGCGTGCAGTGAAGGGAAGGACAGCACCAATTCCTTCGGGGGACACTCTGTTGTCAAAGAATTCCCATCAGATGGTGGTTGAGGTGCCCCTGGTGGTGTGAGTTTTTGTTAAGGTGCCTTGGCGGCAGGGTCCTGGTGTTCGTGACGCCAGCACCGTAAGGTGCGTTAAGAGATGGTATAGAATAAGGAGAGAGTTGAACCAGAAGTTGAACCAACAAGAATTTTACTTGAAATATTTGCCTTGAGGTAGACAGCATCCATGCAAATAATGCCTTGGCACAGAATAAGGAGGAGCTGCAACTCCAAACAACAGGCACAGTGTGACAGTGGTGTGCAGGCTCCAACTCAATCTGAGAGAGGGGGTGATACTTTCCTTTCTTCCTTAACCCTTAGGCTACCAGCGCCGTACATGTACAGCACTGGTGCGATATGTAAACATGATGCCCACTCGCACGTGCAGCGGGCGTCATGGCCAGCAGATCTCTGCTATTTCATATAGCAGAGACCTGCGGCTAATTACTGTGACTGGCAATAATACTGATCACGGTAATTAAATGCTTTAGATGCCGTGATCAAGTGAGATCACGGCACCTAAATGCGCAAAAACCGAGATGCTTGCGCTTTCGGGCTTCCTGCCTATGCCCCGTGTGTCCTATCCAGGCATAGGTAGTTGCGCTGAATACTGTAAACCTTACTGAGTAGGCTAACAAGATTTAAACTGCAATTATTATTTTGGCCTTAAGAAATGAGCAATAGTGAGCAAAATAAGTTAATAATAAATTCCTGATAAACCCAAATAAATAAAAAAAATGTAATAAGCTCATATATGAGGCACATAATGATCACAACAAATCAAAAAAAGTAAAAATATATATAAAAAATATATAAAAGTTTAAATCACCCCTCTTTCCGTATAATTAAAAAATAAATACCTAAATAACAATAAATATAAACATCATGGGTATCACTGCAACCAAAAATGCCCATACTATTAAAATATAAAAAAATTGCAATATGGCGAATGGCGTAACAGAAAAAGGTTCAAAATAGCCGATTTGCCATTTTTTTCATTGCTTCTCTTACCCCAAAAAATGTAATAAAATGTGATAAAAAAAAGTCACGCATATTCCAAAATTGTATTAATTAAAAGTACAGATAGTTCTGCAAAAAATGAGCCCCTAAACAGCTCAGTAGACATAAGTATAAAAATGTTATGGGAGTCAGAATATGGTGATATATTTTTTTTTTCTCAGTTTAGCTTTATTTTTACACTATTTAGGCATAAAGAACCTATACATATGGAGTATCATTGTAATCATACTGACCAAGAGAATGATGGGCATGGGTCAGTTTTGAAATAAACAAAACGCTGTGGGAACAAAACACGCAAAACGATAGAGGGATTGCTGTTTTTTTTACAATTCCACCCTATTTTGAATTTTTTTATTGCTTCCCACAACATTTTATGCCATGATTAATGGTTGCATTAGAAAGTACAACTTGTTCCACAAAAAATAAGCCCTCATACAGCTATGTGACCGGAAAAATAAAAAAGTTATGGCTCACGGAAAATCGAGAAGAAAAATGAAAACGTAAAAACAAAAAAACATCCAGTAGCCAAAGGGTTAACTTGCTCTGACAACCCAGTACTTTGGATCTTCTATCACTAAGATTCGGCAACCAACAGGGCGGTCTCCCTAGCAGCAGGCATTAGTCTTCTGCTCCATTATTTGAACAGGTTGGTTCCGTAGATCCACTCACTTTCTGGCTAGTGGTTCTATAACACGGGATCCAATAAGTCCTGGGTCTGGCTTCTTACATAAATATCTGTTTCGCCCCCTGGAATGCGCCCAGGGCACAGAGCAGTATCTACATGCTCTCCTTTACTAACCTCTCAACTAACTTGCTGTGGCTGCCTTATACTATATAAATGATGTGATAGCTCCACCTAGTGATGACTGTGTGTAAATGCAGTTACCAGCCTGTTGTGAGGAGTTTGCAGCTATTACAGAGGAAATAGACAATGGCATAAGATGACATATACAAAGGTTTGAAGTGTCCCCTTTTAGAATATAGTGGGACACTGCACATCTACCAGCCATCTTCTAAATGGATATGCACTGATCCTGAAAAGGAAGTCCGCCTTGATAATGCTACAGTCATGGACGGCAGAGATTGAAGGGTAAACAGCGAGGATTGTCACTTTCTCCAAACCTGGCTGTAAAGCCAGAAGCTGCTCTGTGAATCAGAATAACATGCCCAGGGACATATTTATCCCACCACCACCATCACCACTGCAGCAATGCCAAAAGATATCGTTGCAGATTGAGGACCTGCAAGTCCCACCATCGAGAGACAGGGAGCAACATTAAAGGGGTTAATGGTTTGTTTTGACGCCATTCCAATTTCTCTTGTAGTATCAATAGTCACCTATCATATTTTCCACTTGCAAATAGCTTCTGTACCACTTTTCATGGACAGGTAATTCTTCTTGAAGTAACCTAGAGAGGCAAAACTCATTTATCCAGTCATATGTTAACATTTAAAGTGTCATTTAAAGCTTTTAAGACAAATATGACATAACGACATATCAAAAGTTTTGATCAGTGAGGGTGTAAGTCCTGAGACCACCACTAGTCAATGGAACAGGAAGAGAGAAGTCCTCACGTAACATTCTCTCTGTCTTCACTGCAGAAGACGGAATCAAGATAGACTTTCTATTGAGTCTATTTCCTGCAGCAAGGAGAGTGTTATGCAATGCTTCTCTCTCCTCATTTTAGTGACTGGTGATGGTCTCAGCACTTAAACCATAAGCAATATGTCACTATTAGGCCTCGTTCACACTTCAGTGTTTGGTCAGTGATTTCCATCAGTGATTTGTGAGCCAAAACCAGAAGTGGAGCCTCCACAGACATGAGGTAGAAGGGAAAGATCTGCTCCTGTTCTGTGTTTAGAGTTGTACCTGGTTTTGGCTCACAAATCACTGATGGAAATCACTGACTAAACACTGAAGTGTGAACGAGGCCTTAGTGTTGGGCGAGCATGCGCGGCCAAACACTAATTTTACTCAAGCATCGTGATGCTCGGCACATCGCGGTGTTCGTACGAATAACGCGTGTGTTCGAGTGCGATGCTCGAGTCTCCTCCCCGCACATTTGTTGCTACGCAGCCAATAATCGTGCAGGTAAGTTCTGCCATTCACTGTAATGCCGTAGCCATGTTGGCTACTGCCATTACAGTGATTGGCTGGCCGGAACGCGTCACCGTGTTCGGCTCAGTCTTAGTCAGGGAGAGCTGGAGAGCAGAAGGGAGGGATAGTGTAGGGAGTGAAATAGGAATATTTTAGCTTTTATACTTGTTATAGACCCAAAAGTCCTTTTAAGGACTATTGTTGTGTGTGGCAGCAATATATATTTTTAGCGCAACCTGCGCTAAATTGCTAAAAATTGTTAGAGACCCAAAAGTCCTTTTAAGGACCATAGTTGTATCTGGCAGCAATAAATATTTTTAGCACAACCTGCGCTAAGGAGCTTGCAATTGTTTGGCCACTGCAGACAGCAACATTATCTGCGCTACATCTCCTGTGTAACGTGTGCGCAGCCTAAAAATATCTGTGACATCCAGTGTACTTTTTCTGAAGACGGTGTCTGCTGCGGACAGTTACAGTACCTGCGCTAAATCTCCTGTATAACGTTTGCGTGTCCGAAATATTAGTGATATTCAGTCAAATTTTTTTGCTGCTGGTGGCAGCGACAGTACCTGCGCTATACCTCCTGTGCAGTGTGGATGGGCAGAAGAGAAGGAAGAGGATGAGGAGAATGAGAGTCATCCTCCTGATGAGGACAGCGAAGTCTTGTCTGTTGGGACTCTAGCACACATGGCTGACTTTATGTTAGGCTGCCTTTCCCGTGACCCTCGCGTTGTACGCTTTTTGGCCAACACCGATTACTGGTTGTTCACCCTTCTCGACCCCCGCTACAAAGAGAACTTCTCATCTCTCATCCCTGTGGTGGAGAGGACGAGCAAAATGGTGCAATACTAGAAGGTCCTTGTGGAAAAATTGCTCCAAAAATTTCCAGCTGACAACGCTGGCTGCAGAGTACGTATTTCCTTGGCCAACCGAGGAGGGGAGACGAGTTGAACACACAGCAGTTCCAACACAGGCAGGACAGCACTCTAGAAAGCCTGGGACAGTTTAATGACACCCCGCCAGCACCCTCACCCTGATGCGCAGCCTGGTGCCACAAGGAGGGAAACATTTTGGAAGATGGTGAAGGAGTACATGGCAGACCGTGTCAGCGTCCTCAGTGATCCCTGTGTGCCTTACAACTATTTGGTGTCCAAGCTGGATACGTGGCACAAACTGGCGCTCTACGCCTTGGAGGTGTTGGCCTGCCCCGCCACCAGCGTTTTGTCAGAGTGGGTATTTAGTGCTGCTGGTGGCATAATAACCGATAAGCACATCCGCCTGTCAACTGAAAATGCTGACAGGTTGACTCTTATAAAAATGAATAAGGCCTGGATTGCCCCTGACTTCTCTACTCCACCAGAGGAAAACAGCTGAACATAAGGCACTCTAAATGTGGCTTTTATGGTGTATTAAATACACTGTATTCCCATGCACCCCTTCCACCACTAAAATGGGTATAGGGTTCAATATCCCTTTTCTCCTCCTCCTCCTCCTCCATCATATCAACATGCTTTTTAGGCTGCCCTCGCTCCTAATGTTTTAGAGGGTCAGCTCAGCAGCGGGACCTCACCCATAATGTTTTAGAGGGTCACCAGCAGGCCCTCAACCATAATGTTTTTGAGGGTCTCCAGCAGGCCCTTAAAGGGGTTGTCCGGGTATAGAGCTGAACCCGGACATATCCCCATTTTCACCCAGGCAGCCCTGAACCCGAACAACCCCTTTAACCATAATGTTTTAGAGGATCAGCTCAGCAGCAGACCCTCACCCATAAATTTTTAGATGGTCAGCTCAGCAGCAGGCCCTCACACACAAAATTTTAAAGATGGTCAGCTCGGCAGCAGGCCCTCGCCCACACAATTTTTTAGATGGTCAGCTAGGCAGCAGGCCCTCGCGCACAATTTTTTTTAGATAGTCAGCTTGGCAGCAGAACCTTTGCAAACAATTTTTTTTAGATGGTCAGTTCGGCAGCAGGCCCTCGCCCACAAAATATTTTAGATGGTCAGCTCGGCAGCAGGCCCTCGCTCATAATGTTTTAGATGGTCAGCTCAGCAGCAGACCCTTACCCCTAATGTTTTAGATGGTCAGATCAGCAGCAGGCCCTCGCACCTAAAGTTTTAGAGGGTCACCAGCAGGCCCTTGCTCCTGTTTTGAGGGTCACCAGGATGTGTAATAAAGGGTGTTTTGGAGTGCCCTTTCCCTTAGTGCATTGGCTTTATGAGTGTAGGACTCCCACTACCTGAACAATTGTACCACAATGTGAATGATGCCCTCCTTTATGTGATATACAGATTGTATCGGAGTGCCTCTTCCTTGTCATTTTTGGCAGCACTTGCACTTTAAATACAAGTAAATATACAGGAAAGAATGTTTCCTTACAATTTTTCCTCTAAAATCGATTTTATCTTTGGTTTGGTGCATATTATTGTCAGTCTGTAAAAGTGGCGTACTACTCGGACAACATCATTCCCAGCAGTGACCTGGGAGTCCAAGATGCATCGAGACATCTTCCCCATGCTGTTTCCGAACCATTTCAGTGGTGTTTCCATCAATTTCTGACCTTTTACTATGAACCAGACCCCCCCCCCCCCCCTTTAGAGCAGGGGGTGCCTGGTTTAATGCTTGGGTTCTCCCATTGACTTCCATTGTGATAGGATGCTTAGTAGAGCACCCGAGCATTCCGACGTGTTCTACTCGAGCACCTGAGCATTTTGGTGCTCGACCAAACTAGTCACTATGACATATTAAGAGTTTTTTGAAAGCTCGGGGATACTTTAGGTTTTTGCAGATTCAGATCTTGCAGCATAACTTTACTCAAAACCTAAAAATTCTGGTGTTACTGAAATTAACACAAATATCACATAGTAACATAGTACATAAGGCCGAAAAAAGACATTTGTCCATCCAGTTCGGCCTGTTATCCTGCAAGTTGATCCAGAGGAAGGCAAAAAAAAACTGTGAGGTAGAAGCCAATTTTCCCCACTTTAGGGGAATAAAAAATTCCTTCCCGACTCCAATCAGGCAATCAGAATAACTCCCTGGATCAACGACCCCTCTCTAGTAGCTATAGCCTGTAATATTATTACGCTCCAGAAATACATCCAGGCCCCTCTTGAATTCCTTTATTGTACTCACCATCACCACCTCCTCAGGCAGAGAGTTCCATAGTCTCACTGCTCTTACCGTAAAGAATCCTCTTCTATGTTTGTGTACAAACCTTCTTTCCTCCAGACGCAGAGGATGTCCCCTCGTCACAGTCACAGTCCTGGGGATAAATAGATGTAGGGAGAGATCTCTGTACTGACCCCTGATATATTTATACATATTAATTAGATCTCCCCTCGCTCGTCTTTTTTCTAAAGTGAATAACCCTAATTTTGATAATCTTTCAGGGTACTGTAGTTGCCCCATTCCAGTTATTACTTTAGTTGCCCTCCTCTGGACCTTCTCCAGCTCTGCTATGTCTGCCTTGTTTACAGTTGCCCAGAACTGTACACAGTACTCCATGTGTGGTCTGACTAGCGATTTGTAAAGTGGTAGGACTATGTTCTTATCACGGGCATCTATGCCCCTTCTGATGCAACCGATTATCTTATTGGCCTTGGCAGCAGCTGCCTGACACTGGTTTTTGCAGCTTAGTTTGCAGTTTATTAAAATTCCTAGATCCTTTTCCATGTCAGTAAGAGAGAAAGAGTTTCTATGGCCATCCTCTGCCAGCTCATTATATGGATGGAGCGCTGTGGTTGGAGGTGATTTTGTTTTCCTGACTAGTAAAATGATTGCTGTGTAAAGAAAGAATTCCGTTTTTAAATAATGACCCTGCCAAGCCACCCTTTTGTCTGTCAAGACAAGTAAATCACAGGAGGCCAAACATCATCAGTAACCACAGGGACAGCTATAAGCACCTCTACAATGTAGAATACATCATATATCAGGTTCCTGGACCCTTGTTAGTGAGGCAGTAGAGACAATTAGAGACAATGTATATTTGTGTCAACTATGTTCAACCCTGAGTATACACTACTCACAAAAAGTTCACCAGCTCATCAAGGTCAAATCATAAGGGAACGTCTGCTGGAGACTGGGGTACCTCAAATGGCCTGCACTTTCTCCAGACTAGAATCCCATTGAAAAACCTATGGGACCAGCTAAGTTGCCATGTAATGGCTCGTAACTCTGTACCCCAGAACCTCAAAGACCTGAGGGTCGGCCTTCAAGAATATTGGGATGCCATGCCTCAGCAAACAAAAAGTCGACTTGTGAACAGCATGAGGAGTCCTTGTCAATCGCTAACTGATGCTCAAGGCCATGTGACAAGTTACTGAGACATTGACTTTTTTGTGGGGGTATACCCACCACTGGTGTTGGCTTTTGTTTCAATAAATAGTTTGAGATGAGAAAATCACCATTGCATTTTTCCTACTTTCATGATATAATATCACTGTAGAATGAACTTTTTACCTTTTTGTATAAATTTCACGATGGATGGGATTGCTCCTCAGCCTCATTCCTTCAGCCAATGATTTCCTGAGCAGCATTCACAGCCATTTCCTGATGTGCACCAGTACCGTCAGAATGGCAGAATGGATAGGAGAGGTGAGTATAAGTTCTTTCACTTTTTCCCACCATGTTCAGCCTAGAGAAAAGTTTTTTTGTGTGCTGGTATACCCCTTTAAAGGGGTTTTCTGGGAGTTCCATGTTAATGGGTTATCTTTGGGATAGGTCAACAATATCTGATCGGTGAGGGTTCGATTCCAGGCAACTACACTTAGCTGTTTGAAAAGGCCTACAGCCTCTTCCTAGGCCAGTGACATCATGAACATCAGTCACATAGCCTTTTTAAAGCTCAATCCCATTCAAGTTCCAAGCACAGCCGCTATACAAAGTACAGTGCTGTGCTTAGCCTGAGAAGGCCGTAGTCTTCGCTGGAGTGCCGCCGCCTCATCTGCAAACAGCTAGTCAGTGGTGGTGCTGTAAGATGGACCCACATCGACCAGATATTGATGACCTATCCTGAGCATAGGTCATTAAAAAGGTATTTTGGTTTCATGAAACTGATGACCTATCCTAAGTATATGAACAGTAAAGCCAACTAAAAAGATCACTGGAACCCACCCATGATCCAATAAAAGCAGTCCTTATTGAAGTGATAATAGAAAGGCCATAGATAAAACAAATTTTGGGGTCCTGCCCCTTCTTCAATTACAAAGGAAAATCCTATCCTCAGAATAGGTCATCAATAGCAGATTGCTGGAGATCTGACTCTTGGAATAGGTCTTCTTTAAGCAACCATATGGTGACTGTGTACAATTGTACCAGGGCTGTGCACATGGTCTTTAGACCTTAGGCTGCGGTTTTGCTGCATTGACATGTAGAACATTTTTCTTAGGGCTTGTTCACACGAACGTGCAGCATTTTGCGGTCCCTAAATCGCGGATATGCAAAACACGATCCTGCCTGTCTGCCTTCCGCAATTTGCGGAACGGAACTGACGGCCCTTTATAGAAATGCCTATACTTGTCCGCAAAATGGACAAGAATAGGACATGACTTGCGGGGCCATGGAACGGAGCAACGGATGCAGACAGCACATGGAGTGCTTTCCGCATGTTTTGCGGCCCCATTGAAGTGAATGGGTCCGCATCTAAGCTGCAAAAAATTTTTTTTATAAACCTCTGACATTACTGCCAAACCAGCATGCATTTATGTGTGTTTCTGTGGTGCAGTAGTTGTGCAGTTTTCTACCGGTACATGTGAAAATACAACCAGGAGTGTATCTATATTTATCTGTTGCATCTGGGTCCTGGTGTCTATGGCAGAATATCTCTTTGCTTCCCAGGCATCAGGACCCAGATGCAATTTTGTGCTTTTCTCCTGTCCCACTACAGTTTTCTTTCCTACTATACACAACATAAAACTATACACAAAAACGTCACGTTAAGGAAGCATCAACCATAAAGATAATCCAGTAATAAAACAGTAAGGTAGATGCTTCATAGCCATTTCTCTGCAGAATTATTTGAGATGTAATGCTTCATAGCCATTTCTCTGCAGAATTATTTGAGATGTAATCCATTTTTAAGACACTAGCCAGGTGGAGACACTCATTGGAACGTCTTTCGACAATTGGCAATGCGGTCAACATATCTTTTAAAGGGTGTAACGCACTTGACAAGCTCTAGTTATTGACAACTAGCTGATTGCAAAGTGTCCCCTTGACTGTTATTTTAGGGAAAAATTATAGTAACTGTTAAATTTGCCTGCAGAGCCACCACAGGGGAAATTAAACATTGCACAGTGCCCATTCAAATCAATGAGCTGTCTATCTGATGCAGAACAATACAGGTCCTCCAGATCAAGAAACTCTCTTTGTAAGCTCTCTCCACTCTAGCCAAGAGATGATGCTCCTGAAGAGGGACCCCCCTCTGCTCACTCTATGGATCATAGACTGAGGACTCAAATACAGGAAATACTAAGTCTTTTCCTCTTTATGAGTCCACTCATGGCTTTGTCTTAAAAAACTGAACATGGATACACAACCTTATGCAGGGCCGGCTCTATCATAAGGCAGCCCAAGCGCCTGCTTGAGGGCGCATAGAAGGGGGGGCGGAAAACAATTAACTTACCCCCCTGGTGTATTTAAATCTCATTTAGCATGTCTTTCAGAAAAGTTTCTACTGGGATTCGAACTCGCGACCTTTCACCTCGGAGGCAAGGAACTTACCCACACAGCAATGAGAGCTGTATAGCCAATTACTTAAAATATATATATATATATATAAGACTTCTACTGTCTACACCCAGCTCTGCTACATCCATACACAGTGTACTGGGGCAGCTATCATGTGTATGGATGTACACTAGGTATCAAAGTTATCTACAGTAGAAGTTTTTTTTCTAAGTAACTGGCTATACAGCTCTCATAGCTGTGTGGGTAAGTGCTTTGCCTCTGATGCAGAAGGTCATGGGTTTGAATCCCAGCATAAACTTTTCTGAAATACAGGCTAATTATCTTATTTAGCATAAGAACATGAGCACCAAATCTTCAACACTAGAGGCTGGTGGGAACACAGGCCGGAAGAGGCCTGCATCGCTGACATGGAGGTAAGTATAAAAGTTTTTAGTTTTTTTTTTAAATACCGGACTGTTACTTTACTGCCATGGGGGAGGGAGGGGGGCTATTGGCGCCATGATACTGGCACATGGAGGGGGGAGGAGAGAGGCACTTGATACTGGCACATTAGGAGGCAGGGGGAGAGGATGGCACTATGATATTAGCACATGGGGGGGCAAGAAATGGACATGAATCATTAGGGGCAGAAATGTGAAATGAAGGGGGGGGGGGCAAGAAATGAACATGAATCATGAAGGGTAGAAATGTGAAATGATGGGGGGGGGGGGGGCAAGAAATGGACATGAATCATGAGGGGCAGAAATGTGAAATGATGAATCGCTTGTGTTGACAAAAATCCTTGCACCGGCCCTGACCTTATGGAATCATCCAAGCAGGTCCTTCTGAAAGTGTTTCTGAAAACGGTTTCAGTTTTCTCCTTTCTTCTATGACTGCATGGACACTATCAATATTAATGATGATCAAGCACCAAAGTGTTCATGTGTTCGGGTGTTTGGTCCTAACACATCGCGATATTTGTGCTCTCGGCCGAGCACCCGAGTATAATGGAAGTCAATGGGAGGCGACCAGGCACCCCCTGCTCGGATGAGGGGAGGGTGCCTGGTTTATAGGAAAAGGTCTGAAAGTGATGGAAACACCTCTAAAATCGATCAGGAACAGCAGGGGGACCATGTCTGGATGCATCTTGGACACTAATGCCGCTGCTAGGAACCATGTTGCCACTTTTATAGACTGACAAAAAAAAGCCCAAAACTCCGCCCCCACAAAAAAAAATCCTTTTTAGAGGAAAAATTGTTAGGAAACATTCTTTCCTGTAGATTCAATTGTATATACAGTGTAAGCGCTGCCAAAAATTACAAGGAAAAAGAGATACAGCCTCTATATCACATAAAGGAGGGCCTCATTCACATGGTGCTACAATTGTTCAGGTAGTGGGACTCCTACACTCATACAGCCCATGCACTAAGTAAAAGGCCTGCCAAAAATTACAAGGAATAGGCACTCTAATGTACCTTTTATTACACATAAAGGAAGGCATCATACACTCCCTTTAAAAATGATTAATAATAGCCTGCTGCTGACCCTCAACAAACATTAGGAGCAAGGGCCTGCTGGTTACCCTCTAAAACATTACGGGTGAGGGCCTGCTGCTCAGCTGACCCTTTTAAACATTATGGCAAGCTGACCCTGGAAAACATTGGAGGTGAGGGCCTGAAGGTGAGCGAACCCCATAAAACATTGTAATGAGGGCCTACAGGTGAGCAGATCGTATGAAACATTGGAGGCGAGGGCCTACAGCTGAGCAGACCGTATGAAACATTGGAGATGAGGGCCTACAGCAAAGCGAACCCAATAAAAAATTGTAGTGAGGGCCTACAGCTGAGCAGAACCCATAAAACATTGAAGGTGAGGGCCTAAAGCTGAGCAGACTGTATGAAACATTGGAGGTGAGGGCCTACAGCTGAGCAGATCGTATGAAACATTGGAGGTGAGGGCCTACAGGTGAGCGAACCCCATAAAACATTTTAGTGAGGGCTTATAGCTGAGCAGACCGTATGAAACATTGGAGGTGAGGGCCTGAAGGTGAGCGAACCCCATAAAACATTGTAGTGAGGGCCTATAACTGAGCAGACTGTATGAAACATTGGAGGTGAGGGCCTGAAGGTAAGCAAACCCCATAAAACATTTTAGTAAGGGCCTACAGCTGAGCAGACATATGAAACATTGGAGGTGAGGGTCTACAGCTGAGCAGACCGTATGAAACATTGGAGGTGAGGGCCTACAGCTGAGCAGACCGTTTTAAACATTGGAGGTGAGGGTCTACAGGTGAGCAGACCATATGAAACATTGGAGGTGAGGGCCTACAGGTGAGCAAACCCCATAAAACATTGTAGTGAGGGCCTACAGCTGAACAGACCTATGAAACATTGGAGGTGAGGGCCTGAAGATGAGCAAACCCCATAAAACATTGTAGTGAGGGCCTACAGCTGAGCAGACCTATGAAACATTGGAGGTGAGGGCCTACAGCTAAGCAGACCGTATAAAAACATTGGAGGTGAGGGCCTACAGCTGAGCAGACCGTATGAAACATTGGAGGTGAGGGCCTGAAGATGAGCAAACCCCATAAAACATTGTAGTGAGGGCCTACAGCTGAGCAGACGTATGAAACATTGGAGGTGAGGGCCTACAGCTGAGCAGACCGTATGAAACATTGTAGTGAGGGTCTACAGCTGAGCAAACCTATGAAACATTGGAGGGGAGGGCCTACAGCTGAGCAGACCGTATGAAACTTTGGAGGTGAGGGGCTACAGTTGAGGGACCGTATGAAACATTGGAGGTGAGGGCCTGAAGGTGAGAAAACCCCATAAAACATTGTAGTGAGGGCCTACAGCTGAGCAGAACCCATAAAACATTGAAGGTGAGGGCCTAAAGCTGAGCAGACCATATGAAACATTGGAGGTGAGGGCCTACAGCTGAGCAGACCGTATGAAACATTGGAGGTGAGGGCCTACAGGTGAGCGAACCCCATAAAACATTTTAGTGAGGGCTTATAGCTGAGCAGACCGTATGAAACATTGGAGGTGAGGGCCTGAAGGTGAGCGAACCCCATAAAACATTGTAGTGAGGGCCTATAACTGAGCAGACTGTATGAAACATTGGAGGTGAGGGCCTGAACGTAAGCAAACCCCATAAAACATTTTAGTAGGGGCCTACAGCTGAGCAGACATATGAAACATTGGAGGTGAGGGCCTACAGCTGAGCAGACCGTATGAAACATTGGAGGTGAGGGCCTACAGCTGAGCAGACCGTTTTAAACATTAAAGGTGAGGGCCTACAGGTGAGCAGACCATATGAAACATTGGAGGTGAGGGCCTACAGGTGAGCAAACCCCATAAAACATTGTAGTGAGGGCCTACAGCTGAACAGACCTATGAAACATTGGAGGTGAGGGCCTGAAGATGAGCAAACCCCATAAAACATTGTAGTGAGGGCCTACAGCTGAGCAGACCTATGAAACATTGGAGGTGAGGGCCTACAGCTAAGCAGACCGTATAAAAACATTGGAGGTGAGGGCCTACAGCTGAGCAGACCGTATGAAACATTGGAGGTGAGGGCCTGAAGATGAGCAAACCCCATAAAACATTGTAGTGAGGGCCTGAAGATGAGCAGACAGATGAAACATTGGAGGTGAGGGCCTGAAGATGAGCAAACCCCATAAAACATTGTAGTGAGGGCCTACAGCTGAGCAGACGTATGAAACATTGGAGGTGAGGGCCTACAGCTGAGCAGACCGTATGAAACATTGTAGTGAGGGTCTACAGCTGAGCAAACCTATGAAACATTGGAGGGGAGGGCCTACAGCTGAGCAGACCGTATAAAACTTTGGAGGTGAGGGGCTACAGTTGAGGGACCATATGAACCATTGGAGGTGAGGGCCTGAAGGTGAGAAAACCCCATAAAACATTGTAGTGAGGGCCTACAGCTAAACAGATGTATGAAACATTGGAGGTGAGGGCCTACAGCTGAGCAGACCGTATGAAACATTGAGGTGAGTGCCTAAAGCTGAGCAGACCGAATGAAACATTGGAGGTGAGGGCCTACAGGTGAGCGAACCCCATAAAACATTGTAGTGAGGGCCTACAACTGAGCAGACCATATGAAACATTGGAGGTGAGGGCCTGAAGGTAAGCAAACCCCATAAAACATTTTAGTAAGGGCCTACAGCTAAGCAGACCATATGAAACATTGGAGGTGAGGGCCTACAGCTGAGCAGACCGTATTAAAAATTGGAGGTAAAGGCCTACAGGTGAGCAGACCGTATGAAACATTGGAGGTGAGGGCCTACAGGTGAGCAAACCCCATAAAACATTGTAGTGAGGGCCTACAGCTGAACAGACCTATGAAACATTGGAGTTGAGGGCCTGAAGATGAGCAAACCCCATAAAACATTGCAGTGAGGGCCTACAGCTGAGCAGACCTATGAAACATTGGAGGTGAGGGCCTACAGCTAAGCAGACCGTATAAAAACATTGGAGGTGAGGGCCTACAGCTGAGCAGACCGTATGAAACATTGGAGGTGAGGGCCTGAAGATGAGCAAACCCCATAAAACATTGTAGTGAGGGCCTGAAGATGAGCAAACCCCATAAAACATTGTAGTGAGGGCCTACAGCTGAGCAGACAGATGAAACATTGGAGGTGAGGGCCTGAAGATGAGCAAACCCCATAAAACATTGTAGTGAGGGCCTACAGCTGAGCAGACGTATGAAACATTGGAGGTGAGGGCCTACAGCTGAGCAGACCGTATGAAACATTGTAGTGAGGGTCTACAGCTGAGCAAACCTATGAAACATTGGAGGGGAGGGCCTACAGCTGAGCAGACCGTATGAAACTTTGGAGGTGAGGGGGCTACAGTTGAGGGACCGTATGAAACATTGGAGGTGAGGGCCTGAAGGTGAGAAAACCCCATAAAACATTGTAGTGAGGGCCTACAGTTAAACAGATGTATGAAACATTGGAGGTGAGGGCCTACAGCTGAGCAGACCGTATGAAACATTGAGGTGAGTGCCTAAAGCTGAGCAGACCGAATGAAACATTGGAGGTGAGAGCCTACAGGTGAGCGAACCCCATAAAACATTGTAGTGAGGGCCTACAACTGAGCAGACCGTATGAAACATTGGAGGTGAGGGCCTGAAGGTGAGCGAACCCCATAAAACATTGTAGTGAGGGCCTATAACTGAGCAGACTGTATGAAACATTGGAGGTGAGGGCCTGAACGTAAGCAAACCCCATAAAACATTTTAGTAGGGGCCTACAGCTGAGCAGACATATGAAACATTGGAGGTGAGGGCCTACAGCTGAGCAGACCGTATGAAACATTGGAGGTGAGGGCCTACAGCTGAGCAGACCGTTTTAAACATTGGAGGTGAGGGCCTACAGGTGAGCAGACCATATGAAACATTGTAGTGAGGGCCTGAAGATGAGCAGACAGATGAAACATTGGAGGTGAGGGCCTGAAGATGAGCAAACCCCATAAAACATTGTAGTGAGGGACTACAGCTGAGCAGACATATGAAACATTGGAGGTGAGGGCCTACAGCTGAGCAGACCGTATAAAAACATTGGAGGTGAGGGCCTACAGCTGAGCAGACCGTATGAAACATTGGAGGTGAGGGCCTGAAGATGAGCAAACCCCATAAAACATTGTAGTGAGGGCCTGAAGATGAGCAGACAGATGAAACATTGGAGGTGAGGGCCTGAAGATGAGCAAACCCCATAAAACATTGTAGTGAGGGACTACAGCTGAGCAGACGTATGAAACATTGGAGGTGAGGGCCTACAGCTGAGCAGACCGTATGAAACATTGTAGTGAGGGTCTACAGCTGAGCAAACCTATGAAACATTGGAGGGGAGGGCCTACAGCTGAGCAGACCGTATGAAACTTTGGAGGTGAGGGGCTACAGTTGAGGGACCATATGAACCATTGGAGGTGAGGGCCTGAAGGTGAGAAAACCCCATAAAACATTGTAGTGAGGGCCTACAGCTAAACAGATGTATGAAACATTGGAGGTGAGGGTCTACAGCTGAGCAGACCGAATGAAACATTGGAGGTGAGGGCCTACAGGTGAGCGAACCCCATAAAACATTGTAGTGAGGGCCTACAACTGAGCAGACCATATGAAACATTGAAGGTGAGGGCCTGAAGGTAAGCAAACCCCATAAAACATTTTAGTAAGGGCCTACAGCTAAGCAGACCATATGAAACATTGGAGGTGAGGGCCTGCAGCTGAGCAGACCGTATTAAAAATTGGAGGTGAAGGCCTACAGGTGAGCAGACCGTATGAAACATTGGAGGTGAGGGCCTACAGGTGAGCAAACCCCATAAAACATTGTAGTGAGGGCCTACAGCTGAACAGACCTATGAAACATTGGAGTTGAGGGCCTGAAGATGAGCAAACCCCATAAAACATTGCAGTGAGGGCCTACAGCTGAGCAGACCTATGAAACATTGGAGGTGAGGGCCTACAGCTAAGCAGACCGTATAAAAACATTGGAGGTGAGGGCCTACAGCTGAGCAGACCGTATGAAACATTGGAGGTGAGGGCCTGAAGATGAGAAAACCCCATAAAACATTGTAGTGAGGGCCTGAAGATGAGCAAACCCCATAAAACATTGTAGTGAGGGCCTACAGCTGAGCAGACAGATGAAACATTGAAGGTGAGGGCCTGAAGATGAGCAAACCCCATAAAACATTGTAGTGAGGGCCTACAGCTGAGCAGACGTATGAAACATTGGAGGTGAGGGCCTACAGCTGAGCAGACCGTATGAAACATTGTAGTGAGGGTCTACAGCTGAGCAAACCTATGAAACATTGGAGGGGAGGGCCTACAGCTGAGCAGACCGTATGAAACTTTGGAGGTGAGGGGGCTACAGTTGAGGGACCGTATGAAACATTGGAGGTGAGGGCCTGAAGGTGAGAAAACCCCATAAAACATTGTAGTGAGGGCCTACAGTTAAACAGATGTATGAAACATTGGAGGTGAGGGCCTACAGCTGAGCAGACCGTATGAAACATTGAGGTGAGTGCCTAAAGCTGAGCAGACCGAATGAAACATTGGAGGTGAGAGCCTACAGGTGAGCGAACCCCATAAAACATTGTAGTGAGGGCCTACAACTGAGCAGACCGTATGAAACATTGGAGGTGAGGGCCTGAAGGTAAGCAAACCCCATAAAACATTTTAGTAAGGGCCTACAGCTAAGCAGACCATATGAAACATTGGAGGTGAGGGCCTACAGCTGAGCAGACCGTATTAAAAATTGGAGGTGAGGGCCTACAGGTGAGCAGACCGTATGAAACATTGGAGGCGAGGGCCTACAGGTGAGCAAACCCCATAAAACATTGTAGTGAGGGCCTACAGCTGAACAGACCTATGAAACATTGGAGGTGAGGGCCTGAAGGTGAGAAAACCCCATAAAACATTGTAGTGAGTGTCTACAGCTGAGCAGACCTATGAAACATTGGAGATGAGGGCCTACAGCTAAGCAGACCGTATAAAAAAAATTGGAGGTGAGGGCCTACAGCTGAGCAGACCGTATGAAACATTGGAGGTGAGGGCCTGAAGATGAGCAAACCCCATAAAACATTGTAGTGAGGGCCTACAGCTGAGCAGATGTATGAAACATTGGAAGTGAGGGCCTACAGCTGAGCAGACCGTATGAAAGATTGTAGTGAGGGCCTACAGCTGAGCAGACCTATGAAACATTGGAGGTGAGGGTCTACAGCTGAGCAGACCGTATGAAACTTTGGAGGTGAGGGGCTACAGTTGAGGGACTGTATGAAACATTGGAGGTGAGGGCCTGAAGGTGAGAAAACCCCATAAAACATTGCAGTGAGGGCCTACAGCTGAGCAGATGTATGAAACATTGGAAGTGAGGGCCTACAGCTGAGCAGACCGTATGAAAGATTGTAGTGAGTGCCTAAAGCTGAGCAGACCGAATGAAACATTGGAGGTGAGAGCCTACAGGTGAGCGAACCCCATAAAACATTGTAGTGAGGGCCTACAACTGAGCAGACCGTATGAAACATTGGAGGTGAGGGCCTGAAGGTAAGCAAACCCCATAAAACATTTTAGTAAGGGCCTACAGCTAAGCAGACCATATGAAACATTGGAGGTGAGGGCCTACAGCTGAGCAGACCGTATTAAAAATTGGAGGTGAGGGCCTACAGGTGAGCAGACCGTATGAAACATTGGAGGCGAGGGCCTACAGGTGAGCAAACCCCATAAAACATTGTAGTGAGGGCCTACAGCTGAACAGACCTATGAAACATTGGAGGTGAGGGCCTGAAGGTGAGCAAACCCCATAAAACATTGTAGTGAGTGTCTACAGCTGAGCAGACCTATGAAACATTGGAGATGAGGGCCTACAGCTAAGCAGACCGTATAAAAAAAATTGGAGGTGAGGGCCTACAGCTGAGCAGACCGTATGAAACATTGGAGGTGAGGGCCTGAAGATGAGCAAACCCCATAAAACATTGTAGTGAGGGCCTACAGCTGAGCAGATGTATGAAACATTGGAAGTGAGGGCCTACAGCTGAGCAGACCGTATGAAAGATTGTAGTGAGGGCCTACAGCTGAGCAGACCTATGAAACATTGGAGGTGAGGGTCTACAGCTGAGCAGACCGTATGAAACTTTGGAGGTGAGGGGCTACAGTTGAGGGACTGTATGAAACATTGGAGGTGAGGGCCTGAAGGTGAGAAAACCCCATAAAACATTGCAGTGAGGGCCTACAGCTGAGCAGATGTATGAAACATTGGAAGTGAGGGCCTACAGCTGAGCAGACCGTATGAAAGATTGTAGTGAGGGCCTACAGCTGAGCAGACCTATGAAACATTGGAGGTGAGGGTCTACAGCTGAGCAGACCGTATGAAACTTTGGAGGTGAGGGGCTACAGTTGAGGGACTGTATGAAACATTGGAGGTGAGGGCCTGAAGGTGAGAAAACCCCATAAAACATTGCAGTGAGGGCCTACAGCTGAGCAGATGTATGAAACATTGGAGGTGACTGCCTACAGCTGAGCATACCGTATGAAACATTGAGGTGAGTGCCTAAAGCTGAGCAGACCGCATGAAACATTGGAGGTGAGGGCCTACAGGTGCGCGAACCCCATAAAACATTGTAGTGAGGGTCTACAGCTGAGCAGACTGTATGAAACATTGGAGGTGAAGCCCTGAAGGTAAGCAAACCCCATGAAACATTGCAGTGAGGGCCTACAGATGAGCAGACCGTATGAAACATTGGAGTGAGGGCCTACAGGTGAGCAAACTGTATGAAACATTGTACTGAGGGCATATATACTGTATGGAACAGGAGGAGGAGGAGGAGTAAACAAGATTCAAACACATACCCTTTTTTGAAGGTGAAAGGGGTGCATCTGAATCTTGTGGATTGAGTACATTGTAAAGCATACATTTAAATTGTGTGTTTGTTCCTCATTAACTTAGCATTTCTCTGGTGGTGTGGAGAAGTCAGGGGCAATCCAGGCCTTGTTCATTTTTATCTGAGTCAGCCTGTCAGCATTGCCATCTGTTATGATGCCACCAGCAGCACTAAATACAGGCTCAGACAAAACGCTGGCAGCAGGGCAGGCCAACACCTCCAAGGAGTAGAGCGCAAGTTCGTGCCACGTGTCCAGCTTGGACACCCAGTAGTTCTAAGGCACTGAGGGATCATTTAGGACGCTGACACGGTCTGCTATGTATTCCTTCACCATTTTCCAAAACTTTTCCCTCCTTGTACCACTAGGCCGCGCTTCAGGGTGAGGTTGCTGGCGGGGAGTCATGAAAGTGTCCCATGCCTTGGAGAGTGTTGCCCTGCCTTTGTTGGAACTGCTGTGTGTTCCCATTGTCTCCCTTCCCCGGTTGACTAAGGAAGTACGGACTCTGCCTTCAGCGATGTCAGATGGAAAATTCCAGAGCAATTTCTCAACAAGTACCTTCTGGTATTGCACCATTTTACTCGTCCTTTCCACCACAGGAATGAGAGATGAGAAGTTTTCTTTGTAGCGGGGGTCGAGAAGGGTGAACACCCAGTAATCCGTGTTATCTAAAATGCGTAGAACGCAAGGGTCGCGGGTAAGGCAGCCTAACATGAATTCAGCCATGTGTGCCACAGTACCAACAGGTGAGATGTCGACATCAGGATGACTCTCCATCTCCTCCTCCTCCTCTTCGGCCCATCCACGCTGAACAGATGGAATTAAAGTTCCATGGGTACTAGCCTCAGTAGCAGAGGCAACAGTCTCCATCTCTTCCTCCTCCTCCTCTTCACGGTCCAATTCGTGCTGAGAAGACGAACTGTGGGTGGTCTAGGTATCACCTTGTGAGATGTCCTCCCCCAGTTCCTCATCTGTCACATTCAGAGCGTCGTCCTTAATTGTGAGCAGCGATCGTTTGAGTAGACACAGCAGTGGGATGGTTACGCTGATAATAGCGTTATCGCCACTAACCATCTGTGTGGATTCTTTAAAGTGCTGATTCAGTGAAATTTGTATATATATTGATTTTCACTTTTTCCCAATATATGGGATTGTAGCACTCACATGGTATAGAAATGCAATGCGCTGTGATAATTGGTTTCTAGCACAGACAAGAAAACTGTGTGCAGAATCTGTGAAATTTGTATATACAGGTCCTTCTCAAATAATTAGCATATTATGATAAAGTTCATTATTTTCTGTAATGTACTGATAAACATTAGACTTTCATATATTTTAGATTCATTACACACAACTGAAGTAGTTCAAGCCTTTTATTGTTTTAATATTGATGATTTTGGCATACAGCTCATGAAAACCCAAATTTCCTATCTAAAAAAATTTGCATATTTCATCCGACCAATAAAAGAAAAGTGTTTTTAATACAAAAAAAGTCAACCTTCAAATAATTATGTTCAGTTATGCACTCAATACTTGGTCGGGAATCCTTTTGCAGAAATGACTGCTTCAATGCGGCATGGCATGGAGGCAATCAGCCTGTGGCCCTGCTGAGGTGTTATGGAGGCCCAGGATGCTTCGATAGCGGCCTTAAGCTCATCCAGAGTGTTGGGTCTTGCGTCTCTCAACTTTCTCTTCCCAATAACCCACACATTCTCTATGGGGTTCAGGTCAGGAGAGTTGGCAGGCCAATTGAGCACAGTAATACCATGGTCAGTAAACCATTTACCAGTGGTTTTGGCACTGTGAGCAGGTGCCAGGTCGTGCTGAAAAATGAAATCTTCATCTCCATAAAGCTTTTCAGCAGATGGAAGCATGAAGTGCTCCAAAATCTGCTGATAGCTAGCTGCATTGACCCTGCCCTTGATAAAACACAGTGGACCAACACCAGCAGCTGACATGGCACCCCAGACCATCACTGACTGTGGGTACTTGACACTGGACTTCAGGCATTTTGGCATTTCCCTCTCCCCAGTCTTCCTCCAGACTCTGGCACCTTGATTTCCGAATGACATGCAACAGTCCAGTGCTGCTTCTCTGTAGCCCAGGTCAGGCGCTTCTGCCGCTGTTTCTGGTTCAAAAGTGGCTTGACCTGGGGAATGCGGCACCTGTAGCCCATTTCCTGCACACGCCTGTACACGGTGGCTCTGGATGTTTCTACTCCAGACTCAGTCCACTGCTTCCGCAGGTCCCCCAAGGTCTGGAATCGGTACTTGTCCACAATCTTCCTCAGGGTCCGGTCACCTCTTCTCGTTGTGCAGCGTTTTATGCCACACTTTCCTTCCCACAGACTTCCCACTGAGGTGCCTTGATACAGCACTCTGGGAACAGCCTATTCGTTCAGAAATTTCTTTCTGTGTCTTACCCTCTTGCTTGAGGGTGTCAATGATGGCCTTCTGGACAGCAGTCAGGTCGGCAGTCTTACCCATGATTGCGGTTTTGAGTAATGAACCAGGCTGGGAGTTTTTAAAAGCCTCAGGAATCTTTTGCAGGTGTTTAGAGTTAATTAGTTGATTCAGATGATTAGGTTAATAGCTCGTTTAGAGAACCTTTTCATGATATGCAAATTTTTTTAGATAGGAATTTTGGGTTTTCATGAGCTGTATGCCAAAATCATCAATATTAAAACAATAAAAGGCTTGAACTACTTCAGTTGGTGTGTAATGAATCTAAAATATATGAAAGTCTAATGTTTATCAGTACATTACAGAAAATAATGAACTTTATCACAATATGCTAATTTTTTTAAAAGGACCTGTATATAGATTTTTACTTTTTCCCAATAAAAAAACGGTTTCTAGCACAGACAAGAAAACTGTGTGCAGAATCAGTGAAATTTGTATATTTATTGATTTTCACTTTTTCCCAATATATGGGATTGAAGCACTCAGACGGTATAGAAATGCAATGCGCTGCGATAAAGGGGTTCTGCTGCAGACAAAAAAAAATGGGTGCTGTTTTCACTGATATTCTTCCTATCTATGCCTCTGATACACAGAAGGTATTGCACAGATGTCAGAAGTCACTGCAGATACCTTCTATTAAGATAGCCAATGAAGCAATTTTTTTTGTAAAAAAAAAGAAAGTGCAAATCTGTACTTTAAATTGCTGCCAACACACACAGTAGTCCTTAAAAGGACTTTTGGGTCTTTGAAACGTCTTGAGAAAGAGTAATTTGCTCACAATTTCCCTACACTGTTTGTCCCTTCCTAACAGCAGCTCTCCCTGACTCGCAATGAGCCGAACCCGCGCTATATAGCCCCCGATGACCTGTTCCGGCCAGCCAATCACTGTAATGCCAGTAGAAAACATGGCTAATGGCATTACAGTGATGGCAGTACTTACCAGCATGTTTATTGGCTGCTTAGAAGGCGCCAAACGTGCGGGGAGGAGACTCGAGCATGGCGCTCGAGCACATGTGGTACTCGGCCGAGCGCTCGGATCTGCCGAGCATAGCGATGCTCGAGCCGAACCGGTACTCGGCCGAGCGTAGTGATGCTCGAGCCGACCCGGTACTCAGCCGAGCATGCTTGCTCATCACTAATCAATATACGTAGATGAAGATAACATTTTTCTAATCTTCAGAAGTATTTAAAGTAATCTCAAGAGAGTTCTTCAGAGGAGAGCACTGGACTTGTGATAATCAGAGCATATGGTACTTAAATTCTTCCATGTAATCACAACTATATTTTGACTATTGCTCCTGATGAAAATGTAGGACAAGCTAGTAGTTATTTTACAGATGAGGATTTTCTAAGCTTGAGTACATATAAACATATGGCAACTGACATTTCTGTAATCCTCAGCAGAAGTAATGGTCACATCAAATTTCTTCTTTATATAACATTACAAAGAAAGCACTTTGTAATAGTATATGGACAGTGATGGTGATAATACACGTCAAACTCCTTCCACTCTCCATAATGATAATGGTCCCATGTAGGCACTCCATTCACACAATCCTTCTCCAAACTCAGTTGTGGTCCATTTACATTTGCTTCTTTAATTAAGCAGCAGGTGGTTTGACATAGAAGTTCATCTATAATCTATGTAATGAACTACGTAGGCACTCTATTCACATAACCCTTTTCCAAACTCAGTTGTGGTCCATTTATATTTGCTTCTTTTGACTTGCAAATCAGTTATGTTATTAAGCAGCAGGTGGTCTGACATTAAAGTTCATTTATAATCTATGTAATGAACTACAAGATTCAATTTTTGGTGTTTTGCAGCAGAAGATATTGTGTCCTTTCTTGGTAATGTCTGGTTAAAGCTGTTTTGGACCCTGCCATTTTCTTTAATATGTAGGTCTTTGGAGTGTCTTGAGTTTACTGTGAGGTCAGTGTCATGTAGTTCTGATGTACATTTCAAGAGAGATAAAAGACACCTGTAAAACTGAAATACAAAGATAAAGAAAATCAGGAAGATGAAAAACAACATCAAAAACATTAAACTGAGGTACAAAATGCTATGTGTGAGTTATATAAAGTGATGCAGTCAGCACACATTCATCGACTTGTGAGGCTTAGGGACAGTAGGAAAACATTCTCATTAGAAGACAAATCCTGGTTCGAGGAAACCACTTTTTACCAACCCAAAGGGTTCACCGAAAATAGGCTCATCACAGGAGGATCACAGGAAATCCCAGCAATCAGCTGTAATATGTAGGGGGCCTTGGTAACATTTCCTCGGCAATGCTACCACTGGAGAAATTGAGAAATTTGGCATTACTCAGTACCCATGGCTATGCTGTGTACTCCAGGGAGGGTAGTCTTTGTAGGTGCTCATTGCTGTGGATAATACATGAGAGTCCTGAACTGGGGGCCACTCTCTATTCATTAAAAGGGTATACTGGGAATAATTAACTATTAACTGAAGGCCCCTTGTCTACATTGCCTACTGAAAAATTCATACGTACAAGCTCCCTGATGCTCCGGTCCTGCAGGCTGGCTCTTTTCCCTCCATCTTCCAGTCCCCAGCTTGTTTTCTTCCAGCTTGGGCATGGACATGGCTACCTGAGTTGCTGACGCCAATGAAAGGATTCAGCATGGTGACATGTTGCTTGGGGAAATGTAACTTCTGAAGCCAGAGTTTTTTAACCTCTTGCCTACCGTCACATGACTTTATATGTCAGGCTCTTATCTGTAACTTGACAGCGTTGGGTTGCGTCGCGATCTGCTGGATCTCTGTGGCACTGCAGATTGCTGTGACCGCTCTGTCGTTAGACAGCTGCGGTCACAATGAGGAGCGCTGAGACCAGCAGAAGTGGTCTGGCTGCGTGGCATCCTTGTAGCACCATGCTGCAAGGATCCATTGCCATGTACAAGCCAGAGGGGAGTGCGCTTCTTGATGCGAGTGCTGGATGCAAGATGAGATGAGCAAATTTTTCCAAAAATTCAATTTTTTTTTTCAAGAAGTTTGCTTTGTACTGCATTAATTTGACACGAAGCACATTAAATTTGCTATATACCGGCCTACAGGTAGAGTGTATCTTGGTGTACATCATTGTGCATTGCAGCAACATGCATAGCTAGTTCTTTCTGGTAGTGAAACAGATACTGTGCTTCAGTATAGTAGGCAGGTCTCATATAGTATATGGACATGTTCATCGTCATGCAGGCCACCAACAGTCCTAGCGAACGCCTAGCTAAACCAAAACAAAAGCATACAGCAGTCTTTAGTAAAATGAAAGAAACACTGTGCAAGACCTGTGTCCCAACGAAGGCAGTGCCAATAAAGTAGTGGAGAAAAAAAAACATTCTTTTAAACCATGTTGTGGCAGTGCAAACAAATGCTTTTGACGCTCTTCTGTTAGCTGTAAAATGACTATGCGTCACTTTTAGGCTCAGTTCACACTTCACTTATTTGGTCAGTTACGGGTCAAAAACACAAAACAGGTGCAGATTTTTCCAGAATACCTTATCTGAGAGTAGGATTGACTCGTGATTTTGGCTCACCATACAGTAACTGCAGGAATTAACTGACCATATAAATGAAGTGTGAACTCAGCCTTACAGGTCAATGTTAGCATCAGGTATAATGTACTTAACCATGAAGTGGCCAAAGATTCTACTATAGAGTGAAAGAGTGAAGAGTCTCATTTTACACCATCTGCTGTTTTAGCCACTGATTCTACTAAAGTGGAAATAAGCTGTCTCATTTCCCTTTTTGCTAGGTGTCCACATTGATTGCTAGATAACCTATTCTGTTAGCCACTGATTCTACTATAGTGGGAAAACTGTCTCATTTTACACCATCTGCTGCTTCCACATAGATTAATAGATAACCTATTTTGTTAGCTACTGATACAAGAAGTGGCCCAGTCACAGAGTGGGGCGGGTGTCAGCAATAAGTTTGTGTTGATATCACTGTTTATTTTTCCCTTCTTTTGACCCGCGAGAAGAACAATCCCCCCAAAAAAATATCTTGTCTTTTGAGCATCCACCTTCACGTAGTCAGTATTTGGTCAGTAATTGATCAGTATTTGTGAGGCAAAAACATAAATGGATCTAAAACATAGTCGACATGTGAAGGAAATATTTGCATGTCTTCAGTGTTTTGGACCCACTCCTGCTTTTGGCCACCACCTGCTGGTTCAGGTTCTGCTCCATGTCCTGCTGCTGCTGGCTCATTTCTTCAGTAGGCAGGTAAAGAAATGTGCTCCTCAGAGATTCAAGACTGAAGTTGCTCCTCCAGCAGTCATGGCAGTGGTGCGTGTCCCCCTGGTCAGACCTTCGTGAGGGTGGGCAATGGCGCACATAGGCAGCAACCAAACGACTTCATAGGATGTCTTGATAGTAATTGAGTTTATCATACCTCTCAAAAGGTGAAAAAAGGCTCCCATTTTTACCCAGTAGCGAGGGTCTTACATTGTAGAGAGCCAGTCATCCCTCTAAATGGACATTTGTGCAAGGAAATCGGAGGATCTCCTTGTCTCCATCTCCACTGCATACTGCCATGGTCTTCCTCATCGCCCTCCAGCTCCTCATGCTTCTGCTGTTCCTCTCCTGTCACTTGTGCAGATAAACCACCTACTTCTGTATACAATTCTAGGTGTTAATGTCCTCCTCCTCGTCCTCATCCTGCTCCTTCTCTAGTTCAGCCCCTACAGGAGATGTAGGTGCTATGTCTTCTGTCCCCTAGCCAGACAGATTTATTAGCATCTGCTCCAGGACATGAAGAAGTGGAATGACATCATTCATCCTGTAGACCTGGCAACTGACAAATAAAGTGGCCTCTTCAAAGGGCCTGAGCAAACGGAAGGTGTCAAGCATCAGCTGCCACTGGCTAATGTCGAAGTTACATGGGGAGTACTTCTGTCTGCCTGCATCATCACCATTCTGCCTTTGCACCTCAAGTAGGGTGTGTTTTGCACGGTAATAGTGGCTGAAGTGCATGCACAGTTTCCTGGCCAATTGCAAGACATCTTGCAGTTGGGTGGAAGACTTCAGGAACCGGGTTACAAGCAGATTAAAGTCGTGCGTGCACCATGCAGGCCACATTAGTCAGACCTCCTGGACGCACCACTGACAGAATGTTCTTCCCGTTATCAGAGACCATGATTCCAATATTCAGTTGGTGATAAGACTGGCCAGGATCAAATTTTCTTGATGAAGAACATGGAGCAGTTCCTCCCCGGTGTGGCTTAGTTAGCCCAGGCTGGCCAGGTGCAGAACAGTGTGACACTGCCGTGCTCTGCATAGGTGGTATGCTGGAGGACCACTCAGTGCCTACTGTGCCTACAGTGGAGGTTGAGAACAAGTTGGAGGATGAGGAGGCAGAGGATGACATTGACACAGAAATCCCACAATTATGATGCGGAGGCAGCATTGCCATCACCTGGCCAAGTTGCTGGTGTGACTGGGCAGGAACCACATAAAGCCAGTGGACCATAAAGGACATATATTGTCCTTGACTATAGTTATAGATTCACACGTCGGTGATGCCATGAACTGTACCAGACACAGACAGAATTAAGGACAGAAAATATACTGCATATAAATTGAGGATGCTCACCGTCTTATTGGAGACTGGCAGTTCCCAAAAATTGCCAAATAAGTACAAAATGGCTGGCTCACAATATTCTGCAAGTATTTTTACTCATACATATAAATAAAAAAAACATTTAATCACACAATATACCAATAAATCATAAATCCCAAATTAAAATATATTCACAATAAGTTAATAGAACTGGTCCCTTTATAATGCGGAGCTCATGCATAAAAATAAAAAAATGAAAAATAAATCAAAAAGTGCGGTTATTCACTTGTGTTTGAGTGTGTGGTTCAAGGTTTGGTGATTTACTTTCAAGTAGTTCAATCATCTAATCTAGACAGACAAGGTAACATCCATATCTCTTATTGCGGTCTATTCACATCAATGCGATTTATCACTGTTAGTGCACGTTCATGTGTTAAGATTGTGCTATTAGTCACAATCGGCTTTTCAGATGGTTAGAATAATCCAAATTTGCTGATTATAATATATGGCTGTTAGTGTTCACATTTATATTCAACAATGTTGCGTGTTACTCACAACCTCCTGCAGATTATCAGCTGACTTTGGCTCCGTTCTCTCACTCAGCGCAAATGTCCCCTGTATCACTCACAACCTCCTGCGGATTACTAAAATTCCAAATAAAAATAAAATGTAAAACGGGGACCATTTTAAACCAATTCATATTCATGTCAAGATATAAAACATGGACCAGATCTTCCCATCGTGGTTTCAGGACCTGCATATATGCCAGCTGCGCTGCGTGAACCTTGATTGAATTCATGCAGATAACTCATAATTCACACAGTGCGTTTTTACAACTAAATATGTCACTGATAGAGTAAAATACAATAAAATAAAATTCAATATGGCCTCTTTCTTATAGCGTGTGAGATCTAATGGTTGGCAAGATAATACAAACTTGCCATATATTTTATAACTTATATGGCACTCTTTGCAAATTGGTTAATATCAGATAGTAATTTATATACATTTAACCTTCACATCATAGATCCCTCAGGTTCTGTATATCACACACTACGCTTTGTACATAACCTCATAAGAATTAATTTTTTTATGTGTTTTTATATAATATTTTTAAGTTTTATCCGACACCTTTCACATGGTGCGTTTTTTTTTATTATTAAATAACTTCCTATATCTCAATCTGCCAATTAACGAAATTAAGAAATATAAACCAAAAATTTTAATTTTAAATTAAAATTAAAAGTAAAAAACTGATGTGTATGGATACCTTCATGAAGGTGTCCATATAGATCATTTTTTTACTTTTAATTTTTAAATTTTTGTTTATATTTATTAATTTCGTTAATTGGCACTAAAGGCCATATATTATAATCTGCAAATTTGGATTATTCTAACCATCTGAAAAGCCGATTGTGACTAATAGCACAATCTTAACACATGAATGTGCACTAACAGATATAAATCGCATTAATGTGAATAGATGTAACGAGGGGCAGGCAGCACGTGCTTCCTTCTCGCAGCACCGCCGGCAACCAGCGCAAGGAGAGGAGCAAGGATGTAGCCCGCGTCCTCGTCTCCATGGCAGCAGGCGATCAGCAGGGGAGCCGAGCTCCGATAATGATGATCGGTGCTCGGCTGAGTTGGGCTGCTTTGAGTCACGTGACGCTGGCCACGTCATGTGACTCACCAGCCAGGCCGATTTAAAGAGGCAGCCTGCTGGCCACAAGTTGCCTGTGATTAAGGTCTTTTTACACTCCTGTATTCCTGGCATTGTGTTCCTGAATACTGACCTCGGCTCTGCTCGTTTGACCTCGCTTCTGTCCATCCCCTGTTGCTTGTCGTGTTCTCCTGGAACTGACTTATGGCTTGTTGCTCCCTTATACTGATTTGACTTCCTGGTATTTGACTTTGGCTAGTTTTACTTGCTTTGAGTTCTGTTTTTCCTGTCTTTTGTTTTCCCCTGCACTTACTTAAGTTAGGGACTGCCGTCCAGTTGCGCCCCATTACCTAGGATGGATCGTGCAAGTAGGTAGGGGCAGAGGCGTCAGTCAGGGGTGCACGCTTCCCTACCCCCGTTTGTGACAATAGACCGCAATAAGAGATATGGATGTTACCTTGTTTGTCTACATTAGATAACTGAACTATTTGAAAGTAAATCACCAAACCTTGAACCACACGCTCAAACACAAGCAAATAACTGCACTTTTTGATTTATTTTTTATTTTTATGCGTGAGCTCCGCATTATAAAGGGACCAGTTCTATTAACTTATTGTAAATATATTTTAATTGGGGATTTATGATTTATTGGTATATTGTGTGATTAGAGTTGAGCGAACACCTGGATGTTCGGGTTCGAGAAGTTCGGCCGAACATCCCGGAAATGTTCGGGTTCGGGATCCGAACCCGATCCGAACTTCGTCCCGAACCCGAACCCCATTGAAGTCAATGGGGACCCGAACTTTTCGGCACTAAAAAGGCTGTAAAACAGCCCAGGAAAGAGCTAGAGGGCTGCAAAAGGCAGCAACATGTAGGTAAATCCCCTGCAAACAAATGTGGATAGGGAAATGAATTAAAATAAAAATTAAATAAATAAAAATTAACCAAAATCAATTGGAGAGAGGTTCCATAGCAGAGAATCTGGCTTCCCGTCACCCACCACTGGAACAGTCCATTCTCAGATATTTAGGCCCCGGCACCCAGGCAGAGGAGAGAGGTCCCGTAACAGAGAATCTGTCTTCATGTCAGCAGAGAATTAGTCTGCATGTCATAGCAGAGAATGAGGCTTCACGTCAGCCACCACTGCAACAGTCCATTGGCATATATTTAGGCCCAGCACCCAGGCAGAGGAGGGAGGTCCCGTAACAGAGAATCTGTCTTCATGTCAGCAGAGAATTAGTCTGCATGTCATAGCAGAGAATGAGGCTTCACGTCAGCCACCACTGCAACAGTCCATTGGCATATATTTAGGCCCAGCACACACACAGGCAGAGGAGAGAGGTCCCGTAACAGAGAATCTGGCTTCATGTCAGCAGAGAATCAGTCTGCATGTCATAGCAGAGAATGAGGCTTCACGTCAGCCACCACTGCAACAGTCCATTGGCATATATTTAGGCCCAGCACACACACAGGCAGAGGAGAGAGGTCCCGTAACAGAGAATCTGGCTTCATGTCAGCAGAGAATCAGTCTGCATGTCATAGCAGAGAATGAGGCTTCACGTCAGCCACCACTGCAACAGTCCATTGGCATATATTTAGGCCCAGCACCCAGGCAGAGGAGGGAGGTCCCGTAACAGAGAATCTGTCTTCATGTCAGCAGAGAATTAGTCTGCATGTCATAGCAGAGAATGAGGCTTCACGTCAGCCACCACTGCAACAGTCCATTGGCATATATTTAGGCCCAGCACACACACAGGCAGAGGAGAGAGGTCCCGTAACAGAGAATCTGGCTTCATGTCAGCAGAGAATCAGTCTGCATGTCATAGCAGAGAATGAGGCTTCACGTCAGCCACCACTGCAACAGTCCATTGGCATATATTTAGGCCCAGCACACACACAGGCAGAGGAGAGAGGTCCCGTAACAGAGAATCTGGCTTCATGTCAGCAGAGAATCAGTCTGCATGTCATAGCAGAGAATGAGGCTTCACGTCAGCCACCACTGCAACAGTCCATTGGCATATATTTAGGCCCAGCACCCAGGCAGAGGAGGGAGGTCCCGTAACAGAGAATCTGTCTTCATGTCAGCAGAGAATTAGTCTGCATGTCATAGCAGAGAATGAGGCTTCACGTCAGCCACCACTGCAACAGTCCATTGGCATATATTTAGGCCCAGCACCCAGGCAGAGGAGGGAGGTCCCGTAACAGAGAATCTGTCTTCATGTCAGCAGAGAATTAGTCTGCATGTCATAGCAGAGAATGAGGCTTCACGTCAGCCACCACTGGAACAGTCCATTCTCAGATATTTAGGCCCCGGCACCCAGGCAGAGGAGAGAGGTCCCGTAACAGAGAATCTGTCTTCATGTCAGCAGAGAATTAGTCTGCATGTCATAGCAGAGAATGAGGCTTCACGTCAGCCACCACTGCAACAGTCCATTGGCATATATTTAGGCCCAGCACCCAGGCAGAGGAGAGAGGTCCCGTAACAGACAATCTGGCTTCATGTCAGCAGAGAATCAGTCTGCATGTCATAGCAGAGAATCAGGCTTCACGTCACCCACCACTGCAACAGTCCATTGTCATAAATTTAGGCCCAGCACTAGTGTTGAGCGGCATGTCCCATATTCGAATTCGCGAAATTTTGTGAATATTCGAAAGAATATTCGTAAAATATTCGCGATTATTCAAATTCGTTATTATTTCGCATATGCGATAATTCGAATTATCGCATAATACATATGCTATGCAAAATTCACATGTGCGCTAATGAAATCGCCTTACGAAGATTCGCAACTCAATTCAATCACTAATGTATGAATGCAATGCCCTTTGCCTCTGTTCTGGGACAAGTGTAGATATTCGCATGTGCGCTAATAAAATCGCCTTACGAAGATTCGCACCTCAATCACTTTCTAGGGAATGTGAGACTTTTGGGAATCAATCGAGATACAGTGGGGGGTGATGACAGTAGTTGACAGAGTACAGATCAATGTAATCTGTAAGGTGGAAAGTAAAATAAAAAATACGAATATTCGTAAATCGAATTTTACGAAGTTCTACGTATTCGCGAATATGGTGCTATACTATATGAATGCACAGGCCTTTGCCTCTCTGTTCTGGGGACAAGTGTAGATATTTGCATTTGCGTTAATAAAATCGCCTTACGAAGATTCGCAGCTCAATTCAATCACTAATGTATGAATGCAAAGCCCTTTGCCTCTGTTCTGGGACAAGTGTAGATATTCGCATGTGCGCTAATAAAATCGCCTTACGAAGATTCGCAACTCAATTCACTAATGTATGAATGCAAAGCCCTTTGCCTCTGTTCTGGGACGTGCCGATATTCGCATGTGCGCTAATAAAATCGCCTTACGAAGATTCGCAGCTCAATTCAATCACTAATGTATGAATGCAAAGCCCTTTGCCTCTGTTCTGGGACAAGTGTAGATATTCGCATGTGCGCTAATAAAATCGCCTTACGAAGATTCGCAACTCAATTCACTAATGTATGAATGCAAAGCCCTTTGCCTCTGTTCTGGGACGTGCCGATATTCGCATGTGCGCTAATAAAATCGCCTTACGAAGATTCGCGCCTCAATCACTTTCTAGGCAATGTGAGTAAGATCTGAGCTGTTGGACCTTTGGGAAACAATCAATTATATGTGTACTGTAATTTTGTGGGGGGGGGGGGGAAACAAAAAACGAATATTCGTTTTTACGAATATATAGCACTATATTCGAAATATTCGCGAAATCGCGAAGTTGCGATATTCGCGAAAAAAATTTGCTTTTCGAATATTCGCGCTCAACACTACCCAGCACCCAGGCAGAGGAGAGAGGTCCCGTAACAGAGAATCTGGCTTCATGTCAGCAGAGAATCAGTCTTCATATCATAGCAGAGAATCAGGCTTCACGTCACCCACCACTGTAAGAGTCAATTTTCATAAATTTAGGCCCAGAACCCAGGCAGAGGAGAAAGGTCCCGTAACAGACAATCTGGCTTCATGTCAGCAGAGAATCAGTCTTCATATCATAGCAGAGAATCAGGCTTCACGTCACCCACCACTGCAACAGTCAATTGTCATAAATTTAGGCCCAGCACCCAGGCAGAGGAGAGAGCTCCCGTAACAGAGGATCTGGCTTCATGTCAGCAGAGAATCAGTCTGCATGTCATAGCAGAGAATGAGGCTTCACGTCACCCACCACTGCAACAGTCCATTGGCATATATTTAGGCCTAGCACACAGGCAGAGCAGAGAGGTCCCGTAACAGACAATCTGGCTTCATGTCAGCAGAGAATCAGTCTGCATGTCATAGCAGAGAATGAGGCTTCACGTCACCCACCACTGCAACAGTCCATTGGCATATATTTAGGCCTAGCACACAGGCAGAGCAGAGAGGTCCCGTAACAGACAATCTGGCTTCATGTCAGCAGAGAATCAGTCTGCATGTCATAGCAGAGAATGAGGCTTCACGTCACCCACCACTGCAACAGTCCATTGGCATATATTTAGGCCTAGCACACAGGCAGAGCAGAGAGGTCCCGTAACAGACAATCTGGCTTCATGTCAGCAGAGAATCAGTCTGCATGTCATAGCAGAGAATGAGGCTTCACGTCACCCACCACTGCAACAGTCCATTGGCATATATTTAGGCCTAGCACACAGGCAGAGCAGAGAGGTCCCGTAACAGACAATCTGGCTTCATGACAGCAGAGAATTAGTCTGCATGTCATAGCAGAGAATGAGGCTTCACGTCAGCCACCACTGCAACAGTCCATTGGCATATATTTAGGCCCAGCACCCAGGCAGAGGAGAGAGGTCCCGTAACAGACAATCTGGCTTCATGTCAGCAGAGAATTAGTCTGCATGTCATAGCAGAGAATCAGGCTTCACGTCAGCCACCACTGCAACAGTCCATTGTCATAAATTTAGGCCCAGCACCCAGGCAGAGGAGAGAGGTCCCGTAACAGACAATCTGGCTTCATGTCAGCAGAGAATTAGTCTGCATGTCATAGCAGAGAATGAGGCTTCACGTCAGCCACCACTGCAACAGTCCATTGGCATATATTTAGGCCTAGCACACAGGCAGAGCAGAGAGGTCCCGTAACAGACAATCTGGCTTCATGACAGCAGAGAATCAGTCTGCATGTCATAGCAGAGAATCAGGCTTCACGTCAGCCACCACTGCAACAGTCCATTGTCATAAATTTAGGCCCAGAACCCAGGCAGAGGAGAAAGGTCCCGTAACAGACAATCTGGCTTCATGTCAGCAGAGAATCAGTCTTCATATCATAGCAGAGAATCAGGCTTCACGTCACCCACCACTGCAACAGTCAATTTTCATAAATTTAGGCCCAGAACCCAGGCAGAGGAGAAAGGTCCCGTAACAGACAATCTGGCTTCATGTCAGCAGAGAATCAGTCTTCATATCATAGCAGAGAATCAGGCTTCACGTCACCCACCACTGCAACAGTCAATTGTCATAAATTTAGGCCCAGCACCCAGGCAGAGGAGAGAGCTCCCGTAACAGAGGATCTGGCTTCATGTCAGCAGAGAATCAGTCTGCATGTCATAGCAGAGAATGAGGCTTCACGTCACCCACCACTGCAACAGTCCATTGGCATATATTTAGGCCTAGCACACAGGCAGAGGAGAGGTTCATTCAACTTTGGGTAGCCTCGCAATATAATGGTAAAATGAAAATAAAAATAGGATTGAATGAGGAAGTGCCCTGGAGTCCAATAATATATGGTTATGGGGAGGTAGTTAATGTCTAATCTGGACAAGGGACGGACAGGTCCTGTGGGATCCATGCCTGGTTCATTTTTATGAACGTCAGCTTGTCCACATTGGCTGTAGACAGGCGGCTGCGTTTGTCTGTAATGACGCCCCCTGCCGTGCTGAATACACGTTCAGACAAAACGCTGGCTGCCGGGCAGGCCAGCACCTCCAAGGCATAAAAGGCTAGCTCTGGCCACGTGGACAATTTAGAGACCCAGAAGTTGAATGGGGCCGAACCATCAGTCAGTACGTGGAGGGGTGTGCACACGTACTGTTCCACCATGTTAGTGAAATGTTGCCTCCTGCTAACACGTTGCGTATCAGGTGGTGGTGCAGTTAGCTGTGGCGTGTTGACAAAAGTTTTCCACATCTCTGCCATGCTAACCCTGCCCTCAGAGGAGCTGGCCGTGACACAGCTGCCTTGGCGACCTCTTGCTCCTCCTCTGCCTTGGCCTTGGGCTTCCACTTGTTCCCCTGTGACATTTGGGAATGCTCTCAGTAGCGCTGTCTACCAACGTGCGCTTGTACTCGCGCATCTTCCTATCACGCTCCAGTGCAGGAAGTAAGGTGGGCACATTGTCTTTGTAGCGTGGATCCAGCAGGGTGGCAACCCAGTAGTCCGCACAGGTTAAAATGTGGGCAACTCTGCTGTCGTTGCGCAGGCACTGCAGCATGTAGTCGCTCATGTGTGCCAGGCTGCCCAGGGTAAGGACAAGCTGTCCTCTGTGGGAGGCGTATCGTCATCGTCCTGCCTTTCCCCCCAGCCACGCACCAGTGATGGACCCGAGCTGCGTTGGGTGCCACCCCGCTGTGACCATGCTTCATCCTCATCCTCCTCCACCTCCTCCTCATCCTCGTCCTCCTCGTCCTCCAGTAGTGGGCCCTGGCTGGCCACATTTGTACCTGGCCTCTGCTGTTGCCAAAAACCTCCCTCTGAGTCACTTCGAAGAGACTGGCCTGAAAGTGCTAAAAATGACCCCTCTTCCTCCTCCTCCTCCTCCTCCTCCTGGGCCACCTCCTCTTCCATCATCGCCCTAAGTGTTTTCTCAAGGAGACATAGAAGTGGTATTGTAACGCTGATAACGGTGTCATCGCCACTGGCCATGTTGGTGGAGTACTCGAAACAGCGCAACAGGGCACACAGGTCTCGCATGGAGGCCCAGTCATTGGTGGTGAAGTGGTGCTGTTCTGTAGTGCGACTGACCCGTGCGTGCTGCAGCTGAAACTCCACTATGGCCTGCTGCTGCTCGCACAGTCTGTCCAGCATGTGCAAGGTGGAGTTCCACCTGGTGGGCACGTCGCATATGAGGCGGTGAGCGGGAAGGCCGAAGTTACGCTGTAGCGCAGACAGGCGAGCAGCAGGCAGGATGTGAACGCCGGAAGCGCGAACAGACGGCCCGCACTTTATGCAGCAGCTCTGACATGTCGGGGTAGTTGTGAATGAACTTCTGCACCACCAAATTCAGCACATGCGCCAAGCAAGGGATGTGCGTCAAATTGGCTAGTCCCAGAGCTGCAACGAGATTTCGCCCATTATCACACACCACCAGGCCGGGCTTGAGGCTCACCGGCAGCAACCACTCGTCGGTCTGTTGTTCTATACCCCGCCACAACTCCTGTGCGGTGTGGGGCCTGTCCCCCAAACATATGAGTTTCAGAATGGCCTGCTGACGTTTACCCCGGGCTGTGCTGAAGTTGGTGGTGAAGGTGTGTGGCTGACTGGATGAGCAGGTGGAAGAAGAGGAGGAGGAAGCCGAGAAGGAGGAGGTGGCAACAGGAGGCAAAGAATGTTGCCCTGCGATCCTTGGCGGCGGAAGGACGTGCGCCAAACAGCTCTCCGCCTGGGGCCCAGCTGCCACTACATTTACCCAGTGTGCAGTTAGGGAGATATAGCGTCCCTGGCCGTGCTTACTGGTCCACGTATCTGTGGTTAGGTGGACCTTGCTACAGATGGCGTTGCGCAGTGCACACTTGATTTTATCGGATACTTGGTTGTGCAGGGAAGGCACGGCTCTCTTGGAGAAGTAGTGCCGGCTGGGAACAACATACTGTGGGACAGCAAGCGACATGAGCTGTTTGAAGCTGTCTGTGTCCACCAGCCTAAATGACAGCATTTCATAGGCCAGTAGTTTAGAAATGCTGGCATTCAGGGCCAGGGATCGAGGGTGGCTAGGTGGGAATTTACGCTTTCTATCAAATGTTTGTGAGATGGAGAGCTGAACGCTGGCGTGTGACATGGTTGAGACGCTTGGTGACGGAGGTGGTGGTGGTGGTGTTGGTGGTACATCCCCTGTTTGCTGGGCGGCAGGTGCCAACGTTCCTCCAGAGGCGGAGGAAGAGGCCGAGGCGGCAGCAGCAGAATAGGCCGAGGCGGCAGCAGCAGAAGAGGTAGCAGGGGGAGCCTGAGTGACTTCCTTGGTTTTAAGGTGTTTACTCCACTGCAGTTCATGCTTTGCATGCAGGTGCCTGGTCATGCAGGTTGTGCTCAGGTTCAGAACGTTAATGCCTCGCTTCAGGCTCTGATGGCACAGCGTGCAAACCACTCGGGTCTTGTCGTCAGCACATTGTTTGAAGAAGTGCCATGCCAGGGAACTCCTTGAAGCTGCCTTTGGGGTGCTCGGTCCCAGATGGCGGCGGTCAGTAGCAGGCGGAGTCTCTTGGCGGCGGGTGTTCTGCTTTTGCCCACTGCTCCCTCTTTTGCTACGCTGTTGGCTCGGTCTCACCACTGCCTCTTCCTCCGAACTGTGAAAGTCAGTGGCACGACCTTCATTCCATGTGGGGTCTAGGACCTCATCGTCCCCTGCATCGTCTTCCACCCAGTCTTGATCCCTGACCTCCTGTTCAGTCTGCACACTGCAGAAAGACGCAGCAGTTGGCACCTGTGTTTCGTCATCATCAGAGACATGCTGAGGTGGTATTCCCATGTCCTCATCATCAGGAAACATAAGTGGTTGTGCGTCAGTGCATTCTATGTCTTTCACCGCTGGGGAAGGGCTAGGTGGATGCCCTTGGGAAACCCTGCCAGCGGAGTCTTCAAACAGCATAAGAGACTGCTGCATAACTTGAGGCTGAGACAGTTTCCCTGGTATGCATGGGGGTGATGTGACAGACTGATGGGGTTGGTTTTCAGGCGCCATCTGTGCGCTTTCTGCAGAAGACTGGGTGGGAGATAATGTGAACGTGCTGGATCCACTGTCGGCCACCCAATTGACTAATGCCTGTACCTGCTCAGGCCTTACCATCCTTAGAACGGCATTGGGCCCCACCATATATCGCTGTAAATTCTGGCGGCTACTGGGACCTGAGGTAGTTGGTACACTAGGACGTGTGGATGTGGCAGAACGGCCACGTCCTCTCCCAGCACCAGAGGGTCCACTAACACCACCACGACCATGTCCACGTCCGCGTCCCTTACTAGATGTTTTTCTCATTGTTATGGTTCACCACAACAACAAATATATTATTTGGCCCAATGTATTGTATTCAAATTCAGCGGGATATAAATTTGAGGCCTAGTATTTAGGCGCTGGGTGACCGGTATGGATTTAGTGACAGAATTAGACTTGGAAATGCACAGAAGCGTGTGTGTGAAGTTATTCTGAATGACCCAATGTGCACCTTGAATATTATATACCCTTTTAGGGATAGATTTCAAATAGCTCTGATATAGCAGGAACCACTAAATTATGAAATTGCTAAATTGGGAATTGTACTTCAACCCAGAACAAAAAATGTGCTTTGACGGACACTAAATAACTTTCCCAGCTACAACAGGACAGCGGTAACGAGAGATTTAGAGGGATATAAATTTGAGGCCTAGTATTTAGGCGCTGGGTGACCGGTATGGATTTAGTGACAGAATTAGACTTGGAAATGCACAGTAGCGGTGTGTGTGAAGTTATTCTGAATGACCCTATGTGCACCTTCAATATTATATACCCTTTTAGGGATAGATTTCAAATAGCTCTGATATAGCAGAAACCACTAAATTATGAAATTGCTAAATTGGGAATTGTACTTCAACCCAGAACAAAAAATGTGCTTTGACGGACACTAAATAACTTTCCCAGCACAACAGGACAGCGGTAACGAGAGATTTAGAGGGATATAAATTTGAGGCCTAGTATTTAGGCGCTGGGTGCACCGGTATGGATTTAGTGACAGAATTAGACTTGGAAATGCACAGTAGCGTGTGTGTGAAGTTATTCTGAATGACCCTATGTGCACCTTCAATATTATATACCCTTTTAGGGATAGATTTCAAATAGCTCTGATATAGCAGAAACCACTAAATTATGAAATTGCTAAATTGGGAATTGTACTTCAACCCAGAACAAAAAATGTGCTTTGACGGACACTAAATAACTTTCCCAGCTACAACAGGACAGCGGTAACGAGAGATTTAGAGGGATTATAAATTTGAGGCCTAGTATTTAGGCGCTGGGTGACAGGTATGGGTTTAGTGACAGAATTAGACTTGGAAATACACAGTAGCGGGTGTGTGTGAAGTTATTCTGAATGACCCTATGTGCACCTTCAATATTATATACCCTTTTAGGGATAGATTTCAAATAGCTCTGATATAGCAGAAACCACTAAATTATGAAATTGCTAAATTGGGAATTGTACTTCAACCCAGAACAAAAAATGTGCTTTGACGGACACTAAATATCTTGCCCAGCAACAACAGTACAGCGGTAACGAGAGATTTAGAGGGATTAAATTTGAGGCCTAGTATTTAGGCGCTGGGTGACAGGTATGGGTTTAGTGACAGAATTAGACTTGGAAATACACAGTAGCGGGTGTGTGTGAAGTTATTCTGAATGACCCTATGTGCACCTTCAATATTATATACCCTTTTAGGGATAGATTTCAAATAGCTCTGATATAGCAGAAACCACTAAATTATGAAATTGCTAAATTGGGAATTGTACTTCAACCCAGAACAAAAAATGTGCTTTGACGGACACTAAATAACTTTCCCAGCTACAACAGGACAGCGGTAACGAGAGATTTAGAGGGATTTAAATTTGAGGCCTAGTATTTAGGCGCTGGGTGACAGGTATGGGTTTAGTGACAGAATTAGACTTGGAAATACACAGTAGCGGGTGTGTGTGAAGTTATTCTGAATGACCCTATGTGCACCTTCAATATTATATACCCTTTTAGGGATAGATTTCAAATAGCTCTGATATAGCAGAAACCACTAAATTATGAAATTGCTAAATTGGGAATTGTACTTCAACCCAGAACAAAAAATGTGCTTTGACGGACACTAAATATCTTGCCCAGCAACAACAGTACAGCGGTAACGAGAGATTTAGAGGGATTAAATTTGAGGCCTAGTATTTAGGCGCTGGGTGACAGGTATGGATTTAGTGACAGAATTAGACTTGGAAATACACAGTAAGCGGTGTGTGTGAAGTTATTCTGAATGACCCAATGTGCACCTTCAATATTATATACCCTTTTAGGGATAGATTTCAAATAGCTCTGATATAGCAGAAACCACTAAATTATGAAATTGCTAAATTGGGAATTGTACTTCAACCCAGAACAAAAAATGTGCTTTGACGGACACTAAATATCTTGCCCAGCAACAACAGTACAGCGGTGGGTAACGAGAGATTTAGAGGGATTTAAATTTGAGGCCTAGTATTTAGGCGCTGGGTCACAGGTATGGATTTAGTGACAGAATTAGACTTGGAAATACACAGTAGCGGTGTGTGTGAAGTTATTCTGAATGACCCAATGTGCACCTTCAATATTATATACCCTTTTAGGGATAGATTTCAAATAGCTCTGATATAGCAGAAACCACTAAATTATGAAATTGCTAAATTGGGAATTGTACTTCAACCCAGAACAAAAAATGTGCTTTGACGGACACTAAATATCTTGCCCAGCAACAACAGTACAGCGGTAACGAGAGATTTAGAGGGATTTAAATTTGAGGCCTAGTATTTAGGCGCTGGGTGACAGGTATGGGTTTAGTGACAGAATTAGACTTGGAAATACACAGTAGCGGGTGTGTGTGAAGTTATTCTGAATGACCCTATGTGCACCTTCAATATTATATACCCTTTTAGGGATAGATTTCAAATAGCTCTGATATAGCAGGAACCACTAAATTATGAAATTGCTAAATTGGGAATTGTACTTCAACCCAGAACAAAAATGTGCTTTGACGGACACTAAATATCTTGCCCAGCAACAACAGTACAGCGGTAACGAGAGATTTAGAGGGATTAAATTTGAGGCCTAGTATTTAGGCGCTGGGTGACCGGTATGGTTTTAGTGACAGAATTAGACTTGGAAATACACAGTAGCGGGTGTGTGTGAAGTTACTCTGAATGACCCTATGTGCACCTTCAATATTATATACCCTTTTTGGGATAGATTTCAAAGAGCTCTAATATAGCAGGAACCACTAAATTATGAAATTGCTAAATTGGGAATTGTATTTCAACCCAGAACAAGAAATGTGCTTGAACGGACACTAAATAACTCGCCCAGCTACAGCACTAGGGACAGATTTAGCTGGATATAAATTTGAGGCCTAGTATTTAGGCGCTGGGTGACCGGTATGGATTTAGTGACAGAATTAGACTGGGATATGGCCAAAAAATGAACAGACTATTGCTGGTTAAATGCACTTGGTGTGACAGCTTCACCCTGATGTAGGCTTTAGCCAAAAAACAACCACACCATTGAGGGTTAAATGCACTTGGTGACAGGCGCAGCTTGCCCCTGATTTTGTATATGGCCAAAAAATGAACAGACTATTGCTGGTTAAATGCACTTGGTGTGACAGCTTCACCCTGATGTAGGCTTTAGCCAAAAAACAACCACACCATTGAGGGTTAAATGCACTTGGTCGCAGCTTGTGCTGGCGCACCACAAGACACAAAATGGCCGCCGATCACCCCAGAAAAATGAGACTGACAAACGGTCTGTGCAGCCTAAAAACAGTGAGCAATTGAGGATCAGCAGCTCAATGATCCACAGCTGCAGATCGATCAGTTAATCAAGTCCTTTGGAGGAGTTAATCTGCCTAATCTCGCCCTACTGTCGCAGCCGCAACCTCTCCCTACGCTAATCAGAGCAGAGTGACGGGCGGCGCTATGTGACTCCAGCTTAAATAGAGGCTGGGTCACATGGTGCTCTGGCCAATCACAGCCATGCCAATAGTAGGCATGGCTGTGATGGCCTCTTGGGGCAAGTAGTATGACGCTTGTTGATTGGCTGCTTTGCAGCCTTTCAAAAAGCGCCAAGAAAGCGTCACAAAAGCGCGAAGAAAGCGACGAACACCGAACCCGAACCCGGACTTTTACGAAAATGTCCGGGTTCGGGTCCGTGTCACGGACACCCCAAAATTCGGTACGAACCCGAACTATACAGTTCGAGTTCGCTCATCCCTATGTGTGATTAAATGTTTTTTATTTATATGTATGAGTAAAAATACTTGCAGAATATTGTGAGCCAGCCATTTTGTAGACATTTGATAATTTTTGGAAACTGGGGTTGGCCAGTGGGCCAGGCTCCAATAAGACGGTGAGCATCCTCAATTTATATTAATTTTTAGTTTTAAAGTGATTTACCCATAGAGGAAAGTCTCCCAGCTGTTTGCAAGTATAAATTTTAGGTAGTTTTTTTTTTTGCAATTATTGACTCAAATGGAAACGTACATATAAAAGATCAAATATGGATATTTGGAAATACATGGCAGAAAAAAAAAGAAAAAGGTTAAAAATTTCACTTTTATAAATGGAAATGGAGAGAACAATCCACAAAGAATAAATACACAAGATAAAGTATCAGAGACATTCAAAGAGCTGAAAAACAGCTATTTAAACAAATATGCTAACAATGGGAAACAATATTTTAAAGCAGGCATCACCCCACAAGGTTTAACCCTTTATAAAACACCTGCAAGTGACCTATGTAGGAATGAGTTTGATTCCCAATGGGAGTGTTTTTTCAAACTTCAGACCACAGCATTGGTCCAATTAGTGGTCCAGAGAAGACAACAATTGTTAAATGAAATAGAACAAAAATTCAGTCAAATTAAATTAACAATGAACACGTTCATAAATGAGATTTCTAAAGAAAATGATAGACACAAAGGAACACAACCACAGATACACACTAATTTTAATCTAGAGGCTAAAAATAAATATCAACCTTTATCGAGTCCTTTTTTAGGCAAGAAAATCTATGAGCAACACCAATACCCAAAAGGAAACAAGAAAAATTATACAAAAACACAGTCACAAATCACAATATACGCCAACACATGGGACCTCAAAAACACAAACTAAAGTAGGGACCCAATTTCACACACCATGGACTTTTTCCTTTCCCAAACCACCACTGAACCCTCACCCAACACATCAAACACTGGAAACACCGACACCAATGTTCGGACAAGTATCACTGAAACCAGCACTCAATCAACCAACACCAACTTCATTGCAAGTTATACAACCAATCCACTTCAGCAGAAAAAGAGAACACAAAGAGTAGGCGCTCATACAAGGCCCAAGCCACGAATTGGGGAAAAAATAACAGATAATATAATCAATTTAAGTTCAATTGTATTGACAGACAATCACAAAAAATTGCTCAACAAAGGTCATAAGTTTGCACCAAGCACTCAGTTGAATAAATTCGATACATATAATGGGTTGGAGAAGTAAATCAAGAAATTATGTTGCAAAAAATATTTTATAAAAAATGCAATAATGAGTAATAGTGGAATTGTATCAAGCTATCATCATGTAGATGTTAAATTAAAGTCTAAACCATACCCACGTTATGAAATTGGAAGAGAAATAGTTGCCTTCAGAGGAGCAGTAGAGTAGAGGTCATAAAGTAACAGCAAGAAATTTGACTAATACTGAGATGAAAATAATGTAGGAACTTCAATATAATCAGGAGATAACAATACGCCTGGCCGACAAATGAGGGGCTATTGCCATCAAAGATACAGTAAAGTATGAAGCAGAATGCCTGAGACAACTGGCATACACTAGTACTTATATTTTACTTGAAAAAGACCCTATGGAAGATTATCATAACGAATTGACAAATATGTGTGAAAAGGCCTATTATAGTGGAATACTTGACAAATCTAAGTTCGATTTTATTTTGGGGACCCCATGTACACTCCCAGTGTTTTACTGTATTCCTAAAGTCCACAAGGATCCTTTGAATCTCCCAGGGAGACTGTTTGTTTCCAGCATAGGGTCAGTTACATCCAATCGGTCCTAATATTTGGACAGATTTTTATAAGACACTATAGCAGTAATCAATTTACTGGGAAAAAAATGGTTTGTCAACCACACTGGATATTAGCAACATTGGATGTAAGTGCACTCTACACAAGTATTAACCACAAACAAGGTATTGAGGCTGTGTCAAAAATTCTCAGGCAAGCAAATAAGCTACCGACCAGAAAGACTTCATACTGGATGGGATTGATTTTGTATTGCGCCACAATTATTTTTATTGAACTCAAAATATTATTTGCAGATTACCGGTACTGCCATGGGCACCAGGTTTGCCCCCAGCTACTCTAATTTATTTATGGCGGCATGCGAACAGGATTACAAAAAACTGCCCGGGGCTGGGGGCAGACCTGGTGCTATTGCGTAGGTATATAGACGATATCTTTCTCATTTGGGAGGGTGGATCATGCCAACCAGTATAACCTAAAATTCACTCCCAATATTAATACCAAAACTGTGGAGTTTTTAGATCTAAGAATAGAGATGGAAGCTGAATCATTTAAATGTAGTACCTATCAAAAGGAGGTAGCAAAGAACAGTTTCATTTTAAAATCTAGTTGCCATCTGCCAAGATGGCTACTAAATGTGCCAAAAAGTCAATTTCGCCGTATGAAAAGAAATTGCACTAAAGTTGAGCAATTCGGAAAAAAAAAGAAGCAGAACAATTAACTACCCAGTTTCTGGAGAAAAATTATCCACCACATATACAGTACTGGATAAATCTCTAAATGAAGTAAAACACTTGGATAGAAACACATTTTTTTTACCCAAAATCTATAAAGGATAAAAGTACAAAGACAGATGATCTCAAATTGGTATTACTAATCATTTCAAAACACATCACAACACTAATCCATGTGGCTTAAGATTTATAGCACTTGAAACAGTCACTGAAAATTGGAGAGGAAGTAATTTTGTCTCCCAAATGTCCAGGTGCGAATCAAAGAAAATATAAGATTTTGGGTCTTTACCACCAAAGGGCCTTAACTCAGAATTGGAAATTTTGGGATTTTTGTAAGACAGGGTAGGGGTGTGAGACATATTGGCCATGGGTGTCATGTTCTGCGACCACACCCTCACCTCATACTTCAATGAAGGTATCCATATAGATCAGTTTTTTACTTTTTATTTTCATTTTTTATTTTTGTTTATAATTCTTAATATAGTTAATTGGCAGATTGAGATATAGAAAGTTATTTAATAATAAAAAACGCACCATGTGTCGGATAAAACGTAAAAATATTATATAAAAACACATTAAAAAAATTAATTACTATGAGGTTATGTACAAAGTGTAGTGCGTGATATACAAAACCTGAGGGATCTATGATGTCGTGTTCCTTTTAAAGGATAAAAGAGCTGTGATTGCTGGTGGATATTGAGACCGAGGAGCTAGAATTGGTTGGAATCGAGATAAAATCGTCTTGCGGATGTGTTGCTGTGTGTGAACTGTTCCTTACTGATAAAGTTCAAGCGCGGACCCTGAATTGCAGTTTATTTTGGTTAAGAAAGGAGAAGAGACCTACTTCTGTTGTTTGGGACTGCTGCTGATTGTGCGGCTTGGAAGACCACACAAAATATCCTTTGTTTTTTTCAAACTTGGCCAGGAGCATGTTCAGCTCCTGCGCAGTTGGATGAGTGCACGCATACTGTTGTTTCTTTCCAATTGCCTCAGTGATCGATTGCTGGCTAAACGCGTGACGGGGAGTAGGAGGAGCATCAAGAGCACTAGATGATGGGAAGGAAACACAGCTTCCTGCTGCTGAGTTGGTGGAGTCTTGACTACTGGAGAAGGGGTGTGGGCTGCTGGGAGATGCATCAGGCTGTACCACTACATTAGCGAAACAGTTTTCCCAGGCCACTTTATGGTGATGCTCCATGGGTTGATGCAGGGCCATGGTGCCAACATTGGCACCCTGACTGCTGTTCACCTTCTGCCTAGAGATCCTACATACGGCCACGCTGATGTCCTCAAGTGACTTGACGATAAATTCTCACACTGGCAAGTATAGCATTTTACCCCCACCACTCCATGCTGACTGCCTGCCACTGCCTTTATGAAGCCATGCCCCGCTAGTTGTTTCCAGACAGGTAAGCGCCTGAGTAGCATACGGTCCACCCTAAGCATGTTTGGCTCCAGATCTAACACTGCTGCCACCCGCTGGCTCACAGCCACGCTTGCACCCTGTTGGCTCAGCCCCACACTGCCACCCTGCCACTGTCTCAAGGGCAAGCGGCCACCATCACCCCCTGATGATGATGAAGCCCGCTCTTCACCCGGCTCCCACGTGCAATCGGCTACATCATCATCCACCATTGTCTGCTCGTCACTTATGTCACCCTCACCAGTCCCATGGCTGCGTTCCTGACCACTTGCAACACCTGTTCCCACGCAACTGTCATTGTCGCTACTTTCACGCCTATAGGAGGAAGCAGTGGACCTCTCCTCCAAATTTGGGCTGGCCAGTAGCTCCTGACTGTCATCAATAATATCTTCCTTGCTGAAAAGTGGAGCAGAGCTGGCGGCATATGTAACTTGCCTGGCTGAAGGAGCAACAAAGGAAAGAGGTAGGTTCTGGACAGATGAGGGCACAGAGCTTGTTCCTGGGCCATGCCAACTAAGTGTGGTGTCATTGGAACCGACCAACTCCTGGCTGTGGGTGTCTGATGTCAGCTGAGATGATGTTGAAGACCGAGGACAGCAGGATTTGTCGTTAAAACGTGACTGCTGGATGACAGTGGCAGCTCTGGCCTGTTGTTGTGGCTGCTGCTACCACTCCCCCCCCCCCCCCACACACTTCTTCTGCTTCTACTTTAGTGGCTCCAGCAATACTTTTGCCCCTGTCCGTTCCTTTGGACAGTAGAAGTAGACAGGTTATTCACCTCAATTTGACAATCAAGGCCTAAGAGAATTATTTATATCATAAACAAGGAGGACACCCCAATAACAGTAGAAGTAGACAGGTTATTCACCCCTTTTTCAGAATCAAGGCCTAATAGCATTGCTTATGTAATAAACAAGATGGACACCCCTCTAACAGTAGAACAAGACAGGTTATTCATCCCAATTTGAGAATCAAGGCCTAATAGAATTGCTTATCTTTTAAACAAGGTGGACACCACAATAACAGTAGAATTAGATGGCTTATTCACTCCAATTTGAGAATCCCCCCTTTTTCAGTCATAAAAAATAATAATAAATATATTAGTTTTAGCAATAGTATAGTGGAATTTGTGTGTGCAAATATACAAACATACACACATTGTTTCATCATTTTCACAGTTTCTCCTTAAATATTTTAAAAAAATATTATGCCTGTCATCTAATGGCACAAAAGAAATGTCTAAGGTGTTCCATGAAAAATAATATCAAATACATGTTGGTTGGCTCAGAAATGAATTAGTTATTTGCAGTTAGATTGGTCCATTGCTACAACTGAAACATTGGCCTAAAAAGGAAGGGGGATATACAATCCGGTAATGAAGTGGTTAAAGGTTTCTTGACTGCAGTAATTAGTTGGTTATTTCCTTTGTGCCTGATTCAGAGGTCAGTAATTTCCATCATGTGATATCCAGACCGCATTGCATAGCATGCCCACCCATTTAAGTAAATGGTTCTTGTCTGTTTTCAGTCGGAGGCTCATTCCTTCAATGGACGCGCCAATTAAATCATGCAGATGTCCAGATAACTCTGTTTTGGGGATGCAAATCAGAACAGCTGTCTGAATTCAGCCTTAGAACCCACAATAAATCTACCTTGCAAACAGTCCAGCTGTAGGGTATCTAAATCACAGAAGAATTAGAGGCATATCTGTTGCAAAAAAATAGTCTATATGCAATGTAAAATAATATACAATAATATAATATAGACAAATAAATATACAAATAAATATATCAATACATATATAAATAAAAAAAATGTGTAATAGCCTCAATAACCCTCCAATTTCTTACCTGTTTATTCATAAAAATATAAATTAGGGGATTAATAAAAGTGCTGCTCTTGGCAAGAATAGATGGTATGATGCTAATTGTGGGTGAAACTGCTCCAGGCTTTCCAAATGTTGTGATCAAGGACACTAATCCATATGGTAACCAGCAGAACAAATAACAAGTGATCATGCATACCACCATGAATAATAAATGGTGTTCCCTCTTCTGAGCTGTTGTTAGGTTAATCCTGCACATCTGCAAAAAAAAAGAAGACAAAAAAACTGTAAAGACAACTAAATCAAATGTGTAACCCCCAGAAATATAGTCATGCTGCCTTCAATTTCTGACAGAGTACCACCAGTGACAGGGAAAGTCCTAATTGTGTTACCAATACAGAGGAATTTTTACAGCTCTCAGTGAATTAATAAACCTTCCATAAGCTCCCTCTAGTGGCGGCTGAAGGTAGCCAAAATGTGATAATTGAACTATAAAGATGTTGTAAAGGAAACCATAAAGATGGGGCTCTGTACAAAAAAAAATGAGTACACTTCCTATAATCAAATTAATCTACATAGATGTCTGGATTTATCTTAATAAAAAGAGACAACTACTGCATCGCAGCAAGCTTAAAGTAGACCTAGAAATGTATAAAGTTATAACTGGGTGTTACCATGCTCCTTGTCAAAGAGTGTACAGGGGCACAACCCCAACTGGTAACATCCAATTGTCAAATTATTCCGAAATTTCTCGAAAGAATATCAGAGGAACTGCATAATTTACAGGTGCCAGATATCAGAAGAAGGGTGACCTCAGAAAATGCATACGTGAAGTCACCTTATATCCACTAAGATCTTAAAAACTTTCATGAACAATAGAGCTTTATGAGCAGCAGGATTAGAAGTGTTTTCTCCTTACAATTTTTTTTCTGGGTTATAGATGATCTATGCTTAGGATAAGTAATCGATCTCAAAATGGTGGGGTCCAACATCTGGCACTACCACCGATCAGCTGTACTCAGTGAGAACGGAGCTGGAAGCACAGCGCCATCAATTGTGTAGTGGCCATGCTGGGTTACTGCAGCTACGCTCCCATTCAGCCAGCTTTCACCACTAATGGATTTAAAGTGGTATTCCTAACCTGTGGATAGGGGATAGCTTGTTATAACCGGAATACCCATTTAATCCCTAAACACTTGTACATGGCTCCTGTTGACCAGAATAAAAGCCATATGCAAATGCATACATTTCCGATCCCTAGTATTAGAAGCTGGAAGTGTAAAAAGAATGGTGCTTAAATGGAGCCCCGGATACGAATACAAAGTCTATGTTATAGCATTTTACTGGTGTGTAGTACAGCGATTTCCCATGTAAGTTATAATGTTCTTAATTTTATAAGAAATTGAGTGTTATTACAAAAATCCATCTCTTTAAAAATAAATTATACCTTTGTGAAACCAATGTAAAAAAACAAACATCTTTTACTGCTGTGCAGGCCAGATGAAGGTAACGAAGGACAAGAGCTTGACGTACTTCACACATTTAAGTGTTAACGCCTGAGGATATTTCTGCCTCTGGAGGTGAGGAGCAGCACATCTGTGGGTTACCAGAGTGTGGAAACCATACTTCTGCCCCCTGCTGGCTGTTCAGTTCAATATAATTATTCACAAATAAAAGCACAGCATGCAACTTTGCTAATAATGTGTTTTGGAGCAATTTCCGAGAAATAAAATGCAGTGTAATCCAGTCCACAGATTTATATCATTTAATTAATCGTTTCACAAGTATATATAAAGTTTACTGACCGTAGAAATGAAAAGTTCTACAGCTTTCTGATACACTTTGTGTCAATGCATCAGCATTTTCAAGATATGTTTGCTGTCAGTGAATGAAAGCACTCTTCCTTACGTTCCCAGAATGCAACCCCCACATATTTAGTCCAGCTCTTAGGCTGGGTTCAGACCTGAGCGTTTCTGAGACGCGCGTTTTACGCGCGTTTTTATGTGTGAGTTTTTATGCGCGTTTTTTGCAATAGTAAACGCGCGTTTGACGCGCGTTTCTGTGATTGACTGCAGTGTTGTGCAATCAGCAAATATCCCTGTGTATATGAAGTTTGGCCAATCCTAGGGCATTGTAGGTGTGAAATTCCATGTGTGTTGGTAGAGTGTGTGGTTTGTAGTCATCATGGAATGCTATAGACGGCGACGTGTTGCGGCACTTGTTGCAGCTATCCACCTGGAACGCTTGAGGAGAAGGCGGGACAGCAGGCGACGTTTCTGGGTCCATCCTGTGATTGCGAATAGACAGGAGAGGGGCCAGTTCTGGGCACTGTATGCCAACCTCCGTGCCCATGAGGACAAGTTTTTGGACTACACCAGGATGTCCATCCACAGGTTAGTACGTATACGTGGTTGCAATGTTTTTGCAATGGTTAAGCTAAGTGTTTTGTGCTTTTTGTATAGTTAACCATGAACATTTTATTGTTTCCCAGCTTTGACGAGCTCCTGGTGCTGTTGTCTCCTCATTTGCAGTGTCAGGACACCTTCATGCGGGACTGCATCCCACCAGAGGAAAGACTGGTCATTACTTTGCGGTAAGCAGCCTATTGTGGCCATTTAAACCATTTGCAGTGTGTTGTGCCATGATCTGAGTTTCGCCCTGTTTCTCTTGCTGTTTGTGACGTATGAGTGTTTGTGCGGGGGGTATGTGATGTGTATGTTGTCAACGTGTGGCATAGATATCCCATACATGCATCATGTATCCACATTTGGCCATGTTTTACCCCTCACTTTCCAAAAATAGTCCAAACAGTTGTTTCAATTTTTTTAACTTTGGTGAATGTATTCACATCATACATTTCCAAATAAAATGTGTTTAAACTGTTTTACAAACAAAGGAGCAATGTAGTATAAATAACATCAAAATATTACAAGCATTTTTCTATATAAGTGCCCTTTTTGGCTACCAAACCCTTGAGCCGGAGAATTTCCCTCTTCTAAGTTTCTCAAAGGGTTTCATATTGCGGCCCAGAAAACTCTGCCTCGGGATCCCGCCGTGTCTCTCTGGCTCCGCGAGACTGATTGGCGGGTGGCATTTCAGTGGTGGTGATGGTGGAGGTGCTTGGGCCCGTGCTTGAAGAGGGATATGGGTATGATGTGTGTTGTGTCTGCCATGTCTCAAGAGGGTGTTGTATGTTACTTTGTGTGTATGTGTGTGCTGGGTATGTGTGAGGGTGTTGTTGTGCATGTTGGGGATGTAGTGGGCCATATTGTGGGCAATATTGTGGCCCATATTGTTGCCCATATTGTGCTGGCTGCTGTGGTGGCTGCTGTGGGGGCTGCTGTGGGGGCTGCTGTGGGGGCTGCTGTGGGGCACTGCTAGACGTTGCTAGCTCATAAGGAGGCAATACTTATCAATGGTGTTGGTCACCTCCTCCCTTACTTTTGTGACCAGATGTCTCGGCACATGTAGCATTTTCTCCTCTAGACTGAGGAGAAAATATGCATCGCTGCTAAGTTTTGGCACAGGATGTGCCAGGGCATCCAGGCAGCCGATTAGCCTGTCCTCCTGCCTCTCGGTTCTCCTCCTTTTATGTCGGGGCTGCCGACTTGCCTCTGGTACGGCTTGGACAGTCTGCATGGGGCTGACGAAAGTCGGAGTGTGGGGGGGGGGGGGGGGCTGGAGGACTCATTGGCCCCATAGATGGTCCGGGCTCACTGTCGATGATTGTGCCCTCGTCCTCTTCCTCATCAGCTTGCGCCTGGCTGTGTTCCCAGCTACTATCGGTGCTGTGAAGTGGAAAATATAGGTAAGTATGTTCCCCATATGAAATTGAATGTATGTAATGTCATACCACATCCTCTCCTCAATGTGTATGCCCTTGACTCACCTCCGCATTTCGGTGCACGGTATCAAAAATGACATTTGGGCTGCATGCACATAACTGGAGCGTGCGCCTGGGGACGATCCGCTCCTCTGCTCCTTTTGTTTGCGGCGATGGCGGATAAAGGCGTCTTTCAGGCTTTTCCATTTGCCTTTGATAGTGTTGACTATGAAAAACGAAATAAAAAGCATCCGTTCATGTCTCTTTATTTTCTTACATTTGTTTCAGGTATTTAGCTACCGGACAGTCATTGGCCAGTCTACACTTCGCCTTTCTCATTGGGAAGTCCACAGCCAGTATGATCATCCCTGAAACCTGCGTGGCAATTTGGGACGTCCTTCATCCTGCTGTGATGGCCCAACCACAGAAGGAGGACTGGCTGCAAATTGCGGATCAGTTTTTAGAATCCTGCAATTTCCCAAACTGTGTCGGCGCAATAGACGGCAAACACATCCGCTTTCAGAAGCCCATAAGGAGCGGGAGTCAATTTTTTAATTATAAAAAATATTTTTCATTTGTTCTTTTTGCGGTGTGTGATGCAAACTATTGCTTCAGATACATTGATGTGGGGTCCTACGGCAGCAGCAGTTTTCGGGCATTCTGCCTTTGGGCAAATGCTCAATAATAATGAGCTGGACCTCCCGGGGAACACCACACTGCCTGGGACCACTTTTCCGGCTATGCCCTTTGTTTTTGTGGCGGACGAGGCCTTTGCGCTGGGGGAGCATCTGATGAGGCCGTACTCCAGCCGGGGACTCTCCATTGCAAGGCGGGTATTTAATTACCGGCTGACAAGGGCACGCAGGGTGGTGGAGTGCGCCTTCGGGATTTTAGCTAACAAATGGCGCTTTCTCCATTCTCCCATTTATTTAAAATTGGAGACCGCTATCTCGGCCGTGAAGGCAGCGTGTGCTCTGCATAATTTTGTCCGTCTACGGGATGGCTTTAATTTAGAAGATTCCCTCAGCCATTCCTTTGAGAGTCATAATCAGAGCGGTGTGCGTGGGACCCGGCACGGTGCAGCTGTCCGGGACCACTTCAACGCATATTTTTTGACACCACATGGGGCGTTACCCTGGCAATTGGAAGCCATCTAAGTTTATGTTCATTTATATTTTTTGTCAGAAAAGAGTGTTTAGATATTATTTGATGTTCAAATTTGGTTGATTATTACTAGGGCTAAATGATAAATTTGGAAACGATCTTTTGTGCATTTGGTTTTTTTTAACCTATATAGTGCCCCTTGAGGATGCCCCTATAGTGGCCATCAATAGTCGCCCATTAACAAGGGTTATAAATATGGGCGAAATCATGTGTCCCATTTAAGTGGCCAATACTCGGCCAGTAGAATATAAGCCAAGGAGGGTGAAATAACGGATCCCATCAAGGTGCCCAATACTGGCACGTTAGAAACCGAAGCACCTAAAATATGCCTTGCCACCCATAGCCCACAAACAGTCTAATTCTAAAAAGTACACAATATCAATAACAACTTAGGATTCAAATCCCTCAACTCAAACTTAGGCCTACATTTCAAAATGCCACTACATTTGCGGATTGAAAGAGCGCAGTCTGGCACAAGATAGTGGAACCACTGCAAATTGAACATACTGGGCCATTGCATTGTACCAGAATGTGGGGGAGGGTGAACCAGGACAGTACTAAAAACTAAAGGGGCGAGGGGACACTATTACAACATGTAATGTGCACATCATTCTTTGTAAACTAAGGCCACTGAGTGCCCATATACAAGAACAGGGATGGCGATGCTGCGTCCCTCAAGCTGTTGCTAAAATCCCACTCCATGCATGCCTGCACAGGCTCCAGCAAGTAAAATACAGGCCAGCATTTGTGGAGGTGGCGTTTGACAACAGCTGGAGGGCTGCAGGTAGAGCTGGCCAGGGCTATTACATATAGTTGGTACACTGTAGTGTACAGGAGCGAAATGCCCGTCACTACAGAAGGGTCACTTGGGTATTGTCGTTCCCCCTGTATTTATGGGGAGGTTGGTATAGAATATCTTGTCAATGTCATGCTATGTATTTTCCTGTTACTGTGAAACGTGCATATGCAGGCCGGCTAGGGTGTCATTCCAGCTCTGAGTCACTAGAGGGAGCTAGGGAACCCTAGGTTATATAAGGCCCAGTCAGGAAGTAGTAGCAGGAGTCAGACAGTGGGAGCAGAGGTCAGAAATGATCCTGTGTCTGAGAGAAGGCCAGGCTATGGGCCTGTGAGAGCATAGCAGGCCTGAAGCCTGCCGACTAGGAGAGGGTAGTAAAGGCCCTGTAACCGGGTTCCGGATCCAAGGAGAAGGTTCCCCTCCTGAGTCATCATCCGGTTAGCTGAGACAGCATAAGCAAGTCACCAAGCCAAGACACAGAATACCACAGAGGCCGATCAGATAAAGCAAGAGGTACTCAAGATAACAGAGGAGGTACTAGATAAGGACAGCTTCAAGGGTACGCCAGATAAAGGGCATTAGACCTTGGAGAGAAAGTCACATGTGTCAGGACCAGTCAGGAATAGTGTGCAAGCCGCCTGTACTGCATCTCCTGCAATCAACACTCTGTATTAAACATTGCTAGTGACCGGCCATTCTGTAATCCCAAGAACCACCTGTATTCTTATGGAAAACCAACCTGTCTTTCATGGAACTGCGCTTCCAACTGCTGTCCATGTATTATACTCGACTGATATTCAGTAAAAGTTCCAGTTTTGGTTGGCTATCCTGTGCTTGCTTCATTCTTTCACCATATCCTACACGGCGTGTCACCGTTTAATTGACACTGGCGTCACGAACTTTTAATACCTGCCTGTTCCAGTATTTGACCAAAATTGAAGACGACAGTGGATCCCAGGTTAGTGGTCAATCTGCACTACAAAGCCCAGCATACACTACTGACCCCCTGGGACACTGCATCGCTCTTTTTGGCGTCACGAACAGGATCCGCATACTTCTACAGTGCAGAGAAGTGTGAACTGTGTGCTTTAACTATTCCACCACCGTATTGCGAAGACTGTAACCTTTATTTCTAAAATCTGTGGATTACAATTGTGCCTGGGAGGAATCAGAGACGCTGTACTGTGTTGCGCTACCCCCAGAGAGAAAATCGCATTTGTGGAGAGTGTTTTATTGGACTTTTCATCATCCTGCTTGCTGTCAGTGAATTGCGGCATCAGGACACTTAAAATGGCCGCCGACGCCATGAGGCTTTTTACTGCGCCATCAGGATGTGCAGAGGCGCGAATATTTGGCGCCGAAACCTTCCAAGAAGAAGGAGGAGACGATTGCCCTGGAGCGCCACCCACCTTGAGGAGTGACGACATGGCTGATTGCTTTGAAGAGTTACGCCTGGGAGGCGGGGCTCAGATGGAGATAGACTGGCCCAGTGCGTGGGAGGAGTCAGTGTCGACTCTGCACCCAGTGAGTGAAGAGATGGCGTATGCGGAAGAGCCGGAGTTCGATACCACGTGCACCGAGGCCTCGTGCGAGTGGGGCGCCACTCCTCCGGACTTTCCTGAGTTGGGGCCATGGGACCCTCTAGCCTGGACGGCCACCCCCTGGGCCCAGGCCATGGACTTAAGTATCACCCGACCTGAGTCCCCACCGATCCGTCGCCAGCACGCAGAATGGCCGGCTATTATGGAGGAGTTGAGAGCCGCGGTGGCGAAAAAGAACACCAGCCGGAAAAAGCGGTTTGAAGAGATGGCCAAGTCCATACAAGGAGACTCCTTCCCGGGTAAGCCCCAGCTGGAAAGGCGCCGCGGGATCGTGGTGTCCTTTGATAAAGAGAAAGGCTACGGGTTTATCCAGGAGTTGGGGACTGGCCGGGACTTCTATGTAAACCGGCGATCGGTGAAGCGGCACTATCTCCCGGAGCATCTCCATAATTTAACTGTGGGAGAGATCGTTGAGTACACCCCCGCCGAAAGTCTAAGGGGCCCCTACGCTACCGCAGTGACTCGCCCGAAGGCGCCGGCTGAGAACTGGGACTCTGAGAAAGAGAGGACAGAGCCAGTTGAGACAGAGAGAGAACACGTGGAACAGGCCCGAACCACCCATCTGCATGGCCAGGCGTACCTCAGTCCCGACGTTTTCTGGGAGCCCATCGTGCTGCAGGGGCTGGAAGAGCGATATCCCCCTCCGGATGCGGTGAGACGGGAGGAAGAGAAGGAGCGGCAAGACAGCTGCCGGCGGGCAGAGGAATGTGTTGAGGCCCGGCGTCAAGCAGCAGCTGCCATCGTTACCCCAGCGGTCACAGCCCCTGAACCTCCGGTAGCCCCGCTCACCTGCACGAAAGCTGAACTAGAGGCCCTACGCAAGAGGGTGTATTGGGTGGCGGACCTCGGCTGCGCAGGAGGCGTGCGGTGGTTCCCGTTTCCGAGGACGGAGGCCGAAATGGAGGCCGTGAAAGACAAGCCTCCCCCTCTAAAGATTGTCAGGGGTGACGGTTTCCAAATGTGGCCGGCCTTGCCAGAACAACTGCTGCAGGTTCCCTACGTTGACTCGTCATCCGAGGAAGAACATGACACTCGCCTGTGAGTACTCTTTCCCTCATGTCCATCTCCTTAAATGGCCGTTTAGTCCCTCCGGTTGGCAGAGCTGGTCAAGCTTGCTGCCAGTTACACACGGCCGGTGGCATCCTAGTTGAATGGTGTGCCACTGTATACCACTGCTTCCAGCTGCCCTTGTTATGTTTGGGACATCCGGTCTGCTGCTATTATCCCAGTTGTGCCTTAAAGTGTTGCACCATTTTACCCCTTTTTTACCCCCATTTCAGGTTGAAAAGACATTTTTATGTCAGCACTGTTTTAAAGGGTAAACAGGACTTGCCAGGATAACATGGCCCTGGTATTGTCAGAGTCCTGTATTGTCATTTTATATATGTGCTGCTGACAGTATTTAATAACCGGTTTCCTTATTCAAGTATATGTGCCCAGAGATGGACTTCCTATGTGCAAGCCTCTGAGAGGTTAATTTTATTATGGACTTATTTATTGTCATGGTCTATCCTGGTTCTTTCAACATCCGCTGTGCCAGGTCAGCGCCCCCGTTCCACTCACTATCCTGTGAAAAAGAGAACGACGCCCCTTGTCACCAGACTTCACCTTTGCCAATTGGGTCTGATAAGAGTGTAAATGACATATATGTATGCATGCATGTGTCTTCCTCTATTTCAGGTCATGATTCCAGTTGGGCGGGCCCTGATGGAGTACGAGGTCGTACTCAGCTTAAAGCAGCGGGGTATGTAGTGTACAGGAGCGAAATGCCCGTCACTACAGAAGGGTCACTTGGGTATTGTCGTTCCCCCTGTATTTATGGGGAGGTTGGTATAGAATATCTTGTCAATGTCATGCTATGTATTTTCCTGTTACTGTGAAACGTGCATATGCAGGCCGGCTAGGGTGTCATTCCAGCTCTGAGTCACTAGAGGGAGCTAGGGAACCCTAGGTTATATAAGGCCCAGTCAGGAAGTAGTAGCAGGAGTCAGACAGTGGGAGCAGAGGTCAGAAATGATCCTGTGTCTGAGAGAAGGCCAGGCTATGGGCCTGTGAGAGCATAGCAGGCCTGAAGCCTGCCGACTAGGAGAGGGTAGTAAAGGACCTGTAACCGGGTTCCGGATCCAAGGAAAAGGTTCCCCTCCTGAGTCATCATCCGGTTAGCTGAAGCAGCATAAGCAAGTCACCAACCAAGACACAGATGACCACAGAGGCCGATCAGATAAAGCAAGAGGTACTCAAGATAACAGAGGAGGTACTAGATAAGGACAGCTTCAAGGGTACGCCAGATAAAGGGCATTAGACCTTGGAAGGAAAGTCACATGTGTCAGGACCAGTCAGGAATAGTGTGCAAGCCGCCTGTACTGCATCTCCTGCAATCAACACTCTGTATTATACATTGCTAAGACCGGCCATTCTGTAATTCCCAAGAACCACCTGTATCTTTATGGAAAACCAACCGTCTTTCATGGAACTGTGCTCTACCTGTGTCCATGTATTATCCTGACTGATATTCAGTAAAAGTTCCAGTTTTTGTTGGCTATCCTGTGCTTGCTTCATTCTTTTACCATACCCTACACGGCGTGTCACCGTTTAATTGACACTGGCGTCACGAACTTTTAATACCTGCCTGTTCCAGTATTTGACCAAAATTGAAGACGACAGTGGATCCCAGGTTAGTGGTCAATCTGCACTACAAAGCCCAGCATACACTACTGACCCCCTGGGACACTGCAACACCACTGCACACAAGGAGTTTACTTTTCACATTACAACACACATGGAAATACCTTTTTCCTGTTTCACTGTCTTGGTTAAACTGCTCCAATCTGGCCAGATGCTTTTGCCAATATCCTCCCAGGCCTGCTGCCTGCTCCTCCTGTTTTTGTAGTTGGCATCCTGTGTGTCATACAGGCAGCGTTTTCCTTGCACCAGCCTGATGAGGTTCTCGGTGTCACAGAGAGACTCCTCCATGCTGGATTCTCTCCAAAACTGTGCTTTGCACCTGGTGTTGGGCCTTTTCCTGCATGTTGCAAAATCCAAGACGCGCGTTCGAACGCGCGTTTTATGTGTCAAAAACGCGCGAAAATCAAGCGTTGCGCGTTCCCATTGAAGTCTATGGGACAAAACGCGCGACAAACGCCCCAAAAAAAGCTCAAGAACTTGTTTATGCGTCGGGCGTTTTACAGCGCGTTCAAACGCGCAGTAAAACGCTCAAGTGTGAATCAGGTCCATAGGGAAGCATTGGTTTTCCAGTGTTGTGCGTTTTACAGCGCGTAGGAACGCGCTGTAAAACGCTCAGGTGTGAACCCAGCCTTAGGTCAGAAGTGGATACAGCTGTATCGAATTTAGGCAAAGCTCTGTGGGCTAAATACACTCATTGACAGAAATGTTGGTTTGCTGCAAAACTCAGCATGTATTTATGCCTCATGCAGATATTTAAATGATTAAAGGTTTCCTGAATTGTAAATACTGATCGTGGGGATCTGACACCATGGACCTCCGCTGATCAGCTGTTTGAGAAGGCACTGGCGCTCCTGTGAGAAGAGAAGACCTCCATGCTTACCATGCACAGCGCCGTACACCGTATAGTGGCTGTGCTTGGTATCGCGCTCAGCCCCATTCACTTCAATAAAAAAAAATTCAAACCCAGTTTAAGACAACTAAACTAAATGTCCACAAATGTGGGTCATTTTGTATAACCTCTTCAGATTTTGTCTAGCTAAAGGAAAGTTCACATCTCCATTTCATTTTCTGTTCTTCTGATCCATCAGAAGAAGTCAACAAAAAAACAAAAACAGGATCCTGTAAAAAAACGGATCCTTTTGCATCAGTTGGCATCTGCTTGAGCCATTTCCATCTGAGATAGTTTTTTTTAGATGGGAAAAAAAATACTGCATGCATTGCATCTAAAAAAAAAGGATGTCAGACGGAAATAGCTCAAACAGATGCCCACTCCTGTTTATTTTTTTGTTCTTCTGACAGATCCATTCAAGTCAATGGGGCTGAAAAAAAAAAAGAACGGATACGGAATGCATCCGTATGTCTTCCATATCCGTTTCGTTTTCGCAGAACCATCTATTGAAAATGTTATGCCCAGCCCAATTTTTCGATGTCATTACCGTACACTGTATATGCGATGATTCAGTTTTCATTTGCGATCCACAAAAAAACGGAAACCAAACGGAAAAATGGAACGGCAAAACGGAACGGAAACGGACACAACTACTGAAAGAAAAAACTGAAAAACTTTTAAAAAGGACTGCAAAACACTGAAAAGGCCATACGGTCGCGTGCAGGAGGCCTAACACACAGACATGTCTGCACCAGAACTAGACACACTAAAAAGGTTGCCTAGTCTGGTGACCCCCGCTACATTAGGTAACATGCTGATAGGTCAGAACTTAATATAGGGCCTCATGTACACGGCCGTTGTTGTGGTCCGCATCCGAGCCGCAGTTTTGCTCGGATGCGGACCAAGAATAGGCATTTCTACAATGGGCCACCCGTTCCGCAAATGGCGGCTTCCGTTTTTTGCGGATCTGCGGTTTGCGGACAGCAAAAAATGGAACGGTCGTGTGCATGAGGCCTAAATGAGAACAATTCCCCACATCTTAAAAGGAATGTCAACATGGAATAGTTCCAAGAACATGACAACTTCATCAATTCATGGTCCGTAAACTTCCCAAAATACCTTATTATCTGCGGAAAATCAACAATCCTAGATACATTACACCTACTCCAGATTTCAAAACATTTGTAGCATCCATACCATAAGAAAATCAGTGAAAATAATAATAAAATAAGAAATAAGTGAAATCACACAGTTTAATCAAACTTTGTAATTCGTTTCAAATGTATTATTTAGTAGAGATGATGAATCAGCTGATCACCATGGGCCTGCGTCCTGGCACCTAGGCAAACAGTGGCCGCTACAGGGGAAATGTAGTATTACATGGTGACCATTATGCTGAATTGTTGTCCATGCAATACAGTCAATGACCAGTGATGGCCAGTTCGCATTGTTCGCCCGCGAACATTTGCGGGCTGCCATCTCTTTTGACAAGTCCGGCGAGGCACAGGTAAGCCCTTACCTGTGCCGCGAGCCGGTCTGAAAACAAATGCGGTCACCGGGAGCAGGCAGTTCCGAGAACAGCCCGATGAAGGCCCCCGGTGGCTGTTCTCAGAACTGCCTGCTCCCGCTGACCGCACTTGTTTTCAGACCGGCTCGCGCACAGGTAGAGGTAAGGGCTTACCTGTGTCTCGCCAGACTTGTGAAAAAAGATGAGAACTGGCCATCACTGTCAATGACATTCATATACCCTAACAGGGGATATACACAGGGGTAGACTTAATGAAACAACTTATTTAATTACATCGCGGAACAATGACTTTTCTGCTGAGAGAAAAACATGTGATTTATACTAAAATGAGCGCGCTGATTCCAAATATGAACTCGGAATTTGCCTGACATGTCTAGATTTTAACCCCTTAAGGACCCTGCGATTTTCCATTTTTGCGTTTTTGTTTTTCACTCTCCGCCTTCCCATAGTGTTAACTTTTTTATTTTTCAATTCACAAAGCCTTATGAGGGCTTATTTTTTGCGGGACAAGTTGTAAATTCTAATGGCACAATTTACAGTTGCATACCATGTAGTAGGATACGGGGAAAAAATTCCAAATGGGGTAGAATTGGGAAAAAAACGCAATTCTGATAAAGGTTTATATTTTATTTTTTACACTGTATAATATGCAGAAAAATTGACCTGTTATCTTCATTCTCCAGGTCAGTACGGTTACAACGATACCACACTTGTATAAGTTTTCTTGCGCTTTAATACTGACATTTTTTTTAAAACCTTTGAGGAAAAAAAAATGTTTTTTTCATAACCATGTTCTGACCCCTATAACTTTTGTGTAGTTATGTGTATGGGGCACATAACTAATTTTTTGCAGGACGATATGTTCTTTTTAGTGATACCAATTTGAAGTGTGCACGACTTTTTGATCACTTGTTATAACAAAAAATGCGTAGTTGAAGTGACAAAAAATTGCAAATTTTTTGAACTTTTTTTAAGTCACCTTGGGTGGCAATAACTTGCAATCATTAGATTGCCTATTGTGTTCATTGATGTCTATATAAACACCATTGAACACTTAATTTGCACTATACCAATACAATGCTGCCACCTAGTGGCCTGTATTGGTATAGTCATCTAATAGGCACCGAAGCCTGCTACAGCCTATTAGATCAATGTAACAGGTTCCCCGATCTCAGCCAGGGAGCGCTGTTACCGGAGCGTAAGTGCGCGACTTCTGCTTCCGGACTGTGCAGATGCCGTGACCACAGCATCTGAAAGGGAAAATGTATGCAACCAGCCTTATGTCTGATCACATACATGTGCCGCAGGTCTCTGCTATTTAAAATAGCAGAAACCCGGTGGCTATGGCGCTAGGGTTGCCACCTTTCCCAACAAAAAGTACCAGGCAAGTTAAGCCACACCCAAAAGAGTGTGTGGTTGTGGGGGCATGGTTTAACATGGGTTGTGAAGTCGCTGTCATACTGTGGCTCCCCAGGAATATTAAAGCCCCATTAGCGCCCCCAGTAATAGTAATGCACCCATTAATAGTAATGCCCCATTAGTGCCCCCTCAGTAATAATAATGCCCCCATTAGTGTGCCCCAGTAAGAGTAATGGCCCTATTAGGGCTCCCCAGAATGAATAATGCCCCCTATTAGTGTCCCCCAGTAAGAATAATGCCCTCAGTAAGAGTAATGCCCCCATTAGTGCCACCTATTAAGAATAATGCACCCATTAGTGACCCCCAGTTCGAGTAAGGTGGCCCTCATCCCCAGGAACTGTCACTTGGGGCCGGCACACTGACTGTAGAGTGATGTGTGAGAGTCCGGCAACTTTCCTGGTCCCGGTAACGGAGACCGTGGGAGAGGGGAGGTGTCGTGGTAGGAAAGGAGTGCAGCAGAAGAGCTGGGGGCGGGAGGAGCGCAGGCCCGCAGCTCGTCTCATTGTTATCTGGCCAGATCTGGGAGTGAGAGCGGCTCAGTCGCCATGCTGTGGGGCGAGGGTTTGCTGCTCTCCTTCAGCAGTGTCTTCGTGCTCCTGCTCCTTACCACACGCAGCCCCCAGCTCTCCGGCTTCGAATCCATCCTGACCGGCAGCCTCGTCCTCTTCAGGTTCGAGCCGGTCCCGGAGTTCTGGCCGCTCACAGCTCGCCGCCGCTCACTCACCGCCAGCTGTCAGGACCGTGAGCGAGCAAGTCAGACAGTCTGCACTGCAGTTTGAAATTAATCCTGTGCCCGTGTCTGAGAAAGGCTTGTACCCGGGCAGAGGATTACAAACCCGGACTGTTCGGGTCATTCCCGTACAGGGGGTAACCCTATATGGCGCCTGCTGCACGTGCGAGCGGGCGCCATGCTTGGGGACCAGACTTCCGCCTTACATGTATGGTGGAGATCCATAAAGGGTTAAGTTATGCATGTAAAGCCTATTCAGTTATAATACTAATACATTATACTGGCGATATTCCAATGGACATGTGCAGACCTGTTCGGACGCACTCAGGCTGATGTCAGTAGTAAGTATATAAGGCAAGCTGGACAGATTTTGATAAAGTGATCTGTTATAGTGCTATCAGTTTTGAAACTTAAGATAGAAAAACGCAAATGTGTTAACGATCCAGACAATTTCTGCTACATATGGGATATGTGGCAAATACACTACTTATGATCAGCGCAAAAATCTGACAAAGCGAGTGCGTCTTGCAGCTTGGGATGCATTTGTGCTAGTAGTGCAGAACTTCCTTGGGAACAAACGAGCTGCAAACTATGCTGAATTAGTAGACAACATGCTTACAGCATATGAACAAAGTGACTGCCAAATGTCATTGAAAGTGCATTTCATACAGTACATTCCCATCTTGACTTTTTCCCACCCAATTTGGGACACGTAAGTGACGAACATGGTGAGCGGTTTCATAAAGATATTTTTACAATGGAGAACAGGTATCAAGGCCTCTGGAATCCCAACATGATGGGGGCTGCAATGGGAAAACATGACCGTTCACAAACGCAAAAGCAGATGCCTGAAGAACTTTTAACAGTACTGGGCCTTGGTCAAGTAAGACTTTTAAACTGAAAAACTAGACTTTTTGAAATGTTGTTATTCTAATGCATTTGCATACACTGTTTCAAACTTTAATGTAGATCAGGTAATTGTTGGAGTAAAACTCGTTCTGTTCAAATTTATTCAATACTTTCCAAGTGCTTAATTCATTTAGGCATACTTATACATAGCAAAATTTTGTGACGTGGTACAACAATTCTGACTTCAGATTTGTAATCCGCACACTCGATTAACTATAGGGCAAATGGTTTTTGCCTAGTAGCAGACGAAAAAAATATTGGGGTTGCGTGGTGTTATTTGCTTCCTTTTGAAAAGTAACCAAAAGTATGAATTTGGGTAATTACCGTAAATAAGCAAAGTGTAAAGAAACTTACCCCTCGGATTGTTCGAACAATGTGACCATAGCTAAATATCATGACGAGCAGGGGTAAGACCAGGCAGAATAGGAAGAGGCACACGATGTATGATACGTTGTTGTGTGATCTTGAGTGCCATACTACTGAACAGGTGGTACCTGAGCTTTCAAGTCCATAACTACTCCAGCCAAAAAGGGGAGGTGTCGTCCAGAAGAAAGAATAGAGCCAAGATCCAACAATACAAATCCAGGCATTTTTGTAGTTAGTGGCATCAACTTTTGTGTACTTCAGCACTGTAAGGTAGCGTTCATAGGATAACATGGAGAGAGAGACCAGGGAGACGATTCCTATAAAAAAAAACACAATAAAACTTATGAGGATAAAAGGAGAAATTTCATGATAATGCAGCTACTTAGCATTTACAGTAATGTTTATCTTCAATTTAATATTGTGGTTGCTAAGACCCTATTTTCTCTGATACATTTGGTTTCTACTTCAGACACAGAACACAATCCAGATCTCACGGCTAAGACTCCAGGATCTGCGTTTGAAACAGAAAATAGTATTAGCTCTAAACAGTTTATCCTCTGAGATGTAATATATCGGGTAAATAGAGACGAGGGAATTTTCGGGTCCAATTAAAAAGAATAAGCTATTTAGCGCCAAGACAGCAATAATAATGTCAGTGTCAGCTACAAATATGGCTAGGGGTAAACGGATGGCAGCCGGTGGTAACAAAAAGACTGTTTGATAGGTGTTGGGTTTGTTATGGTTTTTAAAGTAAATAATGGTTAAAAAATTATCAATTTTTGGGTGCAGATGTCTCCTTGTGTTTATATACAGAATATGCTTGCTGTTATTAAACATATAATAAGAATACCCGCTGGCCAAAGCATGCAATTATTTAACCATAAAGTGAGTCTCATACTTGCCCTTGGTCATATAGTTAAAGTCCTGTTTGCTGTTAGGTGATGCTGGCGGAGTTTGAATGTTCAACCTCCACCCTCAGACACGCGCAGCCACGACCAGCAGCTTGTGCGCACAAGGGGAAGCCCGGCAAGTAATCCTTGGGAACGGACCTTCAGTGTGACGTCACACGGTTCCACAGATGCCTCCTAGGTCCACACTTTCTGCCGGCGCGTTTTGGAATACACGTATTCATTCTTCTTGAGAAAGGCTCTATTGTTGATCTGAAACGCAGCTGTTACCAAATGGGTGAATAAAGGACTTACGCTTTCTTTTTAAGAGTGCTGCCCTCTTTTATTTTTTGTATTTTGGGTAATAGCGTACACCCCTTGGGCTTGCACCTGTTTGTTTTGTTTTAGTGCTAGTGCTGCCATTTTTTGTTATATATATAAAAACTCCTACACATTGAAATTGCAACAACACAACCTAAAAGACATAGAATTATGGAGATCACAGGATGGACTGACAACATGCTAATGATAGAAAAATGGAAGCTAAATATTCACAACATGCAGTTGGGCACACAAATGAGCAAGATCCAATGCTAGTATCTCCCTTTGAAATTGCTGACCCATGACGTCCCAGATGTACTTGATGGGAGATAAATCCAGAGACACTGCAGGCCATGGTAGCATGTTTAGACCAGGCAGGCTGCTCACAGTAGCACGAACAACCTACGGTCTGGTGGTGAATTGTTAAAAAACGGCTCCTGGGACACTTTGGAGAAATGGCTGCACCAAATTAATTTAATGCTGAGTTGTTAGTATGCCTGAAATGAAGACTAGAGGGGTGAAACAACAATACATTATACTACCCCACACCATAATCTCCGGAGTAGGACCGGTGTGAAGGCTTCTTCACGGCGTTGCCCATGTGGTGTACAGACCAATCTTTGGCTATTATTGCATCCGAGAGAAAAGCGGGACTCATGCTCCACTCCAGCATCTATTGCTGTCTTGCTGTGCATCATGATATCTTTTGAGAGCAGTGGCGTGAGGTTAATGGAACACCTGTAGCTGGACATCTGGCTTGTACTCCATCGTCATGCAAATGTCTTCTAATGGTTTGTGTAGACACTGTTTGCCACCCTAGGCTTGGGATGTGATGTCCAATTTCCTTTGCAGTACAGAATGGATCACTACACGCCATTCTTCTAATTAGATGATCTGTCCATGCAGAGGTTCACCTCTGTGGACCTCTTACTGTCATTCCACTTTGTCTTTGTTCTCCCAACCACTGGGAGATGCAATGTTAAACAGTGCTGACATCTTGGCCTAGACGTATAGCGATCTGCTGGAGTGATAAACCAAGGTCTCTCATTTAAAGGATTCTATCCCTCTTCATTTGTGACAAGTGGCAATAACTGGCATGTTGACGAACAGGAGGCATCGCACAATCATCCCACACCACTTGATGTGATTTTTGTAGGTTTCATGTGTCTAAAAAAGTTTTCTTTCAATCAGGCTTTTATGCTCCTCCCTCATGCCACCGATTTGAGTTATGTGATTGAAAATTTGCTTATCCGCAGATAAAACCTGCTACTTCTTCGATTTGATTAGCCTTATGGTTTGTCCTTGGTATTGCAATTTCAATGTTGAGGAGTATACATATTTATTGTCATCCAATGACAGGAAAAGTGGTTGGAGATCATTATATTTCCCTGAGATTCCTCTCATATGTGTACTAGGCTCCAGGAAAGCTGAGTATACTGTGCCAATCTGTAAAATTTCCTGGCCAGAAATCAGCTATGGTGACAAAGGTCAGGAGCTTCTTCAAGTCAATTTATAAAAGGTCATAGAGATCATGTTATAAGCCAGGACTAAGGAGAAAGGAAAGAAGAGATCAACCCATAAAGTAGGTGAGATTACACGTTCACACATGTGTATAGTTAAGATTCTACTGCTGATAAGAGATGTAGAGGCTGAGAGAACTAAAAGCCATAGTATTTTTTGCCAAGCAAGTGTGAATGTTGCCTTGCGGTTGTTGCATTTTTTTTTTTTTTTTTTTTTTACTTGTGCAGAAAACTTTGCAAGGCGAGAATTGTAGCTGGAACAGTGGCGTAACTACCGGGGAAGCAGGGGAAGCAGCTGCTTCGGGGCCCGGGCTGCCAAGGGGGCCCGGCGCCCCAGCAGCCTGTGTGACAGTTTATTTTCAAGTTAGTTAAATATCGTGTTTAGGGCCCCTTCACAGCAGCCGCTAGTGTGATCAAATTTTACTGTCTGCTAAAGTCTCCTGGTCTGGGATTCAAACCCACAACCTCCAATCTATTAGTGAATCAGTGGCAAAGCATTTACCCTCACAGCCATAAAGGCTGCATTACAACTGACTGGGGAAAAAAAAATAAAAAATACATCTATACACATGACAGCTGCCCAAACACACCTAGCACTGCTATATCTGTATATGACAGCTGTCCCTGCACACTCATCTCTGCTATATCTCTATATATGACAGCTGCCCCAGCAAACCCAGCTCTACTACATCTATACACATGACAGCTGCCAAAACACAGCCAGCTCTGCTACATCTATACACATGACAGCTGCCCCCAACACACCAGGCACTGCTATATCTCTATATGACAGCTGTCCCAGCACACTCAGCTCTGCTATATCTCTATATATGACAGCTGCCCCAGCAAACCCAGCTCTACTACATCTATACACATGACAGCTGCCGAAACACAGCCAGCTCTGCTACATCTATACACATGACAGCTGCCCCCAACACACCAGCACTGCTATATATCTATATGACAGCTGTCCCAGCACACTCAGCTCTGCTATATCTCTATATATGACAGCTGCCCCAGCAAACCCAGCTCTACTACATCTATACACATGACAGATGCCTAAACACACCCAGCTCTGCTACATCTATACACATGACAGCTGCACCAGCACACTCATTATTTTTTTTTAATACCCGACTGTTACTGCCATGGGGGAGCGGAAGGCACCTGATACTGGCACATGGGGGGGAGTGGGGTTGGCACCTGATACTGGCATGGGGGGGGGAGAGGCACCTGATACTGGCATGGGGGGGGGGGAGGGAGAGAGGCACTTGATACTGGCATGGGGGGGGGGGGAAGGGAGAGAGGCACTTGATACTGGCACTTTTTTTGTGGTGGTGGTGGGGGGGGAAGATGGCACTATGATACTGGGACATGGGGGGGGGGGAGGCACCTGATACTGGCTGGCACATGGGGAGGGGCGTCAATACCGGCGTTTCCAGCATCTCTCTCTCTTTGTGCTCCAACCAGTCTGAGATCTCCTTTTTGGATGTCTGCCTGAAGGTAAGGGATAAAGCCATCACCACTGATTTATACACGAAACCCACTGACAGAAACAGCTTACTTAGGTATATTAGCTTCCATCCCCCAGGCCTTATTCGATCCCTACCACAATCCCAGCTGATGAGGGTTAAACGGATCGTATCCGACCCATTAATATTGGACCACAGACTCCGCGAGATGTCATCTAAATTTTTGGCAAGGGGCTTTCCATCCTATATTCTTGACTCACACACCTTAAAAATAGCTGAGATCCCAAGAAACAATCTACTGACACCAAAGGCGCGTTCGAAATCTTCCGGCCAAAAACGTATCCCATGCGTCACCACATTCTCACACCAAAGTAGGGAGATCAAAAAAATCATCAATAAACACTGGCACATCCTTGCCGGTAATTTTCCCAATGTTTTCAAAGAAGTGCCACTCATGTCCTATAAAAGAGCAAAAAACATCAGAGATTTATTAGTTAAATCTGACATCGGGAGCAACAAGGGCTCCGGGATCCAGACCACCATCACTGGTTCACCTATTAGTGGCACGTACCCGTGCCTGTCATGTGCCCAATGCAGCAGCGTCACGAAAGGTCCCACCTTCACTCACCCTACATCAGGGAAGACGTTTAAGATTGTAGGCCACTTCTCGTGTCAGACAAACTTCGTGGTGTACCTCATCAAATGCCCATGCGGCCTCGGCTATGTTGGCCAGACCATTCAAAAAATCAAAGAACGAATCTGCCAACACAAATCGAACATCCGTACCAAAAAAACGGATGCCCCTCTTGTCGAACACTTTCTACAACACAAACACGCCATCAGCCAATTACGTTTCCAGGTAATTGACTGGATCCCTCCCCTTAGACGAGGGGGGGACCGCCAAGCGGTGCTCCAAGAGAGAGAGATGTCCTGGATCCGTCGGTTAAATACCCTACAACCGGTCGGGTTAAACAAGGATTATTTGTAAGCCAATTGTTTATTCAGTCCTTCATAATGTATCTTAAATCTGTTTTATGTGCTTCTATTACAGGACCAGAACTGTTCAGTAGCGGATGGTGACTTCCGCAAAGCACACTTTACGGTCCCAAGATACCTTTGCAGAGCATCTCAAGGGTGTAGTCAAGATTAGGGATGAGCGAACTCGAACTGTATAGTTCGGGTTCGTACCGAATTTTGGGGTGTCCGTGACACGGACCCGAACCCGGACATTTTCGTAAAAGTCCGGGTTCGGGTTCGGTGTTCGTCGCTTTCTTCGCGCTTTTGTGACGCTTTCTTGGCGCTTTTTGAAAGGCTGCAAAGCAGCCAATCAACAAGCGTCATACTACTTGCCCCAAGAGGCCATCACAGCCATGCCTACTATTGGCATGGCTGTGATTGGCCAGAGCACCATGTGACCCAGCCTCTATTTAAGCTGGAGTCACATAGCGCCGCCCGTCACTCTGCTCTGATTAGCGTAGGGAGAGGTTGCGGCTGCGACAGTAGGGCGAGATTAGGCAGATTAACTCCTCCAAAGGACTTGATTAACTGATCGATCTGCAGCTGTGGATCATTGAGCTGCTGATCCTCAATTGCTCACTGTTTTTAGGCTGCCCAGACCGTTTGTCAGTCACATTTTTCTGGGGTGATCGGCGGCCATTTTGTGTCTTGTGGTGCGCCAGCACAAGCTGCGACCAAGTGCATTTAACCCTCAATGGTGTGGTTGTTTTTTGGCTAAAGCCTACATCAGGGTGAAGCTGTCACACCAAGTGCATTTAACCAGCAATAGTCTGTTCATTTTTTGGCCATATACAAAATCAGGGGCAAGCTGCGCCTGTCACCAAGTGCATTTAACCCTCAATGGTGTGGTTGTTTTTTGGCTAAAGCCTACATCAGGGTGAAGCTGTCACACCAAGTGCATTTAACCAGCAATAGTCTGTTCATTTTTTGGCCATATACTAAATCAGGGGCAAGCTGCGCCTGTCACCAAGTGCATTTAACCCTCAATGGTGTGGTTGTTTTTTGGCTAAAGCCTACATCAGGGTGAAGCTGTCACACCAAGTGCATTTAACCAGCAATAGTCTGTTTATTTTTTGGCCATATCCCAGTCTAATTCTGTCACTAAATCCATACCGGTCACCCAGCGCCTAAATACTAGGCCTCAAATTTATATCCCGCTAAATCTCTCGTTACCGCTGTCCTGTTGTGGCTGGGAAAGTTATTTAGTGTCCGTCAAAGCACATTTTTTGTTCTGGGTTGAAATACAATTCCCAATTTAGCAATTTCATAATTTAGTCGTTTCTGCTATATCAGAGCTATTTGAAATCTATCCCTAAAAGGGTAGATCATATTGAAGGTGCACATAGGGTCATTCAGAATAACTTCACACACACGCTTCTGTGCATTTCCAAGTCTAATTCTGTCACTAAATCCATACCGGTCACCCAGCGCCTAAATACTAGGCCTCAAATTTATATCCCGCTGAATTTGAATACAATACATTGGGCCAAATAATATATTTGTTGTTGTGGTGAACCATAACAATGAGAAAAACATCTAGTAAGGGACGCGGACGTGGACATGGTCGTGGTGGTGTTAGTGGACCCTCTGGTGCTGGGAGAGGACGTGGCCGTTCTGCCACATCCACACGTCCTAGTGTACCAACTACCTCAGGTCCCAGTAGCCGCCAGAATTTACAGCGATATATGGTGGGGCCCAATGCCGTTCTAAGGATGGTAAGGCCTGAGCAGGTACAGGCATTAGTCAATTGGGTGGCCGACAGTGGATCCAGCACGTTCACATTATCTCCCACCCAGTCTTCTGCAGAAAGCGCACAGATGGCGCCTGAAAACCAACCCCATCAGTCTGTCACATCACCCCCATGCATACCAGGGAAACTGTCTCAGCCTCAAGTTATGCAGCAGTCTCTTATGCTGTTTGAAGACTCCGCTGGCAGGGTTTCCCAAGGGCATCCACCTAGCCCTTCCCCAGCGGTGAAAGACATAGAATGCACTGACGCACAACCACTTATGTTTCCTGATGATGAGGACATGGGAATACCACCTCAGCATGTCTCTGATGATGACGAAACACAGGTGCCAACTGCTGCGTCTTTCTGCAGTGTGCAGACTGAACAGGAGGTCAGGGATCAAGACTGGGTGGAAGACGATGCAGGGGACGATGAGGTCCTAGACCCCACATGGAATGAAGGTCGTGCCACTGACTTTCACAGTTCGGAGGAAGAGGCAGTGGTGAGACCGAGCCAACAGCGTAGCAAAAGAGGGAGCAGTGGGCAAAAGCAGAACACCCGCCGCCAAGAGACTCCGCCTGCTACTGACCGCCGCCATCTGGGACCGAGCACCCCAAAGGCAGCTTCAAGGAGTTCCCTGGCATGGCACTTCTTCAAACAATGTGCTGACGACAAGACCCGAGTGGTTTGCACGCTGTGCCATCAGAGCCTGAAGCGAGGCATTAACGTTCTGAACCTGAGCACAACCTGCATGACCAGGCACCTGCATGCAAAGCATGAACTGCAGTGGAGTAAACACCTTAAAACCAAGGAAGTCACTCAGGCTCCCCCTGCTACCTCTTCTGCTGCTGCCGCCTCGGCCTATTCTGCTGCTGCCGCCTCGGCCTCTTCCTCCGCCTCTGGAGGAACGTTGGCACCTGCCGCCCAGCAAACAGGGGATGTACCACCAACACCACCACCACCACCTCCGTCACCAAGCGTCTCAACCATGTCACACGCCAGCGTTCAGCTCTCCATCTCACAAACATTTGATAGAAAGCGTAAATTCCCACCTAGCCACCCTCGATCCCTGGCCCTGAATGCCAGCATTTCTAAACTACTGGCCTATGAAATGCTGTCATTTAGGCTGGTGGACACAGACAGCTTCAAACAGCTCATGTCGCTTGCTGTCCCACAGTATGTTGTTCCCAGCCGGCACTACTTCTCCAAGAGAGCCGTGCCTTCCCTGCACAACCAAGTATCCGATAAAATCAAGTGTGCACTGCGCAACGCCATCTGTGGCAAGGTCCACCTAACCACAGATACGTGGACCAGTAAGCACGGCCAGGGACGCTATATCTCCCTAACTGCACACTGGGTAAATGTAGTGGCAGCTGGGCCCCAGGCGGAGAGCTGTTTGGCGCACGTCCTTCCGCCGCCAAGGATCGCAGGGCAACATTCTTTGCCTCCTGTTGCCACCTCCTCCTTCTCGGCTTCCTCCTCCTCTTCTTCCACCTGCTCATCCAGTCAGCCACACACCTTCACCACCAACTTCAGCACAGCCCGGGGTAAACGTCAGCAGGCCATTCTGAAACTCATATGTTTGGGGGACAGGCCCCACACCGCACAGGAGTTGTGGCGGGGTATAGAACAACAGACCGACGAGTGGTTGCTGCCGGTGAGCCTCAAGCCCGGCCTGGTGGTGTGTGATAATGGGCGAAATCTCGTTGCAGCTCTGGGACTAGCCAATTTGACGCACATCCCTTGCTTGGCGCATGTGCTGAATTTGGTGGTGCAGAAGTTCATTCACAACTACCCCGACATGTCAGAGCTGCTGCATAAAGTGCGGGCCGTCTGTTCGCGCTTCCGGCGTTCACATCCTGCTGCTGCTCGCCTGTCTGCGCTACAGCGTAACTTCGGCCTTCCCGCTCACCGCCTCATATGCGACGTGCCCACCAGGTGGAACTCCACCTTGCACATGCTGGACAGACTGTGCGAGCAGCAGCAGGCCATAGTGGAGTTTCAGCTGCAGCACGCACGGGTCAGTCGCACTACAGAACAGCACCACTTCACCACCAATGACTGGGCCTCCATGCGAGACCTGTGTGCCCTGTTGCGCTGTTTCGAGTACTCCACCAACATGGCCAGTGGCGATGACACCGTTATCAGCGTTACAATACCACTTCTATGTCTCCTTGAGAAAACACTTAGGGCGATGATGGAAGAGGAGGTGGCCCAGGAGGAGGAGGAGGAGGAGGAGGAAGAGGGGTCATTTTTAGCACTTTCAGGCCAGTCTCTTCGAAGTGACTCAGAGGGAGGTTTTTGGCAACAGCAGAGGCCAGGTACAAATGTGGCCAGCCAGGGCCCACTACTGGAGGACGAGGAGGACGAGGATGAGGAGGAGGTGGAGGAGGATGAGGATGAAGCATGGTCACAGCGGGGTGGCACCCAACGCAGCTCGGGTCCATCACTGGTGCGTGGCTGGGGGGAAAGGCAGGACGATGACGATACGCCTCCCACAGAGGACAGCTTGTCCTTACCCCTGGGCAGCCTGGCACACATGAGCGACTACATGCTGCAGTGCCTGCGCAACGACAGCAGAGTTGCCCACATTTTAACCTGTGCGGACTACTGGGTTGCCACCCTGCTGGATCCACGCTACAAAGACAATGTGCCCACCTTACTTCCTGCACTGGAGCGTGATAGGAAGATGCGCGAGTACAAGCGCACGTTGGTAGACGCGCTACTGAGAGCATTCCCAAATGTCACAGGGGAACAAGTGGAAGCCCAAGGCCAAGGCAGAGGAGGAGCAAGAGGTCGCCAAGGCAGCTGTGTCACGGCCAGCTCCTCTGAGGGCAGGGTTAGCATGGCAGAGATGTGGAAAACTTTTGTCAACACGCCACAGCTAACTGCACCACCACCTGATACGCAACGTGTTAGCAGGAGGCAACATTTCACTAACATGGTGGAACAGTACGTGTGCACACCCCTCCACGTACTGACTGATGGTTCGGCCCCATTCAACTTCTGGGTCTCTAAATTGTCCACGTGGCCAGAGCTAGCCTTTTATGCCTTGGAGGTGCTGGCCTGCCCGGCAGCCAGCGTTTTGTCTGAACGTGTATTCAGCACGGCAGGCGGCGTCATTACAGACAAACGCAGCCGCCTGTCTACAGCCAATGTGGACAAGCTGACGTTCATAAAAATGAACCAGGCATGGATCCCACAGGACCTGTCCGTCCCTTGTCCAGATTAGACATTAACTACCTCCCCATAACCATATATTATTGGACTCCAGGGCACTTCCTCATTCAATCCTATTTTTATTTTCATTTTACCATTATATTGCGAGGCTACCCAAAGTTGAATGAACCTCTCCTCTGCCTGTGTGCTAGGCCTAAATATATGCCAATGGACTGTTGCAGTGGTGGCTGACGTGAAGCCTCATTCTCTGCTATGACATGCAGACTGATTCTCTGCTGACATGAAGCCAGATTGTCTGTTACGGGACCTCTCTGCTCTGCCTGTGTGCTAGGCCTAAATATATGCCAATGGACTGTTGCAGTGGTGGGTGACGTGAAGCCTCATTCTCTGCTATGACATGCAGACTGATTCTCTGCTGACATGAAGCCAGATTCTCTGTTACGGGACCTCTCTCCTCTGCCTGTGTGTGTGCTGGGCCTAAATATATGCCAATGGACTGTTGCAGTGGTGGCTGACGTGAAGCCTGATTCTCTGCTATGACATGCAGACTGATTCTCTGCTGACATAAAGCCAGATTGTCTGTTACGGGACCTCTCTCCTCTGCCTGTGTGTGTGCTGGGCCTAAATATATGCCAATGGACTGTTGCAGTGGTGGCTGACGTGAAGCCTCATTCTCTGCTATGACATGCAGACTAATTCTCTGCTGACATGAAGACAGATTCTCTGTTACGGGACCTCTCTCCTCTGCCTGGGTGCCGGGGCCTAAATATCTGAGAATGGACTGTTCCAGTGGTGGGTGACGGGAAGCCAGATTCTCTGCTATGGAACCTCTCTCCAATTGATTTTGGTTAATTTTTATTTATTTAATTTTTATTTTAATTCATTTCCCTATCCACATTTGTTTGCAGGGGATTTACCTACATGTTGCTGCCTTTTGCAGCCCTCTAGCTCTTTCCTGGGCTGTTTTACAGCCTTTTTAGTGCCGAAAAGTTCGGGTCCCCATTGACTTCAATGGGGTTCGGGTTCGGGACGAAGTTCGGATCGGGTTCGGATCCCGAACCCGAACATTTCCGGGATGTTCGGCCGAACTTCTCGAACCCGAACATCCAGGTGTTCGCTCAACTCTAGTCAAGATCTACCATCTCGTTGTCCAACCGTGCCCCACTATCTTGTGGTGCTATTTCCACCCATCTTCAGAACACGGTGCTACCTTGATTTTCTGTTCATGTTCATGTGTGGACGCGTGAGTGTTCATTCCTTCCAACCCGGCCCGATCTGCTTGGTTCCACGCTCTTCCCTCCGCGATGTAGCTTGGAGCTAAACAACCGGGCAAAACAATTAAGTGGGTATACCTGTGACAGTTCTCTGTCACCCAGTATGTCATGAATTGTACCTATTGGATTTAAATGTATCTTCTATGCAGACAGTCTGATGTTTTGTATCCTAATATTATATGGTCACATATGGGCTCATGACTTGGATGTCCTATGGATATGTACATATACCTCTGATTCAGACGATTACCGATCATCCACACAGGCACCCCTCTGGGCCGCCACCCCATAACTGGCCACGTATGATCTCATTTCACATATCTGAGCAGGGATATATATACATATATATAGATATGTACTTGATGCCTCTTGTCCTGATGCTATCTACAGGGACACTGTGCCTGCGCCCCAGCATCACCTTCCGACGCATGCAGGCACTTCCTAGTGGACATTCCCCCATCCCAACACCCATGCAGGCCAAGGGGTAGGGACATTACTTATTCTAGTTGTCCTAAATATCGCCCCCCTATTTGCGCAAGGCTATTTCACCACTCCGATTCCCTGTAGTTTCGACAGGGACAGTGCAATCATGTGACCAGGTCACATGACTACACATCCACGGTGACACGCACAGGACTACCGGAAGTGACATGCCGGAAGTGACATGCCGGAAGTGACATACCGGAAGTGACATACCGGAAGTGACGCATCGGCATACTCGCACTTCGGTATGCAATTTGCACTCCAGGCCCTGCTTCAACAACCAGGCCCGCCCATCCCTGGCATCACATGACTCCCACCCACCTACCACAACACACCAGGGTACTTTTAAAGATGGCGCACCCCATGTGCAAACAAGCGCCGGCTGTATACTTAGTGTGGTCCTCAGAGTGGTGAGTCCTTCTACCGATACCTGTATACCTTGATATTATGTCCTGGTTCTTGTATTCTAGATAGCCTTGTATCCTATAAGCCTGTTTTACCTCTGGACATTCCATTGTACAAAGGTTTATTATGCACTCCTAGGAGTTTATTCCCCTTATATCTCTACTATGCACTGTTTCATGTTGCCTCAGCCCTATTTGAGTGGTGTGACGCTTGGGACTAACCGGTGACAGCCCCTCTGCCGCAGGTGCGCCCCGACTGCCCCACCATGCAAATTTAACCATTTATATGTAGCTATATGGCTCGCTGCCATAAACAGGAAGTATGAATTTTTCTATGCAATTATAGATGTCTCCATGTATATGCTGTTGTGCTCTGGGGCAATCGTCTTTTTCCGATTGGCCACGGTGCACACCACGTACATAACCAGGAATCTTGTTTCTAGCACTTTAACACCCAGTGCTATTTTGTTAAATGGAACGCCCAGGAATATATATGGCATATGTGATGTTAACTATGCCCATTGGGCCCGCCTCCTTCGCATGTGATTCTTAGCAGTACAATCATGTATTTATGCTATCATGTATTTTTGATTTATATGATTATCATATGAATTTTTTGGTACATCTATGTACACTATTATGTATTTTTTTGATCACTGTATGAACCTTTTTTTGATCACTGTATGAACTTCTCTTTCTGTACATTATGTCTTGTTAGCCTGATGAAGGGCGATTTATTACGCCTGAAACGTTGCAACTGACAAAAAAAAACACCTATTCCGGCTGAAATAACATGAAATAAAATCATTTAATTATCACTAAAAAAAAGGAGTGCTGTCTAAATATTTGTGACACATGGGGAGGGGGGAGGGAGAGAGGCACTTGATATTGGCACTTTTTAGTGGGGGGGGGGAGATGGCACTATGATACTGGGACATGGGGGGGAGGAGCGAGGCACTTGATACTGGCATGTGGGGGGGGGGTGGCACTATGATACTGGCACATGGGGGGAGAGGCACTTAATACTGGCACTTTTTTGCGGGGGAGATGGCACTATGATACTGGCACATGGGGGGAAGAGAGAGGCACTTGATACTGGCACATGGGGGGTGGGAAGGAGAGAGGCACTTGATACTGGCACATGGGGGGAGATGGCACTATGATACTGGGACATGTGGGGGGGGGGAGGCACTTGATACTGGCACATTATTGGGGGGCATTATGAGGGACACTAGGCCGGCAGCCTATCAGAGGCCGGACACTGAGGGGCATCTACTGGGGCACTATATATGGGGCATTTTATACTGGTACATTTTGGGGGGCACTAGCAGGAAGGGGGGAGAGGAGCACTATGGGGGAATTTACTGGGGGCACTATATAGGGGTATTTTATACTGGCACTTTATGGGGGCACTATGGGGACATTAGCTCAACTGGGGGCATTACAAGGGTGTATTTTTTGCACTGTCACATTATAAGGAGAATTATTACTACTGGGGGGGGGGCATTATGGTGGGTTTTATTACTGCCCCATGGTATGACCCCCTAGTAGCAGCACCGGCCTCTCCCTGCTTTGCTATGCCTCTGCCCCTTCTCCAAATCCTTATTATAAAATCTTTCTCATTAGGATAAAACACAACATCAGCTCCGCCGAGCCCCCGGCCAAAGTGTGGAAGTGGCGTCCGAGATCCCCAAGGGCCGAGCCAAGTAACTGTAAGTGTTCATGTGGAGTATGTTTATGTTATGCACATATAGCCTACACTGTGCCCCACAATATACAGTATACCGCTACACTGTGCCCCACAATGTACAGTATACCTCTATACTGTGCCCCACAATGTACAGTATACCTCTATACTGTGCCCCACAATGTACAGTATACTGCTACACTGTGCCCCACAATATACAGTATACCTCTACACTGTGCCTCACAATATACAGTATACTGCTACTGTGCCACACAATATACAGTATACCTCTACACTGTGCCCCACAATATACAGTATACCGCTACACTGTGCCTCACAATATACAGTATACCTCTACACTGTGCCTCACAATATACCGCTACACTGTGCCACACAATATACAGTATACCGCTACACTGTGCCTCACAATATACCTCAACACTGTGCCACACAATATACAGTATACCGCTACACTGTGCCTCACAATATACCTCTACACTGTGCCACACAATATACAGTATACCTCTACACTGTGCCTCACAATATACCGCTACACTGTGCCTCACAATATACAGTATACCTCTACACTGTGCCTCACAATATACCGCTACACTGTGCCACACAATATACAGTATACCGCTACACTGTGCCTCACAATATACCTCAACACTGTGCCACACAATATACAGTATACCGCTACACTGTGCCTCACAATATACCTCTACACTGTGCCACACAATATACAGTATACCGCTACACTGTGCCACACAATATACAGTATACCTCTATACTGTGCCACACAATATACAGTATACCGCTACACTGTGCCAAAGGAGTGGGGTTTACACAGGAGGAGGGAGGTGCGAAGCGCGCTGAGGGGGGCCCTTACAAATATTTGCTGTGGGGCCCAGTCACTTCTAGTTACGCCCCTGAGCTGGAAGAAGTCCTTGGGCAACCTGGGCCAGATGGAGAAGATGGGGAAAGCAGTATTTTATTATTTTGTCCTTTCTGCAGCATAGTGCCCACTATATGATCACTGTACTTAGTGTCAGTATATTGGTAATATGCACATACAGTGGTAATTGGGGTATTCCTGCGGTGTTCTTTATTCAGCAACAGTATGGAAGTATAATATTATTCATTTACTGTATTATTATGGTATTATCCAGTAACAGTATAGTGGTGTTATCCAGTCATAGTATAGTAGTGTTATCCATTATGCTCTGGTGAAGTCATCCATTCACTGTATATTGGGGTTATCCAGTCAAATCATAGTGGTGTTTAATAATAGTATGGCAGTTGTATTTAGTCACATTATGGTGGTGTTATCCAGTCACAGTGTGGTAGTGTTATCCAGACATGGTATGGAGGTGTAATCCATCCACAGTATGAAGGTGTAATCCAGTCTTGGTATGGGGGTGTTATCCACTCACCGTATGGTGGTGTTATATAGGTGCAGCATTTATTACTATTTTTGGGTAGCAATAATCTCTTCTAGGTTCTAGATTGTGGGTAGAGCATAGTATCGCCCTGCAATTCCCAGTTACGCACATAAGTCTTGGGAGACACAGTCCAAGCCACTGAACCATGACCTGGCTGTGAGGTCTGTAGCAGTGCTTTGAGTCACACTTATATTTACCAATGATAAACATTTTTACTGCATCTCAGATGACCTGCATCTTTTTATTATAAAAACATGGCTAATTTCTTCCAAAAACAGGTTACGTATGGTATTGCAACTTAGCCCTATTCACTTCAAATGAGTTGTGCTGCAATACCTGATAGAACTCATGGACAGGTGTTGAACTATATGTTGAAGAAAGCAGACATGATTTTTTTTTTATTCTGTATAACCCATTAAAAAGTCCCTGGAGTGCAGACATGAGTGATGATCATACATTGCATTATACAGAAATCAGTTTTCATTTCCCCCAGGTCAATTTCCACAAGTGCTCAGGAGGCAGCACTATGTAATATTATATAATGGTCAAAATTACAGATAAACAAGTTGAAGATGAAATGATCTCCAAAAGGCATACAATTAAAGATGTCACATTCCCTTCATATTTTAAGCCAAAACTAATTTTTAATTTCATCTTTTACATAAAAAAAGGAACAAAAAATTAAAAGGGGCAGAAGCAAAAGTTTGGACACCCTGCATTGTTAGTACTAGTAGTACCCCCTTTGGCAAGTATCACAGCTTGTAAATGCCTGTTATAGCCAGCCAAGAGTCTTTCAATCCTTGTTTGAGGGATTTTCATCCATTCTTCCTTGCAAAAATCTTCCAGTTCTGTGAGATTCCTGGGCCGTCTTGCATATACTGCTCTTTTGAGGTCTGTCTATAGATTTTCAATAATGTTCAGGGGGACTGTGAGGGCCACTGTAAAACCTTCAGCTTCTGCCTTTTGAAGTAGTCTATTGTGGATTTTGAGATGTGTTTAGGATCCTTATCCATTTGTGTAAGCCATCCTCCTTCAACTTCAGCTTTTTTTTTTATAGTTGTTTTTTTGATTTCCTTCTACTTGTGAAATGTTACCTGTGCCATTGGCTGCAACACAACCCCAAAGCATGACTAATCGACCCCCATGCTTAATGGTTGGAGAGGTGTTCTTTTCATTAAATTCTGTGATTTTTTTGGGTGAAGATGAACAAGAGGTTATCTTCTGATGACTCTTCCATGAAGGCCATATTTGTACAGGTGTTGCTGAACAGTAGAACAATGTATCACAACTTCAGAGTCTGCTAAATCTTCCTAAAGGTCTTTTGCAGTCAATCAGGGGTGTATAAAGCTTTGAAATTTGCATAATTTAACCTTTCCTAATGATTGTGAGCAAGCCTTAACCATAACAGACTATTTAACCCTTTAAGGACCCATGACGTAGCTGTATGTCATGGGTTCAATCCCTAAACATGGCGCCCGCTCGCGTGTGCAGCGGGCCCCTTAGCTGCAGGGTCACTGCTATTTTAAATAGCAGAGACCCGCGGCACATGTATGCCATAAGGCTGATTTCATACATCTTACCTTTCAGATGCCGTGGTCAAATGTGACCACAGCATCTGCACAGACCAGAACAGCACTTCCGGTCCGGGGGGACCTGTTACCTCAATCTAATTGACCGAAACCTCAAGCCGACTTCAGAGTCAATTAGATGTATATATCAATACAGGCCACTAGGTGGCAGCCTTGTATTGATATAATGCAAATGAAGTCTTCAATGATGGCCATTTAGCCATCACTGAATACTATGGGCAATCGAATGATTGCCAGTTATTGTCCCCCAAGGTGACTTAGAAAAAGATGTAAAAAAATGTAAAAAGAAGTTTTTACAAATATAATTTTTTTTTAAAAAACTAAAAGTTCAAATCACCTCTCTTTCCTTAAAATAAAAATACTTAACCAATAAAAAAAATAAACATCATGGGAATTTCTGCATGCAAAAATGCCCATACTATTAAAACATAACAATATTAATGGCATACAGAAAATGGCGTAGCGGGGGGGAAAAATTAAAACAGCCAATTTGCCATTTTTTTATCACTTCAACTACCCAATAATGTTTTAATAAAAAGCGATCAAAAAGTTGCAGTCACTTAAAATTGGTATCACTGAAAAGAACAGATTGTCCCGCAAAAAATTTGCCCTCACACAGCCACGAAAAAGTTATAGGGGTCAAAATATAGTTATGAAAAAAACATTTTTTTTTCCTCAAAGGATTTAATATTTTTTTAAGTATTAAAACGCAAGACAAATTATACAAGTGTGGTATCATTGAAACCGTACTGACCTGGAGAATGAAGATTACAGGTCAATTTTACAGCATAGTATAAAAAAATAAAATAAAAACCTTGATCGGAATTACGTTTTTTCCCAATTCTACCCCATTTGGAATTTTTTTCCCGCTCCCTACTACATGGTATGCAAAAGTAAATGGTGCCATTAGAAAGTACAACTTGTCCTGCAAAAAATAAGCCCTCATAAGGCTATGTGAATGGAAAAGTAAAAAAGTTAGGACTATGGGAAGGCGGGGAGTGAAAAACTAAAATGCTAAAATGGAAAATTCCAGAGTCCTTAACCACCTCCCGACTGCATAACGCAGGGATGCGTCCTGCGGGCGGCCGGGTTACTCCTCCATCACGCATCAATGCGTCATCTCGCGAGAGGCGAAATGACGCGCATATCCGGCCCGCACATGCGCAGTGCGGGTTGGCAAAAGTCGCAGAAGGAGTTGGTCACCAGCCTGCCAGCCAATGATCAGCGCTGGCAGGTTGGTGACTTTTAAAATAACGAACCACCAGCCATATAACACATTATATTTATAAATATAATGTGTTAAATGGCTTCTGTGCTCTCTGCTGGGTCCTTTTCGTCGGTTGGTCCCAGCAGAGAGCACAGATCACAGTGAGTACACCAAGCACTACATATTTAGCCCCAGATCACCCCCCCCATCACCCCAATTAAACCCCTTGATCACCCTGTTAATCACTAGTGAAAGGGAAAAAAGTGATCAGTGTAAACTGTCCCTTTTTTTCCCACCAGTATTGACTGTTAGGTTTAGGTTAGTTTAGGCCCCTTTGGTAGGTAGTTAGCTTCAGTTAGCGCCCAGCCCACCGCATTGCAGTCACTGATTCGCTCATTAGCATATCGCTAATCAGCATTGGTACTTTATAGTATCTGTAAGTGATCAGAACTGATCACAGTCAGATCTATAATAGTATTAGTGTCACCTTAGCTCGCCCTCCAACCAAAAAGCAGTGTTTGCCCGATCAGGCCTGATTGGTCGCCCACACGTGCGTTCACCGACGCCCCGCCCCGCCGCAGTGACAATTTTTTAAAATCTTTTTTATCACTGCACAATCACTACACAAGCGCTGCGGCGATAAAAAAAATATCCGTTTTGATATTTTTTATCAATTGCAGCGGCTTCCTGTACTTCGTTAGCCTCCCATTTGTAAGACAGGCTTGCTTTTTTTCTTGGGTAGTTTCAGGGAATACCCCCTAAATTTAGTTGACCAAATGGCAAGGAAGGGGTATTCTTCTGAAGAGGCCTACAGTCTTCTGACCCAGTCAGATGAGGAATGGGAACCCTCATCTGACGAATCCAGCGGGTCAGAATACGAACCTGTAGAAAGCAGTGGCAGTCTGACCCAAAGTTCGGACGATGAGATTGAGGTCCCTGATACCACCAAGCGTACCCGGCCCAGTTTTGCTAGACCACAGGTTGCGCAGGATCCGCTTCAAGGGCAGCAGAGTGGGGCTGGCGCTGTCGGACTACGTGGTGAGGCATACACCAGCAGCGCAGCCCATCCTGGACCTAGTACCAACACTGCCGTAGAACATGGTGAAGTGGCGAGCACCAGAAGGGCAGTTGAAGCTGGTACGGTGGCACACGCAGTAGTTCCCCCATCGCAGCCACCGCACAGACAGGCCCGTAGACCCCCTAGAGTCCCTGAGGTGCTGGAAAACCCTGATTGGCAACCCCTCATCTTCAGCCGCACCAGTAGTTCCCCCTTTCACCGCCAAGTCTGAAGTTCGGGTTGAGACAGCTCAGATCGGATCGGCACTGGGGTTTTTTGAGCTGTTCTTCACTGCGGAGCTCTTTGACTTAGTCGTGGCATAAACAAACTGGTATGCAACTCAATTTATAGCCACCAACCCGGGAAGCTTTTATGCCCAGTCTTTCCAAGTTTCCCAATTTAAGACTTTTCTGGGCCTTCTCCTCAACATGGGCCTGACAAAAAAGCATGAATTGCGGTCATATTGGTCTACGGACCCAATTCATCACATGCCCATGTTCTCTGCTGCCATGTCCAGGACACGATTTGAGACCATCCTGCGTTTCCTGCACTCTAGTGATAACAGCACCTCTTGTCCCAGAGGCCACCCAGCTTTTGACCGGCTCCACAAAATTCGGCCCCTTATAGACCACTTTACCACCAAATTTGCAGATTTGTATACCCCTGAGCAAAACATCTGCATAGACAAGTCCCTGATACATTTTACCGGGCGCCTTGGCTTCAAACAATACACCCCAAGCAAGCGCGCCCGGTATGGGGTCAAATTGTATAAGCTCTGTGAAAGGGCCAAAGGCTATACGCACAAATTTCGTGTCTATGAGGGTAAAGATCAGAGCCTGGAGCCGGTCGGTTTCCCTGACTACCTGGGGAGCAGTGGGAAGACAGTCTGGGACTTGGTGTCACCCTTATTTGGCAAGGGGTACCACCTTTATATGGACAATTTCTACACAAGTGTGCCCCTCTTCAGGCATTTGTTTCTAGAACAGATTGGCTGCTGTGGCACCGCGCGACCTAGTCCCCGGGACTTCCCCAACAGCTCGTTACCACCTGTCTTGCAAAGGGGGAGAGGGCTGCCTTGTGTAACGAAGAACTGCTTGCGGTGAAATGGAGAGACAAGCGTGATGTTTACATGCTCTCCTCCATTCACGCAGACACGACAATCCAAATTGAACGGGCAACCAGTGTCATTGAAAAGCCTCTCTCGGTCCACGACTATAATTTGCTTATGGGAGGGGTGGACTTTAATGATCAGATGTTGGCTCCTTATTTACTCTCCCGCACCAGACGCTGGTATAAGAAGGTGTCTGTATACCTAATTCAATTGGCTATGTACAATAGTTTTGTTCTCTACAGTAAGGCTGGGAGAACAGGATCCTTCCTCAAATTTCAGGAAGAGATCATCGAGAACCTCCTGTATCCAGGAGGTTCCGTGGCCCCAACAATCAGTGTAGTGAGCCGTCTACACGAGCGACATTTCCCCAATGTCGTTGCTGGTACCTCAAACCAAGCGTCACCCCGAAAAAGATGTCGTGTCTGTAGCAGGAGTGGAATAAGGCGTGACACCCGCTATTTCTGTCCTGACAACCCTGCCCTATGCTTAGGGGAGTGTTTCCGGAAGTACCACACACAGGTACACTTAGTATAGGGATTGCGTGACACGGGACAGGCACACAGGGGTCTTAGGGCCCTTTCACACAGAGCTGCTGCAAACCTCTCCTTTCACCTGGGACAAAGTGAATAATGTACTTCGCCACATCTCTGGGCGATTTGCGCTTTGCACATTGTCCCATGGGGAAGGAGAGGTTTGTCCTCTAAAGGTAAAAAAAAAAAAAAAATCACAGGTAAGCAAAAAGGTTAATGTTCCAAAAGTTCAATGAAGGTTATAAAAGTTAATGTTCTGTTTCAAATGTTATATAAAGTTAATGCTAATAAATTTATTGCGTTGCTGCATGTTTTTTGTTTTTTTTTACCTTCTAGGTGGACCAAGCGATTAACCAGCTGCAGCACTGATGTGCATTCTGACAGAAGCATTGCACTGCTGTCAGATTACACAAAAGTCGGTGTATGCGGCGCTGAAAGACAAGATTTCTCCTCTGCAGTAAAAAAGATATGTTTGCCAAGGCTTATGAGCTGAGGGGCGGTGTTCATATGCTTTGGCAAACACTTTGTATATAAAAAATAAATAAAAAAATTCCGCCAATGATTTATTCATCCACATCGATTGATGTGAATGGAGAAATCGGGTTTGCCAGGGCATATGAGCTTGGATGTTGGGCGGAGTTCCTATGTCCTGGCAGACACATTTCCCCTCCTTTTTTTTTTTTTGCACATTTTTGGGCAGAGATTTTTTCATCCACATTGATCGAAGCGAATGAAGAAATCTGTGCCATTCATTTTTTCTTTCAGCCCAGAGGCTGAATGGAAAAAAAAAATCTCATTACCCGTATGCTCAATATAAGGAGAATAGCAGAAACTCCTAATGCTGGCCAAACATGTAATGATTGTGGATACCCTCAAATGCCAGGGCAGTACAAACACCCCACAAATAACCCCATTTTGGAAAGAAGACACCCCAAGGTATTCGCTGAGGAGCATATTGAGTCCATGAAAGATTAAACTTTTTGTCCCAAGTTAGCGGAAAGGGAGACTTTGTGAGAAAAAAAAAATCAATTTCCGCTAACTTGTGCCAAAAAAAAAACTTCTATGAACTCGCCATGCCCCTCACGGAATACCTTGGGGTGTCTTCTTTCCAAAATGGGGTCACATGTGGGGTATTTATACTGCCCTGGCATTTTAGGGGCCCTAAAGCGTGAGAAGAAGTCTGGAATCCAAATGTCTAAAAATGCCCTCCTAAAAGGTACTCATTTGAATTTGGGCCCCTTTGCGCACCTAGGCTGCAAAAAAATTTCACACATGTGGTATCGCCGTTATCAGGAGAAGTAGGGCAATGTGTTTTGGGGTATATTTTTACTTATACCCATGCTGGGTGAGAGAAATATCTCTGTAAAATGACAACTTTGTATAAAAAAAATGGGAAAAGTTGTCTTTTACAGAAATATTTCTCTCACCCAGCATGGGTATATGTAAAAATACACCCCAAAACACATTGCCCTACTTCTCCTGAGTATGGCGATACCACATCTGTGACACTTTTTTGCAGCCTAGGTGCGCAAAGGGGCCCAAATTCCAATGAGTACCTTTACGATTTCACAGGGCCTTTTTTACGCATTTGGATTCCAAACTACTTCTCACGCTTTAGGTCCCCTAAAATGCTAGGGCCGTATAAATTCCCCACAAGTCACCCCATTTTGGAAAGAAGACACCCCAAGGTATTTCGTGAGGGGCATGGCGAGTTCATGTAAAATTTTATTTTTTGACACAAGTTAGTGGAATATGAGACTTTGTAAGAAAAAAAGAAAAAAAATAAAAAAAAATCATTTTCCGCTAACTTGTGCCAGAAAAAAAAATATTCTAGGAACTCGCCATGGCCCTCACGGAATACCTTGGGGTGTCTTCTTTCCAAAATGGGGTCACTTGTGGAGTATTTAAAATACCCTGCCATTTTAGGGGCCCTAAAGCGTGAGAAGTAGTTTGAAATCCAAATGCGTAAAAAATGCCCTGTGAAATCCTAAAGATACTCATTGGAATTTGGGCCCCTTTGTGCACCTAGGCTGCAAAAAAGTGTCACACATGTGGTATCGCCGTACTCAGGAGAAGTAGGGCAATGTGTTTTGGGGTGTATTTTTACATATACTCATGCTGGGTGAGAGAAATAGCTCTGTAAAATGACAACTTTGTATAAAAAAAATGGGAAAAGTTGTAATTTTACAGAGATATTTATCTCACCCAGCATGGGTATATGTAAAAATACACCCCAAAACACATTGCCCTACTTCTTCTGAGTACGGCGATACCACATGTGTGACACTTTTTTGCAGCCTAGGTGCGTAAAGGGGCCCAAATTCCAATGAGTACTTTTAGGAATTCACAGGGCATTTTTACGCATTTGGATTCCAAACTACTTCTCACGCTTTAGGGCCCCTAAAATGCAAGGGCAGTATAAATACCACACAAGTGACCCACTTTTAGAAAGACACCCCAAGGTATTCCGTGAGCGGTATGGTGAGTTCATGTAAAATTTTATTTTTTTGTCACAAGTTAGTGGAATATGAGACTTTGTAAGAAGAAAAAAAATGCAATTTCCGCTAACTTGTGACAAAAAATAAAAACTTCCATGAACTCACTATGCCCATCAGCGAATACTTTAGGGTGTCGTAGGGTGTCTACTTTCCAAAATGGGGTCATTTGTGGGGTGTTTCTACTGTCTGGGCATTGTAGAACCTCAGGAAACATGACAGGTGCTCAGAAAGTCAAAGTGCGTAAATTAATTTTTTTGCACCATAGTTTGTAAACGCTATAACTTTTACCCAAACCAATAAATATACACTTATTGCATTTTTTTTTATCAAAGACATGTAGAACAATAAATTTAGATAAAAATGTATATAAAAATTTAGTTTTATTTGAAAAATTGTACAACAGAAAGTAAAAAAAATTAATTTTTTGCAAAAATTTCGGTCAATTTTGATTAATATCAAAAAAGTTAAAATGTCAGCAGCAATGAAATACCACCAAATGAAAGCTCTTTTAGTGAGTAGAAAAGGAGGTAGAATTCATTTGGGTGGTAAGTTGTATGACCGAGCAATGAACCGTGAAAGTAGTGTAGTGCAGAATTGTAAAAAGTGTTCTGGTCATTAAGGGGGTTTAAGCTAAGGGGGCTGAGGTGGTTAAGGGGTTAAGGTCTGACACCACTTATCTAAGCGCTCAAATCTCCTTAGTTTAGCATACTTTTGCAAGGTATTCCTTTCCTTTATTTGACTCTAAGGGCTCGTTCACACGAACTTTTTTTGCGTTCCGTTTACGGGCCGTTTTTTTTGTTCTGTATACGGTCCGTATACAGAACCATTCATTTTAATGGTTCCGCAAAAAAACTGAATGTACTCTGTATGCATTCCATTTCTGTATTTCCGTTTTTTCATTCCGTTCAAAGATAGAATATGTCCAATTATTGCCCACAAATCTTGTTCCGTGGCTCCATTTAAGTCAATGGGTCTGCAACAAAAACAGAACAGAATGTGTATGTCTTCCATATCTGTTCCGTTTTTGTGGAACCATCTATTGAAAATGTTATGCCAAGTCCAATTGTTTCTATGCAATTACTGTATACTGTATATGCCATACGGAAAAACGAAACAGAACCGGAAACACTACTGAAACAAAAAACTGAAAAACGGATCTGTGAAAAACGGACTGCAAAATACTGAAAAAGCCATACAGTCGTGTGAAAGAGGCCAAAGCCATATGGTCGTGTAAACAAGCCCTAAGGCCTCTTTCACATGGGCATCGTGTGTGAGGGCCGGACAAGATGCGAGTGCATTGTGGGAAAAGGTATGATTTTTCCACACGAGTGCAAAGCATTTTAATGCGTTTTGCATGCGCGTGAGAAACATCGGCATGTTTGGTACCCAGACCCGAACCCGGACTTCTTCACAGATCGGTGTTCTGTAGATTTTATTATTTTCCCCTATAACATGGTTATAAGGAAAAACAATAGCATTCTTAATGCAGAATGCTTAGTAAAATGTCCATTGAGGCGTTAAAAATAATAAACAAATTTAACTCACCTCATCCACTTGCATGTGATGGACCATGTGATGAGCGCAGTGATGTCATCAAAGGTCCTTTAGCCAGGTCCTGAAGAAAGTAGAAAGAGGAGGAGATCCGCTACGCGAGCAAGTAGATGGGGTGAGTTAAATTTGTTTATTATTTTTAACCACTCAATGGATATTTTACTAAGCATTCTTTATTAAGAATGCTATTATGTTCCCTTATAACCATGTTATAAGGGAAAATAATAAAGATCGGGTCCCCATCCCGATCGTCTCCTAGCAACCATGCATGAAAATCACACCGCCTCGGATGCTTGCGATTTTAACGCAGCCCCATTCACTTCTATGGGGCCTGCGTTGCGTGAAAAACGCACAATATAGAGCTTGCTGCGATTTTCACGCAACGCACAAGTGATGCGTGAAAATCACCGCTCATGTACACAGCCCCATTAAAGTGAATGGGTCCGGATTCAGTGCTGGTGCAATGTGTTCACCTTACGCATTGCACCCGCGCAGAATTCTCGCCAGTGTGAAAGGGGCCTTTTTCACACTACCATTTTTTTTTACGTTTACGGGCTGTTTTTTGTGTTCCGTATATGGCCCATATACAGAACCATTCATTTCAATGGTTCCACAAAAAAACGGAATGTACTCCGTATGCATTCCGTTTCCATATTTCTGTTTTTCCGTTCCTTTGAAAGATAGAAAATGTCCTATTATTGCCCGCAAATTACGGTCCGTGGCTCTATTCAAGTCAATGTGTCTGCAAAAAAAACGCAACACATACGGAAACGTATCCGTTCCGTTTTTGCGGAACCATCTATTGAACATTTTATGCCCAGCCTAATTTTTTCTATGTAAATACTGTATACTGTATATGCCATACAGAAAAACGGAACGGAAACACAACGGAGACAAAAAAAAACGGAACAACGGATCTGTAAAAAATGGACCGCAAAACACTGAAAAAGCCATATGGTCGCGTGAAGAGGCCTAAAATTGTTCAAAACCAAAACAATACACTGATATTGTCTAAAATGTTGAAAAGTGTGTTAACTTTATGCCTTTTTGAGATGATTTCATCTTCAACTTACTTAACTGTTCACAGCAACAGTAATATTGACCAGGGGTGCCGAAACTTGCATGTCACTGTATATACTTTTATGTTCCTATCCCAAACCCTCCCCTCTGATTGATAGTTTTAGCGGTCACCTCATTGGATGCCTAAGCTGTTATTTACAGCAGAGCGGATTCAGTACAACTATCCCATCGCACTGAACCTAAAAGGACCACTTGGTATTGCAGTGCCAAGGGGATTTACATTTTAGTCCTCTGCCATGCAACCTGCACTTCTGTCCATGGTATATGCACTGAGATTTCAGCCTGTATGGCGATAGTCTTGTTTAACGCTACAATGCTTAATCTACAAATGCATAATAAAAACAGAATTAGCAATGAATGACCAGTAGGTTGACCAGGTCAGGCATGTAATCCTTTATGGCATTTTTAGCTGATTCAGCTGCATTACATAACATTTTTAATAGATTTCAAGCTGAGAATATTTTCATATGATTTATGTAAGACTTCTCCCAACAGGATCCTGCTTTGTGCTCTGATACTGTAGTTTTTTTTACAATATAAACAGGCTTCACATGAGATATTACTTAGAAGTAGAACTTTAGTTTTTTTTATGCCTACACTTTATAGATTGTGAGAAATGAATTAATCAATTAAACACATGACAGTTTGTTAGGAATGTATATTGCAGGGATCAGCAACCTCTGGTGCTCCAGCTGTTGTGAAACTACAACTCCCAGCATGCTCCACTCACTTATATGGGAGTTCTGAGAACAGCCAAGCAAGTGTGCATGCTGGGAGTTGCAGTTTCACCACATCTGGAGTGCCGGAGGTTGCTGACCTCTGGTATATTGTCTATCGCCAAGCAAATAAATTAGAGATGAGTGAGCTTCTTGAAAAAAAAAATTTGATTTGACCCCAACTCGATCTTACATGAATCAAAAGTGAATTGCTCTGGATGTCTCCAAGGATTTTTTTTTTATCGTTCTTTTTTTTTTTTTCTAATTTTTGAACTCTCCCTCCCCCCTCCCTTTTAATCTCTTTAAAACAATGACAGCACTAGCAATTAATGTCAGAGTAACACTGACATACAACGCTATGGGTAAACACGGGGTTGACAGTGTTAACAAATGTGCTTAAAAATACACTGTACTGTGTTATTCTTTTTCATATTATAAACATTCCAAAAATTGTCAGATTTTGTGTAAACACACATAGTGTTATGGGAATTAAAATAGGGACTTGATAGGAACAATCATCCAAAAAATGATGCTTTAACGGGGATGAATGCTTATCAGAAGAACCAGTGGCTTGTTCTGCACAAGCCTGGAGAAAAAAATTCTCCCTTTAGGCCCCTTTCACACGGGCGAGATTTCCGTGCGGGTGCGATGCGTGAGTTGAACGCATTGCACCCGCACTGAATCCTGACCCATTCATTTCTATGGGGCTGTTCACATGAGCGGTGATTTTCACGCATCACTTATGCGTTGCGTGAAAATCGCAGCATGTTCTATATTCTGCGTTTTTCACGTAACGCAGGCCCCATAGAAATGAATGGGGTTGCGTGAAAATCGCAAGCATCCGCAAGCAAGTGCGGATGCGGTGCGATTTTCACGCATGGGTTCTAGGTGACAGTCTATTCACTGTATTATTTTCCCTTATAACATGGTTATAAGGGAAAATAATAGCATTCTGACTACAGAATGCTTAGTATAATGGTGCTGGGAGGGTTAAAAAAAATAAAAAAGTTAACTCACCTTATCCCCATGATCGCCTAGTTCCCGGTCGGTCTCTTCTTTAGCTGTGGCTAAAGGACCTTTGGTGATGTCAGATCACATGCTCCATCACCATGGTGATGGACCATGTGATTGGAGCATGTGATCTGACATCACCAAAGGTCATTCAGCCCAAGCCCACAGCTAAAGAAGAGACCGACCGGGAACTACACGATCATGGGGATAAGGTGAGTTAACGTTTTTTTTTTTTTTTAACCCTTCCAGCACTATTATACTAAGCATTCTGTATTCAGAATGCTATTATTTTCCCTTATAACCATGTTATAAGGGAAAATAATAGAATCTTCAGAACATCAATCCCAAGCCCGAACTTCTGTGAAGAAGTTCGGGTTTGGGTACCAAACATGCGCGATTTTTCTCACGCGAGTGCAAAACGCATTACAATGTTTTGCACTCGCGCGGAAAAATCGCGGGTGTTTCCGCAACGCACCCGCACATTTTTCCGCAACGCCCGTGTGAAAGGGGCCTTACAGTGTGGATGTGGAAATGGTAGAGTAATAGTAGCTCGTGTCTGCAATAGTAGCGGCAACAGAAGCAGCCTATTATGTAACGTACTGTCATGGTGAGGTTCACTGTGACAGTTTGGCTGTGTAGGCTGGCTGCATGCCCTCTCGCGTACTGGCTGCAGGTTGTCTCCTGTGTATGGTGTTTGCTTGGGGCTGCGTGCTGGCTGTGGTGTTTTATGGAACTGCTGCCATTGTATGTTTGCTTTCGCCGTGCCTGTTTCTCTGTGCAGTTCTTATCACTGTTGCTGTGCATGCTGGCTGCAGGCTCCCTCATGTACTGGCTGCAGGCTGACACCTGTATATGCTGGTTGCTTGGAACCGCATGCTGGCTGCGGTGTAGTGTGTGAACTTTGGCCTGTGTTTGTGGATTCCTGTGTCTGCATCTCTGTGTCTCATGTCTCTGGTGCAGTGCAGGCTGGCTGCATGCGCTTTGTGTACTGGCTGTGGGTATCCCTATGCATTCTGCGATGCGTGCTGGCTGCAGCCTTGTGTGTAAACATGGTCATGTATGGATGCATTTCTGTTGTGTCATGGGTTTTTTATGCTCTGGCGTACTGGCTACGGTGGACTCTGTGTATGCTGGTTGCCAGGGGCAATGTTCTGTACTGCAGCCTGTGTGTTCACTTCCCTGTTCATGCAGGCTCCCCTCCATGCTTGGTTCTAATAGGGTTAACTTCCCGTGGTGCGTTCCTAGGTGTGGCTTATCAGTTCCATCATTAAGCAGCTATATCTACCTATGACCTGTGGGGCTTGGGGGCAGTCTATCTTTTGTCCAGTGCCTTCTGGGTGTAGCCCCTTGCTGCTGACCCAGTTTTTTTTTCCTATCTGGCCTTGTTTGTGGTGTCACCTGTTAATGCATTGTTGCTGCTTTGTCTGATGTTGTTGGTACCTGTTCTGTGATGGTGTTTCATGTTATGTCCTTGACTGATCTGTACCTGTCCTGTATGATGTTTTTGCTATCCTTGTTTGTTCCTTGTTAGCCTAGCAGTGCCCTACTGCATCTGAAAGCCTAGCAGTGCTAAACTGCTTTTGATTGTAGTCCTGTCCCATGTCCTGCCTGGCAGTGCCTACTGCTTCTGATCCTTGTCTGTTCTTGTCTGACTGTAGTTCCTTTCTGCCTCTGTTTCTATTCCATGTTTGTCCTGCCTTCGTGAGAGGGCTCCTGGGTTCTCCGGAGCGAGGATCTCTTGTCTGTGTGGATCTCTTGTCTGCGTGGATCTCTAGTCTGTGTGAATCTCTAGTCTGTGTGCAGCTCTGCTTGAGACTGCTATGCTTCCATTCCGCTTAGGGTCCAAGCATCTGCTTTTGTGCTGGTTCCCATTCGTCTTGTTGTCTGTTCCATGTCCTGTGTTTGCTTGGGTTACAGTTTTGCTGTCTTTCCGCTGGTGGTTTCACCAGCCTGGTTCTCTGCAGGTAGTGGCCGAGTGTACCGGGATCTTCTTGGAGGTGCGACCAGGGAGCCCTCGGCCCAGTTTATCCCCATCACCAGGGGCTCTGTGAAGAACGGGGCTCACTGGCTCTCTGGATTTGCCAGTGCACTTGGCTCTGTGGTAGTGCTACCACTATTGCCTAACCTGCTTACTGTCATGTGCTTTTATTATACCTGTAATAAAGTTCTCTGTGGGTTCTTGGTCTGTTTTGCCTGTGTCCTGTTTGCATAATGTCCCGGAGGTCTGCGTTGGGCCTCCGGCACGTGACACGTACAAGGCATTAGATGTGTGCGTAGCTGTGTTGTAGAGTTGTAGTGGCGGCTGGTAGTGACAGTCGGGGTAATGGAAGTGGTGGCTGGTAGTGACAGTTGGGGTAATGGAAGTGGCGACTGGTAGCGATGGTTGGGGTAATGGAAGTGGCGGTAGGGGGATTAGCAGCAGGGAGTAGCAGCTGTGATAGTGACAGCAGCAGCAATTGTATGGTACAGTACATGATATTGTAGTCAGGCAGACAGTGTCAATGGCATGATTGAGCTGGCGATAAATAGCCACTGACAGCAATGGTAGATCTATTCATCAGTCTCAGCTGGTGGTGTTTGAAAATCCTCACAGATTCATGCCTCATTCATTTTGACAAAAGCAATGCTTTCTACACTGGTGAAGGACACTTTTGGCACAATACCCCATGTTGCACTGAAAATCAGTTCCAGCTACTGTTCCAATCTGTCTGCCCAGAAGTCCACGGAATCGGGGAACACGGAATGTGCTAGAGAAAGGCCAGAGTCCAGGTAGGACTGCACTGTGACCCCAAGGCATTGTGTAGAACTCCAATGTGACATTGAAATCATTCTGCTCTGACTAAGAGGAGGAATGAGCCATCCAGTCTAAAATCTCTTCCTCAATAATAATGTGGCACATATAGAAAGCAAGAAAGAACTGTGGCCTTCTACTACTACTACCTCTACTACTGCTGGCTGGATGGCTGCTACTGCTGTTTTCACCACTACAGCCACCCACATTTTGACTCTCAGATGATGAGGCATGAGTCTTTCATTTTTTACTCTTAGATTTACTAGTAATTTCATTATGAGGCATATAAATGAAAAGTCTGGGGTTTGGCACACAGAATATTAAATGTTACTAGTAGGGATGAGCGAACTCGAACTGTATAGTTCGGGTTCGTACCGAATTTTGGGGTGTCCGTGACACGGACCCGAACCCGGACATTTTCGTAAAAGTCCGGGTTCGGGTTCGGTGTTCGTCGCTTTCTTCGCGCTTTTGTGACGCTTTCTTGGCGCTTTTTGAAAGGCTGCAAAGCAGCCAATCAACAAGCGTCATACTACTTGCCCCAAGAGGCCATCACAGCCATGCCTACTATTGGCATGGCTGTGATTGGCCAGAGCACCATGTGACCCAGCCTCTATTTAAGCTGGAGTCACATAGCGCCGCCCGTCACTCTGCTCTGATTAGCGTAGGGAGAGGTTGCGGCTGCGACAGTAGGGCGAGATTAGGCAGATTAACTCCTCCAAAGGACTTGATTAACTGATCGATCTGCAGCTGTGGATCATTGAGCTGCTGATCCTCAATTGCTCACTGTTTTTAGGCTGCACAGACCGTTTGTCAGTCTCATTTTTCTGGGGTGATCGGCGGCCATTTTGTGTCTTGTGGTGCGCCAGCACAAGCTGCGACCAAGTGCATTTAACCCTCAATGGTGTGGTTGTTTTTTGGCTAAAGCCTACATCAGGGTGAAGCTGTCACACCAAGTGCATTTAACCAGCAATAGTCTGTTCATTTTTTGGCCATATACAAAATCAGGGGCAAGCTGCGCCTGTCACCAAGTGCATTTAACCCTCAATGGTGTGGTTGTTTTTTGGCTAAAGCCTACATCAGGGTGAAGCTGTCACACCAAGTGCATTTAACCAGCAATAGTCTGTTCATTTTTTGGCCATATACAAAATCAGGGGCAAGCTGCGCCTGTCACCAAGTGCATTTAACCCTCAATGGTGTGGTTGTTTTTTGGCTAAAGCCTACATCAGGGTGAAGCTGTCACACCAAGTGCATTTAACCAGCAATAGTCTGTTCATTTTTTGGCCATATACAAAATCAGGGGCAAGCTGCGCCTGTCACCAAGTGCATTTAACCCTCAATGGTGTGGTTGTTTTTTGGCTAAAGCCTACATCAGGGTGAAGCTGTCACACCAAGTGCATTTAACCAGCAATAGTCTGTTCATTTTTTGGCCATATCCCAGTCTAATTCTGTCACTAAATCCATACCGGTCACCCAGCGCCTAAATACTAGGCCTCAAATTTATATCCAGCTAAATCTGTCCCTAGTGCTGTAGCTGGGCGAGTTATTTAGTGTCCGTTCAAGCACATTTCTTGTTCTGGGTTGAAATACAATTCTCAATTTAGCAATTTCATAATTTAGTGGTTCCTGCTATATCAGAGCTCTTTGAAATCTATCCCAAAAAGGGTATATAATATTGAAGGTGCACATAGGGTCATTCAGAGTAACTTCACACACACCCGCTACTGTGTATTTCCAAGTCTAATTCTGTCACTAAATCCATACCGGTGACCCAGCGCCTAAATACTAGGCCTCAAATTTAATTCCCTCTAAATCTCTCGTTACCCACCGCTGTACTGTTGTTGCTGGGCAAGATATTTAGTGTCCGTCAAAGCACATTTTTTGTTCTGGGTTGAAGTACAATTCCCAATTTAGCAATTTCATAATTTAGTGGTTTCTGCTATATCAGAGCTATTTGAAATCTATCCCAAAAAGGGTATATAATATTGAAGGTGCACATAGGGTCATTCAGAATAACTTCACACACACCCGCTACTGTGTATTTCCAAGTCTAATTCTGTCACTAAACCCATACCTGTCACCCAGCGCCTAAATACTAGGCCTCAAATTTAAATCCCTCTAAATCTCTCGTTACCGTTGTCCTGTTGTAGCTGGGAAAGTTATTTAGTGTCCGTCAAAGCACATTTTTTGTTCTGGGTTGAAGTACAATTCCCAATTTAGCAATTTCATAATTTAGTGGTTTCTGCTATATCAGAGCTATTTGAAATCTATCCCAAAAAGGGTATATAATATTGAAGGTGCACATAGGGTCATTCAGAATAACTTCACACACACCCGCTACTGTGTATTTCCAAGTCTAATTCTGTCACTAAACCCATACCTGTCACCCAGCGCCTAAATACTAGGCCTCAAATTTAAATCCCTCTAAATCTCTCGTTACCGTTGTCCTGTTGTAGCTGGGAAAGTTATTTAGTGCCCGTCAAAGCACATTTTTTGTTCTGGGTTGAAGTACAATTCCCAATTTAGCAATTTCATAATTTAGTGGTTCCTGCTATATCAGAGCTATTTGAAATCTATCCCAAAAAGGGTATATAATATTGAAGGTGCACATAGGGTCATTCAGAATAACTTCACACACACCCGCTACTGTGTATTTCCAAGTCTAATTCTGTCACTAAATCCATACCGGTGACCCAGCGCCTAAATACTAGGCCTCAAATTTAATTCCCTCTAAATCTCTCGTTACCCACCGGTGTACTGTTGTTGCTGGGCAAGATATTTAGTGTCCGTCAAAGCACATTTTTTGTTCTGGGTTGAAGTACAATTCCCAATTTAGCAATTTCATAATTTAGTGGTTTCTGCTATATCAGAGCTATTTGAAATCTATCCCTAAAAGGGTATATAATATTGAAGGTGCACATAGGGTCATTCAGAATAACTTCACACACACCCGCTACTGTGTATTTCCAAGTCTAATTCTGTCACTAAACCCATACCTGTCACCCAGCGCCTAAATACTAGGCCTCAAATTTAAATCCCTCTAAATCTCTCGTTACCCACCACTGTACTGTTGTTGCTGGGCAAGATATTTAGTGTCCGTCAAAGCACATTTTTTGTTCTGGGTTGAAGTACAATTCCCAATTTAGCAATTTCATAATTTAGTGGTTTCTGCTATATCAGAGCTATTTGAAATCTATCCCTAAAAGGGTATATAATATTGAAGGTGCACATAGGGTCATTCAGAATAACTTCACACACACGCTTCTGTGCATTTCCAAGTCTAATTCTGTCACTAAATCCATACCGGTGACCCAGCGCCTAAATACTAGGCCTCAAATTTAAATCCCTCTAAATCTCTCGTTACCCACCGCTGTACTGTTGTTGCTGGGCAAGATATTTAGTGTCCGTCAAAGCACATTTTTTGTTCTGGGTTGAAGTACAATTCCCAATTTAGCAATTTCATAATTTAGTGGTTCCTGCTATATCAGAGCTATTTGAAATCTATCCCAAAAAGGGTATATAATATTGAAGGTGCACATTGGGTCATTCAGAATAACTTCACACACACCCGCTACTGTGTATTTTCAAGTCTAATTCTGTCACTAAACCCATACCTGTCACCCAGCGCCTAAATACTAGGCCTCAAATTTAAATCCCTCTAAATCTCTCGTTACCCACCGCTGTACTGTTGTTGGTGGGCAAGATATTTAGTGTCCGTCAAAGCACATTTTTTGTTCTGGGTTGAAGTACAATTCCCAATTTAGCAATTTCATAATTTAGTGGTTTCTGCTATATCAGAGCTATTTGAAATCTATCCCTAAAAGGGTATATAATATTGAAGGTGCACATAGGGTCATTCAGAATAACTTCACACACACGCTTCTGTGCATTTCCAAGTCTAATTCTGTCACTAAATCCATACCGGTGACCCAGCGCCTAAATACTAGGCCTCAAATTTATATCCCGCTGAATTTGAATACAATACATTGGGCCAAATAATATATTTGTTGTTGTGGTGAACCATAACAATGAGAAAAACATCTAGTAAGGGACGCGGACGTGGACATGGTCGTGGTGGTGTTAGTGGACCCTCTGGTGCTGGGAGAGGACGTGGCCGTTCTGCCACATCCACACGTCCTAGTGTACCAACTACCTCAGGTCCCAGTAGCCGCCAGAATTTACAGCGATATATGGTGGGGCCCAATGCCGTTCTAAGGATGGTAAGGCCTGAGCAGGTACAGGCATTAGTCAATTGGGTGGCCGACAGTGGATCCAGCACGTTCACATTATCTCCCACCCAGTCTTCTGCAGAAAGCGCACAGATGGCGCCTGAAAACCAACCCCATCAGTCTGTCACATCACCCCCATGCATACCAGGGAAACTGTCTCAGCCTCAAGTTATGCAGCAGTCTCTTATGCTGTTTGAAGACTCCGCTGGCAGGGTTTCCCAAGGGCATCCACCTAGCCCTTCCCCAGCGGTGAAAGACATAGAATGCACTGACGCACAACCACTTATGTTTCCTGATGATGAGGACATGGGAATACCACCTCAGCATGTCTCTGATGATGACGAAACACAGGTGCCAACTGCTGCGTCTTTCTGCAGTGTGCAGACTGAACAGGAGGTCAGGGATCAAGACTGGGTGGAAGACGATGCAGGGGACGATGAGGTCCTAGACCCCACATGGAATGAAGGTCGTGCCACTGACTTTCACAGTTCGGAGGAAGAGGCAGTGGTGAGACCGAGCCAACAGCGTAGCAAAAGAGGGAGCAGTGGGCAAAAGCAGAACACCCGCCGCCAAGAGACTCCGCCTGCTACTGACCGCCGCCATCTGGGACCGAGCACCCCAAAGGCAGCTTCAAGGAGTTCCCTGGCATGGCACTTCTTCAAACAATGTGCTGACGACAAGACCCGAGTGGTTTGCACGCTGTGCCATCAGAGCCTGAAGCGAGGCATTAACGTTCTGAACCTGAGCACAACCTGCATGACCAGGCACCTGCATGCAAAGCATGAACTGCAGTGGAGTAAACACCTTAAAACCAAGGAAGTCACTCAGGCTCCCCCTGCTACCTCTTCTGCTGCTGCCGCCTCGGCCTATTCTGCTGCTGCCGCCTCGGCCTCTTCCTCCGCCTCTGGAGGAACGTTGGCACCTGCCGCCCAGCAAACAGGGGATGTACCACCAACACCACCACCACCACCTCCGTCACCAAGCGTCTCAACCATGTCACACGCCAGCGTTCAGCTCTCCATCTCACAAACATTTGATAGAAAGCGTAAATTCCCACCTAGCCACCCTCGATCCCTGGCCCTGAATGCCAGCATTTCTAAACTACTGGCCTATGAAATGCTGTCATTTAGGCTGGTGGACACAGACAGCTTCAAACAGCTCATGTCGCTTGCTGTCCCACAGTATGTTGTTCCCAGCCGGCACTACTTCTCCAAGAGAGCCGTGCCTTCCCTGCACAACCAAGTATCCGATAAAATCAAGTGTGCACTGCGCAACGCCATCTGTAGCAAGGTCCACCTAACCACAGATACGTGGACCAGTAAGCACGGCCAGGGACGCTATATCTCCCTAACTGCACACTGGGTAAATGTAGTGGCAGCTGGGCCCCAGGCGGAGAGCTGTTTGGCGCACGTCCTGCCGCCGCCAAGGATCGCAGGGCAACATTCTTTGCCTCCTGTTGCCACCTCCTCCTTCTCGGCTTCCTCCTCCTCTTCTTCCACCTGCTCATCCAGTCAGCCACACACCTTCACCACCAACTTCAGCACAGCCCGGGGTAAACGTCAGCAGGCCATTCTGAAACTCATATGTTTGGGGGACAGGCCCCACACCGCACAGGAGTTGTGGCGGGGTATTGAACAACAGACCGACGAGTGGTTGCTGCCGGTGAGCCTCAAGCCCGGCCTGGTGGTGTGTGATAATGGGCGAAATCTCGTTGCAGCTCTGGGACTAGCCAATTTGACGCACATCCCTTGCTTGGCGCATGTGCTGAATTTGGTGGTGCAGAAGTTCATTCACAACTACCCCGACATGTCAGAGCTGCTGCATAAAGTGCGGGCCGTCTGTTCGCGCTTCCGGCGTTCACATCCTGCCGCTGCTCGCCTGTCTGCGCTACAGCGTAACTTCGGCCTTCCCGCTCACCGCCTCATATGCGACGTGCCCACCAGGTGGAACTCCACCTTGCACATGCTGGACAGACTGTGCGAGCAGCAGCAGGCCATAGTGGAGTTTCAGCTGCAGCACGCACGGGTCAGTCGCACTACAGAACAGCACCACTTCACCACCAATGACTGGGCCTCCATGCGAGACCTGTGTGCCCTGTTGCGCTGTTTCGAGTACTCCACCAACATGGCCAGTGGCGATGACACCGTTATCAGCGTTACAATACCACTTCTATGTCTCCTTGAGAAAACACTTAGGGCGATGATGGAACAGGAGGTGGCCCAGGAGGAGGAGGAGGAGGATGAGGAAGAGGGGTCATTTTTAGCACTTTCAGGCCAGTCTCTTCGAAGTGACTCAGAGGGAGGTTTTTTGCAACAGCAGAGGCCAGGTACAAATGTGGCCAGCCAGGGCCCACTACTGGAGGACGAGGAGGACGAGGATGAGGAGGAGGTGGAGGAGGATGAGGATGAAGCATGGTCACAGCGGGGTGGCACCCAACGCAGCTCGGGTCCATCACTGGTGCGTGGCTGGGGGGAAAGGCAGGACGATGACGATACGCCTCCCACAGAGGACAGCTTGTCCTTACCCCTGGGCAGCCTGGCACACATGAGCGACTACATGCTGCAGTGCCTGCGCAACGACAGCAGAGTTGCCCACATTTTAACCTGTGCGGACTACTGGGTTGCCACCCTGCTGGATCCACGCTACAAAGACAATGTGCCCACCTTACTTCCTGCACTGGAGCGTGATAGGAAGATGCGCGAGTACAAGCGCACGTTGGTAGACGCGCTACTGAGAGCATTCCCAAATGTCACAGGGGAACAAGTGGAAGCCCAAGGCCAAGGCAGAGGAGGAGCAAGAGGTCGCCAAGGCAGCTGTGTCACGGCCAGCTCCTCTGAGGGCAGGGTTAGCATGGCAGAGATGTGGAAAACTTTTGTCAACACGCCACAGCTAACTGCACCACCACCTGATACGCAACGTGTTAGCAGGAGGCAACATTTCACTAACATGGTGGAACAGTACGTGTGCACACCCCTCCACGTACTGACTGATGGTTCGGCCCCATTCAACTTCTGGGTCTCTAAATTGTCCACGTGGCCAGAGCTAGCCTTTTATGCCTTGGAGGTGCTGGCCTGCCCGGCAGCCAGCGTTTTGTCTGAACGTGTATTCAGCACGGCAGGGGGCGTCATTACAGACAAACGCAGCCGCCTGTCTACAGCCAATGTTGACAAGCTGACGTTCATAAAAATGAACCAGGCATGGATCCCACAGGACCTGTCCGTCCCTTGTCCAGATTAGACATTAACTACCTCCCCATAACCATATATTATTGGACTCCAGGGCACTTCCTCATTCAATCCTATTTTTATTTTCATTTTACCATTATATTGCGATGCTACCCAAAGTTGAATGAACCTCTCCTCTGCCTGTGTGCTAGGCCTAAATATATGCCAATGGACTGTTGCAGTGGTGGCTGACATGAAGCCTGATTCTCTGCTATGACATGCAGACTAATTCTCTGCTGACATGAAGCCAGATTGTCTGTTACGGGACCTCTCTCCTCTGCCTGGGTGCTGGGCCTAAATTTATGACCATGGACTGTTGCAGTGGTGGCTGACGTGAAGCCTGATTCTCTGCTATGACATGCAGACTGATTCTCTGCTGACATGAAGCCAGATCGTCTGTTACGGGACCTCTCTGCTCTGCCTGTGTGCTAGGCCTAAATATATGCCAATGGACTGTTGCAGTGGTGGGTGACGTGAAGCCTCATTCTCTGCTATGACATGCAGACTGATTCTCTGCTGACATGAAGCCAGATTGTCTGTTACGGGACCTCTCTGCTCTGCCTGTGTGCTAGGCCTAAATATATGCCAATGGACTGTTGCAGTGGTGGGTGACGTGAAGCCTCATTCTCTGCTATGACATGCAGACTGATTCTCTGCTGACATGAAGCCAGATCCTCTGTTACGGGAGCTCTCTCCTCTGCCTGGGTGCTGGGCCTAAATTTATGACAATTGACTGTTGCAGTGGTGGGTGACGTGAAGCCTGATTCTCTGCTATGATATGAAGACTGATTCTCTGCTGACATGAAGCCAGATTGTCTGTTACGGGACCTTTCTCCTCTGCCTGGGTTCTGGGCCTAAATTTATGAAAATTGACTCTTACAGTGGTGGGTGACGTGAAGCCTGATTCTAGGCTATGATATGAAGACTGATTCTCTGCTGACATGAAGCCAGATTGTCTGTTACGGGACCTTTCTCCTCTGCCTGGGTTCTGGGCCTAAATTTATGAAAATTGACTCTTACAGTGGTGGGTGACGTGAAGCCTGATTCTCTGCTATGATATGAAGACTGATTCTCTGCTGACATGAAGCCAGATTGTCTGTTACGGGACCTCTCTCCTCTGCCTGGGTGCTGGGCCTAAATTTATGACAATGGACTGTTGCAGTGGTGGCTGACGTGAAGCCTGATTCTCTGCTATGACATGCAGACTGATTCTCTGCTGTCATGAAGCCAGATTGTCTGTTACGGGACCTCTCTGCTCTGCCTGTGTGCTAGGCCTAAATATATGCCAATGGACTGTTGCAGTGGTGGCTGACGTGAAGCCTCATTCTCTGCTATGACATGCAGACTAATTCTCTGCTGACATGAAGCCAGATTGTCTGTTACGGGACCTCTCTCCTCTGCCTGGGTGCTGGGCCTAAATTTATGACAATGGACTGTTGCAGTGGTGGCTGACGTGAAGCCTGATTCTCTGCTATGACATGCAGACTAATTCTCTGCTGACATGAAGCCAGATTGTCTGTTACGGGACCTCTCTCCTCTGCCTGGGTGCTGGGCCTAAATATATGCCAATGGACTGTTGCAGTGGTGGCTGACGTGAAGCCTCATTCTCTGCTATGACATGCAGACTAATTCTCTGCTGTCATGAAGCCAGATTGTCTGTTACGGGACCTCTCTGCTCTGCCTGTGTGCTAGGCCTAAATATATGCCAATGGACTGTTGCAGTGGTGGGTGACGTGAAGCCTCATTCTCTGCTATGACATGCAGACTGATTCTCTGCTGACATGAAGCCAGATTGTCTGTTACGGGACCTCTCTGCTCTGCCTGTGTGCTAGGCCTAAATATATGCCAATGGACTGTTGCAGTGGTGGGTGACGTGAAGCCTCATTCTCTGCTATGACATGCAGACTGATTCTCTGCTGACATGAAGCCAGATTCTCTGTTACGGGACCTCTCTCCTCTGCCTGTGTGTGTGCTGGGCCTAAATATATGCCAATGGACTGTTGCAGTGGTGGCTGACGTGAAGCCTCATTCTCTGCTATGACATGCAGACTAATTCTCTGCTGACATGAAGACAGATTCTCTGTTACGGGACCTCCCTCCTCTGCCTGGGTGCTGGGCCTAAATATATGCCAATGGACTGTTGCAGTGGTGGCTGACGTGAAGCCTCATTCTCTGCTATGACATGCAGACTGATTCTCTGCTGACATGAAGCCAGATTCTCTGTTACGGGACCTCTCTCCTCTGCCTGTGTGTGTGCTGGGCCTAAATATATGCCAATGGACTGTTGCAGTGGTGGCTGACGTGAAGCCTCATTCTCTGCTATGACATGCAGACTGATTCTCTGCTGACATGAAGCCAGATTCTCTGTTACGGGACCTCTCTCCTCTGCCTGTGTGTGTGCTGGGCCTAAATATATGCCAATGGACTGTTGCAGTGGTGGCTGACGTGAAGCCTCATTCTCTGCTATGACATGCAGACTAATTCTCTGCTGACATGAAGACAGATTCTCTGTTACGGGACCTCCCTCCTCTGCCTGGGTGCTGGGCCTAAATATATGCCAATGGACTGTTGCAGTGGTGGCTGACGTGAAGCCTCATTCTCTGCTATGACATGCAGACTAATTCTCTGCTGACATGAAGACAGATTCTCTGTTACGGGACCTCTCTCCTCTGCCTGGGTGCCGGGGCCTAAATATCTGAGAATGGACTGTTCCAGTGGTGGGTGACGGGAAGCCAGATTCTCTGCTATGGAACCTCTCTCCAATTGATTTTGGTTAATTTTTATTTATTTAATTTTTATTTTAATTCATTTCCCTATCCACATTTGTTTGCAGGGGATTTACCTACATGTTGCTGCCTTTTGCAGCCCTCTAGCTCTTTCCTGGGCTGTTTTACAGCCTTTTTAGTGCCGAAAAGTTCGGGTCCCCATTGACTTCAATGGGGTTCGGGTTCGGGACGAAGTTCGGATCGGGTTCGGATCCCGAACCCGAACATTTCCGGGATGTTCGGCCGAACTTCTCGAACCCGAACATCCAGGTGTTCGCTCAACTCTAGTTACTAGCAAAATTGCAAGTGTTTGTTCTTTAATTTAAAGATGGAAGAGCAATTAAATGTCTCTTCCCTTCTACAAGCACACTGCACACTGGTATTGACAATTTACAATCGTAATAATGTAGCTTTTGCTGTTAATTAACTAGTAGATAAATTCGTTTCATCATGAAGTACAGTAATGCAGTTTTTGCAGTAAAACATGTTTGTGTATAACATTACATAACATTTAATAACATTACATTATAAAACAAACCATTTACAGATATCAACTGCTCTGGGATGTTCCACCACTATATTAGCATTTACCATAGTAATTCCAGAAAACCCCTTTAAAAGGGATTGCCCAGAATTAAAAAAAAAAAATCACTAAAAGCATGGAATATAATAAATTGAATTTTTAACCTGATAAGTCGACCCCTTATCATGTGTCACTTCTCTGTTTGTCTCTATCAGTCTTTGTTTACATGTCCTGCAATGATGACATCATGTACAACCATGTGACTGCTACGGCTAATCACTGAACTCAGGTGTCTCACGCCAGATATGCAGCAGTGGCGTCGCCAGGGGGGGGGGGCCAGAGGGGGCCATGGCCCCCCTACATCAAGCTGTGCCCCCCCATGTGCCCCCTCAACTAAAATGTCCCCCATTCATTTTGGTGGTGGATGGTCTATGCTGCGCTGCTGTGCACTGTGTAGGCACTAGGCAGCCCTACCGGACATCTTCTTCACATCTGATGATCTGACTGAAGTCTCGGACTTGGTGCCGTTGCGGTCTCACTCTCTAGTCTCCACCCACCGCTGCCGCGTCCCCGGCCCCGCCCCAGCCCCGCCCCCAGCTCCGCCCCCGGCCCCAAGACCTGACAAGTTGAGTCAGACTCAGTCAAACTCAGTGGCAGTGCTGTGCATAAAAATCAGCATGCCGCTAGTCGAGACTAGCTGATTCTGATTCATTCAACTACTGGCAGCAGCTGCTTAACCTCCTCAGGACCGCCGTACGCAGGATTGCGTCCTGCCGGCGGTCCTGCTCTTCTGGGTGGACGCATATACGCGTCCTCCCGCGAGAGCCGAGATTTCCTGTGAACGCGCGCGCTCACAGGAACGGAAGGTAAGCGAGTGGATCTCCAGCCTGCCAGCGGCGATCGCTCGCTGGCAGGCTGGAGATCCGAATTTTTTAACCCCTAACAGGTATATTAGACGCTGTTTTCATAACAGCGTCTAATATACCTCCTACCTGGTCCTCTGGTGGTCCCTTTTGTTAGGATCGACCACCAGAGGACTCAGGTAGGTCAGTACAGTCCCACCAAACACCACACTACACTACACTACACCCCCCCGTCACTTATTAACCCCTTATAAACCCCTGATCACCCCATATAAACTCCCTGATCACCCCCCTGTCATTGATCACCGCCCTGTCATTGATCACCCCCCTGTCAGGCTCCGTTCAGACGTCCGCATGATTTTTACGGATCCGATCCATGTATCCATGGATCCGTAAAAATCATGCGGATGTCTGAATGGAGCCTTACAGGGGGGGTGATCAGTGACAGGGGGGTGATCACCCTGATCACCCCCTGTCATTGATAACCCCCCTGTAAGGCTCCATTCAGACGTCCGCATGCGTTTTGTGGATCCGATCCATGTATCCGTAAAAAATCATGCGGATGTCTGAATGGAGCCTTACAGGGGGGGGGTGATCAGTGACAGGGGGGTGATTACCCTGATCACCCCCTGTCATTGATAACCCCCCTGTAAGGCTCCATTCAGACGTCCGCATGCGTTCTGTGGATCCGATCCATGTATCCATGGATCCGTAAAAAATCATGCGGATGTCTGAATGGAGCCTTACAGGGGGGGTGATCAGTGACAGGGGGGTGATCACCCTGATTACCCTGATCACCCCCTGTCATTGATAACCCCCCTGTAAGGCTCCATTCAGACGTCCGCATGCGTTCTGTGGATCCGATCCATGGATCCGTAAAAAATCATGCGGATGTCTGAATGGAGCCTTACAGGGGGGGTGATCAGTGACAGGGGGGTGATCACCCTGATTACCCTGATCACCCCCCTGTAAGGCTCCATTCAGACGTCCGCATGCGTTCTGTGGATCCGATCCATGGATCCGTAAAAAATCATGCGGATGTCTGAATGGAGCCTTACAGGGGGGGTGATCAGTGACAGGGGGGTGATCACCCTGATTACCCTGATCACCCCCTGTCATTGATCACCCCCCTGTAAGGCTCCATTCAGACGTCCGCATGCGTTCTGTGGATCCGATCCATGTATCCGTAAAAAATCATGCGGATGTCTGAATGGAGCCTTACAGGGGGGGTGATCAATGACAGGGGGGTGATCAGGGAGTCTATATGGGTGATCACCCCCCTGTCATTGATCACCCCCCTGTCATTGATCACCCCCCTGTCATTGATCACCCCCTGTAAGGCTCCATTCAGCCATTTTTTTGGCACAAGTTAGCGGACATTTTTTGTTTGTTTTTGTTTTTTCTTACAAAGTCTCATATTCCACTAACTTGTGTCAAAAAATAAAATCTCACATGGACGCACCATACCCCTCACGGAATCCAAATGCGTAAACATTTTTAGACATTTATATTCCAGACTTCTTCTCACGCTTTAGGGCCCCTAAAAAGCCAGGGCAGTATAAATACCCCACATGTGACCCCATTTCGGAAAGAAGACACCCCAAGGTATTCCGTGAGGGGCATATTGAGTCCATGAAAGATTGAAATTTTTGTCCTAAGTTAGCGGAAAGTGAGACTTTGTGAGAAAAAAAACAAAAAAAAATCAATATCCGCTAACTTATGCAAAAAAATAAAAAATTCTAGGAACTCGCCATGCCCCTCATTGAATACCTTGGGGTGTCTTCTTTCCAAAGTGGGGTCACATGTGGGGTATTTATACTGCCCTGGCTTTTTAGGGGCCCGAAAGCGTGAGAAGAAGTCTGGAATATAAATGTCTAAAAATGCCCTCCTAAAAGGAATTTGGGCCCCTTTGCGCATCTAGGCTGCAAAAAAGTGTCACACATGTGGTATCGCCGTTCTCAGGAGAAGTTGGAAAATGTGTTTTGGGGTGTCATTTTACATATACCCATGCTGGGTGAGATAAATATCTTGGTCAAATGCCAACTTTGTATAAAAAAATGGGAAAAGTTGTCTTTTGCCAAGATATTTCTCTCACCCAGCATGGGTATATGTAAAATGACCCCCCAAAACACATTGCCCAACTTCTCCTGAGTACGGCGATACCAGATGTGTGACACTTTTTTGCAGCCAAGGTGGGCAAAGGGGCACCTTTCGGATTTCGCAGGCCATTTTTTACACATTTTGATTGCAAGGTACTTCTTACACATTTGGGCCCCTAAATTGCCAGGGCAGTATAACTACGCCACAAGTGACCCCATTTTGGAAAGAAGACACCCCAAGGTATTCCGTGGGGGGCACGGCGAGTTCCTAGAATTTTTTATTTTTTGTCACAATTTAGCGGAAAATGATGATTTTTCTTTTTTTTTCTTTTTTCCTTACAAAGTCTCATATTCTACTAACTTGCGACAAAAAATAAAAAATTCGAGGAACTCGCCATGCCCCTCACGGAATACCTTGGGGTGTCTTCTTTCCAAAATGGGGTCACTTGTGGGGTAGTTATACTGCCCTGGCAATTTAGGGGCCCAAATGTGTGAGAAGAACTTTGCAATCAAAATGTGTAAAAAATGCCCTGCAAAATCCGAAAGGTGCACTTTGGAATATGTGCCCCTTTGCCCACCTTGGCAGCAAAAAAGTGTGACACATCTGGTATCGCCGTACTCAGGAGAAGTTGGGCAATGTGTTTTGGGGTGTCATTTTACATATACCCATGCTGGGTGAGAAAAATATCTTGGTCAAATGCCAACTTTGTATAAGAAAATGGGAAAAGTTGTCTTTTCCCAAGATATTTCTCTCACCCAGCATGGGTATATGTAAAATGACACCCCAAAACACATTCCCCAGCTTCTCCTGAGTACGGCGATACCAGATGTGTGACACTTTTTTGATGCCAAGGTGGGCAAAGGGGCACATATTCCAAAGTGCACCTTTCGGATTTCACCGGTCATTTTTTACAGATTTTGATTGCAAAGTACTTCTCACACATATGGGCCCCTAAATTGCCAGGGCAGTATAACTACGCCACAAGTGACCCCATTTTGGAAAGAAGACACCCCAAGGTATTCCGTGAGGGGCATGGCGAGTTCCTAGAATTTTTTATTTTTTGTCGCAAGTTAGTGGAATATGAGACTTTGTAAGGAAAAAAGAGAAAAAAATAAAAATCATCATTTTCCGCTAACTTGTGACAAAAAATAAAAAATTCTAGGAACTCGCAGTGCCCCTCACGGAATACCTTAGGGTGTCTTCTTTCCAAAATGGGGTCACTTGTGGCGTAGTTATACTGCCCTGGCAATTTAGGGGCCCAAATGTGTGAGAAGTACCTTGCAATCAAAATGTGTAAAAAATGGCCTGCAAAATCCGAAAGGTGCACTTTGGAATATGTGCCCCTTTGCCCACCTTGGCAGCAAAAAAGTGTGACACATCTGGTATCGCCGTACTCAGGAGAAGTTGGGGAATGTGTTTTGGGGTGTCATTTTACATATACCCATGCTGGGTGAGAAAAATATCTTGGTCAAATGCCAACTATGTATAAAAAAATGGGAAAAGTTGTCTTTTGCCAAGATATTTCTCTCACCCAGCATGGGTATATGTAAAATGACACCCCAAAACACATTCCCCAACTTCTCCTGAGTACGGCGATACCACATGTGTGACACTTTTTTGCTGCCAAGGTGGGCAAAGGGGCGCATATTCCAAAGTGCACCTTTCGGATTTCACCGGTCATTTCTTAAACATTTTGATTGCAAAGTTCTTCTCACACATTTGGGCCCCTAAATTGCCAGGGCAGTATAACTACCCCACAAGTGACCCCATTTTGGAAAGAAGACACCCCAAGGTATTTTGTGAGGGGCATGGTGAGTTCCTAGAATTTTTTATTTTTTGTCGCAAGTTAGTGGAATATGAGACTTTGTAAGACTTTGTAAGACTTTGTGGGGTTTTTCTACTGTCTGGGCATTGTAGAACCTCAGGAATCATGACAGGTGCTCAGAAAATCAGAGCCGTTTCAAAAAGCGGAAATTCACATTTTTGTACCATAGTTTGTAAATGCTATAACTTTTACCCAAACCATTTTTTTTTTGCCCAAACATTTTTTTTTTATCAAAGACATGTAGAACTATAAATTTAGCGAAAAATTTATATATGGATGTCGTTTTTTTTTGCAAAATTTCACAGCTGAAAGTGAAAAATGTCATTTTTTTGCAAAAAAATCGTTACATTTTGATTAATAACAAAAAAAGTAAAAATGTCAGCAGCAATAAAATACCACCAAATGAAAGCTCCATTAGTGAGAAGAAAAGGAGGTAAAATTCATTTGGGTGGTAAGTTGCATGACCGAGCGATAAACGGTGAAAGGAGTGTAGTGCCGAAGTGTAAAAAGTGGCCTGGTCATGAAGGGGGTTTCACCTAGCGGGGCTGAAGTGGTTAAAGGGCTTCTGTCACCCCACTAAAGTCATTTTTTTTTTTTGGGCAACTTAAATTCCTTATAATGCGATTTATCAATATATAATGCTCTTACTCATTTTGGTTGGGCAGTTTCTTCAAAAAACAGACTTTTATAATATGTAAATGAGCTCTCTACCAGCAAGTAGGGCGGTTACTTGCTCATAGCAGCCGCATCCTCCTTTCATAAAGATGCCCCCTCCTCATGTTGATTGACAGGGCCAGCGAACGCGCTCGTCCTCTGGCTGGCCCTGTCTGCGTTCAAAATCTGGCGCCTGCGCCGTACCGGTCTTCAGTCGGCGCAAGCGCACTGAGAGGAGGACGCTCGCTCGGCCGCTCCTTCCTCAATGCGCCTGCGCCGATGACGTCACATCTATACCTGGTGCAGGTGCACTGAGGAAGGAGCGGCCGAGCGAGCGTCCTCCTCAGTGCGCCTGCGCCGACTGAAGACCGGTACGGCGCAAGCGCCAGATTTTGAATGCAGACAAGGCCAGCCAGAGGACGAGCGCGTTCGCTGGCCCTGTCAATCAACATGAGGAGGGGGCGTCTTTATGAAAGGAGGATGCGGCTGCTATGAGCAAGTAACCGCCCTACTTGCTGGTAGACAGGTAATTTACATATTATGAAAGTCAGTTTTTTGAAGAAACTGCCCAACCAAAATGAGTAAGAGCATTATATATTGATATATCGCATTATAAGGAATTTAAGTTGGCAAAAAAAAAATATGACTTTAGTGGGGTGACAGAAGCCCTTTAAGCCAGCCAGGCCCAGACTAGAGAACAGACAGTGTGTGGCGTGGCGTGACGTGGCCCTACCCTAACCTACCGATACCGAACAGACTGGACTGAGCCTGACCTAGTGGTGACGGTGTGTAGCAGGTTAACTTAATAATAATAAGGTACAACTTACAAGTAGTGACTGAGTGGACTGACCAAGTCTCTTTCTATTCTAACTAGAGAGATTAGATCTGACTCTGACTAAGTCTGAGAGGAGAGCTGGCTGGCGGCTGCCCCAGAATCTTCCTGATTTAAAAGTTAAAGGGGTTCTGCACTTTAATTTAATTGATGATCTATACTCATTCAAGTGAACAGATCTTAGCCGCGCTCAGGCTAGTTGATACTAGTCGTGATGTCAGTCAGTGGGCTGGCGGTAAACAGTGAGAAGGCCGCGGTGCTGCTCGAGCGCCGCTGCCTTTTCAAACAGCTGATCGGCGGGGGTCCCGGGTGTCTGACCCCCACCGATCAGAAGCTGATGATCTATCCAGAGTATAGATCATCAGTTAAATTAAAGTGCAGAACCCCTTTAAAGTTACTGTCAGTGCAGCCTGGATGATTACAGTATTTACTTTACCGTTTAGAGAAATCATGTTCAAATGTGAGCGGTGGGAGGGTGATCTGTGGTCTGTGGATGTCATGAGTCATTACACTGTTATAGGGGGGGAGGGATCTATAGATGATACTCTTATAGTGCTATAGGGAGGAGGATCGGGGGTCTTTGGATGTCATGACACTGTTACTGGGGGGGGGGGGGGAATCTGTAGATGACACTGTTATAGGGAGGGGGATCTGTAGATGACACGGTTATGGGGGGGGGGGGATCTGTCCCACTCTGTGGATGACACTGTTAGGCTCCATTCAGACGTCCGTAACAGCGGAAATGTGGGGGTCCGCATTTTTTTTCGGGAACGGAATTGCGGACCCGGAAGTGCGGGTCCGCATTTCCGTATCCGGCAGCACGCCATGCTGCCCTATAGAAATGAATGGGCCCACAATTCCGTTACGCAAATTTCGGATGTGTGAATGGGGCCTTATAGGGAGAGGGATCCCGATATGACACTGATATGGGGTGGATCTGTGGATGACACATAGCATGAGATGCTATAAAAGGTGTGTGTCATCCACAGATCCCCCTCCATAAGTGTCATCCACAGATCCCCAGGCAGCTAGGAGATGTTGAAATCTGAGTGATTGGGGTTTTTCTTCCCTATTGCGGTTTTAGGTAAAGTATTGCAGCATTTCTAAGCGTACTTGTGTAAATGTATCGTTTTTATAGCTGCCCCCCTACTTTTGTCCTGGCCCCCAGTGTGCCCCCCCAAAATTTGAAAGCTAGAGACGCCACTGATATGCAGGTATCACTGCTGAGGCCAGTGATTAGCCGCCGTGGTCACATACAGTACAGACCAAAAGTTTGGACACACCTTCTCATTCAAAGAGTTTTCTTTATTTTCATGACTATGAAAATTGTAGATTCACACTGAAGGCATCAAAACTATGAATTAACACATGTGGAATTATATACATAACAAAAAAGTGTGAAACAACTGAAAATATGTCATATTCTAGGTTCTTCAAAGTAGCCACCTTTTGCTTTGATTACTACTTTGCACACTCTTGGCATTCTCTTGATGAGCTTCAAGAGGTAGTCACCTATATTCAAATATCACCCTTCCCTCTACGGGGGGCAACTGGTCTATCACACCAAGTAGAAATTGTTTGTTCCAATAGCGTTTGTCACTCTATGTAGCTGCGGTAACACAGCAAAACCGCAAACAAATGCTGCACTACCTAAATGCACTACGTAGAAAGTATATTATTAGTATATATCACCCCTGCTTCAATCATTTTTTTTGGGGGGGGGGGGGGGGGGGCAACTGGTAAATCACACCAGTAGAAATGATTTGGTCCAATAGCGTTTGTCACTCTGTGTATATGCGGTAACGCAGCAGAACCGCACACAACTGCTGCACAATACAAATGCACTATAATATACTTTCTATGTTAGAAAGTATATTATAAGTATATGACAGCCCTCAGTATGTCCCACCTATCGATAGCACACCTATACCAGTCTTTAAAAAGACTTTTGTGGCCCTATTAGCTAGCGTTTGGTGTCCCTAACAGTCTGTCCCTGCTCCACACAGCAACCTCTCCCTACACTGGCAAAGGACTGAATGTAAAATGGCGGCCAGATCGGGTTAATTTATAAGGGGGTATGTCCATGTGCTGAAACGTCTCAATTGGCTGTCCTGTACCACCTGATGGATGTCTCATGGATCAAAGTTCTTCATAATGTAAAATAATATGGTGCCGGTGGACATCGTCATATGTTCGCCCATTCGGCGAACCGCGAACAAGCAAAGTTCGCCACCAAACGACTGCCGGGCGAACCGCAAGGCCATCTTTATATGTTATTATGTTACTACACAGTAACTGTTGGGTCAAGTAAAAGTACCTGCAGGATAGACAGGGTTACATTCCTACTCAATACTATGCCGTTATCAGTATGACTTTTATTTACAGCAAACAAATGTGATATTTCTTGAATAATGTTCCCAAAAAATCAATATGTCAGCTCTACAAGGTCAGCAACCCAGCGAAAACACTAAATGGTGATTTCACAGAACTTACCAGCTAGCTAGAGCAATACTATAGTAAGCATGGGCAAACAGCAATATTACATGTCATATACAGTACTGTCCAAAAGTGTTAGGCAGCTGTTGGAAAAATGCTGCCACGTTAGAATGCTTTCAAACATAGAAGTTAATAGTTTATTTTTATCAATTATCAAAATGCAAAGTGAATGAACAAGATGAAATCTAATCAATATTTGGTATGATCACCCTCTGCCTTAAAGCAGCAGCAATTCTTCATGGTTTTTGAAGGAACTTGGCAGGGAGGTGAATCCAAACATCTTGCATAACTAACAACTGATCTTCTGTGGATGTAGGTTTGCTTAAATCCTTCTGTCTCTTCATGTAATCACAGACAAACTTGATAATGTTGAGATCAGGGCTCTATGGAGGCCATATCAACACCTTCAGGGCTCCTTCTTCTTTACGCTGAAGATAGTTCTTAATGACACTGACTCTATGTTTGGGATAGTTTCATGCTTAGAATAAATGTAAATTTAAACTATTAACACTTCTGTTTTTGAAAGCATTCTTACTTTGCAGCAATTTTCCCACACTAGTCTAAAACTTTCACACAATACTTTAGCGTACCGAAACAGAAGAGCTCATGGCAGATAGCAAAATGGACTTCTGACTACTCCACTAGGCTTGAGGGGTTGTCTAAGATTTTGATATTGCTGGCCTATCCTCAGGACAGGCCATTAACATCAGATCGGCACTCCCACCAATCAGCAATAAACTTGCAGCTCCACTGCCAGAAGTTGGATCGAGAACTACACAGCTACATCCAATGCATACTGGATGGAGGTGGTAACGGCAGCGCTGCTCTACTGAAGTGAACAGGAGCAGCTCTGTAGTTACCAGTTTCATCTGCTAAACAATGAATAGAGCTCCTGTGACTACTTCCACCACCAGAGCTACAACCAAAGATCTGATTGGCAAGGGTGTGGGGTCATCTGATATTGATGGCCTATCCCGAGACATCCTGGACAACTCCTTTAATGATAGTGATCCACATACTCAATCTAGTTATGTACAATAAATTGTTCACTGACCCAAAATTTTAAATTTGTAAACAGTTCTAAAGATGACAATAGACACTTTCATACACACACTCCATACTCCACACCAGAGAGGTACTCACCTCTCCTCTTTCCTGCTACCTTCCTTCCTCTCAAAATCCCTTTGTTTGCTCTTCTGGGAGTCCTGGAGATCTCCCTTTTTTTGTGCGGGTCTCCCCGACATTCCTGCACTAAATGCAGCAAAAATCTAAATTAAAAAGAAAGCAAAGAACACTAGCGACACTCATCAGAATACACTTCTCTTCCTCATCCCGTCCTCCATGACAATCCATAGTGCTGTCTCCATTTGGAGCCTTATCTCACTGGTTCTCTTTAATCATTATCAGAACTAGGACAACATTTTGTGCGATTTTCACATGATATTGCTACAAAAAAAAAAAGTTACAACCTTTTCAATGAATCCTTATGCTGATTTTTCGAAGACTTAACCCTCTTTCACACTTGCGTTGTCAGGATCCGGCGTGTACTCCACTTGCCGGAATTACACGCCGGATCCGGAAAAACGCAAGTAAACTGAAAGCATTTGAAGACGGATCCGTCTTCAAAATGCGTTCAGTGTTACTATGGCACCCAGGAAGCTATTAAAGTCCTGGTTGCCATAGTAGTAGTGGGGAGCGGGGGAGCAGTATACTTACAGTCCGTGCGGCTCCCGGGGCGCTCCAGAATGACGTCAGAGCGCCCCATGCGCATGGATGACGTGCCCTGACGTCACTCTGGAGCGCCCCGGGAGCCGCACGGACGGTAAGTATACTGCTCCCCCGCTCCCCGCTACACTTTACCATAGCAGCCAGGACTTTAGTGTCCCGGCAGCCATGGTAACCATTCAGAAAAAGCTAAACGTCGGATCCGGCAATGCGCCGAAACGACGTTTAGCTTAAGGCCGGATCCGGATCAATGCCTTTCAATGGGCATTCATTCCGGATCCGGCCTTGCGGCAAGTGTTCAGGATTTTTGGCCGGAGCAAAAAGCGCAGCATGCTGCGGTATTTTCTCCGGCCAAAAAACGTTCCGGTCCGGAACTGAAGACATCCTGATGCATCCTGAACGGATTTCACTCCATTCAGAATGCATTAGGATAAAACTGATCAGGATTCTTCCGGCATAGAGCCCCGACGACGGAACTCTATGCCGGAACAAAAGAACGCAAGTGTGAAAGAGCCCTAACTTCAGTCTGGTAAATAGTCTGAAATTATTCTTTATAATAGAAGGAAGTCCCAATGCTGTGGTATCTAGCCTTGCCTACACTGCTAGGAGACATCAGGCAATTAGATGAGGATTATAATTGTATCTTTGCTTCTTCAACTATGGGGCTGATGTATAAATACTGCATCAGGAAAAGTGACCTAATTGCATTGCTTATTCCGGAGGTAGTTTAGGAAGTGAAAACTCATCATCGATGGAGTATCTTTCTTCTGAGATAGTTTTCATCTATAAACCACTATGTATGAAGATACCAAGCACTGTATACAGAAGATACCTGCAATTTTTTTTTGCATTTTTGAAAGTGGCAACTGGGGGCATGCATACTATAGAGATAGACCTGCTATGGTGCCCTTGGAGAGTGTAGGCTCAGCCCTAGCTGGTCCTATCTCCTTGACTACTAGGTGGTAAAATGTCCATATGGACCCAGTATAGTATATTGTTCTGTTCAAATTGCACAAGAGGGACATTTTGGATGCACAGAGGGACCTAGGTAAAAATACGGATTGTCCTTTGGAAAGAGGGGTTCTTGGTAGGAATTTACAATGATCTGATATTAATGAGGATGCTGTGGTGTGCATTTAGCTGGCCATACAAGAAGAAGATGATCTGGTCTAGTCTATTAAATTATCTTTTAAAGAGGACCCATGTAACTTAGCATGAGATGAGCCCAATCCATGCTTTTCTGCTTTAAATCAACCCACTAGTCACACTTACCTGCGGCAACCTGCGGTTGCGACTCCCAACTCTCCACGTAGTGGAACCTCTCTAAAAGATTTCTGCCCCTTCATATACAGTAAAATCTTGCCAAAAGAGCACGTCTTTAAAGGAGGCCTCCAGTTTGCAAAAACATCCTTTAAAATAACTATTTATGAAGGCAGCTATGATTTTGTAATGTATTTATTTTACTGCTTTTACCTTTATCGCTCCTATATCCAATTGTGGGCTTTGGTCATACAGTTCTTTCTTATTTCCTGTGATGTTGTGTCAATGAGCGGGGCAGCGATAGGGGAGTGTGTATGTAACTAGCTGGGTGGGAGGAGCGATAAACTAGCTGGGAGATGCTAGAGGCAGTGGCAAGTGCATTATGGGTTTGGCTGGATACAGCAACTGGAAAATGTACATGAGGTAAGCAACTACATGATTATATCTTTAAAAACCATAGTAAGACTGGAAAACCCCTTTAACCACTTCAGCCCCGCTAGGTGAAACCCCCTTCATGACCAGGCCACTTTTTACACTTCGGCACTACACTCCTTTCACCGTTTATCGCTCGGTCATGCAACTTACCACCCAAATGAATTTTACCTCCTTTTCTTCTCACTAATGGAGCTTTCATTTGGTGGTATTTTATTGCTGCTGACATTTTTACTTTTTTTGTTATTAATCAAAATGTAACGATTTTTTTGCAAAAAAATGACATTTTTCACTTTCAGCTGTGAAATTTTGCAAAAAAAAACGACATCCATATATAAATTTTTCGCTAAATTTATAGTTCTACATGTCTTTGATAAAAAAAAAATGTTTGGGCAAAAAAAAAATGGTTTGGGTAAAAGTTATAGCATTTACAAACTATGGTACAAAAATGTGAATTTCCGCTTTTTGAAACGGCTCTGATTTTCTGAGCACCTGTCATGTTTCCTGAGGTTCTACAATGCCCAAACAGTAGAAAAACCCCACAAATGACCCCATTTCGGAAAGTAGACACCCTAAGGTATTCGCTGATGGGCATAGTGAGTTCATAGAACTTTTTATTTTTTGTCACAAGTTAGCGGAAAATGATGATGATTTTTTTTAAATTTTTTTCTTCTTACAAAGTCTCATATTCCACTAACTTGCGACAAAAAATAAAAAATTCTAGGAACTCACCATGCCCCTCACAGAATACCTTGGGGTGTCTTCTTTCCAAAATGGGGTCACTTGTGGCGTAGTTATACTGCCCTGGCAATTTAGGGGCCCAAATGTGTGAGAAGAACTTTGCAATCAAAATGTGTAAGAAATGACTGGTGAAATCCGAAAGGTGCACTTTGGAATATGCGCCCCTTTGCCCACCTTGGCAGCAAAAAAGTGTCACACATGTGGTATCGCCGTACTCAGGAGAAGTTGGGGAATGTGTTTTGGGGTGTCATTTTACATATACCCATGCTGGGTGAGAGAAATATCTTGGCAAAAGACAACTTTTCCCATTTTTTTATACAAAGTTGGCATTTGACCAAGATATTTTTCTCACCCAGCATGGGTATATGTAAAATGACACCCCAAAACACATTCCCCAACTTCTCCTGAGTATGGCGATACCAGATGTGTCACACTTTTTTGCTGCCAAGGTGGGCAAAGGGGCACATATTCCAAAGTGCACCTTTCGGATTTTGCAGGGCATTTTTTACACATTTTGATTGCAAAGTTCTTCTCACACATTTGGGCCCCTAAATTGCCAGGGCAGTATAACTACGCCACAAGTGACCCCATTTTGGAAAGAAGACACCCCAAGGTATTCCGTGAGGGGCATGGCGAGTTCCTAGAATTTTTTATTTTTTGTCGCAAGTTAGTGGAATATGAGACTTTGTAAGGAAAAAAGAAAAAAAAATGAAAAATCATCATTTTCCGCTAAATTGTGACAAAAAATAAAAAATTCTAGGAACTCGCCATGCCCCTCACGGAATACCTTGGGGTGTCTTCTTTCCAAAATGGGGTCACTTGTGGCGTAGTTATACTGCCCTGGCAATTTAGGGGCCCAAATGTGTAAGAAGTACCTTGAAATCAAAATGTGTAAAAAATGGCCTGCGAAATCCGAAAGGTGCCCCTTTGCCCACCTTGGCTGCAAAAAAGTGTCACACATCTGGTATCGCCGTACTCAGGAGAAGTTGGGCAATGTGTTTTGGGGGGTCATTTTACATATACCCATGCTGGGTGAGAGAAATATCTTGGCAAAAGACAACTTTTCCCATTTTTTTATACAAAGTTGGCATTTGACCAAGATGTTTTTCTCACCCAGCATGGGTATATGTAAAATGACACCCCAAAACACATTCCCCAACTTCTCCTGAGTACGGCGATACCACATGTGTGACACTTTTTTGCAGCCTAGATGCGCAAAGGGGCCCAAATTCCTTTTAGGAGGGCATTTTTAGACATTTGGATCCCAGACTTCTTCTCACACTTTCGGGCCCCTAAAAAGCCAGGGCAGTATAAATACCCCACATGTGACCCCACTTTGGAAAGAAGACACCCCGAGGTATTCAATGAGGGGCATGGCGAGTTCCTAGAATTTTTTTTTTTTTTGCATAAGTTAGCGGATATTGATTTTTTTTGTTTTTTTTCTCACAAAGTCTCACTTTCCGCTAACTTAGGACAAAAATTTCAATCTTTCATGGACTCAATATGCCCCTCACGGAATACCTTGGGGTGTCTTCTTTCCGAAATGGGGTCACATGTGGGGTATTTATACTGCCCTGGCTTTTTAGGGGCCCTAAAGCGTGAGAAGAAGTCTGGAATATAAATGTCTAAAAATGTTTACGCATTTGGATTCCGTGAGGGGTATGGTGCGTCCATGTGAGATTTTATTTTTTGACACAAGTTAGTGGAATATGAGACTTTGTAAGAAAAAACAAAAACAAACAAAAAATGTCCGCTAACTTGTGCCAAAAAAAAATGGCTGAATGGAGCCTTACCAGGGGGGGAGTGATCAATGACAGGGGGGTGATCACCCATATAGACTCCCTGATCAACCCCCTGTCATTGATCACCCCCCCTGTAAGGCTCCATTCAGACGTCCGCATGATTTTTACGGATCCATGGATACATGGATCGGATCCACAGAACGCATGCGGACGTCTGAATGGAGCCTTACAGGGGGGTTATCAATGACAGGGGGTGATCAGGGTAATCAGGGTGATCACCCCCCTGTCACTGATCACCCCCCCTGTAGGGCTCCATTCAGACATCCGCATGATTTTTTACGGATCCATGGATACATAGATCGGATCCACAGAACGCATGCGGACGTCTGAATGGAGCCTTACAGGGGGGTTATCAATGACAGGGGGTGATCAGGGTAATCAGGGTGATCACCCCCCTGTCATTGATCACCCCCCTGTAAGGCTCCATTCAGACATCCGCATGATTTTTTACGGATCCATGGATACATGGATCGGATCCACAGAACGCATGCGTACGTCTGAATGGAGCCTTACAGGGGGGTTATCAATGACAGGGGGTGATCAGGGTAATCAGGGTGATCACCCCCCTGTCACTGATCACCCCCCCTGTAAGGCTCCATTCAGACGTCCGCATGATTTTTACGGATCCATGGATACATGGATCGGATCCGTAAAAATCATGCGGACGTCTGAATGGAGCCTGACAGGGGGGTGATCAATGACAGGGGGGTTATCAATGACAGGGGGTGATCAGGGTAATCAGGGTGATCACCCCCCTGTCACTGATCACCCCCCCTGTAAGGCTCCATTCAGACGTCCGCATGATTTTTACGGATCCATGGATACATGGATCGGATCCGTAAAAATCATGCGGACGTCTGAATGGAGCCTGACAGGGCGGTGATCAATGACAGGGGGTGATCAGGGAGTGTATATGGGTGATCACCCGCCTGTCATTGATCACCCCCCTGTAAGGCTCCATTCAGACGTCCACATGATTTTTACGGATACATGGATCGGATCCGTAAAAATCATGCGGACGTCTGAATGGAGCCTGACATGGCGGTGATCAATGACAGGGGGTGATCAGGGAGTGTATATGGGTGATCACCCGCCTGTCATTGATCACCCCCCTGTAAGGCTCCATTCAGACGTCCGCATGATTTTTACGGATCCATAAAAATCATGCGGACGTCTGAACGGAGCCTGACAGGGGGGTGATCAATGACAGGGCGGTGATCAATGACAGGGGGGTGATCAGGGAGTTTATATGGGGTGATCAGGGGTTTATATGGGGTGATCAGGGGTTTATAAGGGGTTAATAAGTGACGGGGGGGGGGTGTAGTGTAGTGTAGTGTGGTGTTTGGTGGGACTGTACTGACCTACCTGAGTCCTCTGGTGGTCGATCCTAACAAAAGGGACCACCAGAGGACCAGGTAGGAGGTATATTAGACGCTGTTATGAAAACAGCGTCTAATATACCTGTTAGGGGTTAAAAAATTCGGATCTCCAGCCTGCCAGCGAGCGATCGCCGCTGGCAGGCTGGAGATCCACTCGCTTACCTTCTGTTCCTGTGACAGGAAATCTCGCGTCTCGCGAGAAGACGCGTATATGCGTCCAGGAGGAATAAAGCAACCACCTCCCGGACGCATATACGCGTACGGCGGTCGGGAGGTGGTTAAGAAGACTTCCCACCATCTACCCACCACGTGGTTTCAGATTGTAGCGCAGTGGGGGAAGGGTTGTTTCGGGTATCGAATTTTCGATACCCAATCAATACTTTTGCCTGGTATCAACCTCGATACCAGGATTTGCCTTTTTTTCGATACTAGGCTTCACTATTGCGCAGTCTAATATCAGAGAACAATGAGCGCGCTCATTGTTCTCCTCAGCAGCACAGGGGAGAAGGAAGCAGTCTCTCCCTCCCCCTGTGCTGCTGCTGCCGCTGCCACCAGTGATGAGAGAGGGGCGGGTGCACTGCGCCACCAATAAAAGTAAATGAACCTTTTATCTGGCAAAAATATCTGTACTCAGTATCATGATATGTACAGCGGCGCCCTGGGATCTCACTGCACTTACTATTATGCCTGGGTGCCACTCTGTTCTCCTGCTATGCCCTTCGGTATCTTCGGGGACTTGGTTATACTGGGCGGAGACTGCCCTTGTTCTCCTGGGCGTCTCCTTCTCCTAGGCTGTTAGCTCTGCGCTGCGATTGGCCAGTGCTACAGCCTGGGAGAAGGCAACGCCCAGGGGTAATAGTAAGTGCAGTAAGATCCCTGAGCGCCGCTGTACATATCATGATACCTAGTTCTGAATTTTTTGCCAGATGAGAGGTCCTCTTTAATACAAATCCCGGAGGCGGGTGCTGGCGGGGAGCTGCGATTAGCAGCAGTAAACCCCTCAGGTGCCGCCTCCTGTATTAAATGTTAATTATATTGTCATTGGTGTAGCAGTGCGCCCTCCCCCCTCGTCCCCAGTATTAAAATCATTGGTGGCGCAGTGCTCCCCCCCAACCTCCCAGAATTAAAATCATTTGTGGCAGTGGCCACAGGGTCCCCTTCCCTCCTCCTCATTGGTGGCAGTGGCAGTTCTGATCGGAGCCCCAGCAGTGTAATCCTGGGGCTCCGATCGGTTACCATGGCAGCCAGGACGCTACTAAAGCCCTGGCTGCCATGGTAATCTCCCTGCTGCTGTGTGCACTATGCACAGGGCAACAGGGAGAGTGTAAGATCCTATTCACCCTGATAGAGCTCTATCAGGGCGAATAGGGCAAGGTATTAAAAGATCCCACGTTCTGGCTCCTAAGGGGGAAAATAGTTATTAAATAAAAAGTAAAAAAAAACATCAAAATATTAAGTATAAATCACCCCCTTTCCCAGTTTTACATACAAAAAATATATAAACAATAAATCAACATATTACATATTGTCATGTCTGAAAAGTCCAAACTATTAAAATGTAAAAAAAATGTCCTATGCGGTGAGCACCGTAACAGAAAAAAATAAAATAAAAACTGCGCGATTCGCCTTTTTTTTTTTTAGTCAATAGGATTGGACTGTTCTATTATGGACCAGACGTTCCATAAAATGCGGAATGCACGCAGCTTATTTTTTTTGTGTGGTATCCAATGGTAACAAGTATTGCAATACTTTTTTATGGTATCGAAACAACCCTAAGTGGAGGACAGGGGCAGCAGCTCTCCTAATGAAGATCAAATAAATGCACAGTTTGTGTTTGGTGGTGGAAGTGGCGGATCCAAAGCCTGGTCTCGGGAGGGGCACCTCCAGATTATTTTCTGTCCGCCGCCACAAAACAATGGTGCTTACAAAACAGACTACACAGTGTAGAGGTATACTGTATATTGTGTGGCACAGTGTAGGCTATATGTGTATAACAAACATATTTCACATGAAAACTTACAATTACTTGGCTTCGCCCTTGGGGATCTCGGACACCACTTCAACACTTTGGCCGGGGGCTCGGTGGAGCCGATGTGTTTTATCCTAATGAGAAAGATTTCATAATAAGGATTTGGAGAAGGGGCAGAGGTATAGCAGAGCAGGGAGAGGCTGGTGCTGCTACTAGGGGGTCATACCATGTGGGAGTAATAAAGCCCACCGTAATGCGACCCCCCAGTAGAAGTAATTCTCCTTATAATGTGACAGTGCAAAAAATACCCCCTTGTAATACCCCCAGTTGAGCTAATGTCCCCATAGTGCCCCCATAATGTGCCAGTATAAAATACCCCTTCTTAGTGCCCCCCATAGATGACCCCATAGTACTCCTCTCCCCCCTTCCCCATAGTACCCACCATAATTTGTCCCCAGTATAAAATGCTACTGTACAGAGACCCCCATATAAAATACACCTTGTTTGTGGCCTCAGTATATGCCCCTATAGTGCCCCCAATAATGTGCCAGTAATAAGTGCCCCCAATAATATCCCAATAAAATGTGCCCCCAATAATGTGCCAGTAAAATGTGCCCCCAATCATGTGCCAGTAAAATGTGCCCCCATAGATGCCCCCCAATCATGTGCCGGTAATAAAAGCATCCCCCCATCATGTGCTAGTAATAAGAGCCTCCCCATAATGTGCCAGTAATAAGAGCCCCCCATCAGGTGCCAGTAATAAGAGCACCCCCCATCATGTGCCAGCAATAAGAGCACCCCCCATCATGTGCCAGCAACAAGAACCCCCCCCCCCCCCAATGTGCCAGTAAAAGTATTGTACATATAAAAAAAAAAAAAAAGAATGTTATACTTACCTCAATGTCAGAGATGCGATGCAGGCCTCTTCCGGGCCTGTGTCCCGCGCTGTATGGCTCAGGTGGCGCGATGATGTCATTGCGCCGCCTACCTCTGCAGCCTGCCTGCAGCCTATCAGAGGAAGGGGAAGGGACACGCCTCTCCCTCCCATGCCCCGCCGCAGCACAGCCATCTGTATCGCTGTCCTGAGGACGGCGATACAGATGACTATGGAGATGAACGCTTCCACAATGGAAGCGCTCATCTCCCTGTGCCCTGCCGCTGCCGCCCCCCACTTGTGAGCAGGGCCGTGCCGCCAGCTTGGGGGGGAGGATCCACCAGTGGGTGGTGGCTTGGGTGGCTATAGGCCCCTCTCAGGCATCAAGCCCTGGGAGATCGCCCGAAACGCCTATATTAGGATCCATCACTGACTGCAGGGGAAGCATTGAAGGCAATCATAATATTATAAGATGCACTAAACTTTTGGCCCAAAACGTTTTGCGACAAAAAAGTACATTTCATACTGTAATTTTGGGTGGTCATCTAAAAGAGGTTTCTCTGCATTGGGCTAGCAGGAAAAAGTTGACTCCCATCCAAATATTAATTTGTGTTGCTTGAGATAAACTCCTACAGAAAACTCCTCTGCCCAATGTCCCCCCATTTTACCTCTACCCATCTAGCATCGCGGGTGACGCAAGTGAAGCTTATCCCCGTCCCTGTCTGCCATTGGCTGCTCCCACTGACACCGGATGTTTTCATCCGCGCATGGGGAGAAGCAGCAGCGGCAGTGCGGGGGACCAGGAGCAGTGCAGGGAGCGGGGAGCCAGATAAGTATATTTAGTGTGAGGGGCCTGGGCATATGGCGGACATTTTTTAGTCTTGGATAACCCCTTTAATCATCTTATACAGGCCATTCACATACTTCACTGAACACAGATCACATCACAGGTCATACACCTCAAGATTTTATACATCATTGCTGTCATTGTTTTTTCAATGTGTCTTCTGATATTATCTGTGTACTGAAAATGTTCTAAAATACTTTCCCCTCGTTCCTTTGCAGATTTATAAGATCTCTCCTGGCTGTTGGTAAATGGAGGCAGCCCCACGGCAGTGTAGGTTATCAGATCTCTCTCCTATAATTTGCTGTGCACCTGTGCGACCAAGATGTGATCAAGATGGGTTTTAGGCTGTGGAGGTAAAAAATTCCCTGACAACAGCGGGAGATCTTAAAAACTGTGATATTTTGAAATGCAAAGTATATTAAAGAGTTGTATATTAAAACCTCTTGAAGAATAATGTTAATCTTTAACTACGAAGACATCAATATGATTCATGGCTACATGTGGAACAAAACCTTGAAAAATATCCACTTGAAACATTGCAGGAGATAATGGATCTGAAGTGCTCCGATAAGAGTGAGAATGGAAAAATGTAAAAACTTGAAATATTAACGTATACCTCCATGTTCAGGTGACTTTTCAGGATAAACTGTCAAGTGGGTGTATATAAGGACACAACTATTTAATTATATCACTCGTATCAGTCATTTTTCACCAGTTTTTCTCCTTCGCAGCCTCTATTTCTAATTGTCAGTCATCCTGAGCCAGTATGTTGGAGTATGTTCAGCCAGTAGCCTCCATAATGTCTCCCACAGAATACAAATGGATGAGAACAGGAGATTCTGGTCCCAAACTGCTATAATCCAATCCCTCAGTGAGCTGACAGTCCGTTTTTGTCTCTCAAGACGGATTCAGCAGAGAATTCAAACTGAATGTTAGTTAAGGGGGTGGGAGAGATAAAGAGCTGATCAGAGGAGAAAGAGGCATTTTTCACTGATAAGGCATTTTACAAGGTTTCTGATATTCACCTGTACTATTGAGTTATGCAAAGTTGTGTGAAAAGTTAGTAACCATTTAAGAACTGTATAGTCATAGAATGGGAGGGGAAATGTACACAGGAAAAAAGCTGAAGCCAATACAAACTGAGATTACTTACCTCTAATTAACTACATGTGAGTGCTGCTGTCCATAACTATCTACAACAGGTCACCACTGCAGCCAGTGACTGACTGCAGTGGTCACATACAGAATCCATTGGGGGATCTCAGAAGTGTTGGAATGGAAGTGGCCGGCAATCCGTAATATTACTTCTATTATATTATACACAATTCTTAGTAGTTTTAAAAAAAAATGTAAGTGTTCAGAAAACTCATTTAACTGAGCCTGTGCACAGAGCTGTGTGCTATCCGTGTAGTCAAATATATCATCTTTAGATCCCAATATCCCAGATCCAAGCAGGAAAAACTCCTAATTATCAAGCTCACAGCATTATAACAGAAGGAAAGGACATAGCTAAACATAACTATGCACCTACATAGCATGCTAATAGTCCCTATTAATTATCACATACACAGTGTGCATAAAAACATATAGGGGTTCATTTATCAAACTGGAGTAAAGTAGAACTGGCTTAGTTGCCCATAGCAACCAATCAGATCCCCTCTTTCATTTTCCAAAGGAGCTGTGAAAAATGAACAATGGAATCAGATTGGTTGCTATGAGCAACAAGGCCATTTCTACTTTACACCAGTTTGATAAAAGATCCCCATAGTTTATTGAGATAAATACACATAATATACTAGTGACAGAATGGGGCAAGATGGACAAAAGCCCCACATTACTGCTGCAAGTAGGGAAGCTAACCAACTGGACCACCTGGACCATATATTAATAAAACCTATATTGGTATGTAAATATGTGCCACTTTAACAGAAAAAATCTTCCAAAGATATACACACCAAATATATAAGTATTGAGCGACACAAATAGCCCCTGCTGCACAATAAATGGGCACTATCTATATAGTATAGGATGGTGCCGCCTGTCTCTGGAGGACACAAACAATGTGTATGTGTATAATAAACCTAATAATAATAATAATAATAAAGCTAGCAAAGGCTCACAAAAGCTTCAAAATACAATCAAAATAATAGGGCTTATGTCAATCTGATGTCTCCTCTATTCAAACACACTGCACCTACTCTAAACTCTTAACAGGAGAAGTGCAGAATAGAGGAGACATCACATGGACATGATCTGCCTGGTCACATGACCCTCCATCAGAAGCCATTTTATGGACAGGAATTCCAGGTGGACTGCACAGAAGACTTTGTAAACAAATAATAACTTAAATATAGAAAATAATGCAGACTAACAAGCAAAGCTACATTAGTATTTGTTATATAATCATCTTACATACACATTGGTCAACAATAACCAGAAAGTTGCCAACCCCTGGCCTTTAAGCAAGTTGAAGATGAAATGATTTCCAATAAGGCATAACGTTAAAGATGACCCATTCCCTTTGTATTTAAAAAAAAAAAAAGAGCAAAAAAAAAAGAGGGAATGAAGCAAAGCTTTGGGCACCCTGCATGATTACTACCTAATAGCACCCCCTTCGGCAAGTATCATAGCTTGTAAAAGCTTTTTGTAGCCAGTCAAGAGTCTTTCAATTCTTGTTTCAGAGATTTTCATCTATTCTTCCTTGCAAAAGTCTTCCAGTTTATTTTATACATTTTATATAGCGCTACTATATTCCGCAGCGCTTTACAGATATTATCATCCAACTGTCCCCAATGGAGCTCACAATCTAAGTTCCCTATCAGTATGACTTTGGAGTGTAGGAAGAAACCGAAGAACCCGGAGGAAACCCACGCAAACACGGGGAGAACATACAAACAGTTCTGCAAGATTCCTGGGCCATCTTGCACACAGTACTCTTTGATCATCTTCAATAATGTTCAGATCAGGGGATTGTGAGGGCAATGGTCAAACCTTCGGCTTGCACATTTAAAAATAATTTCTAAATGCCATTTCCTTAGTTTTAAATATAATGGCAGTTAACAAGAACAAAGGTAGTCAAGAGAAGGTCTAAGAAAAATTTCAAAGACAGCTGGTTAGGGTTACTAGAAAGGGAAATAAGAACCCCTGGTAAACTGCATAAAGAAGACCTTCAAGAAGATTTAGCAGACTCTGGAGTTGTGGTAGATTGTCTAACTGTTCAGCGACACCTGCACAAATATGGCCTTCATGGAAGAGTCCTCAGAAGAAAACCTCTTGTGCGTCCTCACCACAAATTTCAGCATCAGAGGTTGTCAAAAGAACATTTTGACAAGCCTAATGCATTTTGGAAAGAAGTCCTATGGACCAATGAGGTAAATAGAACTCTTTGGCTGCAATGAGGAAAGGTATGTTTGGAGAAAAAAGGGTACATAATTTCACGAAAAGAACAACTCTCCGACCATTAGGGGTGGATCAATCATGCTTTGGGGTTGTGTTGCAGCCAATGACATGGGGAACAATTCACGGGTAGAGGGAAGAATGGATTCAATGAAATTCCAGAAAATTCTGGAAGCAAACATATCACCACCTGTAAAAAAGCTGAATCTGAAAAGAGAATGGCTTTTACAAATGCATACTGATGCTTTAAACACCTAAAAATCCACAATATATTACCTCAAAAGGCACAAGCTGAAGGTTTTACCAAGGTCCCTCAGAGTCCCCTGATCTGAACATCATTGAAAATCTGTGGATAGACCTCAAAAGAGCAGCGCATACAAGACAGCCCAGGAACCTCACAGAACTGGAAGACTTTTGCAAGGAAGAATGAATGAAAGTCCATCAAACAAGAACTGAAAGACTCTTGGCTGGCTACAAAAAGTGTTTACAAGCAGTGATTCTTGCGAAATGGGGTGCTATAGGGTAGCAAAAAAAGAAAAAGAAAACAGTTCTACCACTTGCACTGCCAAAAAGTTACATGAAAGAAGCCAAAAAGCAGCAATATGTAAGAAAAGTAGGGAAAATGTCCATTACAGCCCAGCAAACAGCTTCAGACTTCCTACTATATGGGAGACTTGCCTGCTCTGCCAGAAGTAAGGAGGTCTCCTTTTAAAGGGGCTGTTTCGGGGACATTTAAAACAAATAAAAAAGAAAGTCATTTGCTAAAATAACATTAAAATTACACTGCCACTCCAGTGGCACTGCTCCGGTCTCTGGCTGTATTGTAGACAGTCACGAGCTGCAGCAGCAACAGTCAGGTAGTCACAATGTCATCACTGCAGGGCACAGCAACTGAGACTGTCCGGAGCACCGGAGCAGGTAAGTAATATCTATCCCCTTCTTTTTCTATGATTTTTAACCCCTGAAGGACCCTGAGATTTTCCATTTTTGTGTTTTTGTTTTTCACTCCCCGCCTTCCCATAGTACTAACTTTTTAATTTTTCCATTCACATAGCCTTATGAGGGCTTATTTTTTACGGCACCATTTACAGTTACATACCATGTAGTAGGAAGCACAATTCCAAATGGGGTAGAATTGGGAAAAAATGCAATTCTACATGTTACAGTATGCAGTAAAATTGCCACGTTACAGTATGCGGTAACATTTTTACACGTTACAGTATGCAGTAAAATTGACCTGCTATCTTTATTCTCCAGGTCAGTACAGTTAGAACGATACCACACTTATATAATTTTCTTGCGTTTTAATACTGAAAAAAAAAAAAAAACTTTGAGAAAAAACAAGAATGCCCATGTTTGTTTTTTTATTCTTTAAGTATTTTTATTTTAAGGAAAGAGGGGGTGATTTGAACTTTTATATTTGTAAAAACTTTTAAAAACTTTTTTTAAGTCACCTTGGGTGACAATAACTGGCAATCATTAGATTGCCCATTGTGTTCATTGATGGCTAAATACTAGATAGCCATCATTGAAAACATCATTTACACTATACCAATACAATGCTGCCACCTAGTGGCCTGTATTGGTATATTCCTGAAATAGACATGTAACAGGTTCCCCAATCTCAGTCGGGGAACGCTGTTAGCGGAGGGGAAGTGCGCGACTTCCGCTTCCGGCTGATCAGATGCCGTGGTCACATTTGACCAAGGCATCTGAAGGGAAAAATGTATGCGATCAGCCTTATGGCTGATTGCATACATGTGCCGCTGGTTTCTGCTATTTAAAAAAGCAGAAACCCCGGGGCTATGGCGCCCGCACCACGCGCAACCGGGCGCAATGTTTGGGGACCAGACTTCTGCCATACATATACAGTGGTGGTCCTTAAAGGGAACCTGTTACCAGGATTTTGTGTATAGAGCTGAGGACATGGGTTGCTAGATCACCGCTAGCACATCCGCAATACCCAGTCCCCATAGCTCGGTGTGCTTTTATTGTGTAAAAAAAACGATTTGATACATATGCAAATTACCCTGAGATGAGTCCTGTAGGTGAGATGAGTCAGGGACAGGACTCATTTCGGGTTAATTTGCATATGTATCAAATAGTTTTATTTTACACAATAAAAGCACACAGAGCTATGGGGACTGGGTATTGCAGATGTGCTAGCGACCATCTAGCAACCCATGTCCTCAGTTCTATACACAAAATCCCGGTGACAGGTTCCCTTTAAGGAGTTAAAGGGGTTATTCCATTTTTTTTATTACTCACATGTATGGAAGACATCTTCCCTTACTGTAGGTGGGCAGCAGCTCATCAAGCATTTACATCTCCCAGAACCCTGCAATTAGCTCTTGTTAACCCTTTCCTCCCCGCAGAAAAAACAGACCCTCAAATATAGCCCCATAGATGAATAGGTTATGTAATGCCCCTACAATTTCCTTCTCCATGGTCTAGAGAGAGATATGGCTTTGCATTGTTTTGATTGTGGAAGTAAAGATGAATGAATGAAAGGCATCTGGAGCACTTCTCTATGAACTGAGGGAGAGTAGAAGGAAGCAGGGAAGCTACTGAGCATGTTAGTCCACCTCTGAATGCAGGAGAAGGTGGACCAAAAGGATGAACAGCAGGGGGCGCTAGCAGAGAAAAAAATGTAATGTACATAAAAAAAAGCTATATTTTTATTGCATGTATATTGCAATAATACGTCATTTGCAATGCATTATCCGTGTATGTGTACTCATACTTTTTATGCTAAATCTCGCAGGACAAAGGCATTTTTTTTCCCGATCCGGTGATGTACCGGGGCTCTCCATGGGGCTGCCAGGAAGCCCGGTGACATCACTGGCACTGATGGGCGGGATTTAGCGCTGCCCTAGCCAGTAAAATGGCTAGGGCAGCGCTAAAGCCTGCCCATCAGAGCCGGTGATGTCACCAAACACACTGCCGGGCGGAAGTTTCCGCCCGGCAGTGTGTTATTGAAAACAAAAGAGCCCGTGCCCTGCATGATTTAGCGCAGGGCAAGGGAGCGCATCGGAGCATGAGATGTTCCGATGCTAGCCTCAGTGGGGCTGCCTGGGTGAAAATTAGGTTATGTCCGGGTTCAGCTCTGAAACCGGACAACCCCTTTAAAGGGATTCTGTCACCTCGTTTTCGGTTATAGAGCTGCGGACATGCACGGCTAGATCGCCGCTAGCATGTCCACAATATACCGGTCCTATAAGGCTGTGTGCTTTTATTTAGTTAAAAAAAATATTTTAGAGATATGTAAACACAGGGGGCCGTGGCTGGGCACCAAGAAGATTAGTACAGCCCCTTGGGCACCTTACAAGGCTTATTTACATATCTCTAAAATCATTTTTTAAACAAAATAAAACCACACAGCGCTATAGGACCCGTATATTGCGGACAAGCTAGCGTTGATCTAGCCGTGCATATCTGCAGCTCTATAACGGAAAACGAGGTGACAGAATCCCTTTAAGTGTCCTAGGCAGCTCTTTTGAGGGCATTCTAGGAGATTAGGTTGGGTATACTGCAAATTAAATCCTAGATTACTCATAAAAAAAAAAAAATCTCACTTTCTCACTCAGAAAAATAGTAACGGGATGTAACAGAGCTGAATTTACCATCAAACTTGTTTCCAAATGAGCACCTAACAGAAAGTAGGTCCACAAGGTGTCCAGTGTAAAATCACCCATGAGATCTGATGTTAGTACAAGTGGTCCTTCAAGATACAATACTAATCGGTTCCAGGACGACCATTGTATGATGAAACCATTGTAACTTGATTAATTGGTTCCAAAGCCCCAAAATGTCATCCAAGATAAGAGAAAATGAAGATTTAGTAAAAATAAGCAGATAAAACAGTCCGGAATAGCTGCTAACTGGCAACTAATACAGATATTTTACCAGAGAAGTGACCTTGATTGTTGGATCAGAGTCTGAGGCATTGTATGTTGAGTCTAGTTTAAACTTATGATGGGTCAGAAAGAAACATTTTATGTTGAAAATATTGTATCCTGAGGGAGCGCTGTACAGGTAGTCACAAAGTGCATCAACAATGGTACCATTTACAAACTCAGCTCTCCTACATCTGCAAATAAAAACCTACATTACTCACCAAACAAGGAGTTGCAGAAGCCATACCACTTACATCCCTGCGGTCCTATGAGCCACTTGCCGGATACACTGGCCGCAAAGCTGAAGGGGGTCCCAAAGATACAGACCAGCAAGTCACTGACGCTGATGTTCAGCAGGATCATATTAATAGGCGTCCTCACCGCCTCAAACTTCACAAAGATCAGCAGCACCAGAAAGTTATACAGTGATCCCAGAAGCAGGATGAAGCCCAGGCACACTGCCACAGCACTGTGAGCAGTCCTGCTTAGACCAGGCATCGGGAAGTCCCTGCTGTCCTCAAGGCTGGCGTTATGCAGTACAGAGTCATTCAGTGTGCTGAGGACATACACCATCTCTGCTGATCATCAACCTCCGCTCCTTGCAGCCTATTGTGAGGAGCCCAAGGATAAAGCTGCAGCCAGGATTCCAAGATGTGCACCAGCGCCACCTGCTGGCAGCTATCCGTCTGCCTAGTAACATTGTATCAGCAGGGACTTTGTCATTGGATTTACTGTAGATCAGCAGTTAGATTAGAAGGTAGATGATAGATATAGACAGACATAGAAGACTGACATCAGAAAAAGACCACATGATCCATCTAGTCTGCGCTTACATTATTATTTATCATAGGATAGACGTGTATATCCCAGGCATGTTTATATTCACTTACTGTAGATTTGCCAACCACATCTTCAAACGAAAATCTTCAACTATTCTTTCAGTGTAAAAATATTTTTTCCTGATCTGCCCCCAAATTAATAGATTGTGTCCCATTAATAAACAACACATCCTTCCTGAACCTTATTTATGCCTTTATTATAGTTAAAGGTTTTGATTCCCCCTTTCCTTTCTTTCCTCAAGGATATACTTTAAGTCTCTGTTTTATGATTCAGACCCTCAGATAAATAGATAGAAGGAATGGATAGATAGATAGATAGATAGATAGATATAGTCCACTGTGGAGATCGCTGCCCAATATGTTTCAACCTGTCATCAACTGAGAGGAAGATGAGACACCATGGGCTATTATACCCCCATACTGCCCCTTTAGCCCAACATCCACCACTTTAATTCCCACATCAACCCCCCCCCCCACCACCACCACCACAATACCTATTATTTATTTTGCTTTGGCCGTACCCAATGTTATACTTGGACATGCCAATAAAGCTTTTTTGAATTTGATAGATAGATAGATATGTGATAGATATATAGATAGATAGATAGGTGCATAGTTATTAGATAGATAATAGATCTATATGGGATAGAATCTAGTTGATAGATAGATCCCACTCCCAGCCCCCCACACTGATTAGCTTTTTGAAAGAGACACAGATAGTGCCCCCTTCAATAATTATTGGCACACAGTGCCCTAAAATTAACTGCGCCAAGCAAATAGTGTCCCTGCCACTAAAAGTGTTTGTAAATATGATGTCTCTCAAAAATAATTGTGAATAGCTGAAACTCTGCAAGGGTGTCTCCCACAATAATAGCATTCCCAAAAGTCCCACTAACAGTAATAATTCTTTGCCTGCATGCACTTAGTAGTGTGAGGCAGTGACAGGCCTCATATATGAAGGACGGTATGTATCTCCGAGAATGGGGCAAGAAACGTACTAGGGAGATGCATATCGTGGTTTGCTGTGGTGCACCTGAGACCTGCCACCAATGTACTCCGCCTTGGTGGAGTGGAAGCCAGTAGCTAGTGTGTCCAACTAAGATAGATAGTGGACGCTGTTGCTACTTAGTATAGCTGGTATTAGCTAATCCGGGCCTGGCTTTCACTAGGAGTAAGCAAAGAGCTGGGTGGGTGCTTACTCCCCACGGTTCACTCTGGGTTTTGTACGTGGCTCATGTCCATGATTCTGTTTAAAAGTGAGCAGCAGGAAGCAGGGTGTGTCCTTATGGGTGAGAAGGCTACAGATACAAACTGAAAAGAATGGCCTCATGCTCCTGTAATTTGCCCACTGGCTCCTGGTATTGCCCATACGGCTCAGGTAGGTGAGTGTTAGGTCCCGGGCTACTTGAGAAACCGTGGCGTGGTGCTCGGGCTCAGACATGTCCTACACCGTAGGACATGTTGGCTAATCTCTCAATTTTAAAATCAGTTTGAGGGTTTAGTGAGACTGCAGAGTGCACCTGTCTTTGCTATTATTTTGTTATATTGCTATATTGATTATCACATCCACATAATTGCTATCTTGTGTAGGATGTCTATTGTGGTACTTGTGGTTCACTGCGGGCATCCTCCACCGTATGCATTTTTGCTGGGGATCGTCATTAGCAACGGGCCACAAGTGCAGGATTTGCTCCCCTATATATATGCACAACTGCATGTGGGTTTGAGCACTTCCTGCTTGTTTAATACCACACCATTCTTTTCAGTTTGTATATATAGATTCCTGGAGGTGTATAAACTCCAATTTAAATGTTCCTGTTTTCCATCTACAGGCCACATTTAGGTGCACCTATGAGGCCTGGGCTATATCAGCCAGTCTTGAGTGGGACTCGCAGACTCCTCCCCTCTCCCATTGCAAGCATGGTTACGTGCTGGCGGTAACTGGTGAGCTGTTTGTGAGTCGGCCTCATGCTCCTGTAATTTGCCCACTGGCTCCTGGTATTGCCCATACGGCTTAGGTAGGTGAGTGTTAGGTCCCGGGCTACTTGAGAAACCTTGGCGTGGTGCTCGGGCTCAGACATGTCCTACACCATAGGACATGTTGGCTAATCTCTCAATTTTAAAATCAGTTTGAGGGTTTAGTAAGACCGCAGAGTGCACCTGTCTTTGCTATTATTTTGTTATAGTGAGAAGGCTACAGATCACACACTTCAAGGCGCGTTTGTCAACACTGGCCTGTGGACAGTTCTAGAGGAGACCCGAACCTGCAGTACTTTATTTTGGATGTCTTGGACTGATTACCTGATCTGAATGTAACTGAACTGTAAGTTGGCTGGAACAAGCAATACACTGTATTGAAGTGACTTTCTTATGTCCCTGCCTGTCTTTAAAACTGGTCATAGGAGCATACGGCATTACATATGGTGGAGGATGTGGGAAGAACAGTAAGGCAAACACAGTGTTCACATGTCCTGGATTAAACCAGTAAAGTTCTGGGGGTTCAGAGCCTGGCAGCGGAGCTAAATGCAAGCAGTTAAGTGAGCTCTGCTGTGGACTGATAAAGAAGGGGCAATTATAAGCTTTCCAAGTGAGACAAAATGGGGAAACACCCCAGGATCCCTGAAAACAGGCACTGGACATGGGGACTTGGATAGATTTGTTAAAAAGACGGGATCCATCTCCTCAAGGCGCGGTGGACAAAATGGCGCCGAGAGGTAATGCACCAACTCAGCCTGAAGCCATGGAAGATTCAAAGGGAGAAGAGGACAGCGATGCAGCGTTCCTGGCACCACAAGACAACTTACATGTGTCCAGAGCCTTCATGAGACAACTACTAGCTGAAGCGCTAGATCCCCTGGTGCAGGAGCTAAAAGATTTCAAGCAGGAATTCCAGCAGTTAAGTGATAGTGGAGGCAGTGGAAACATCACAGGCCGCCATTGCCACATTTGAATCAGCTGTCTCCAATACCCTGGAATACTCACAAGCCCATTTAAACTACCTCTACAACCTAGTAGAGGACCAGGACAACCGCCACCGAAGGAACAACCTGAGACTCAAAGGCTTCCCGGAGTCTATTCCACCCGACTCGATAATGGAAACTGTAATGCGGTTCTTTGCAGATCTACTGGGCACAGACCTAGCGACTGACATAGTATTAGACAGAGCGCACAGGGCCCTCAGACCCCCTCCACTGCCCTCCAAACCACCAAGGGATATTATTTGCAGGTTCTCCAGCTTCCAGCTCAAGGAGCAGATCTTAAACAAGGCTAGGTCTGCATCAAATCTTAACTATGCAGGTACCAAAATTACTATATACCAAGACTTATGACCAATGACACTTAAGAAAAGGCGAGCTTTGAAGCCTTTATTATATGTCCTAAGAGACCATAAGCTGACATATTGATGGCTTTTCCCTTCGAAAAGAGTCTACGACTACTTGAACATTGAAGATCGCAAGATAGCTGATTGGAACCCAATCCTGACTATGACTGACCTGCCACCAATACCTGTTATACCAACATGGCCCCCAGCAGATTAAGGGAGGCCTCCACAACAAAAGAGGAAGGCAAGCAAGCTTACTCTGCGTAAAATGCCTATGGACAATGTCTGAAGAGATGCTGGTGGCAGTAATTTACTAACCATACTTATTGGAAGTGATGAGAGTTTTGATTTTGTTTTGTTATGTTAAGTCTGCATCATCTCGACTATAATGTTCTTAACATTTAGAGCCTGTTGCCAGCCTACACCCCATGGATTAGGTAGAGTTAGTGTGTGGACCTTACCTGTGTTCCTGCTCATCCATTTTCTATTAGATAAATTGTACTGCTCTTTATATTTGGTTGTTTCCCCTGTGCTTGTTGTTACTAGGCCTCAAGGAGATGCTGGTTCGTTCACCTGGGAAGGAACCAGTAGTCTCATTCCCTGCCACTACCTAGGGCATTTTAGGTCTCCTAGGGTCTAGGTTCCGGTGTATGTATTTGCCCAACTTCAGGGTCTATATATACTGACAGGAGTCAGGGCCAGGTTTAGGGGCATCCTAGGAGGTGACCTTTTCCCTCTCCCTAGCTTTGAGGCCTAGTTCTGTGTCCCTCCCCTCCCCTGTATTCGTAACATTATCAACAGCCATTGTGTTTGGATCAGTGCAGCTATGGATCCTATGTCTGCACTGGTCGGACAGCTGCAGGGTCTGTCTTTGGAAGTAGCTGACCTCCACGCGACCGTCTTGCAGATCCAGAGACCACAGGCGGCTGGTTCCGGTGGTGGGTACTAGGCCTGCCCTGAACCTAAGGTTGCGTCCGTACTATTCTGGGGATGAGAGTCAACATGTGGGTATGATCATTTCATTGCTTAAAGGTGATGCCCAGTCTTGGGATTTTTCTCTGCCAACCGGATCACAGTCCCTCCAGTCAGTAGATTCATTTTTTAGAGCCTTGGGTCTTATTTAAGGATGACCTGGATCGTATCTCCCAGGCTGAGACCAAATTACGTGGTTTACGGCAGGGAGAGTGCTCTGCGGAGACCTATTGCTCTGAATTAAGGAGATGGTCTACAGATACGGAGTGGAATGATCCTGCTCTCCATAGCCAATTCTGTCAGGGGCTATCTGCGAGGCTGAAGGACTCGTTGGCCTTTCATGAAAATCCTGAGTCATTGGAAGCAGCTATGTCGCTTGCTGTACATCTTGATAGACGCCTGAGAGAGCGAGATCTAGGGTTCCTCACCCTGAGGACGTACTGTCGAAAAATGTGGCGGCTTCCTTTGGCAGTTATGGTGGAGAGGCACCTGTGGTTACGCCTTGTGACGAGCCTGTGCATTTAGGAGGAACTACTCATGGAACAGCTGTCAAGAGCTTTGGTCATATGAAGGGAGTCTGTTTTTGATGTGGAAAGAAGGGACATTTTGCGAATATATGTCCGTACGTTCAGTGTCAAGGTGAAAACAAAAAAAAATGTTTAATCCCCAACTTACTACTGGTGGTGTGGGTGGGGAGCCAGAAAACTAACTTTTTTCGTTTATTGGTAGTACCAGATTTCATCAAGGTCTGATTTCAGGATATGAAGTCAGAGTAGGGACTTGCGCAGATCTGGATGCCTATATGGGTTGGGGGTGATTGATTTATGTGTCAGAGAAGCGTCGCTGACCTGCTTCAAATGGCAATCTATGTAACAAGTAAGCGTTGTCATTAATGAGGCTACAAGTGATTACCTGCATCAAGTGGCGATCTGTGGATAAGGTTCCAAGTGAATACTTCTGCTTCAGATGGCGATCCTTTACAGAGATGTTCTTCCTGTTGTTGGATCCGGATAGATTCAGGCTCAACCTCGAGTGTGGGTGGCGCTCCGGCCGGTAGCTAATCCACTCACACGAGGGAACCCCAGTTGAAGTCCGGGAACTTCGGCGTGTGACGTCACCGCACTGTGTATGGAAGCCTACAGGGGACACAATTAATCCGACGCGTTTCTGAGCCAAAACGGCTCCTTCGTCAGGGACGAAGGAGCCCGTTTTGGCTCAGAAACGCGTAAGATTAATTGTGTCCCCTGTAGGCTTCCATACACAGTGCGGTGACGTCACACGCCGAAGTTCCCGGACTTCAACTAGGGGTTCCCTCGTGTGAGTGGATTAGCTACCGGCCGGAGCGCCACCCACACTCGAGGTTGAGCCTGAATCTACTCGGATCCAACAACAGGAAGAACATCTCTGTAAAGGATCGCCATCTGAAGCAGAAGTATTCACTTGGAACCTTATCCACAGATCGCCACTTGATGCAGGTAATCACTTGTAGCCTCATTAATGACAACGCTTACTTGTTACATAGATTGCCATTTGAAGCAGGTCAGCGACGCTTCTCTGACAGATAAATCAATCACCCCCAACCCATATAGGCATCCAGATCTGCGCAAGTCCCTACTCTGACTTCATATCCTGAAATCAGACCTTGATGATATTTTAAACCCAACAGTCACAGCAGCAGACTGTGGCAGGGACTCTAGCTGCGATCATCCGACGGATACCAAGTCCTGGTAGTGTTTGGGAGCGCGGGTGGGCTATTATATATATATTCTAGTACCAGATTTCACCTGTTGGCCGAGGTGGCACTAGACTCCAAAACTGTGGGAATTGAGGTGTTTATTGACAGTGGGGCAGGGGTTAACCTAGTTGACGGTCAGTTTGTTCATATGCATGGTTTGACAACAAATGCATTAGACAAAAATATTTCAGTGTTTGCAATTGATTCCGCTCCACTCACTAAAAAATGTTTATTGCAAATTGTGCAGAACATCCGTTTAAAGGTGGGTGATTTTCATCAAGAATCCATTTCATGTTTTGTGCTGGAGGGTCGGCCTGCTCCGGTGGTGCTAGATTTACCATGGTTAAGTAAACATAATCCTACCATCGATTGGCAAGCGAGACAGATTCTTGATTGGAATGATTATTGCATAGACAACTGTCTTAGCACATTGCTTTCTGTTGTAACCACTAAAACTGTACCTTCCGTTATTTCAGATTTTGCTGACGTATTCTCTGAAAGTGGAGACAAGGAGTTACCCCCACATCGAGACTATGATTGCCCTATCAACCTTATTCCCTGAGCCAAATTTCCCAAATCTCAGTTATATAATCTTTCTGAACCCAAAAGAGCAGCCATGCGAGAATATTTCACCGAGAGCTTGGCTAAGGGACATATTAGACCGGCCAAATCCCCAGTTGCTGCAGGGTTTTTCTTTGTTAAGAAAAAAGACGGAACTCCTAGGCCATGTCTGGATTTCCGTGAGCTTAATTGCATTACTGTCCATGATCCCTATCCCCTTCTTTTGATCCCAGATTTGTTCAATCAGATTTTCGGTGCCAAGGTGTTCTCTAAATTGGATTTGAGGGGGGCATATAATCTGGTATGGGTCAAGGAGGGGGGAGAATGGAAGACGGCCTTTAATACTCCTGAAGGTCATTTTGAGAATTTGGTCATGCCTTTTGGGTTGACCAATGCTCCTGCTGTTTTTCAACATTACATTAATGACATCTTTCATCATCTAGTAGGCAGGTTTGTGGTGGTGTATCTGGTTGATATTTTAATTTATTCCCCCGACATGGAGAAGCATCAGGATCACGTGAGACAGGTCTTACAGATCCTAAGGGAGAATAAATTGTATGCTAAGATGGAGAAGTGTGTATTTGCGGTTTTGGAAGTGCAATTCCTGTGTCACCTACTCTAATCTTTGGGTTTTCGTATGGATCCGGAAAAAGTCTGTGCTGTTTTGGACTGGGATCAATCCGAAAATCTGAAAGTGGTCATGTGATTTTTGGGGTTCACCAACTACTACCGTAAATTTATCTTGAATTACTCGACCGTTCTTGTTAAACCATTAACAGAGATGGCTAAGAAAGGTGTGGATTTCTCAGTCTGGTCTGATGAGGCATTACAATGCTTTTCAGCGGTAAAGGAATGTTTTGCTTCTGCTCCTATTCCGGTGCAGTCGGATGTTTCGCAGCCATTTTTTGTGGAGGTTGATGCATCCAAGGTAGGGGTAGAAGCAGTCTTGTCTCAGGGTCCTTCACCTAGTAAATGGCGCCCATTTGCTTTCTTTTCTAAGAAACTCTCGGCTGCTAAAAGAAATTATGACTTAGGCAATAGAGAATTGCTGACCATTAAAAGTTGGCTTTTGAGGAATAGCATCATTGGTTGGAAGGAGCGGTTCATCCCATTACGGTCAGTACTGATCACAAAAATCTGGCTTACCTGGAGTCGGCTAAACGTCTGAACCCAAGGCAGGACAGATGGTCGTTGTTTTTTTACCAGATTTAATTTCATTGTCACCTATCGCACTGGGATTAAGAACGTCAAGGCGGATGCCTTGTCACAAAGCTTTTCTGGGGGGGGGGGGCATTCGGAAGATCCTGGTCCTATGTTGTCTGAAGGGGTAGTAATATTCGCTGTTTATCCCGACCTTGAGGCAGAAGTGTTGTAGACCCAGGGAGATGCATCGGATTCTTATCCTCCGGGAAAGTTGTTTATTCCTTCTGAATTACGGCACAAGGTTTTCAAGGAACATCACTGTACAGTTCTTACAGGACACCCTGGGAGCAGATCCACGGTTGATCTCATCTCTCGTAGATTCTGGTCGCCGTGGTTGTGTAAATGTGCGATGGGCTATGTGTCAGCCTGGATTACTTGTGCATGTGCTTAGGTGACACATATTCGGCCTTACTGATCTCTACTTCCATCCCGTCCAGACCTTGGACTCATTTGTCCATGGACTTTATCACTGATATGCCGAATTCGTCAGGAAAAACTGATTCTGGTGGTTGTTGATCGCTTCAGTAAGATGTCACACTTTATAGCATTACCAGGGCTACCTAATGCTAAAACTTCCACACAAGTATTGTTGACAACATTGTGAAGCTACATGGTATTTCCTCTGATGTGGTGTCTAATAGGGGGCCTCAGTTTGTTTCCAGATTCTGGACCCACTTGGGGGTACAATTGTCCTTCTCTTCGGCCTTTCACCCTCAGTCGAACGGACAGACTGAGCGCAATAACCAGAATCTGGAGACTTATATGAAATGTTTTGTCTCAGAGAATCAGGGGGAGTGGTCTTTTTTTTTGTCTTTGGCTGAGTTCGCCATAAATAACCGTAGGCAGGAGTCCACTGATAAGTCGCCGTTTTTTAGGGCATATGGGTTCCATCCGCAGTTTGGCACATTTTCTGGTACTGAGACTTCTGGTATACCTGAAGAGGAAAGATTTTTCTCTTCTTTGTTATCTATTTGGTGGAAAATTCAAAATAATCTGAAAAAGATGGGCAAGAAGTATAAACGAATGGGTGACAAGAGATGCATTAGTGGTCCGGACCTGAGAGTGGGTGATTCTGTGTGGATGTCCACAAGAAACATTAAGTTGAAAGTACCTTTGTGGAAGTTGGGCCCAAGGTTTATTGGTCCATTAAGCATCTTTGCCATTATTAACCCGGTAGCCTTTCATCTTGACCTTCCGCAGGCTTTAAAGATTCATAATGTTTTCCACAAATCATTACTGAAGGGATATTTCAAACCTGCTGAACCTGCTCCCTGCCACCCCCTCCTGTCATGGTGGACGGTAATCTTGAATTTCAGATCACCTGTATAGTGGGATCCCGAATTCTCCGTAGATCCCTCCAGTATCTTGTTCACTGGAAGGGTTAGGGTCCAGAGGAGAGAATGTGGGTTCCAGCGGCCAATGTTAATGCCAGTCGCCTTGTGAAAGCCTTTCACGGGGCTAATCTGGATAAGGTCGGTCCTGGGTGTCCGAAGGTCACCTGTAGAAGGGGGGGTACTGTCACGTGAAGTTAACTGACAGTCTCCTGATTCTCAGTGTTGTGATTTGGTAATGACCACACCTCTTGTCAGGTGCAGCCCGTGGTCATTACTGAATTCCCTCCTTATTTTGGTTTCACACTTCTTACCATGCGGTTGATATTCTCTGCTTGGATTTGGAAGAGTCGGTGTGTGGACCTTACCTGTGTTCCTGCTCATCCATTTTCTATAAGATAAGTTGTACTGCTCTTTGTATTTGGTTGTTTCCCATGTGCTTGTTGTTACTAGGCCTCTGGGAGACGCTGGCTCGTTCACCTGGGAAGGAACCAGTAGTCTCATTCCCTGCCACTACCTAGGGCATTTCAGGGCTCCTAGGGTCTAGGTTACGGCATACTTATTTTCCCACCTTCAGGGTCTATACATACTGACAGGAGTCAGGACGAGGTTTAGGGGCTTCCTAGGAGGTGACCTTTTCCTTCTCCCTAGCCTTGAGGCCTAGTTCTGTGTCCCTCCCCTCCCCTGTATTCATGACAGCGCATGTGGCGGCGGGATCTCAGCCAGTACACTGGATGATGTAAGAGGTTTACAGGGCTGGCCATGCAACAGTATAGTTATGCTACAGTGCTATGTAAGTGGTCTATAAGGGCAACTTGTGGTAACAGACTCCCATTAAAATGTGTTCATTCAATGTTAGGGGGCTGAGTGTGCCGACCAAGAGCAGCCAGATTTGTACTCTTACAAAAAAACACCAAGTAGATGTCTTACTGTTGAAAGAGACACATTTCAAAAGAGGTAATATACCTCGATTGAACAACCTAGTGTACAATCAATGGTTCCACAGTACTGCACCACATTCACCTACTAAAGGCACGACATTGCTTTGCACAGACGGCTCCCCTTGGTGGTGCGCTCAACCCTGGCAGATGAAGAAGGCATATATATCTTCCTCAAATGAATTGTAGGTACCCAAATGTACACGTTTGGTAATGTTTATGCACCTAATGTGGCTCAGGCTGCCTGGTTACAGGATGTGTTGCTGCTTCTCCAGAAATTTGCAGAAGGAATTACACTGCTTGGAGGTGACATTAATGTGGCACTCCACCCACATATAGATACATCCACCGGTACCTCAGCCATGTCACACAGGGCACTTAGACAGATACGCAGCTCCCTAACCAGAGCGGGACTGGTTGACGTCTGGCGCTCCCTGCACCCATCCACTAAACACTTTTCATTCTATTCCATAGCTCACTCATCTTATCAAATATTAGACTATATATTTGCACCTTCAACAATGCTACTATATTGTACAGATGCCTCCACTGGTTCCCTGCTTCTATCAGATCATGCCCCAATATTTCTGCAATTTCAGCTGAAGTCGATACCAGAGATAACATGGAGGCTAAATGAAACATTACTATACAACCCAGATAATATTCGGCAAATTCAGGGGAAGCTAGAGTACTTTACACTAAATACAGACCCATCCATATCGACCATTGTTGTATGAAAACAACCCCACTGCACAAAAGCCCATGCCCAGATCATCTCCTCACAAAATATTATGACTCCTTTAAAGAACTGTTGCTACCCAAGTTCCTTTCTGTATGTAACTCAGTCTGGAACGGACAAACCCTCCACCCACATATGTTGGCGGACTTTCTGTGCTAGCTATTGACTGATATCTCTGCTCAATACTGTAGTTATCTGAAATTAAAGGCCAAACTGTTGGCTATGAGGATCCAACCTTTAGGCCTCTTTCACATGGGCGTTCCGGATTTGCTCCGTATGCGTCGCGTGTGCATTGCGGGAAACCCACGCGAGTAGGCACGCAATTGCAGTCAGTTTTGACTGCGATTGCGTTCCGATGTTGAGTTTTTTCTGCGCGAGTGCAATGAGGACTTCTTTACTGAAGTTCAGGTTTGGGTTAGGTGTTCTACTCATTTTATTTTTTTCCATTATAACATGGTTATAAAGGAAAAAAATAGCATTCTTAATACAGAATGCTTACTAAAATGTTGCTTGAAAGGTTAAAAAAATAAAATAAAAAATTAACTCACCCCATCCACTTGTTCGCGTAGCTGGCATCGTCTTGTTACTTCATCTTTCAGGAACTGCAAAAGGACCTTTGATGACGTAATCAAATAGAAGATCCTTCTATCTTCATTCAGAAGGACCTGCGCTGACGTCATCAAAGGTCCTTTTGCAGGTCCTGAAAGATGAAGAAAGAAGACGATGCCGGCGGCACGAACAAGTGGATCGGGTGATTTAATTTAATTTAATTTTTTTTAACCCCTCAAGCAATATTTTTGAAAGCATTCTGTATTAAGAATGCTATTATTTTCCCTTATATCCATGTTATAAGGAAAAATAATACAGTAAATTGACTTTTATCAATTTACTAACATCATCTCCTAGCAACCATGCTTGAAAATCGCACCGCATCAGCACTTGCTTGCGGATGCTTGCGATTTTCACGGAGACCCATTCATTTCTATGGGGCCTGCGTTGCGTGAAAAACACAGAATATAGAACATGCTGTGATTTTCACGCAACGCACAAGTGATGCATGAAAATCACTGCTCATCTGAACAGCCCCATTGAAGTGAATGGGTCCGGATTCAGTGCGGGTGCTATGCGTTCACCTTACGCATTGCACCCGAGCGGAATTATCGCCCATGTGAAAGGGGCCTTACTGCCCCAACTAATTAATACGGAACAAGTGGGATTTGTGGCAGGTCGGGAGGGCCATATGAACACCTACAGGATTTTAAACATCATCCAATATGCGCACCACACCTCTACGCCACTGGTTGCTCTCGCCACTGATGCCGAGAAGGTCTTTGACAGGGTGGACTGGGTGTTTATGTATAGAGCCCTCCATGCCTTTCGCCTTCCAGTGAAGCTCATAGACTCCATCATGGCAATGTACAAGGGGCCGAGCGCAATGGTGTCTGTAAATGGTACACTGTCTCCACCTTTTAACATCAGTAACGGGACGAGGCAACGGTGCCCTTTGTCCCCCTTGCTGTTCGCACTAACTATAGAACCCCTCCTGCAGGCGTTCTGGAGGGATACCAGGGTGAAGGGCATGGAGATCCAAAATACTATTGCAATGGACGGGGTACTACCAGGGGTCCCTTAAAGTAATAGAGTTTTTGGTCGTAACGCCAGTTGCATTTCAGCAACAGGGAACGGAGTCCCCTTAAGTAAATGGTGTGGGTGATAGGTGGTACCCAGGTGTAGGAATGCCAGAGTGGGGCAAGGGTAGCCTATAATGTCCCTTTAGGTCAGTGTTGTGGCTGTGCATGTGTCACGGGGCTCCTACCTGGATATCCTGGAACCCCAGGCGTTGTCGTACAATGCAGTGCAAACAGGGGTATTAGTTGAGGAATTTGTAGAAATGAGTCCAGACTTCGTATATAGGTGATAACAGCTTTATTTGAATAAACTTGCATCAGAGAACAATCTTCCAACTTTATCTTGGTCACCAGCAAGCTTTGGCATAAGTTTTGGCAGGCAAACACATTCGGCTTTGCTACATCTGCACCTCTTTAGCTCTGCTGTTCTAACTGGATTAAATATAAACTCTTCCTTTCTGCTGAACTTAACTTTCTGTAGTCTGGTCTGTCTTTATCTTTATCCAAGGAACTTTACTCCTGGCTTGTAAAGCTTGCAGCTTTGGCCTCTAGACCCAGCAGAGCTAAAGGTGTGCTCTGCTGGCCTGCTGGGGTTACTCCAGTCTGACCTTCACTAACTAAAACTCCTCCCTCCCTTAGAGAGGGTCAGAATGGAAAACAGGTCCCACTCTCTTCTAACAGTATCACTGCCAAGTCTGCTGCCACCTCTGGTGAACCAGGCATATTACATGAACATTAACAATTTCAAAGATGGGAAATGCACAGTGTGGAGTACCTGGACAAAATAGACAGAATTACACCGTACCAGCACACACAGATAGGAGCGGGGCGTAGGAGTGGTAATGCCACTCTGGGGCGTTACACTATCCACATGTAAGCAGCATTTGCAGATGATCTATTGCTCATTGTAACAAATCCCACTGAGGCCTTCCCAGCCATACAAGCTATCCTAGATCATTTTGGGGATTTATTAAATTTCAAGATAAATCTCAATAAATCACAAGTATTAAATGTGACTCTAGACTTCAACACGCAAACTATGTTGGAAAACTGCCCCCCCCCCCCCCCCGCCTTGTCTGGACTAACAGACATATAATTTTTTTAGGTATACAACTCACCGCACAACCTACTTCTCTCTTCACAGCTAACTACAAGGACCTCCCAGACAAAACTACCTCATTGCTACATTCATGGGACATACCATTCACTTCATGGTTTAGCCGTAGGTCCTTGCTTATGTAAGAGTCAGTCTTATATTCACCAAATTACATTGCACTGACATCTCTGGTGATAATGCTGCACACAGACTGTGATATCCGCCTCCAGTCACAAGAGGCTGCTGTGGCTTAGAATAAGAAAAAGGACAAGCTGAAAGAGAACTATAGAGTCTCTCCCGGGCTTTGCTAAAAGTGGTTGCCGGGTCTGTCTGGAGAGGGAGAGAGACTGGCTGCTGGGAAATAACAGAAAGAGACTGTAAGAAGTTATTTATTCCTGACACCTGTGGAGCAGAATACAGAGACTGCAAAGTGTGTTCCAGAGGAGCGAGATCGTGTCATTCAGAGACCAGTGACATTTTGTTCTTTAATAAAGCCGGTGTATGCTTCAGCCTCCTTGTCTGCTGTACTGTATTTGAATCCTGCTTTGCAGTCCCTTCCTTCTCTGACCCCTACGCTTAAATCAGTGATACTCCCAAAAATACTATACTACCTCCAAGTCCTTACTATCCCTTTACCCCGTTCTTATTTCAGGAAATTCTATAAAATATTCTCCCGTTTCCTATGGCGTAACTCATGCCCGAGATTAGCCCTATCCTGACAGGCGGTTACTATAGGGGGTATGGGTGTCCCAGACATCTTTGCATACTACAGAGCGATACAGGCAAAGTTCCAACCTAAGCCAGCAGCCGAGATGGAGGAAGTACTGAAGCAGCTGGTGCAGGGCTATGCACAACAGCAAGAGACCAACAGCCTGTTGCTACAGCAGATTGCGGCTCTGAGGGAGACACCACCAGCGGCAACCCAGCTCCAGCCAGCAGCCCGGGATAAAGTCCAGTCAGCATTGAGGAACATGACGACGGAAGACGACGTGGAAGCCTTTCTGACAGTTTTTGAAAGAACAGTAGAGCAGGAGAATCTGCCGCTCGACCAGTGGGCTAAAGTGGTGGCTCCGTTTAAAGGTGAGGTCCTGGCCCATGGGGGTCAATACATATGTGCGGGCCCAGTGAGTGTACCAGTGGGCATTTGGAGAGTCTCGGCCTGCCAGGTCGCAGGCTTATGATCTGTTGCACCTCGTGAAGAAATGGCTCCAGCCTGAGTATTTGGGGCCCAAGCAGATGATAGAGTGGGTGGTGGTGGATCGGTTTGTGCGTACTCTGCCAGTAGCCATTCAATATTGGGTGGGTCAGGGGGACCCGGGCAACCTTGACCAGTTGATCAGCCTGGTCGAGTGGTACATGGCCACCCAGGACTTGGTTCGGGACACTTCTCAAAAACGGGTGAAATCCCGACCCCCGACCACCCCTTGTAAAGACTGGGAAAAAGTCCTGATCCCAAGAAGGGGAAAATGCAACCCAAAGGCCCCTTAAGCATACCCCGTGGGCTTGTGAAAACACCTTTATCCGATGCTGGCGGCGCCAGGAGCCTGGACACAGGGCTGCAAACTGCCCCTTGACCACAGAACCCATGGACTGCGGGTTTGCTCGCCGATCTTCATTCTACGCCAGGCCTGTCTGTACCGCAGCCACCCTGCTGAGCACTGGTGAACCTCTAATGTGCCAGGTGTCCATAAACGGGTACCAGATTAATGCGCTGTTGGACTCCGGGAGTCTAGTGACCCTAGATTCAATTATCAAAGCTGACCGTTTCACACATGTTGAGACACGGCAAAATTCATTATTTACAAATGGTCACTAAGCCCAATAGTTGTCTCCTAATTTCATGTGCTACTTGTAATCTTAAAAAAAAAGTTACATTTATTTATTCTTATAAAAAAGTTTCTACCTATTACTATTGTTAAAAAATGTCAGCTGTGTCTGTGAGTTAGTTTGCTTTTGGTTGTTACACCAGGTGCTTGCACTGTTTGATTCACAGTGCACCGCTAGCTAGGAGACTATACTGAGTTTTCTGCATTCGCAGGCTCCCCTATTCCATGCAGTTAGTGTATTTTATCGCATCTCACATTCACACTCTGTCTAAAAACTCTCCACAAGCTGCCCCCCAACATGTTTCTCCAATTCCCTGGTGTCCTCAGGGGTTTCGGGCAGACTGCTGGTGAAATGGTGAGCTCTTGAATTCAGCTTTATCTCCCTCCTTAGGACAGTGATGCCATTGAATTCTGCAGTGGGGCGGCAGTGTTTTGTACTATTTGGTTCTGTTGGGGTGGTATTTTATGTTGTACTACGGAATTTCAGGCCTTGCCTACTAGTGTTACCCCGCCTTCTGTCAATTTGGACCCACCTACAACTATCTCGGTCCCTTCTGTGACAGATGTCAGGAGATCAAAGAGACTGGCGGAGCGTGGAGGAATCTAACAGCCTCTTTGATTACTCTTTATTTAGTGTTTGTTTGTGACCTTATCCCCTGTTTCAGGTGTAGCCTAGTACTCATTACCCTACCCTATTTAGTGTTGCCCCACGCTTCTGATTGTGCGGTAGATAGCTTCATTTGGGTTTTTGCTGAGCTGGTGTGAGGTCGTCTCTGGTGTTCCAGTTCATCCATCATTACTGACACAAAAGTGTCACTTTTTTTGTGCTTTGTTTTCCCTTCCTTGCTTGTTGTTACTAGGCCTCAGGGAGACGCCTGTTCCTTCATTGGGAAAGGAAGGGGTTGCCTCAGCCATGACAATATTCTTAGGGATCTTTAGGGTCTCCAGGGTCCCAGGTTACAGGGTATGGGCATTTCTACCTTCATGGGGTGCCCATATGGTTAGGAGTCAGGGCCAGGAGTAGGGTTACTAGGAGGTGACCTTTTCCTGTCCCTAGAGTTGAGGCCTAGTGGCTTTTCCTTTCCCTCCTGGTTGTCAGTTTGGTTCTTTCTCCTATACCTCATCCGTGACATTATCTACCGCCTAAAAAAACGCCATTTTGTTCAGCTATGGATCCTATGTCTGCACTGGTCGAACAGCTGCAGGGACAGTCATTGGAGGTAGCTGACCTTCGCGCGACAGTCTTTTGGATTCAGAGACCACAGGCGGCTGGTTCCGATGGTGGGTACCAGGCCTGCCCTGAACCTAAGATGGCTCTCCCGGTCGTTTTTTTGGGGGGCAGTGAAAATTTCATTCGGTTCAGGGAATCGTCTAAGTAGGGGTGGGCGGTAAAGGCGATATAGGCGATATGCGATATAAATTTGTGCCACAATATGGATTTTGTGCATATCGCCTATATCGCCGGACTGCGATATGACCACGGAGTGGCAGTTCCGTTCGGAGTCCCAGCAGTGTAATGCTGGGGCTCCGATCGGTTACCATGGCAGCCAGGATGCTACTGAAGTCCTGGCTGCCATGGTATGTCAGTGAGCAGCATTATACTCACGTGCGCCGTGGCCACCGGGCGCTCCTTCTTCTGTCTGTGCGGCGCATTGCTAATTCTTATAGCTCACGTGCGCTGTAGCCGCCAGTTCGAATATCTCAGGCTAAGATCAAGTTACGTGGTTTATGGCAGGGAGAGCGCTCCGCGTAAATCTATTGCTCTGAATTTAGGAGATGGTCTACGAATACGGAATGGAATGATCCTGCTCTCCCCGTAGACAGTTTTGTCAGGGTCTATTTGAGAGGCTTACAGGACGCGTTGGCCTTTCATGAAAAACTTGAGTCATTGGAAGCAGCTATGTCTCTTGCTGTACGTCTGGATCGAAGCCTGAGGAGGAGATCTAAGGGTCCTCACCCTCAGGACATACTGTCAAATAAGGTGGCGGCTTCCTTTGACACTTATGGTAAAGAGACACCTGTGGTTACTCCTTGTCATGAGCCTATGCAGTTGGGGGGAGCTACTCCTGGGACTGCTGGTAAGAGCTCTGGTCATATGAAGGGAGTCTGGTTTTTTTTTTTGGAAAAAAGGGAAGTTTTGCAAATATTTGTCCATACATTCAGCGTCAAGGTGTAAACAAAAAAAAAAAAACACTTAATCCCCAAATTACTATTGGTGGTATGGGTGGGGAGCAAGAAAACGTACTTTTGTCATTTACTACCCGATTTCTCCTGTCTGCCGAGGTGGCCCTAGAGTCCAAAACTGTGGAAATCGAGGTATTTATTGACAGTGGGGCAGGGGTTAACCTGATTGATGGACAGTTTGTTGGTATTCAAGTATTTCTGTCTTTGCAATTGATTCAGCACCTCTTACCCAAAAATGCTTGTCGCAGGTGGTGAATGACATCCATTTAAGAGTGGGTGATTTTTATCAGGAAGCCATTTCATGTTTTGTGCTGGAGGGTCTGCCTAGTCCGTTGGTTTTGGGCTTACCATGGTTAAGCAAACATAACCCGACCATCGATTGGCAAGCGAGACAGATTCTCGGTTGGAGTGAATTTTGCATAGACAACTGTCTTAATACATATTTCTCTGTGGTTATCACTAAAACTGTACCCGCGTTTATTTCCGAATTTTCTGATGTATTTTCTGAGAGTGGTAACCAGGAGTTACCTCCGCGTCGGGAATATGATTGTCCCGTCAAACTGCCCAAATCTCGGTTGTATAATCTTTTGGAACCTGAAAGAAAAGCCATGCGAGAGTATATCACCGAGAGTTTGGCGAAGGGACATATCAGACCATCCAAATCCCCAGTGGCTGCTGGGTTTTTCTTTGTAAAAAAAAAAAAAGAATGGTACTCTTAGGCCATGTCTGGACTTCTGTGAGCTCAACCGTATTACCGTCCGTGATCCTTACCCCCTTCCTTTAATTTCGGATTTGTTTAATCAGATTGTCAGTGCCAAGGTGTTCTCTAAATTGAATCTGAGGGGAACATATAATTTGGTAAGGGTCAAGGAGGGGGACGAATGGAAGATGGCTTTTAATACCCCTGAGGGTCATTTTGAGAATCTGGTCATGCCCTTTGGGTTAACCAATGCTCCAGCAGTTTTTCAACACTTTGTCAATGACATCTTTTATCATCTGGTAGGGAGGTTTGTTGTTGTATATCTGGATGACATACTAATTTAAATTTATTCTCCAGACATGGAGACTCATCAGGATCATATGAGACATGTGTTACAGATCCTAAGGAACAATACGTTGTATGCTAAGATGTAAAAGTCTAGAGAAAGTCTGTGCCATGTTGGACTGGGATCGACCCAAAAATCTGAAAGCGCTTATGTGGTTTTTGGGGTTCACCAACTACTACCATAAATTCATCTTTAACTATTCAACTGTGGTTAAACCTTTAACAGACATGACTAGGAAAGGTGCCGATGTCGCTGTTTGGTCTGATGTGGCATTACAAGCCTTTTCTGCAGTGAAGGAATGTTTTGCTTCAGCTCCTATTCTGGTGCAACCAGACGTGTCACAGCCATTCATTGTAGAGGTTGACACGTCAGAGGTACGGGTGGGAGCAGTTTTGTCGCAGGGTCCTTCACCTAGCAAATGGCGCCCATGTGCTTTTTTCTCCAAAAAACTCTTGACTGCTGAAAGAAATTATGATGTGGGTAATAGAGAATTGCTGGCCATTAAGTTGGCTTTTGAGGAATGGCTTCATTGGTTAAAAAGAACAATTCATCCTATTACGGTGATTACTTATCATAAGAATCTGACTTACCTGGAGTCAGCTAAACAACTGAACCCAAGGCAGGCCAGATGGTCGTTGTTTTTCACCAGATTTAACTTCATTGTCACTTACCGCCCTGGTGTAAAGAGCGTCAAGAAGGATGCTTTGTCCATGGATTTTATCTTGTGGCTGTCCACAAAAAAACATTAAGCTTAAGGTACCTTCTTGGAAGTTGGGCCCAAGATTTATTGGTCCATATAAGATTATTGCCATTGTTAACCCTGTAGCCTTCCGTCTTGAACTTCCTCAGGCTTTGAAAATTCATAATGTATTTCATAAGTCGTTGAAAAAATGTGTCCCCTGTTTCAGGTATAGCTTAGTACTCATTACTCTACCATATTTAGTGTTGCCCTACCCTTCTGACTGTGCGGCAGATAGCTTCATTTGTGTTTGGCTGAGCTGGTGTGAGGTCGTTTCTGGTGTTCCTGCTCGTGCATCACTACAGAAGTTAAGTGTTGCGTTGTTTGTATTTTGTTTTCCTTTCCTTGCTTGTTGTTACTAGGCCTCAGGGAGACGCCTGTTCCTTCATCGGGGAAGGAAGGGGTTGCATCAGCCCTGACAATATTCTTAGGGCTCTCTAGAGTCTCCAGGATCCTAGGTTCCAGGGTATGGGCATTTCCACCTTCATCGGGTGCCCATACGGTTAGGAGTCAGGGCCAGTAGTAAGGTTACTAGTAGGTTACCTTTTCCTGTCCCTAGCGTTGAGGCCTAGTTGCTTTACCTTTCCCTCCTGTCAGTTTGGTGTTTACTCCTATACCTCATCCGTAACAACAACATGGGGCCTCTTTTATTTTTTTTTTCCAGGGCCACTTTAATTTCACAGTCCACGCCTGTCTCAGACATTGTGGCATATCGCTAGGATATGCCACCAATGTCAGATAGGTGTGGATCTTACCTCCAGAAGTGAAGGAGAGCATACCACGCATGCGCTCCATTCACTTCTATGGGAGTTCTGAAAATAGCTGAGCGAGCATACTTGGCTGTTTTCCAAAGTCCCATAGAAGTGAATGGAGAGAGCGCCACCTCTCTATTCAGGCTATGAGACTTCCAGATATAGCCGAGCCAGCGATCAGTTAATTTTGTAAAACCCATATCGATGAATGGAGGTTGGTCGCACTCATTTTAGGGAGCCTGTTCTGGAGATAGAGTGGGATCATTGGTGGCATATCCTAGAAGTATTCGATTTATTTACTTCACTTTCACTAATATATTGCTGACCTATTCCACATGGCTTTACAGACATTTTTACTATTTGCTGTCCCCGGTGGAACTCGATCCCTATCAGAAACTCACAAACTCCGTGCAGATGTTGTCCTTGGTCATATTTGAACCTTGGACCCCAGCACTGCTAGGCACCAATGTTAATCACTGAGCCACCATGATACCACCAATGTCTAAGATTAGACAACCCCCTTAAGTGTAGCCAATGTGTTACTTAATGAGAATATATGTGATAAGGAATTGCATGCATGAAGCTCTGAATTTCATCTCAATTAATAAAGCCTATCTGAGCAGCTGGAGGACATGTTCCAGCCTGTGCAGACAGAGATAAAAAACTATAAATTGCCTTTATATCCCCCCTCACACACAAACACACCCTCATAACATGTGCAACATGATATGGTGTGTACTGGTTGCCATAAATCACTGAATTAATCTATGCTACACCATACATTTCCATACCTACAGAAATATGCTTCACCTCCTTCTGTATCCTATAATAGAGGAAAACTTTGAAAACCTGCAGAAAATGATGAAGAACTGTGCTGGTTTCCTGCTTCCAGATGACAACTGCACAGTTAGAGCTGGGTTTATGTTTGACTGCAGATACATCTTAACCACTGTCTTTCTATAAAGGCATCCAGCAGAAATTTCTGTCTTATGAATGGAGAACTATATAAATGACTGCACAACAATACAAAAATTATAAACTACTCTGCAAAATCACTCAAACTTTTACGTAGATTCAAGCTGGGAAATGTTCTTGACAGTAAAAATTGCACTTTAAAGCGTATCTGAGGCCACAAAAAGTTTGCATATGGCTGTGCTTCATTGTACATCAAAACTTAGAAGAAAAATGTCTTTTTTTGGGCTTTCCTAATGTCTTTTGCAGCTTCAGTATTCCAGCTACACAACTGGATGCATTTCTCTCAGAAGTAATGTCTCCCTTCTGTGGAATCTGCCAGTACTGTACTTCTGTGACATCCTTTCTGTTACTTCCCAATATGTTTCTTTTCAGCTCCATAGCACACAGAACAGATAAGGATGGGGACATCACACTTACAGAAAGGCTGGATGCTCCTATGATTTACAGAAGGCCTAGTGGTTGTGACTTTACAGCTTTTTTCAGGTTGATGCAGGATTTTTTTTGTTGTAAATGAAGTGATTTAGAAATTTTCTAGTTTTACCATTCTCTATTAAATGAAATAGTTTGAAAGTATAGTGAACTCTTTCTAAGAACTGATTGATTCGATCAAACCGATCAGGATCGAACGGATCATTTATACAATACACTTACTTTTCTGGCTCATGATGGGCAGGTATATGTGCTTGAATAATAGATTTGGTAAAAGTTGTTTGGCTTACTTTTCATCAAAGTTTAGCAGGAAAGTTTTGGCATACATGGTATCTTAAGACCATTCCCCTTTCTATCAAGCTACATCCCCATGGCCGCTAAGAAATACCCCTAGTGGGGTTACATCTAAATCTAGTTACACCAAATGTGTCAAATTTTACAACAGAGAAAGGAGCAATAATTTGCGTCAGAATTGTGCCAAAATTTTCACTGATTTACCACCTTGACTTTCTTGACTTTGTCGTAACAAGCTGAAAAATTTGGTGCATTTTGGCGCATCTAGATTTTGATTATTTAAGACCAAACCATTGCACCTTGTATGAGGGTTGTGCCTAAGCAGGAAAGGGGATGTGGCTTCATGGAAAGGGGCATAGCTTAAGATGTGTATGGGCCAAAATGTGGGCCAAAATTTTGTCATAGTAAGCCACCAAATACTTGATATATAGTTGGACAGCATGAATCACTGTGATAAATTTGGAGAATTTTAGACCGCCTAACCACTTAACCCCCTGCGATTTTCCATTTTTTGTTTTCATTTTTTACTCCCTACATTTCCAGAGTCATAACTTTTTAACTTTTCCACTCAAACTCCAGTCAAATTGTGGAACAAGCCGTACTTTTTAATGGCACCAATTACTGTTGCAAACAATGTAAGCTAGAAAAAATTCAGCCAAAGTTTTATCAGTTTTGTTTTTAAGGTGTTCCTTATGCGGTAAAACTGAACTGCGCCCTTCATTCTCTGGTTACAAATCTGTTTGACCACAGCACTCTTCTTTAACCTGGCAAAATTGGGTGCACGTCTGGATTTTAGTTCTTAGCTCCATCACAAGAACTGTATACATCGTATGGATTTAGACAGCACTCCGACAGCAATTATGATGCTTAGTAAATTTTATTTCATATTATTTCAGCCAGGCACAGTGGTACACCAGAAGCAACGTTTGGGGCTAGTATAAGCCCTTTATCAGGCTGATAAAAAATATATATAAATATACAATGAGTACATACATATTTAATACAAAAAAAGAGTTATGCAAATCTAAGTACTACATAATTCATACAAAAAGAGTCTTATAGATTTACATAATACATGATTCGTATATTGGAAGTAAATAATAAACATGATCCTTTGTACATGATTTTTTTAACATAATTTTGAGAATAATTGTACATAAATAAAAATAAAATACTAAATGTACAGCTACATTAGATAAACATGAGGGTGCAGACACCCAGCTACCGATCCATACATATGGCGGTGATGGGTGTGATGAAGGATACATATCTTCCATACATGGTCAGATCAAATCCATAATGGCTGTGAAAGGGTCATCATTAATGTGATCCGAGCTGAATAGACAATATAGTGTAACTGACAACAGGCTAAAAGTAAAGTGTCAAAGAAGAGATAGCAAAGGACAATAGTGGGTAACAGATATAGGATGAAAAAGTAAATGGGGAGGAGTAGATAAATAGAGATCAGGCTCCGTGAGTGAAAAAAGGCTAGGTGCAGTGAAGCTCAAACTTTCCAAAACCGTGTCCACATTAAGGAAGCAGCCGGTGATGGTGCCTGATTGGTGGCTGCCGCGCGCCCGTCAAACAATATGGGCGGGGGTGACCCAGGAGTGGGGTGTAGGAGGTGGAGGCCATATACCCGAGGTGTGAATGTGGAAAGCGCATAACGGCACATGCACGAAGGACATAGGTGACGGGGGCGTACGCGTCTATAGCGTGACGAGACCATCACACAGGTGCGCATGCGTAGACCACATAACCTGGTTCCAGCGGCCATCTAGGATGTGGGCAGAACTGTGGGCGCCAACGAATACCTGGCAAAAGTAAGTCCTTTAACTGTCCGGATACTACAGGACTAAGCTCATGATAATTAGGCAATTTAATGGATAAGGATGTGGTCCAAGACATACTGATAGTGAGCTGGACTGCAATGTGGACTAAGAAAAAGATGTAACAACAAGGGCAGGTATATGAGTCTCAGAAAGCAAAAGCACATCAAGTATATGAATAGTATAATTTCATATATTAAGGGGGCATTCTACAATTATAGCAGTACAGAAGAAATACCATGCGATACCATGAGGTACAGTTGGAAAAAGAATATGGTGCAAATAGCAGCTGGACCATGGAACGTGCTTAGCAGATGTCTCCACCCGCTAGAAAGCAAAAGCACATTAAGTATATGAATAGTATAATTTCATATATTAAGGGGGCATTCTACAATTATAGCAGTACAGAAGAAATACCATGCGATACCATGAGGTACAGTTGGAAAAAGAATATGGTGCAAAAAGCAGCTGGACCATGGAACGTGCTTAGCAGATGTCTCCACCCGCTAGTGGATGGCTCCGGTCCTGGAAATGAAAAAGAAAACATATGTTAGAACATCTAATAGGGGAAAATTGCAACCCTTATTCATCCAAAATGTAATCTCTATTGAGTCCAATAGGTTGTAAAGTACTGAGACCTCGAATCCAAACCATCTCTCTCTCTCGTAACATCATTTGACTATCGCCCCCTCTTCTTGGGGGGAAGAATCCAATGAATTACCTGAAACCATAATTGGCTTATGGCATGTTTGTATGTAATAAAGTGTTCAACCAGTGGGGCATCTGCTTTTTTGGTCCGAATATTTGATTTGTGCTCACAAATACGTTCTTTTAGTCTTTGGATTGTCTGGCCCACCTAACTAAGACCACATGAGCATTTAATAAGATAAATGGAGTAATTTGTCTGGCATGAAAAATGGCCCTGAATGTTATATGTGTTGCCCATAGTGGGGTGTGTGAACGTCGGGCCTTTGGTAACATTACTGCACTGGGCACATGAGAGGCATGGGTAGGTACCTTCAGTGGCGTACCAAGGGGGGGGCGGGCCGCCCTGGGTGCCACTCACAAGGGGGGTGCTGACGTCCCCAGGCCGGCTCCATCCACTGCTGCGACCATGCGACGCGACTCGGATTATTGCGGCGGCGGGCGGCGCGCAACATGACGTGATGACGTCACGACGCTGACGCCGCGCCGCCGCCTTCACGGATCAGAAGAAGGATCGGATCCCATCCATCTTACCAGCGGTCGGACAGCCGGACGGCGGGCAACGGGCATCATTCAAAATAAATGTGAGTCACACAGTAAAAGTAAAGTAAATAATTGTGTAATTAAGGGAGGGGGGGGGTCGGGGTGTACCGTGTAAATTGTAATTAAGGTGGGGAGGGAGGGGGTGTAATTAAGGGGGGGTGCAGGATTTGTTCATTTTATTGATGATGGGGATTTGGATTTTTTTTCTTTTTGGTGCAGATGATGGAAAGTGATTTTTTTTAAGGGGGTGCAGCCCCCCCCCCCCCCCCCTTAATTACACCCTCTCTAAGTTCTCCCCTAATAACACCCCCCCCCCCTTAATTACACTGTGTAATTAAGGGGGGTGTTATTAAGGGAGGGGGTGTAATTAAGGGGAGAAGAGAGGGTGTAATTAAGGGGGGGGGTGCAGGATTTGTTCATTTTATTGATGGGGATTTGGATTTTTTTTCTTTTTGGTGCAGATGGAAAGTGATTTTTTTTTAAGGGAGTGCAGGTTTTTATTTTATTAACCACCTCCGGACCGCCTAATGCAGATGTGCGGTCCGGAGGTGGCAGCGCTGCGCACAGCGACGCATATACGCGTCATCTCGCGAGACGCAAGATTTCCTGTGAACGCGCGCACACAGGCGCACGCGCTCACAGGAACGGAAGGTAAGCGTTAGCGAGTGGATCTCCAGCCTGCCAGCGCTGATCGCTCGCTGGCAGGCTGGAGATGTGATTTTTTTTAACCCCTAACAGGTATATTAGACGCTGTTTTGATAACAGCGTCTAATATACCTGCTACCTGGTCCTCTGGTGGTCCCTTTTGTTAGGATCGACCACCAGAGGACACAGGCAGTTCAGTACAGTCGCACCAAACACCACTACACTACACTACACCCCCCCTGTCACTTATTAACCCCTTATGAACCACTGATCACCCCATATAGACTCCCTGATCACCCCCTGTCATTGATCACCCCCCTGTCATTGATCAGCCCCCTGTTATTGATCACCCCCCTGTAAGGCTCCATTCAGAGGTCCGTATGATTTTTACGGATCCACTGATACATGGATCGGATCCGCAAAACACATGCGGACGTCTGAATGGAGCCTTACAGGGGGGTGATCAATGACAGAGGGGTGATCACCCATATAGACTCCCTGATCACCTCCGTCATTGATCACCCCCCTGTAAGGCTCCATTCAGACGTCCGTATGATTTTTACGGATCCACTGATACATGGATCCTCAAAACACATGCGGATGTCTGAATGGAGCCTTACAGGGGGGTGATCAATGACGGAGGTGATCAGGGAGTCTATATGGGTGATCACCCCTCTGTCATTGATCACCCCCCTGTAAGGCTCCATTCAGACGTCCGCATGTGTTTTCCGGATCCGAAAATTTGTAATAAATATTATTGAAAACATTGAAAAAAGTTTGTGCATGTTTTCTTAACTTTCTTGGGGAGGGGGGGGGGGTGCCAAACAAAGGGTTCGCCCCGGGTGCCAAATGCTCTAGGTACGCCCCTGGGTACCTTTAATGGGAGTACCTGTGATGGTGGTTTGAATACTCTCACCTTTACTAGACCCCAAGTCGGACTTGACAAGCAGATACCTAATGTTTTTGGCCCTCTTGTAGGACATCAATGGCAATTTGGAGAAAATGTTGGGAAAATTATTAGTCAAGATGTGCCAATGTCTGTACACAATTTTTTAATTATCAGTACTCAGGTGGGAAAACGTGGTAACACGTGGTAACACAAGGGATACGTTTATGAGGATCTTTGTTAGTTAATGGCTTCGGAGTCAACAAGCTTGTTCTAGACAGGTCTACTACTTTATGGACATGATCTTGGAGGATATGTGTGGGGATGCCCCCCTAACTCTCATAAGTTAGGATCATGGAAGGGACCGGATTAGGCTAAGAGGATGGAAACTATTAAACCTAAGAAGACTATTCTTGTCAGTAGGTTTCGTGTATAAATCCGTTGTAATAATATTATCCCTTACCTTAAGACAGACGTCGAGGAAAGAGATTTCCGACCGGCTGAAGTCCAGAGAGAGAGATGGAGGTGACGCTGGAGTTGATAGACTGATGGAAAGCAAGTAGGTCTTCGTGTGTTTCCTGCCAAACACAAAACACATCGTCAATGTATCTAACCCAACATCGAGCCTGTTCTACAAACATTTCTCCTCATAGAAATTCATGAAAATCACAGCAAACGATGGCGCTACGTTACATCCCATTGCTGTCCTGGCTATCTGCAGGCAAAATTGATCCTCAAAAAGAAAGGAATTATGTTTGAGCACAAAGGATAGGAGGGACAGAATGAAATCTTGTTCAATCATTGTAAATTCCGCCTGCTGTTGTAGAGATATTTTTACACATTCTATACCTTCATCTGTAGGGATGTTGGTGTATAGACTGGTCACGTCCATGGTGACCAGGAAGGGATTGTTTCCTTCCAAGTTGACCTCTTGAATTCTATTAAGGAAATCTGTTGTGTCCTGAATAAAATATCTTCTTTTTTGGCCATAGGGTCTGAGAAGGTTGTCAAGCATTTTAGCTGCTGACTGAAACACCGAATCACACTCTGATACAATGGGCCTACCGGGGGGATGGTCCCTATTTTTGTGGACCTTAGGTAAGGTATAGATTACAGGTACACGGGGGTGTTGTGGGATAAGATTGTCCACCATTGGTGATAATTTCATTCATATGGGCATTATCCACAATCCTAGACAGTTCATTTGAGAATTCCCTAGTGGGGCCATGGTCTAGGGGTAGATAGGTCCCATGATCCCTGAGTTGTCCCACAATTTATTTTTTGTAATCAGTTCTGTTCTCTGGGTACTTACAATCAGGGCTTTTTTTATGGCGGAACACACCGGAACGGCATTGTGCCACCTTTTGACATCAAAGCCTGCCATGCTCCAGCATCGCAGGATGCGATGTATCAGCGGAGAGGGACTGGGGGGAGGAGTTGGGGGCCGGTGCGTTCACTGTGCTCCGGCCCCCAGCTCCAGTACAGTTATAGAATGTGTAAAATTAATGATTCTTCTATTCATGCTGCCCCCTCTGTAGTACTGTATAACATTCAATATATCCATCCTACTCACAGGGCTGCTGTTATCGTAATGCAGGCCGGCCGGGCAGACGAGCGGCAGCGTCACTGACTGATGTCACGTGCCTGCCCGGCCTACTTTATGAATGAAGCAGGCGGCGCAGGCACGTGACGTCAGTCAGTGACGCTGCCGCTCGTCTGCAGGGCCGGCCTGCATTACGATAACAGTAGCCCTGTGAGTAGGTAGGATGGATATATTGAATGTTATACAGTACTACAGAGGGGGCAGCATGAATAGAATCATTATTAATTCTACACATTTTATAACTGTACTGGAGTGGCAATGGAGGGTCTGTAGATGACACTGTTAAGGGGGGGGGTCTGTGGATGGCACTGTTATGGGGTGGGGGGGTCTGTGGATGGCACTGTTATGGGGTGGGGGGGTCTGTGGATGGCACTGTTAAGGGGGGGTCTGTGGATGGCACTGTTATGGGGTGGGGGGTCTGTGAATGGCACTGTTAATTGGGGTCTGTGGATGGCACTGTTATGGGGTGGGGGGGTCTGTGGATGGCACTGTTATGGGGTGGGGGGGTCTGTGGATGGCACTGTTAAGGGGGGAGTCTGTGGATGGCACTGTTATGGGGTGGGAGGGTCTGTGGATGGCACTCTTATGGGGTGGGGGGGGGTCTGTGGATGGCACTGTTATAGGATGGGGGATCTGTGGATGCCATCCACAGATCCCCTATAACAGTGCCATCCACAGATCCCCCATAACAGTGCCATCCACAGATCCCCCATTAACAGTGCCATCCCCATCTGGGGGTTTCTTTGCTGGGCTGGTTTTTTTTATAGCCCCCCCAAATTTTACTTGCATCCCTGTTCTCTAAAGGGGCGGTTTTAGGGGGCGGTTCTAGGGGTGGGTAGGGGCGTGGCCAGGGGAGGGGGGGGTGAGTTCCACCACCTTTTCTCTGAGAAAAAAAGCCCTGCGTACAATTACAATTATACCACATTTATATAGTCTTTCTTGTGTTTCCTTGCTATATTCTGACCCTCATTTTTTTTATAGTTATCTCTAAATAGCTTTGTGGGGGTCCATTTTTGAGTGTGTATGACTTTTTTTTAATTTTTTTATTTTTGGGAGGGGAGATGAAATTATGAAAAAAATGGCAAATTGACTATTTGTTTTTTTACCTTATGCCTTGAATTTTTAAAAACTTTTTTTAGGCCCCCATGAGTCTAACAACATGCAATCGGCAGATAACTATTACCATTATGGGATTTAAGACATTGCTAAATAGAAAATTCAGTATATTCCAATGTAGTGCTGCCACCTGCAAGTCTATACTAGAATATACCTGTGAAAGGCATGGTAGTCTCCAGAAGGCTCAGGTGATTGCCACATGGAGGAGCCATTCTAAGCCCAGAAACACAGCTCTTCTAGGTTTTGAGCTCTCAGAGGCCGTGGTCACATTCGACCACAGCATCTGAGGTGTTAAATGACTGCGATTAGAGTTATTACTGATCAGACATTATTTAAAGACCAGACTTCCACTGTACATGTATAGCAGAAGCCTGCAAAGGGCTAAATGAATTCTGTGATCAGTTTTGGCCATGCTAAACTACTGATAGCATTAGGTAGGGGTTGGGAGAGCAGGACAAACATACAATTTGTGAAATTAGCAGGATAAGGCCTCCTGCACACGGCCGTTGTTTTGGTCCGCATCCGAGCTGCAGTTTTGGCGGCTCGAATGCGGACCCATTCACTTCAATGGGGCTGCAAAAGATGGGGACAGTACTCCGAGATGGGGACAGCATCTGTTGCTCTGTTCCGTGGCCCCACAAAAAAAATATAACCTGTCCTATTCTTGTCCGCGCTTTGCGGACTAGAATAGGCAGTTATATTAAAGGCTGTCTGTGCCGTTCCGCAAATTTCCGTGTTTTGCAGATCCGCGTTAGCTATCACATTGAGGAGAGGAGTTATGAAGTAGATCATTGCTGTTAGCAGTTTAGCATGGTTAAAACTGCTGTCAGACTCCTTTTAAAGGAACTGTCATTTTTTTCATCCTTACAAGAGGCATAACTTTATATATTTCAATTAGTGTTCAGCGAATAAATATCCAATGTGTGCTTCGATCTGAATTTCAGGGAAAATTTGATTTGCCGCAAAGTCCAATTTTCTCATGCTTCGTGGTAACAAGCCAATTTTCACTGATAAGGTAGTAAAAAATAATCATACTCGCCTTATCCATTTCAGTGCGAAGAGACTTTCACGGCCATCTTGATTGCTGATCTCGTGCGCGGTGACGTATGACTTCACCATTGTAACCAGTGTGATGACATCACGCGAGATTTCATGTTGGATTTTTACTCAAGTTGACCACGGCAGCCTGTTCGCACTCAAATGTATAAGGTATTTTTTATTTTTTCCTTTTAAACTGATTAACCCCTGAAAGCCCTCATTTTTCATCTCAGATACCATGATCAGCAAAGAACACTGCATCTGAGCGGTTCAATGACTTGCGGAAGGGGGTGCAATCGCCATTGCCCATCATTGCACCCGCTATTTACAAAGAAATGCGCTTCATGACAATGTTATTTGCCACAAAACGAATTACTTTATGTAACTTTCCTCATCTCTACTTTCAATCAATATTCAGTTGCAAGAAAAAGTATGTGAACCCTTTGGAATGATATGGATTTCTGCACAAATTGGTCATAAAATGTGATCTGATCTTCATCTAAGTTACAACAATAGACAATCACAGTCTGCTTAAACTAATAACACACAAAGAATTAAATGTTACCATGTTTTTATTGAACACACCATGTAAACATTCACAGTGCAGGTGGAAAAAGTATGTGAACCGTTGAATTTAATAACTGGTTGAACCTCCTTTGGCAGCAATAACTTCAACCAAATGTTTCCTGTAGTTGCAGATCAGGCGTGCACAACGGTCAGGGGTAATTCTTGACCATTCCTCATTGCAGAACTGTTTCAGTTCAGCAATATTCTTGGGATGTCTGGTGTGAATCGCTTTATTGAGGTCATGCCACAGCATCTCAATCGGGTTGAGGTCAGGACTCTGACTGGGCCACTCCAGAAGGTGTATTTTCTTCTGTTTAAGCCATTCTGTTTTTGATTTACTTCTATGCTTTGGGTCGTTGTCCTGTTGCAACAGCCATCTTCTGTTGAGCTTCAGCTGGTGGACAGATGGCCTTAAGTTCTCCTGCAAAATGTCTTGATAAACTTGGGAATTCATTTTTTTTTATGTTGGTGTGCTGTGCCTCTTTTTCTCCCCACATAGTGTTGTGTGTTTATTCCAAACAACTCAACTTTGGTTTCATCTGTCCACAGAATATTTTGCCAGTACTGCTGTGGAACATCCAGGTGCTCTTGTGCAAACTGTAAACATGCAGCAATGGTTTTTTTTTGGACAGCAGTGGCTTCCTCTGTGGTATCCTCCAATGAAATCCATTCTTGTTTAGTGTTTTACGTATGGTAGATTCACTAACAGGGATGTTATCATATGCCAGAGACTTTTGTAAGTCTTTAGCTGACACTCTAGGATTCTTCTTCACCTCATTGAGCAGTCTGTGCTGTGCTCTTGCAGTCATCTCTACAGGACGGTCACTCCTAGGGAAAGTAGCAGCAGTGCTGAACTTTTTCCATTTCTAGACAATTTGTCTTACTGTGGACTGATGAACAGCAAGGCTTTTGGAGATACTTTTATAACCCTTTCCAGCTTTATGCAAGTCAACAATTCTTAATCGTAGGTCTTCTGAGAGCTCTTTTGTGCGAGGCATCATTCACATCAGGCAATGCTTCTTGTGAAAAGCAAACCCAGAACTGGTGTGTGTTTTTTATAGAGCAGGGCAGCTGTAACCAACACCTCCAATCCCATCTCATTTTTTGGACTCCAGTTGGCTGACACCTCACTCCAATTAGCTCTTGGAGATGTCATTAGTCTAGGGGTTCACATACTTTTTCCACCTTCACTGTGAATGTTTATATGGTGTGTTCAATAAAAACATGGTAACATTTAATTCTTTGTGTGTTATTAGTTTAAGCAGACTGTGATTGTCTATTGTTGTGACTTAGATGAAGATCAGAACACATTTTCTGACCAATTTGTTCAGAAATCCATATCATTCCAAAGGGTTCACATACTTTTTCTTGCAACTGTAGCTGCATGAGGACTTTTTTTTTTTTTTTGCAGAATAAGTTGCGTTTTTGAAATGCATCATTTTGGGGTACATATATTTTATTGATGAGTTTGTGTTCCTTTTTTTGGTGGGGGATGCAAAATATTAAGATAATAATCTGCAATTTTTAGAGCATTCCTCATGCATAATAATAACATGTTAACTTTAGGCCTCCTGCACACGACCGTCTTTTTTTTTTTTTTTATGGGCCTTTTTTGCATTCCTTATTCGGTCCGTATACGAAACCATTCATTTCAATAGTTCCGCAAAAAAACCTGAATGTACTCCGTATGCATTCAGTTTCCGTATTTCCGTTTTTCCGTTCCGTTGAAAGATAGAACATGTCCTATTATTGCCTGCAAATCACATTCCGTGGCTCCATTGAAGTCAATGAGTCCGCAATTTTTTTTTAACACATACGAAATGTACTCTGTATGTCTTCTGTATCCGTTCCGTTTTTGCGGAACCATCTATTGAAAATTTTATGCCCAGACCAATTTTTTCTATGTAATTACTGTATACTGTATATGCCATACGGAAAAACGGAATGGAAATGGAAACACAGCGGAAACAAAAATGTAACAACGGATCCATGAAAAACGGACTGCAAAACACTGAAAAAGCCATATGGTCGTGTGCAGGAGGCCTTATTCTTCAGGTCGGCATCAATACCGCGATACTACGGTTATATGTTTTTTTCTGTTTTACAGCTTTTGCACAATAAAAAACATTTTGTTTTTGTGTCTATATTTTGCAACCTTTAACTCTTTCTCAATCAGTAACATACTATTACATCTTGGAGTATAGTGAGTTAGCGCTCAGAGACGTAATATTACAGCACAGTGATGGTGTAGGCTCAGAAGCTGAGCCCATGCTATCATTTATGGGTGCCAACAGTATTATACAGCTGACCCCCTGCTCCAACTGCTAGGATAGAAGATAACTGATCCAGGCAGTCCTTTTGTCCTCCAATCGGCACCTCAAAAATATAATCGCAGGATGTTGAGCAGTTTACATAGCAGCCGGAGAAGCCTCTAATCACAGGGATCAGCAACCTCCGGCACTCCAGCTGTTCTGTACAACTCCCAGAATCCTCCTTTCACTTCTATGGGAGTTACAAGAATAGCAGAGTAATAGTGAATGCTGGGAGTTGTAGTTTCACAGCAGCTGGAGTGCCAAAGATTGCTGATCCCTGCTCTAGCAGGATGTAATAGACTGTTGGTAAATGCCCCTATACACTGTAATGTAGAAGTATTACAATATATAGTACAGTTACCGTATATAGTACTAATATAAGTGATCAAATAACTGCAGGTTGAAAACCCTTAAAGAGTAACTAAACTTTTGCACTAACTTTTAATATGTTGTCCCTAACCCCCTAAAAAATCTCTTTCTAATATACTTTACTAATTTTCTATTTTTATAGTTTTTTTTCACCCCTAAAGCGCACCATTCACTGGTGCGCTAAACCTCGGTTCTCCCTACACAGCTGAGCTAGCAGCGGTGTACGGAGTACTCATTTTATGAATGGGGCCGCAGCAGCGCAGGGAGTACGGGCAGGAGCGCTCATTGCTGCTCCTGCCCGGGCTCCTTGGACTATTACTAACTGCTGGCATAGCACATGGGTACCCTGTACCCATCTACTATGCCAGGATTAGCTGAGCGGAGTGGGCTCCTGCTTCTGCCTGCTCCGCTCAGCTAAGAGAGCTGACATGCAGTTCTCTTAGCTAAGCGGTACAGGGTACATATGTGCTATGCCAGCAGTTAGTAATAGTCCAGGGAGCATGGGCAGGAGCAGCAATGAGCTCTCCTGCCCGTACTCCCTGCATTTCTGTGGCCCATTCATAAAATGAGTACTCCGTACACTGCTGACAGCTCAGAGTTTTAGCGCAACAGTGAATGGTGCGCTTTAGGGGTGAAAAAGAACTGTAAAAATATAAAATTAATAAAGTATATTAGAAAAATATTTTTTACTGGGTTAGGGACAACATATTAAACGTTACTACAAAAGTTTAATTACTCCTTAAGGGCAGTAAAAACAAAAGTGATAAACAGTTAAATAAAATGTTTTGTTTTTTCAAAAATACTTAAAATAAAAAACACCATTCTACATATATAATAAATAGGAAAATATGAATATAAACAATATTAATATTAACCATGTCCATAACAAATCAATCTATTAAAGTATGCCATCATTTAATCTACACTGGGAACGCTGTAAAAAAAAAATCTCCAGTGTCAAAAATGTTTTCACCCCCAAAAATTAAATAAAAAATTAAGAAAATGTTATATGTATCCCAAAATGGTGTCATCAAAAACTATAGCTCGGTCCACAGAAACAAGCCCTCATACAGCTTTGCTGGCAAAAAAAAAGTTATGTGTGTCATAATATAGTGACACAAAGTAATCTTTTTTTTCCCCCCAAAAAAAAGTTTAATTTGTTAAAAGTAGTAAAACATGACAAGACCTACTTGGTATATCCATAGTTTTACTGACCCTAAGAATACATTTAAGATGTCATTTTTACTCTGCAGTGACCACTGTAAAAACCCTATATGTAAAGGCAGAAGTGTGTATTTTTTTCACACTATTGCCTCAGAAAATGTTTTTCAAATTTATGCAATACATTAAATGTACCCCAAACTGATGTCATTAAAAATACAACTTGTCCCACATAAAACAAGCCCACGTGCAACTGCATTGGTGGAAAAATACAGTAAAAAAGTTATGGCTTTTAAAATGCAGAGCTCACTTCCGATAAGTACCTGGACTGCATCCTAAAAACATTAACCGTTTTATTTTTCTGTTGACGGACCTGTGCCAGGGCTTATTTTTTGCTAGTTGGTACCATTTTGGGGCACATATGATTTTTTTATCTCTTCATTTCATTTTTGGAAGACAAAGTCCCACTTGGGGACTTCATATAATGTGCGATTGCACACACATAATACAGTGCAATACCTCTATATTGGATTGTATTATACTTAACAGGCGCACTACGATGGCATACTTGTTGGCCACTATTAGGCTGCCCTGGTAATCTATCTGCATTGATCATGGGGAGGAGATAGGCTGACAGAACACTAACTATTGCTGCTATTGACCACGGTATCAAAGAGGTTAAACTGCCGAGAGCACCATTGTCTCCCATCTCACCAGTTCGGCAGGAGCCACTGCCATTGATCTTGTCATGCACTATTGTTCCACTTAAAAAGGGTATTCATGATTTTAAAAAAATATCTGGAGTAATGCACATCATTATGTTAACTATATCAATGCGAAAAATGCTGCTCTCCAATGTCATTTTTATCCCGTTTTGGTTTTTACTCACTTATCTACAGTACTTTGCTGAACCCGTGGGCCCTTTGCATATCTATATATTTCTATGAATTTAGAAGTAGAAATAAATTAATGAAAGGTGCCTTGGCCGCTTATCTATGAGATCTCTAAAACACCGCTGGGGGGAGGGGAAGAGAACAGAGAGGCTACTTAGCATGTCCGGCCATCTCTGATTGCAGGAGACGGTGGACCAGAAGGATAAACAGCAGGGGACGCTGCCACAGAGGAAAATGTACATAAAACCTAACAAGTAATTTTATTGCATGCATATTGCAGTAATACTTCATTTGAAATGCCCGATTCATTGCATAGTAATACTTTTTGTGAGATAACCCCTTTGATGACTTGCAGATCTTGGGGATTATTGCCTAATTTAACCCTCTATATAATGGACAAGCCGCATCTCCATCTTTAAGGCTACATTCACACTTGCGTTTCTACTTTCCGGTATTGAGGTATTGTCATAGGGGCTCAATACCGGAAAAAATCGCTTCAGTTTTGTCCCTATTCATTGTCAATAGGGACAAAACTGAACTGAACAGAACGGAAAGCTCCAAAATGCATTCCGTTCCGTTTAGTTGCGTTCCCATATCGGAGAGCAAACCGCAACATGTTGTAGTTCGCTTTCCGTCCTGGGATGCGGAGCTAGACGGATCCGGCATGATCCCCAATGCAAGTCAATGGGGACGGATCAGTTTTCTCTGACAGGATAGAAAACGGACCCATCCCCGATTGACTTTCAATGGTGTTCATGACGGATCTGTCTTGGCAATGTTAAAGATAATACAACCGGATCCGTTCGTAACGGATGCAGATGGTTGTATTATCAGTAACGGAAGTGTTTTTGCTGAACCCTGTCGGATCCAGTAAAAACGCTAGAGTGAAAGTAGCCTAAATGTATTGTTAATGAGTTTTCTAACCATTCTAAAATGAAAAAAGAAGATGGAGTTTATTGATCACGGGAGAAGAGCTTTAGAAAATAATAGGCAATTAAATGTCCAGTCACTTTTGAATTATTTCCCCTACACAATTCTCAAATACAAAACAGTAATTGGAAATCCAACACAGACCCCATTAAGCTGTCCACCAAATCAAGACTAAATCACGTCATTTCCATTAGTGTCCTTCCATCAATATATATTTAAGGCAGTCTTTGGTCATTTCTTTTCCAATAGCCTCTCGGATTTTAAAACGCAGTTCACATCAATATGATGGGGTAGGTTTGTTTCTATTTATGTGTTTGTATTCATTTGTATTTTATTTACCTTTATTAAATATAAACAAACACATACCGGTAGTAATTACTGATTTTTCCACAATTGTCATTTCTATATTTAATGGTATCTATCAGCAGATTTGTGCCTATAAAACTGGATGACCTATTACATGTGCACTTGGCAGCTGAAGTCATCTGAGACCGTGTCCTCTCCACTTTGATTGGAAATAGGTCCTCAGTATCTGATCGGGTCCAACACCCGGGGCCCCCGCCAATCACCTGTTCGAGAAGACACTGGTGCTCACAGTAGTGCCACAGACTTCTTGCTGCTTTTCCCAGGCCAATTGACGACACGTTCATCTGTCACAGCTCAGCCCCATAGAAATAAATAGGGCTGAACTGTGATACCAAGCACAGCCGCTATACAATTTACGATGCTGTGCTTGGTGAGCACGGAGAAGGGCGCAGCGCTCACAGGAGCACATGTGTTTTCTCAAACAGCTGATTGGCGGGAGTCCAGAGGATAGGTCATCAGTATTTAAATCTCGGAAAACCCTTTTAATTTCTATTGAAGTGTGAGTATTCTCTCCTATTGTGTCACACTTCCCCTTTAAGTAGTTGTCTTCCCATGCCTGTAGGAAGGGTTAACTCCCTTCTTTGTGTGTGTACACTGGGTGTGTCTGTGTGTGTGGCTACATGGGCTATTTAGCCTCAGTTTAGATCAGTAGCCTGAGGGGTACTTCAGCCTTGTTTGTAAGCTGGAGTCATCCTCCTGGTTCTTTTACCATCTGCCAGTGAGGGCCACCCTTGTGGTCATAAATGTTTATATGTGATGTTAAGTATGGCAATGCCACTGTGGAAAATAGGTGAGATTTTTCAGGAGTAGTTAAGACCGCACAGAGAATTGTGAGGACAGCATTAGCAAGTTTGGATTCGGTGTATAGAGATGGCCTTGCGGTACGCCCGACGGTCAATTCACTGTGAACTTTTCTCATTTGCGGTTCGCCGAATGGGTGAACATATGGAGATGCCCGCTGGCACGATATTCTTTTACATTGTGAAGAACTTTGACCCGAGACACATCCATCAGGTGGTACAGGACAGCCAATTGAGACGTTTCAGCACATGGACATACCCCCACCGACTAAAAAAAAAAACCCTAGCTGGCAGACATTTTACATTCAGTCTTTTGCCAGTGTAGGGAGAGGTTGCTGTGTGGAGCAGGGACAGGCTGTTAGGGACACCAAACACTAGCTAATAGGGCCACAAAAGTCCTTTTATGGACTGGTATAGGTGTGCTATCGATAGGTGTGACATGCTGATGGCTGTGATATACTTATAATAGACTTTCTAACATAGAAAGTATAATATAGTGCATTTGTATTGTGCAGCAGTTGTGTGTGGTTCTGCTGCGATACTGCAGCTACACAGAGTGACAAACGCTATTGGAACAAATCATTTATACTGGTGTGATTTACCAGTTGTCCCCCAAAAAAACTGATTGAGGCAGGGGTATTATGTACCAATAATATAGGTTCTATATAGTGCATTTGGGTAGTGCAGCATTGGTTTGCGGTTTAGCTGCGTTACCTCAGCTACATATAGTGACAAACACTATTGGAACAAATCATTTCTACTGGTGTGATATACCAGTTTCCCCCCAAAAAAACTAATTAAAGCAGGGGTGTTATATACCAATAATATACTTTCTATATAGTGCAGTTGGGTAGTGCAGCATTGGTTTGCGATTTACGTTACCTGAGCTACATATAGTGACAAACGACATTGGAGCAAATAATTTCTAGTGGTGTGACATACCAGTTGCCCCTCCAAAAAACGGATTGATGCAGGGGTGTTATATACCAATAATATACTTTCTATATAGTGCATTTGGGTAGTGCAGCATTGGTTTGCGGTTTTGCTGCGTAACTGTCACGACCATGGTCATAGCCGTGACTCCTGGAACCGCATGCAGTTGCCTGCAGTCTTGTCTTGTTGTCAATCACAGGTGAGGGCTGAAGATTGTTGCCTCACCTGTGGTTGCCGCTGGCGACATTATGTATGTGGCAGTATAGCAGCCTGGGCTGGTGTTAGGCAGCTTGCTGTATTCTGCATGCGGTTGCACCAGGCAACCTGTCTTGGTATGTGTGCACTTTGTCGTTTTGGTGTGCACGGGATTTATGTATTTGTACACTTCCCCTTTAAGTAGTTGTCTTCCCATTCCTGGTGTAGGAAGGGTTAACTCCCTTCTGTGTGTGTGTACACTGGGTGTGTCTGTGTATGGGGTGTGGCTACATGGGCTATTTAGCCTCAGTTTAGATCAGTAGTCTGAGGGGTACTTCAGCCTTGTTTGTAAGCTGGAGTCATCCTCCTGGTCTTTTACCATCTGCCAGTGAGGGCCACCCTTGTGGTCATAAATGTTTATATGTGATGTTAAGTTGATGTTGTTTTCCTTTCTATCTTTAATGCAGCTATGGATGTCCTGGTTACCTGTGTAATTTCTGGTTTGTCCTTAGTGTTGTGTGGACAGCAGTACTGGGTGCATGGGTTCCAGTCAGCAAGACTGTGGCAGGTAGGTTTGGAACTAGAGTAGTTCACCTGCCATATCCATATGTCTGTTTATGTTCCCCTTCTCCTTGCAGCTTGGCCAGTGAGACTCCTGTTCCTCCGTGCCTAGGAGGAACAGGTCGTCTTATCCTGCTCCTAGTCCAGAGCCACCCTGAGGGCTAGTAGGGACTATAGGTTCCGGTGTATGAGCCCTCCTACCATCAGGGTTGGCTCCTACGGTTAGGAGTCAGGGCCAGTATTAGGGACGCGATAGGAGGTGACTTGTTACCTAGTTCTGTCGTCCTGGCCGAGCAGCGACCAAACATCTTCTGGCATCGCACGGCTGAGGGTTTTCCCCATCCTCAGGCGTGACAGTAACATCAGCTACAGATAGTGAAAAATGACATTGGAACAAATAATTTCTACTGGTGTGATATACCAGTTGCCCCCCCCCCCCCCCCCAAAAAAAAAGGTTAAAAAAAAAGGGGGCTACAATAAAATTGTTATTCAGTGACCGCATAATGTACCTCAAGCCACATAATCACAATTTCTTTTATGTCAGGTGAATGCCTAATTTTTAAGGCCCGTACTCCTGTGGCCTAAAATAACATTTTTTCTAGGCTCCAACAGGACACATTTCAGAGAATTTCCCTTTAAGACGCATAAAAATGTCCCCTGATTAAGATACATATTTTTTGTTGGAATTTTTGTCATTGATCCCCCGCTAGTACGTCACTGTCCATGTTGTGGGACTATTTGTACACTTCTACTAAGTATTTGGAGGCTGCAAATATGAGCTGAAGGTTTTTCAGGTTCGTCTGCCATTAAAGTAAATGGGGCACGCTGCGAACTTGCGTTCGTGCAATCGCGTTCGCGAACCGTCCCGGCCGATGTTCGTCCATCATTATCGGTGTACACTAGTCATCTTTATAGTAGAGAGAATAGTATGATTAGGGACATCCAGGTCATGATTTTTTTTTTACTTTGTTACCATCAGGAAAAAGGTATCGGGTTCTGAAAGCAAGAACAAATAGATTGAGTAACAGTTTCTTCCCGAGGGCAGTGGTATCTGTTATTACTGCGGGTTTATCTTTAATAAAATAAGATTTATATGATTGGCACAGTGACCTTTTTGTAATGAATTATTTGCATATGATTTATTATTTCATTGTGATATTATAGGAGTGATATTTACGGTAAGCACTTTATATAATTATACACCTAAAATATCTATCGTATACTCTGGTTTCTCTTCAGATTGAATAATATCGTTATGGTTAGAGTCCATGATTTTGTTTGAAATTTTTTTTTCTGCTGCCAGCTATACCTTTTGAGTTACAAAATTAATTTTATTGTATGGAAATACAATGACTATAAAGGACTTAGCAGAAGATAACCTACAGATGAGATGCAACATCTGCAGTGGCGATAAACAGGCTAATATGGAGCAACCTATAACAATGCCCCTGAAACAGGGAGATCCCCTTTAGAATTGATAGTGTATATCGACTGTACATAGTTACAAAGATTGGGCATATAAGAGACTGTAACCACCACGAGTGCCATGCCATCACATAGAGAGACTGCAACTTTTAAGCATGTGAACCAAAATAGAAAATATTGAATATACAGCTGTAGGCTTTGAAAGTTCAACAGATCGTAACTGAGTTTTAATTTTTTTGATGAACACTGTAGAAAATCAACTAGAGGTGGATGTTAGGAACAAAAGTCATAAACCAAGTTGCAGAAATATCTGCATATTAAAATAAAAAAGCTAAGTAATATAGATAATGTAGATACTGTGTTAATATTTCTCACATATTGTTGCCAAATGTGATGCATTCGTATCTAAAGGAAAGCTGTCATCCACGCGAATAAAACAAATGTACACAATTTAGAAGGAAGAAGAACAATGTTTACCTCATGCATACAGAACAGCAATCACATTATGAGAATGTAATAAAATGGGAGAAAATCTATCGTTCCATCTAGTCCTTCTGTATGCAAATCTATACTGGGAATAGAAAATGATTTCCAAGAAAGAAAATTTAAGGCAGGTTATGCATTCAGAATTTATGTATTTTCTTCTAATCTATACAGGTCATCTAAGTCCCTTTCATAAGAAATTATGGCTCATACAGAAGCTCACACTACATAAAAGTGGCATATATGTGAAGCTGGGTATATTTCTTCACGTGTGCTGTACATGCTATTGTCAGCATTCCTAAAATATCCTTACTGTGGCTGATCAGGCTAATCTAATCATTCATAGTCATAGAAGTAGTTCATCTATAAAAAATGTACTTCTCTTTACCCTGAAGATATTTTTGGTATTTCCTTCCAAGGCTTTAACTATTTAAAGGGGCTCTCCCATGACTAATGTAAAAAATGAAAATCAGACATCTTATAGTACATGACAATTTATTTCTAACAAAGCTAGAACCAGCTCTGTACATCCCATGAATCCAGAGATCTTCTCATTCATTGTTCTGCTAGATTTATATCAAGCTGGCAGCTCAAGAGGAGTGTCTTTTCTGCTGCAGCTCAGGAGGCGTGTCCATGCTCTCTCTATCACAGCCCAGGAGGCGTGTCCATGCTCTCTCTATCACAGCTCAGGAGGCGTGTCCATGCTCTCTATCACAGCTCAGGAGGCGTGTCCATGCTCTCTCTATCACAGCTCAGGAGGCAGTTGAAGGATGAAATTGAGCATGTGCAGCCATCTCAGTGAGCTGGTCAAAAATATAAGGAAAAAAAAACAAATAGCAGGTGGCGCTATACAGATGCATTTTATTGAATAGCTCAGTGGCTTTGCTAAATTTTTAAGTATTTAGATCCAGCTGCTGGTTTAAAAACTGTAGAATATTTTTTATGGGACAATCTACATTAATAGAGGCCATTATTAAGTGCAGTATTAATTCATGAATTTAGAAGCCCTGTACAGATGAGCAAACTTTTTGAAATTTGTTTGGTATCCAATTCATCGAATTTTCAAATAATTTTAATCTATTCTACGCAAATCAAATGTGCTCCAAAATTGGCATGTGATACACTGAAGTCTCCTAGGACTTTTTTATTTATTTTTTAACAAATTTTTGTTCTCTCTCTCCTGTCCCTTTTAAAGGTGTTATCCGGGTTGCACCAGGATCCTTTGCGGTAACCACTTCCAGGATTACATTGTCACGGCTGAGGATGGGGAAAACCCTCAGCCGTGCGATGACAGAAGATGGAATTACACAGGAGGCTGCTCCAGCTAGCCATGGCTGAAGTACCCCTCAGACTAGAGATATTCACTGAGGCTTTATAGGCCCAAGTAGCCACACCCAACAGACACACCCAGTGTTCACACACACAGAAGGGAATTAACCCTTCCAACACAAGGCAAGGGAAGACGGACACTTAAACGGGAAGTACACACATAAACCCACACTTCACCTGTTGCCGCGGGCAATAGCATGCGTGGCAATCATGTCCTGGGGATCAGCCATAGGGCTGAGACACTGCCACCACATGCACACAACACCACACGTTGCCACGGGTAACCAAGTAAAGGAAAGTGTCACAAAACACACCATAGGCCGTGACATACATGCCTACATTACATGATCCTAGCCTGGGGTTAGAACCCACAGTGCATATGTGAGTCTGAATCTCTTGCCAGAGCAATTCATATCTCTTATATCCAGTGGTGTGTTCTCTGATGAAGATGTTCCCTTTCCACATCTTCTCCATTCAGAGATCAGACCACCTTGACAACTTCTTTCAGCTACAGTCTTGTCTCTGTTTGTCACACATACATCTTAGCTTCCTCACTCTTCCATCATCCTCCATTCCACTCTCAACATTGTTATCCTGCTGCTACTCCCAGTACTGTGCCCACTGTGCTCCCCAATGCCTCCAAATACTACTATACTGCAGAAATAACAGTGCTATACAGATATGGGGACCCCATAATAATAGTGCTCCCAGACTGCTCTAAATAATAATAGTGTCCTCTACAGTACCCTCATTAGCAAGAAGTGCTAATTAAGTAGTACTAGAAGTACTAGTAGTACTAGAAGTAGTGCTCTCCATATTGTGCCTAATAATAACAATGCACCCACAGTATCTGAAGTATTATTAATGTCCCCATAGGGCCTCCAGTAGAAATAAGGCTCTTCTATAGTGCCACACAGCAGTAACAAGGCCCCTCTATAAGGCCCCATTTTAGAACCCCCATTAGTAATAAGGCCCCCTTCATGCCTCCAGCAGCAGCTATCTGTTAAGTTTAACTTTACTGTGGTAGTATTCATGTTGCTTTAGCGCCATCTAGTGGATGTTTGTAAAAACAGTTTCTAGCTATCCTGCATTTATTTCCTTGTATGTCCCATACAAGCCACTGTACTTTATCACCTTTTACCCTTTCAACTAAGCTCATAGCAGCCATCTTTTTCAAGATCAACTGAAGGACAAAGCAGCATCCATGATTATTCTTCTCACCCAGACTAATGTACTATCGTTGTTTCACCATATCCTTGCAATAAAAGTTGAAGTGACTGTTACTTCTGTGTCAGTGAGTTGCTAGGAGGGAGTTTAGCTGCCTGTCAACTTATGCTCCACTCACACATAAGTAGGAGAGAACATGCCCTATATTAGTTATAATATCCCCTATAGTGGCCCCAGTATTTATGATACCCCCTGTAGTATCTCCAAGTAGTTACAATCCCCCCTGTAGTAGTGACAGTATTTATAAAAACCCCACTGCAGTGCCTCCTATAGTTATAATGAGCTCCAGTAGTATATTTTCCCCTGCAGAGCCAATACAGATAATGTGGCCTATGTAGTGCCTGTATGTATAATGTCAGCTGTACTGCTCCAGCCTGAATTATAATGCCCTCTGTAGTCCTCCTTGTAATATAATGCCCCTCCTTATAGTGCTAGTGTGTATAATGCTCCCCCCCCCTCCTGTATTGAACCTGTAGTGTAATGCCCCCACATACAGGGGGCACTATGGGCAAAGCTAGTGCTAGTATTTATAATGCTTTCACTCCCCCCCCCCCCCAGTGTTACTATGTATAATAACACCCCTTTCCCTGCCACATAATCCCTGTGGTATAATGCCTAGTGTTGAGAGAGCATGCTCAGCCAAACTGCTGTTCGGCTCGAGCATCGCTATGCTCGCCAGATCCAAGTGCTCGGCCGAATACTTCGGGTGCTTGAGTACGATTTAACACAATGAAAGTCAATGGGAGACCCAAGCATCAAAATGGTTTGGAAACAGCATTAAGAGGATAGCTGGATGCATCTTAGAATCCTATCATGTACAACATACAACTACACAAAGGCTATATGCCAAAAGCCAGGTACAGTATGTGCAAGCCATCAATCTATCCATGAGACATATTACAGCCAGCATACCTTACAATAGCAGCCTTGATAACTATGAGATATTCTAAACCAGCTCTCATCTGACTGAGAACCAGTAAACCTCAAAGTTATTTTGCATCTGTTGAATGGCTTGGGTGAACCTGCACACCTAGAGCAATATCATTAGGGCGACAAAAAGTTTTCTGATTGTCCTAACATAATATTCAATAACCTTTCTATACAGTTTTGTCATGTAAAAACTAATTTACATAAACATGGGCATATGGGAAAGACATGCAAATGAGCAGAATCTGCCTTGTCATAAGACTATGAAAACCAATAGATGGCTCTATTGAGTTATGAACAGCGCCATCTATTGGTAGTCCAACAAATAAAGTGTTTGAACCAAGTGCGCTAAATCACAAAAAAGTGTCTTGTCATTAAGACCTTTTCAGGCCTGGTCATTAAAGGTTTAACCAATAAGTGCTTTCTCCACTAGTATGGTTTCATACACACAACCGAACTGTGTTTTGCGGTCTGCAAAACATGGATACCAGCATGTGTGTTCTGCGTTATGCAAAATGAAGCATTAAAAATGCATCTCGGATGCAGAACGAAACAGTCATGTGCATGATCCTTCAGGGATAGTGCTTACTGGTTATTGTAGGACACCTACAGTATATCTGGGGGTGCATGAGGTGTAAAAACCAGTGAGCCCCATTCTCTGCAGTGAAGGAAAGCACTAATTTGTGAATAGGAGGCAGGAAGGAAATGTCGCCACTTAAAGGGGTTTCCCAGTAAAAAAAAATTTTTTATAAGTTCCTGTAACATGCTCCCTGAAAAAGAAGATTCCTACTTTCCTGCTGCTCTCGCTGTCTTAATCCTCCGGTCCTGGAGCACCTCTCCAGTAAATGACTGACTTCAGAGGTGAAATGCTGCTTGTGGCCACATCACCACTGAAGCCAGTCATTGGCCGGAGAGGTGCAAGTGACTATACCCATAGCAAGCCGGATGTGAACAGCATCGGGACCAGAAGATGGAGACAGCGGGAGCGGCAGGGAGCAGGAGAGTATGAATCTTCTGTTTCAGGGCCATTGTCACGGACGGTGTACAGGAAACAAGACAAAGCAACATGCATATATGACTCACTGGATCCAAAGCTAAGGAACCAAAAGGGAGACCCCTGCACAAGACCTAGCACTTTCCCTGGCTGCTCAGCCTATGCAAAGATCCCAAAGGTGGATGGTTGCATATCCACGTACCTCGACTATATAACCCCTGAACACCCTACAATAGTGAGGGGACACGACCACCGGCTCCCTACACCAGACACGGAGGGAGTCAGGGTCACCTGGGATCCAGCAAACAGAAAATAACAGATAAAAGTACAGCACTTAACTTTGTAGCAGATTGGGGAACAGGATCAGCATGCACACACACTCCAGGAAGAAGTATAAGCCGCCCAGTAAAGCATTATGGGGAGGAATTTAAAGGGAAGCAATCAGTACAACTACATGACAGCTGAGAGAGGCTAACGAGATGAGTAACTGAATACCACAACAAAGAAAACTCAAGGAGGAGGTTCTGAAAGGCCTCTGTCAGAGCTTCTCAGCTGTCTGGTTGTGACAGCCATGCTGCAGGAATGTGTTAAAAATTTTTGTTTTACTGGGAAATCTCTAAGTCCCTTTCACACTGCACGATATTCGGGACCATTACTGGGAACAACAGTTCATATTAGCGTTCATTCCTGATATTTGGCTGTATGATCCTACCGCTGATCAGCCGATAAACAAGGAATCACTGGTTTGTCGGCTGATCTGCATATTTTTATTTTTACTTTTTTAACTTTCTTTATTAAAGTTCAATATTATTAATCAGTTTTATAAAAAACATATAAATATTAGCTTATTTTTTCCAACCAGAAAAAAACCCCAATCCCTCCCCCTTCCCACCTATCATGCATCTTCCCTTCACCACCACCCCTCCCTAAAAAAAACGAGGAGAGATGGGGAAGGATGGAAAAAAATAAAAAAAGAACGGAGGAAGCTCTAGGGATTCCAATCTTCCCAGATTCTAAGCCATTTTATCTCAATATTTCTTTGCTTATACAGAATATATTCATATCTCTTATTGGTATTCACCAAATTTAGCCATGTATTCATACTGGTAGCATCTCACGCAAACCAAGAACGTGCTATTAGGAGTCTTGCCAAAAACATAATCTTGAACAAAAGATTTTTCTTATATTGCTGACAACCCACTTTGGCAAGATCACCCAATACCCAACATTCGTCAGTAAAAGGAATCCGCACATTCAGTTTTCCCTCCAAATATTTGTGAATAGATCCCCAATATTGTTTCAGCACTACACAAAACCAAAACATATGGAGATAATTCTCATCAGGAACATCGCACCTAGGACAATTCGAATCGGTCCTAATCCCACATCTCTTAGGCCAAAGAGGTGTAACGTAAAGTCTATGTAGAATATTAAACTGCACCACAACATGATTAAAATTATGTGAAACAAATTTTAAATCCTCAACTACCTTCTCCTGATCATCCGAGCATATCGTTGAGCATTCATTTTTCCAGGCCCTCTGTCCAGGAGAAGATGTATCTCCAAATCGTGCTATAAGTAAATTTTTATAAAGTTGGGAAGTCTTCATCCTTTGCCCCAAATTACCTATGAAATCATTAAATTGTATAGACATGTGTATTTTAAGCCTATCTTTTTTTTTTATACTTAAAAGTGCCGATCTTAACTGTAAATAGTGAAACCATAATAGTTTCTGTGAGTTTTCTCTTCGTGATAATACAGTGAAAGGAACTATATCCCCATTAACTACTACCTGTGTCACATACAAAATATTGCCTTTTTGCCAATATGAATCTCTACTTAATTCAACTAAAGTCTGGAAGTGCTTATTAGGCCACGAAGGAGTACATTCTATTAAACCCTTCACTCCACACCAAAGTCTAATAGAATACCATGACTTCATAAAAAGATTCATGGCGGATTTAAATTCCATATCGGAGTCGTTCAATTGATCAGACTCCAATAACGTAAAATTATCATATGGAGATCTATTCACCAAGTACCTACAGAGTGGACCTGAAACTTCTCCAAAATTATGTATCATTTGGATAATATTCAGCAAAGTAAATTGTGTCTGTTGAATATAAAATAAAATATCATCTGCGTATAAAGAAATTCGATCTTCCGTTCCTAATACCCCAACCCCTAGAATCCTAGGGTCTTGTCTAACTCTAGCAGCCAAGGGTTCAATGTAGATGTCAAATAAAAGAGGAGAAAGTGGACATCCCTGGCAAGTGCCTCTAGTCGTACAGAAACTTCTTGTAAGTTGACCATTTATTTTCACTCTTGCAGTAGGAGATCTATAAAGAAGTTTAATCTATCAAAGGCCTTAGAGGCATCTATGGACAAAATGGATTGTGAGGCCCCTCCAGATGTCTGTAAGTTAGCAAAAAGACGATGTAGATTATAATGGGTCCCTTTATTAGGCATAAAACCATTTTGGTCTGGATGTATAATTGATGTAATGACACTAGATAGCCCCGTAGCTAAGATTTTAGACAGGAGTTTGACATCTGTATTAAGAAGAGAAATAGGTCTATACGACCCCAAATCATTAGGGTCTTTACCCTTCTTTAATATAACTGTAATAACGGCCTCTGTCATTGTTTCTGGAAGGGATCCTTCCCTTTTTGAATCAGAGAGTGTTCTCCACAGATGGGGAAGAATAACCTCCCTATATTTACGATAAAACTCATACGGGAGTCCATCCAATCCGGGGGAGGAATTACCTCAACAAGCTTTAATTGCATCCTCTACCTCTTGAAGACATAAGTCCATCTCCAAACATTTTTTTTGATTATGTGTCAGAGCTGGAAGGGAAATAAAGTCCAAATATGAGTCAATCTTTTCCTCTGAGAGAACACTTTCTGATCTGCATAAATCGGGATGAAAGATGTACAATAATCATCAGCACATCTCCCTGTGTAATCAGGAATGTGCTACCGATAATCAATAGAACTGTGGTAGCGATCATTCCTCCCCATTCACTTTGCATCGGCCTATGTAATAGGCCGATGCAAACGAGCGCTGATTAACTTATTTATTTATTTTTGCGTCCCCTTGAAATAGTGCAATGTGATAATGCAGCCCCCAGACCAAAAAAGGTTGTGAACCCCTGGTCTACACAAACCATCAAAAGACATTTGTACGACATTGGGCTATGAGCTAGACGTGCTGCTACAGGTGTTCTATTGACTTCATGCTACCACTCTCAAAGGCTATCATGGTGCACAGCAAGACTGCAATGGAAGCTGGAATGGAGGTCTATCCTCTTCAGTGATGAGTCCAGGTTTGTCATGGATGTAGTGATAGCCAGAGATTGGTCTGGGGACCACATGAGCAATGCCATGATTATGCTGCTTACAGTAGCATAAGCAACATATGGCCTGGCGTTGTCCTGTCGAAAAAAATGTCTCATGGGACACTTTGTGTGTACCTGAAATGAAAGCTAGAAGGATCCATCTACCATACATTATGCCACTTGACACCACAATCCCAGGAGTAGGACTGATGTGATGTTCTCTTGTGAAGGTCCCATGCAGCTTTCTCTCTGTGCTCTCTATTCCGATATACCTATCTAGGTGCTTTTGGTGAAGAGGAAAGAACAGCTAATAAATCTATGGCAAATTTTGAATAGACTTGACTGTGCTTCAATAAAGATCCAGTTTGGAGCCCTATAGGCCTCAGTAGCATCACAAGTGAGACTTAGGCATGAAGGAAGATGGGAACTACCAGTTGAAGAGTGGGATTAACCCTTAAGTTCGAGGTCTATTTTTTTTTTTTCATTTTGGATTTTTCCTCCCCACGTTCCAATAACCATAATTTTTTTTTTTCTTCCATTCATATAGCTATAGAAGGGCTTTTTTTTGCAGCACAATATGCATTTTTTTATTGCCACCATTTAATTTACTATATCTAGTATTGGAAAATGGAAAAAAAAATCTTTGTGTGGCAAAATTGAAAAACAAAACAAAACAGAATTCCGTCAGAATTCTGCGTCTCAATACGAATGCGGCAATACCAAAGGTGTATAGGTTTTTTTGTTTTACTACTTATAAAAAAATAAAAACCTTTGAAAAAAATCAAAATTTTCTTTGCATTGCCATATTCTGACAGCCATAACTTTTTATATTTTTCGCTCTACAGAGCTGTATGAGAGCTAGTTTTTTGCGTAACAAACTGTATTTTTTATTGGAACCATTTTTGTTGTATGTATGTCTTTTTGATCACTGTTTAAGTTTTTGGGGGGACAAGATGACCAAAAAAATTTCGAATTGCGTCTTTTTCATTAAAACTACAGAATGCTGTGGTTTTTGTCCGGCCGCCTCTCGGCTTGCTTGCCATGCTGCAGCCGGACCTCCATTATAGTGAATATGGCTGGAGCGGACCTCCAGCGGCACGGTGGGCTAGCATTAGCACGGATCCAGCAGGCTGTTCCCCCACCGGCATAGTCTGCCAGACCCAGCTAGCACAGTTGTGAAAGTAGCCTAAGTTATGTAGAGGCCGGCGTCTAAATTACAAATGTCCCCCTTAGTTTCTACACAGAACAATTCATTTGGACTTGTATGAGTGATACTGGTAATTCATTGCTCTGTACTTAATTGCCCTTTAGCTTTCAAGCATTTATAGACCTATCTGAAGCCTGAACCACTTCATTCAAATAAAGTATGCCGATATTTCTAAGAATCAGACAATTCATTAAATGTTCCTAGGATGTGTTTCTGCAAGGGCAAAAAAGGACAGTACACAGTGTGCTGTCCACATCCATATGTCTGTTTCACGGCATCTGCAAAAATATAGAACGTGTCCTATTATTGTTCGCATTATGGACAAGAATAGGGCTGTTCTACTATGGGCTGGACGTTCTGTTCTGCAAAATGCGGAACATACACGGCCGGTATCTGTGTAATTTGCAGACCAAAAAAAACGTCAACGGCTGTGTGCATGAGCCCTAATTGTGCCTGTCTCAGTTATACTGAGCATCTTTCTATAGAAGGAAAGCGGCATTGTAATAGTTTGTATAACAGACAACAGTGACTTACAAGATGTTAAGATAAAACACCAGTATAAACTCCTAAAATTATACAATTGAGACCGGGTTCACATCACCATTTATTTTTCCATTCTTTTGATGCGTCCGTTATTCTCATTTATACATATTTGGCATCAGTATTAGCCATTTCCTGACGGAATTTTAGACTGGGATAAAAACTCCTGGTCAGAAGAACAGAAACATAAAGGGCACATGCACAAGACCGTATGTATTTAGCTATCTGCAAAGAACGGATTCGCAAAAAATACAGGTGACCTCCGTGTGCAGTCCGTATTTTGCGGAAGGAACAGCTGGCCCCTAATAGAACAGTACTATCCTTGTCCGTAATGCAGACAATAATAGGACGTGTTCTATTTTTTTACAGAACGGAAATACAGACACGGAATGCACACGGAGAACCTTCTGTTTTTTTTGCGGACCCCTAGATATAAATGGTTCCAAAAAATTAAAAATGCAACGGTCACGGAAATAAAATATTTTCGTGTGCATGAGCCCAAACGGTGATATGAACCGGCCTTGATGTACAATCATTATTGTCTAGCAGAGGGGTGTGTTCACATAAAAAATTTTGTATCTTTAATAGTAGTTTGCAACATTCTTTCATTGAGGTTGAAAAATGTTGAATACTTAAACTGTACCTTTAAGGCCGAATGCACACGGCAGTGTTCCGCGGCCGAGAGCAGTCCGTGGTATGCCGGGCTGGATTCCTGTTCAGAGCAGGAGCGCACGGCGTCATTGGTTGCTATGACGCCGTGCGCTTCATGCCACCGCTGCACTACAGTAATACACTTGTATGATCTATACGAGCGTATTACTGTACAGCAGCGGCAGCATGAAGCGCGCGGCGTCATAGCAACCAATGACGCCGTGCGCTCCTGCTCTGAACAGGAATCCAGCCCGACATACCACGGACCGCTCTCGGCCGCGGAACACAGCCGTGTGCATTCGGCCTAACCTAAAGGGATCCTGTCACACAGAACACATTGTCCAACGTAGAGGCAGCACAACATAAAGCCGGAGGAGCTAAACAGACTGATATATAGTTTTGTATTACATACCGCTGTCCATGTGAAGAATTGTAATATTTTAAATTTATGAAATAAAGATTGAAGACTTTTGTTCATCTCAGTGGTGAAGGTTGCCATCAGTTGAAGTATTGGAAATTAGGTTTTTCATCTTAGTTATACTTTTTCTTTTTTCACACATTTTTTGTTTCTGTAGTAACCCACTTTCCTAGTTTATTCATATATGTATTTCTACTGGTTCACCTTGAGGCCACATAACCCAGAGAACACTCCTGGCAATGGCATGCAAAAACAATGCAATCAGGTTTTACAAATGAGTTGTCGAACGCCTCCTCACAATGCCGATGATTATGTGATTAGTGTATTTAGTGAACCGAGGAAATTAAAGAGGATACATCTTTAACGCCCCCGAATGGCATTACCACTCCTATACCCTGCTTCTTTCTGTGAATGCTAATATAATGTTATCTTATGCATTTATTTCCAGGTCCCTAGACACTATGCATTTATAATAATGTTATGTAGTTGTTCATGTAATGTGCCTGGTTCACCAGCAGGTGGCAGCAACTATGGCAGAAGGAGGTAGGGAGTTGGTGTGTTCTGGATGAGACTCCATGTAGGAGCTGCCAGGATTCTAACCTATTACCCGGCATAATCCAGAGTCAGACTACAGAGAGAAGTTGCAGCATCCTACAGAAGCAGAGATTCCATTTAAAGCGAGTCTTTCACCTAAAATCACTATTATAGAACACTAACATCAGGATCTCCATTACATTCCCCATATTAGAATGCTACCTTCCGATTTTCTCAGAAAAACACATTTATTCAATATGTTAATTAGCTTCTATAGGTGCCATGGGGCGGCATTCATGCGGCTGGTGCCCAGGCCCCTCAGCGCTTTTCATACAAAACCCCTCCCCTTTCATCCCTCTTCTTAGTGAGAAATCCAGCGCCAGCGCCGTTCAACAGATTCGCTATTCCTGCGCATTTCAATCCCCATTATGGGCAGAGGCACAAGTGCTTTTAATGCGCATGTGCCAGCCCGTACAGTACATCCCGATCTAGCCAGCCTTGTGCCTCTGCCCATAATGGGGAATGAACGGCGCTGGATTTCTTACTAAGAGGAGGACGTAATCAGAAGAACCTAGGGCGGGCCAGAGGGGTGAAAGGGGAGGGGTTTCATATGAAAAGCGCCGAGGGGCCTAGGCACCGGCTGCATGAACGCTGCCCCTAATTGCGCTAGGCAGAAGGCAGTATAATAGGCAGGAAAAACGTACTATTAGAGTACTGATAACCTTGGCCTTTTATGGCGTAAACCACATATAAAGATAAAGCAGAGTAAAGGGGGGAGCAGAGGTGCAGTGGAGATAACCTGCGGGGACAGTAATTTAGAGGGATATTCTATATATTTTTGTATTGTCCTTATTTCCATAAATACTCACAATAGGCCCACATCCTATACAAGAGAGCAAGGGGGGAAAAAAACATAGGGAGTAGTCCATATTGATGAGAATCCTCCCATGAGACTTATGATATAATCCATAGTGGACCTTTACGATCTGATGACTCCGATTACAGCATATATTTAGATATCCAAGACCTCCACGACAAGGAGACCAGGAAAATAAAGAAAGTAACCCAAGGAGAATACATAAATGGGAAATATTGCTGACTATAAGAAACAACCAAATGACAATTGTTCATTGAGACTTCCTGGACTTGTTGTTCGTAATCTGTAAATCCACTGACTCTCCCTAATAATAATAATAGTAATATTTTTCTATTCCAATCTCCCCTTTGTGGAGAGGGATTGATCACTTCAATAACTTTAAATATGAGGGCTCTCGGGTCCCCCTCACGTGTGCCCCTCTTATGTCTGATGTCTCCAATTTGGTCACCAATTCTCCTTCTCAGCTCTCTTTTAGTTTTTCCCACATAATTACGAGGGCACTGACACGTGACAAGATACACAACTCCACATGTTCTACAGTTCGATAAATCCCTCATATCAAAAGTTCTTCCCATAATTACACTTCTAAATGTCTTTGATATTGACATAAAAGGGCAGGCTAGACAGCCACTGCAATTAAAGGTCCCCAAAGGTCTTTGGTCAATCCAAGTACCTGAGGGTCTAGGTTTCACATACATACAGTCCTGATCGAAAGTTTAAGACCACTTGAAAAATGGCAAAAAATCATATTTAGCATGGCTGGATCTTAACAAGGTTCCAAGTAGAGCTTCAACATGCAACAAGAAGAAATGGGAGTGAGACAAAACATTTTTTGAGCATTCAATTTAATGAAAACAACGAATAAACTGAAACAGGCTGTTTTTCAGCTGATCGAAAGTTTAGGACCACACCTCCCAAAAAAAACTAAAACCCCCCAAAACAGAAATCTAACTTCCGAACATGAACTCAGTAATAAGTAGCTCCACCGTTATTGTTTATCACTTCAAAAATTTGTTTCGGCATGCTTGATGCAAGCGTTTCCATGAGGTGAGTAGGAACATTTCTCCAAGTGGTGAATGGTGAAGACAGCCGTACGAAGGCCATCTACTGCCTGGAACTGTTGTCCATTTTTGTAAACTTCCCTTGCCATCCATCCCCACAGGTTCTCAATTGGATTTAGATCAGGGGAACACGCAGGATGGGCCAAAAGAGTGATGTTATTCTCCTAGAAGAAGTCCCTTGTCCTGCGGGCATTGTGTACTGTAGCATTGTCCTGTTGAAAAACCCAGTTGTTACCACACAGACGAGGGCCCTCAGTCATGAGGAATGCTCTCTGCAACATCTGGACATAGCCAGCAGCCGTTTGACGCCTTCAAATGAGCAGTTCGGAGGCGTTCAAGGAGACGAGGTCTTTGAAGACGTTTTTTGTTTTTGAAGCCCTTCAGTCTCAGATGCCGTCTGATGGTTATGGGGCTGCAGTCAGCACCAGTAAGGGCCTTAATTTGGTTCGAGGATTGTCCAGTGTCTTGACGGACAGCCAATTGGATCCTCCAGCTCAGTGCTGATGACATTTTTTTGGGTCTTCCACTTGACTTTTTTGTTCCATAACCCTCAGGATCATTTAAGAAATTCCAAATGACTGTCTTACTGCGTTCCACCTCAGCCGCAATGGCGCGCTGTGAGAGACCCTGCTTATGCAGTTCAACAACCTGACCACATTCAAAAAGGGAGAGTTTTTTTGCCTTTGCCATCACAACGTGTGACAACCTGACAGAAAATTAAAATGAATCCACATCTTTGCACAGATTTGGCCTTTTAAAGGCATCTGGTCCTAAAATTTGGATCAGCTGAAAAACAGCCTGTTTCAGTTTAATCGTTATTTTCAATTAATTGAATGGTCAAAAAATGTTTTGTCTCACTCCCATTTCTTCTTGTTGCATGTTGAAGCTCTACTTGGAACCTTGTTAAGATCCAACAATGTAAAATATGATTTTTTTGCAAAAAATGTACCAGGCGATCCTTAATGGACCTACCCCTCCTAAACACAACAGCTGGTCTTGGAGGTAGTACATCCGCCAGATCTTGATCTGTCTGCAAAATTCCCCAGTGCTTCCTCAATATCTCATAGATCTTCTCATGAGCATTATCATATGTACCTATTATCCTCATTATGCCTCTCTGTTGCTCCTTTGCTTGGGGCCTTAACAACTCCTTCCTATCAATAGAAATGGAGTGTTTATTGTGCAGGTCAATACGATTATAACACCAAATTTATACACTTCTTATACTTTATTACTTAACAAAATTGTCTCTTGAGCCCACTCCATACTCCCGTCCAGACGTCATGAAGTAAATGTATGTCAAATATCTGGAAGGGTTGTGTGCATGTTCTGTATAGATACTAGGTAAGCAATCAGACTTATTTCCTCTTGTTGGCTCAAGGCATTATCTGATTGAGACTATTGGTAAAAACAGTCCCACTGATATTTCAAGATTAACAAAGCTCTAAGTGGCCCACAGTATGAGAAATGCGGGGAAATATCCTTGTTTAAAAATTAACTTTTATACGATATACATTAAAATATACACCTAAGGATGTATCACAAAACAAAACATATAGTCAAGGGGTTCTCTGGTGTCGACCCCACTGCTGGCAGGAAGGAAAAGGCACTCCTTTACACTGATGCGCCTGTATGTGCGCTCAAAGTGTTACCAAACCAACACACACAAACAACATATATTGAGGTGCAATAATACCCCACTTCTGGTAGAGCAAGGAAAAATGTTACTGCCGCGCCTGTGTAGACGCAGGCAGTCTTACCTTACCGACCAGGTGACTAGGATCAGCGCAACAAGGGACCGGGCCTGATGAGAGGGAGTATAGACAGGAGATGTAGTCATGAAAATAGCGGTGCTGTGCCCTATATCACCCTATATTCTTGGTAGGAATGGGGCCTATTTTCATGCTACCTGTCTATACGGAGCACTCGCCCTGAGAAGGGCGACCCCGTCCGGATGCCTGTCCCTAGTTAGGACCTGAACCCTAGAATACAAAACAGAACAAAAATAGATACTATAGTGACTACAAGCCTCCCGACGTGGCACGTTTCTGTCGTGTCGACTCCTCAGGGGGATTTAGAACATGTAGAGACAAAAAGGCAGAAAACCGGTCTATAACCACAGGTAACAGTTGAGTATATACTGCGGTTAAGCGGTAACAAGAAACACTAGACTCAAAAAATGATAAAGGTCAGAGTCTAGGGGCAGGCATCCGTGGTGCTGGATCGCCATGCTGCAGAGGGATGGATACTTCTCCGCTTCTCAGTGTGGGAGGATATGGTGGTCCTCAGTATGGTGGTGTCCACCAGGTGGCTGGTACAGGCTGAGGAACCCCCTTAATGACAGGGACACCACCATACTGAGGACCACCATATCCTCCCACACTGAGAAGCGGAGAAGTATCCATCCCTCTGCAGCATGGCGATCCAGCACCACGGATGCCTGCCCCTAGACTCTGACCTTTATCATTTTTTGAGTCTAGTGTTTCTTGTTACCGCTTAACCGCAGTATATACTCAACTGTTACCTGTGGTTATAGACCGGTTTTCTGCCTTTTTGTCTCTACATGTTCTAAATCCCCCTGAGGAGTCGACACGACAGAAACGTGCCACGTCGGGAGGCTTGTAGTCACTATAGTATCTATTTTTGTTCTGTTTTGTATTCTAGGGTTCAGGTCCTAACTAGGGACAGGCATCCGGACGGGGTCGCCCTTCTCAGGGCGAGTGCTCCGTATAGACAGGTAGCATGAAAATAGGCCCCATTCCTACCAAGAATATAGGGTGATATAGGGCACAGCACCGCTTTTTTCATGACTACATCTCCTGTCTATACTCCCTCTCATCAGGCCCGGTCCCTTGTTGCGCTGATCCTAGTCACCTGGTCGGTAAGGTAAGACTGCCTGCGTCTACACAGGCGCGGCAGTAACATTTTTCCTTGCTCTACCAGAAGTGGGGTATTATTGCACCTCAATATATGTTGTTTGTGTGTGTTGGTTTGGTAACACTTTGAGCGCACATACAGGCGCATCAGTGTAAAGGAGTGCCTTTTCCTTCCTGCCAGCAGTGGGGTCGACACCAGAGAACCCCTTGACTATATGTTTTGTTTTGTGATACATCCTTAGGTGTATATTTTAATGTATATCGTATAAAAGTTAATTTTTAAACAAGGATATTTCCCCGCATTTCTCATACTGTGGCTCAAGGCATTCCAAAACTTTCCAATAAAACATCCTGGGCAAAAACTTACTCTAAATATGGGGCTATGGGCAAAAAAAAAAAAAAAACATTGCTAAAAACAAAATCATTGATTAAACATAATCATTGGTTAAATAAATTCTCTCCCCCCAACTTCTCCCATCACACCGTCATGGCACAACCATAACATTACATCTTGGAACAACCATTACATGTCATAATGTGACGTCAAGTGCCAGTCGCAACGTGATGAACATAATGGCACATGAGGTGACGTGATTGCACTTTTTTTTATATACCTTGTTTTTATTGAAGGTTTTTCCCAAATTTTTTTTTACAGAAAACAAAACACAGCATTACCAACAATCAACAAAAAAATACTTGGAACAGATCCATTAGTCTGTATCAGTGAGTTAGCAGTCCATCTTAATGATACGGATGGGGGCATCTCACTATAAGGGTCCATTCACACGTCCGTTGTGTATTGCGGATCCGCAATACACCGGGTTGGCCCCCCTATAGAAATGCCAATTCTTGTCCACTATTGCCCCTTGTCCCTTTTTACAAGGTTTTTTACAGTAATATATAATTTACTAAGTTATTACATGAAGTCTTGCGAGTAATAACTTCGGCTCATTTGAGCCAATACATTCTTATACTGTACAGAGCTCCCCCTCCGTAGAGTATCACAACCAGGTTTTAAGCAAATCGACTTCGGATGAAGCAACCAAAGTTGATTCGCTCATCCCTAGAGATCACCTTCACTGATTACTAGCAAGGAATAACCTCAAAGCTCAGGCGAGGAGATGGATCCACAGCCCAGCTAAACATGGAGACTGATCAACTTAACCAGCACCTGGATGGGGGCAGGGGGAAAGCATGAACTCTCTCAGCGCTGAAGGAAAGTTCACAAAGGCAAGTTTTCATACAGGCAATGTCAGACTGGGGTTCCTAGGGCCACCAATAAAATTTATTTTGGGGGCCCATCGTACATTCAAATATTACCTGCTCACACAGCAGCAAGATGCTACCAGATGATTGAATTTGGGGTCCCTGCAGCAACTTTGAGAAGGTAGGTCCTGGGAAGAAGAGGACACTGGTGGCTTTTCTCTATACATAGAAGTCATCTCAGCTCTGATCATGTCTATAATAATAAACTGTGGAGTTTATTTAATAATAATATAGTTTTTATATGAACATAGGCTGTTGAGGAGCTGTACATTGAATATATGTATGTAGTGCAGTAAGTCTACTGTGTTATGTGCCACTTGTGCAGGGGGTGGATTACAAGGGGCCCACCTTGCTCAGGGGCTCACCGGGGGATTCACCTGTACCACTATGGGCCAGTCCGAGCCCGCACACAGGGAGAGCAGAGCAACATCTGCGCCTGCCCGGACAGCAAGACTGCCAGTGTGACAATATTATGTATGTATACCTCTTTTTAGATGTACAGTGACTCAGAATTAATGGTGCTCTAAAATAATTAATAATAATAATTTCATTACAGTGGTTTATTTCCAAAGGGAAAATATAATGAGGGTCAACATTATGGTGGGTGCCAACTGTCTCAATGGAGAGAGAGTAAAACTGGCCCTAATGAACTGGGCTCCAGCAGCTTGCACCCCTACTGCTATCGTAAGGGGTCTAACCTTACCCAGGATCTTTTTTGCCAGTGGGTGTTTTATGTGCCACTGAACTCAAAGATGTAGCTGGAACAGTGCTTTTTTACTAAACTCATTTGGGCATTCAAGCTTGATGGCTACATACAGTAGTTCTTACAACATGCAACTGGCAACTTGCGCCAAGTATTAAAGGTATTCCCTATCCCGTAGGCATACAGATCAGTGGGGGACCAACTGCTGGTGGAGCATGCACCCTACTGCTTCATTTGTTCTCTAGGGGACTGTGAGAGATAGTCACGCACAGCTCTCAGCTTTTTCTGGCCATTCCAGTATGTAGCATCCTGATCCAGGAGTTGCCCTAAAAATAAAATCATTGTGTCATATATGCATTTACTGTGTATTTCTGAAAGAACATAATAATCACAGGCTTTATTCTTAGCCACCACTAGATTGGGGTGGTGTCACCCTCTATATAAGAGAGGTCAGAACACTCTAGAGACAGTTTTTAATTCCAGTTTAAACTCTCAGTCAGAGAGTGAATCTCCAGACAACTAGGACACCTGTGAATATGTGAAGCTGACAGGTCAGCTCATCCTGGACCTGGTGCTTCTGGACACAGGCCATGGCAACTCTCCTTGTGCTACATTCCTTAAACCCTACTTAAATGTTTCTACAAGCCATGGACCCTCTCTCCACATGGCACACTAACGCACATTTTGCACAGGCATCTACTCAGGCTGCAGATACTCTCTGCATGCAGCACACATATGTTCACTGCTACCTGCCGTCTGACTGTCTCCACAGAACAGTCAGTTTACCACTATTTACACTGACATTTCGTTGCAGCAGCAAACTGGCTAGTCTGTTGCCCCTGACCTGGCTATCCGCAAGCCCACTGATGCTCATGAGTGCGATGGCTAGGAAGTGCATGGCTCATAGGATGAAGGGGTAAGCCAATTGATGAGTGCCACTCACCTCCACTTACCAGCTAACTACCTCTCTTTACTTGCATCTATGTCATCTCTTAGCACAGCTTTTCCTGGCACAACTTCTCTCTATTGTCTCATTGTGTCTGCTGTATACTGCCCATGAGTTCCTACTCACACCTCTCTATATCCTCTTTAAAGAATGTGCTACACAATGTGAGGACGCCTTTATTGTGACCCCTCCATTGACTCGGTCCAGCATTGATGCATCCATGGGAATGAATCCTTTTATTGCCAACATCAGACAGTGCAGTGTTAATAGACACAATGTGTATCACAACAGTGTGGTATTCATCATACTAACAAATGTACAATGTTTATTGGCATCCTGTACCATGGAAAATGGTTCATATGGGCAGTATTCAGTGGCAAATACTACTAGTACACGCTCAGTAAATGGCCTCAGTATACAGGGCGTTTAAAACACGGTAGGGTATATATAACTCAATCTATAGGATTTTCTTACATGGCACAATTAAGTGTGCATCATATACAGCTGTATTAGAATTTCACATAAAAGGTGCATTGCTGGCATATACTTCAGTAAACAATCACATATCAGTCCAAAAGTTCAACGTGGGTGCTATTGCCACCGAAACTAGGTCAACCATAACCAATAGCAGTGATGGCTAACCTCCGGCACTCCAGCTGTGGTGAAACTGCAACTCCCAGCAAGCTCCATTCATTTCTGTGGAGTTCTGAGAACAGCCAAGCAAGTGTGCATCTTGGGAGTTGTAGTTTTACAACAGTTGGAGTGTCGGAGGTTAGCCATCACTGCCCTATAGCAACATAACATGACTAAAAAGCTCATATATTTCTAGTAAGAGGGAGTGCAGGCATTTTCAATTCTCCTAAACCATACTTAGCAACCCTATGAAAAGAAAGCTTTACAAGACATAGGCACATTACCTACTTTATTAACTGGTCGCTGTTACTTGGTCACCATATGACAATGTTATTTTGGCTCTCTATGGCTCTCCATAATGGGGCCATCAATGAACGGTACTACACAGCGTACCAATCAACCTAAGGTAATTCCTCACCAGACCAAAAGCTATACATGCAACTTTGGCTTACAAATCTTGTGATTTCGACATAATGTAGGTTTTAACTGCTCACAGTGGAGTTTATATAACATATACAATGTGGTTCCTGAGAACAATGTGCTCCATGCACACTTGAATTTAACTAGTCATAGGCATGAGGTATAGAAATGCCAGGTTTACTACATACAAAGGAAACATAGCTAATGTGATTTCATTACCTTGAAAATGTACACTGCGTGGTGCTTTCTACTGTCATATCATGAATCAAAACCAGTGCGATGCAAAGAGCAATGTGATAACGAATGAATATATTATGCACATTACTATTCACATTACATTCACTGGTCGGTTCAGGAGCTAAGGTTTTCATGATTTGGATCATAAAAGTGGATCATGAAGTGGATCATAAAAGGAGAGAATGTATAAAGGACAGATACGACTTCTCCTTTTTTACTCCTGGTTTCGGCTTCCAAAATTGCATCAAGAAACCTGACTGTGTGGCTGTACCCTAAAAAACACCTTTGATAGCTGTTGGCTAAACACTTATTCAGCCGATAACTATCTTTCCCGACTTCCCCATACACATACCACATTGAACTCAGCTTGGCGAATGCTGAAATTCACCATGCCCTATCCTTCTCTCTCCCAACACATTAGATTGTTGGTTGGTTCTACCGACAATGGTGATTTTGGCCAACAATAGTCTAATGAGTATAGGAGCCTTTAGTCCGCAGTGTTTCACTTGTTAGAGCAGCAGTTTGCACTCTAGAGCTGCACTTTATATGGTAGCCAAGGACATAATATATTAATAATTTCTAGAGGCTTCATAGTCAGCTATTATTTGAGTTTTTTTGCCATTCAGCAGGGATGGATTGGCCATAGACCTTACCGAGAAATCTCCCAATGGGCTGATGCCCAGCGGGCAGTGGCGTACCTACCATATAGGCAGACCACGCAGCTGCTATGGGGCCCGCAGTGGAGGAGAGGCCCCGCCCCCGTCTATCTTCCTAACTGTCTCCCGTTTCCTAGCCCCGCCTCCCAGCCCCGCCTCCCGTCAGCTAGCTCCGCCTCCCGCCTGTTAGCTTCATTATGCCTGATTCCTCTCTGGATTGCCACTACCCCACCAGTAATTAAGTAAGTGACCACTTGTAGGTGAGGACAGTGCGGTGCGGGGCGGGGGGGGGGGGGTCACTCAGCTTTCCCAGGCTATTCCTCTGCACATATGTCATTCAGAACAGGAGGAAAGCTGGGTGCTATTATGTAATGTGACTCGGCTTTCCTGATGTCCTGCATAGCACAAGTGCAGAGGCAGGAGAAGATATGAGGGGAGGTGGGAGCTGTGTCACTCAGCGTTCTCAGACTATTCTCATGTCTCTCCACATGTGCCATGCAGGACAGCAGAAAAGCTGGATGCTATTACATCATGCAATGTCCCTCAGATTTCCTGCTATCCTGCAAGGCATAAATGCAGATAATAAGAACATGGAAAGGCAGGGGGGAGGGGTTCACCCAGCTTTCCCAGAGACTCCTGTCTCTGCACATGTGTCATGCAGGATAGCGAGTAATGACAGTGTCTCCCAGCTGTCCGGCATGACACAGAGGATATGGGAAGGGGGGCACTCGCTTCCTCAAACTTTTCTCATGTCTATGCGCATGTGCAATGCTGGACAGCAGGAAAGTTGGGTGGTATTACATCATGTAACGCCCCAGATTCTTGTCAATATATGCTGAACACCGCCGGGACCTATCAGATCCCATTCTCTATAAGGCTACTTTCACACTTGCGGCAGGACGGATCCGACAGGCTGTTCACCATGTCGGATCCGTCCTGCGGCTATTTAGCGCGACCGCCGCTCCGTCCCCATTGACTATAACGGGGGCGGAGCTCTGGCGCAGCATGGCGGTGCACGGCGAAAGCCGCCAGACTAAAAGGTACTGCATGTCTGACTTTTTAGTCCGGCGACTTTCGCCGTGCACCATATAGTCAATGGGGACGGAGCGGCGGTCCGGCGGCACGGCGAAATAGCCACAGGATGGATCCGACATGGTGAACAGTGTGAAAGTACCCTAATGGGTCTGTTGGGATCCGGCATGAGTACTGCCATTTTGTAGAAAAAAATACTTCTGCATGAGGTGGGGCAGGGGAGAAGTTAGGGAGGGTAGTGAGAGGAGCCAGGGCGCATAGTAGGAGGGACTAGGAACGGGCATGGGGCCCCAATCTAAATTCTTGCTATGGGGCCCAATGAATTCTGTGTACGCCCCTGCCAGGGGGCCACCCACGCCCTCCTCTCTGCCACTGGCCAGGTACATAATGAGCCAGAGACCCCACATATCCTTCTGAATTCATCTGCTGTGGCTGACATCTCACCTTCTAAGCCCCCTGCTCCATATCTTATTCAGAAACAATTGGAGGAGGACAGAAAATGGCAGCTTTTGGGGCAATATATTGTGCTGCACTGTGATATATTGTTCTCATGGGATGGTATTTTATGCTATAGTATTTTTTACCCCACCTACTTGTGTTGCCCCACTTTGGGTCGGTTTGGGGCCACTTTTAGTTCCCAGTACACCTCTGCCATTTAGTCACTCAGCTTTCTTCACCCTCTGTCTTCCCCGCCTCCAAAGGTATCCACGTAGTCTCCCAAAGTTATACCCTGTGCCCTCTATGCCGACCAGGATGAGCACACAGAGAGGATACACTACTACACTCAGTACTGCCCACATGTAGAGCTTTCATTAATTTCAATGAAATGCACAGTCTGACAAAAACAGCAATCATATTACGTCAATACATTAAATTTTTTATCAAAAATGTATATAATTTTTGCTGTCCCCCGACATTCCCTAGCCTACATTAGAAGGTACCCTTCACACAGATTAAATACAGTCCTGTTGGAAAGCTACAGGTAATAAGGTGATTTGGAAAATTTAGGGCAGAATTATAGGGAGGGCAAAAGGGACAATTTTCTCAGGGCCTCCGCCACCCATGTAGCTCTAGCCCTTTCTAGACACTTCAATCAATGCGATATGGGAGTTTGAAATTATGTAACTTCAACAATGTAAATGTAATATAATATTCAGAGGGGATTATACAGGTCTTACTATGATGTTTAACAAACACCCATCTTATTTTCTGGCAAGCTAATGCCACATCTGTTTTTCTGGGCCCTACTCCTATCTCAAGAATGGAACCCTGCTGTGAATAGAGGGCACACCACACATGTATGGTATCCTCTCCATCCACTCATGTGAGAAATAGCCAAGTGAGAGTGTTCAGATATTTTTGGAACTTCCATGGCAGTGAATGGAGAAGATGCATGTATGGCATACTCTCCATGCGGTGCTTTGTGTGCAGCAATCCAGGGGGGTAGATGAGGATGGGAGAAGTGGTAGTGGCTATTATGGTGGTAGTAGCACTAAGAATTCAGTGTTAGTCCTCGCCCTGGCTCTCCCTGAGCTGTGCACTGTGAATGGAGGGTGCCCCTTCACTTCATGACTCTCTGGGGCTCCTTCCTGATGGTAGTTGGGGTGCCCTTTATGGTTGATGTTTGGCATGTTACAAGACAGAAGATCAGGTAGAGTGAGGGTCAGCGAATGGTAGAAGCAATGACCAGGCCCAGTGTACTTGCAATAAATAGTCTCGCTTTACGGAATAGATAATAGAGTAGTAGTTCATACAGCAGCAAAAGACACCGTTCAGAGGTATGTTACAGAGTAGGATTCTCCCAATAGTCATGTATAGGCACAATGATGGTAGTAATCCTCCCCGAGTTTCACTTTAGTTCACTCTGCAATTGCTGTGCAATTAACTCTGTCTGCAGTTCCCAGGCTGTAGGGTGAAAATCTTAGATCTGGATGGGCATTTCATCTCAATGCGTGGTGGGTGCTGAAGGCCATTATCCCTTGGCACAAGCAGTAAAGTGTTAATGCCATAAGCGAGCGATAACTTACTATCTGAATACAGCACAGCCTTGATGGGTCTTTCTAAACCTTCTATAAATGTCTCTTTCCTCAAGGGAAGTTTCTCAGTTAAGTTGTTCTTTGGCAGCTGTTCAGTCTCAGGAATGGTGTTCCCTGGATGAGGCTTCTCTGTGGCCAACGTAGCAGGAGCTCACAGATATAGCAGGAATCTGTACATCTGGTGTGTATAATTATTCCTACAGGGGAGACGGGCACAGGTGGAATCCGGAAAAATTCCAACCCGTGGGCCGTGGGCCGTCAAAAAAGGAAACACACAATAAGACGCCACTCCCTAGTAGATGTAAATAGTTGGAACAACAGTACCAGATGATGTGTACCGTTCGATAGGTAAATTAAGGATAGGCATTAGTACAAGATAGAGTTAAAATATGGTAAAACCAAGGAATAATGCAAAAAAATCTGTGTACACTCACTTCACAGGGGGGTCAACAGGATAACCTCAATCACTTTATTACAAACAATATATGGCCCAATGCGTTTCGGGAGTCTGGATGCCCCCTTCTTCAGGAGTAATATAAAGGTCCATACATACAAATAATCATTGAAAAAATTATATTAAATAAAATGAAAAGTAGAAATAGCATAAAAACCTTTTGACATCAAGCTATAAGAATTTGGACAACACATGTGAAAAGCGCAGGGTACATACCTTCAGGAGTAGTACATTTTATATCAAGACCAATAAATATAAGTGGTCCCTAAATACATAGCACTCTTAGGTACCTTTTTATAATGTCCACAGGGTTAGGGGACACATGCAGAATGTGCGGGATGTTTAAACCAGAAGTGAAAATCCCACTTCTGGTTCCAAGGTTAACTACTGTATTAAAAAATAATAATAATAATTTGAGAAATTAGATATATAAAAAAGAAATATATAGACACAAAAGGCACCATTCCCCCTACCCATGTGAACAAGAGTCCGCTGGTGGGAACATATATCATTTTTGCCATAGCAAAAGGACGATAAACAGCTGTCCACTTATCTCCTTCAAGAACAACAGATCAGGAAGATTAAAAGTTTAGATGATAGAGGACTTAGGATGTTCTCACACACATTTGATAGCTGTCAGACGCTGTTGACCTTATTTGCCCAGTAGCCTTTAGCAACCTTGATCAGGGCCTGGGGACATTGCAGGGAAGATGTGATGGCTAAATGTAGAAATCTCTTCCCTTTTCTATTTTTTTCAATCAAGAAAAGGTAATTTAATGAACTTGAAAGGATAAGAACTGCTTAATATAAGAGGCTCATACATGTCCTCAGAGTCTTACTTGAATGTGAAAAATAATTTGATGCTTCTGATGTCTCTCCTGAGTCGGCAGTGATCAAGCACCAGACATTCATTTCTAGAGATACCTTTCACATGTTAAATAGATTATCTAAGTTCTGAGTCTATTCCATTTGACCTAAAAAAAAAAATCTGATTCTGACTTCCCAATATAATTTACTGAAGACTTTTACATTTGTTTGGTATAGACGGCAAGTTTGCTAAGAATGAAAAATCAGCAAAATATAATCAGTGTATTAGGCTGCTTTCACACTAGCGTTCGGGTGTCCGCTCGTGAGCTCCGTCTGAAGGGGCTCACGAGCGGACCCGAACGCAGCCGTCCAGCCCTGATGCAGTCTGAATGGAGGCGGATCCGCTCAGACTGCATCAGTCTGGCGGCGTTCAGCCTCCGCTCCGCTCGCCTCCGCACGGACAGGCGGACAGCTGAACGCTGCTTGCAGCGTTCGGGTGTCCGCCTGGCCGTGCGGAGGCGTGCGGATCCGTGCGGATCCGTCCAGACTTTCAATGTAAGTCAATGGGGACGGATCCGTTTGAAGATGCCACAATGTGGCTCAATCTTCAAGCGGATCCGTCCCCCATTGACTTTACATTGAAAGTCTGGACGGATCCGTACTAGGCTATTTTCACACTTAGGCTGTTCTATGCTAAAAATAATGCAGACGGATCCGTACTGAACGGAGCCTCCGTCTGCATTATTATGAGCGGATCCGTTCAGAACGGATCCGCCCGAACGCTAGTGTGAAAGTAGCCTTAGTGCATGTTTAGAATGGGAAATACATTCATCTAACTACAATAAATGCAACTCACTTATCACATGATTATTTAAAAAAATGAAAACCAGCCCTACACCTCACATGGGTCCAGAAATCACCCTATTCATTCCTCTGCTAGATTTACAGTGAGGAACAGAAGTATTTTGCGATTTTGCAAGTTCTCCCACTTAGAAATCATGAAGGGGTCTGAAATTTACATTGTAGGTGCCTTCCCACTCTGAGAGACAGAATAAAAAAAGAACTAAAAAAAAAAAAAACAGGAAATCACTTTGTATGATTTTTAAAGAATGTATTTGTTTTGCACTGCTGAACATCTGTCAGGTTTCAGGGCGGTCGCTGAACAACACAGAGTTTCAGCTGCCTCCAAAGAAGTTCTATTGGATTTAGGTCTGGAGACTGGCTAGGCCACTCCAGAACCTTGATATGCTTCTTACGGAGCCACTCCTTGGTTATCCTGGCTGTGTGCTTCGGGTCGTTGTCATGTTGGAAGACCCAGCCATGGCCCATCTTCAGTGCTCTGACTGAGGGAGGGAAGGAGGTTGTTGCTCAAAATCTCACAATAAATGGCCCCATTCATCCTCTCCTTAATACAGTGCAGTCGTCCTGTCACGTTCGCAGAAAAGCATCCCCAAAGCATGATGTTACCACCCCCATGATTCACAGTAGGGATGGTGTTCTTGGGATGCAACTCATCCTTCTTTTTCCTCCAAACACGACGAGTGAAGTTTAGACCAAAAAGTTCTACTTTGGTCTTATCTGACCACATGACTTTCTCCCATGCCTCCTCTGGATCATCCAAATGCTCATTGCAAACTTCAGACGGGCCTGGACATGTGATGAGTGACTTGAGCAGGAGAACCTTCCGTGCAATGCATGATTTGAAACCATGACGGCATAGTGTTCTACTGACAGTGACCTTTGAAACTGTGGTCCCAGCTCTCTTCATGTCATTGACCAGCTCCTCCCTTGTAGTTCTGGGCTGATTCCTCACTTTTTTTTTATCATTCGTGATATCCCACGAGGCGAAGTCTTGCATGGAGCCCCAGTCTGAGGGAGACAGTCATCTTTAGCCTCTTCCATTTTCTAACAATTGCTCCAACAGTTGATCTATTTTCACCAAGCTGCTTGGCAATTGCCCTGTGAAGTTCCACAATTTTGTCTCTGGTGTCTTTTGACAGCTGTTTGGTCTTGCCCATGGTAGTAGTTGGCGTCTGACCGACTGTGGGGTGGACAGGGGTCTTTAAAGAGCTCAGACAGGTGCTACTAAGTTAGATTAAAAAGTGGAGTAGAGGTGGACTTTTTAAAGGCACAGTAACAGGTCTTTGAGAGCCAGAATTCTTGCTGTTTCTCAGGTGTTCAAATACTTATGTTCAGCAGTGCAAGACAAATAAATTCTTTAAAAATCATACAATGTGATTTCCTAATTTAATTTAATTTTATTTTATTCTGTCTCTAAGAGTGGGAATGCACCTACAATGTGAATTTCAGACCCCTCCATGTTTTCTAAGTGGGAGAACTTGCAAAATCGCAGGGTGTTAAAATACTTCTGTTCCTCACTGTATATCAAGCTGGCAGCTGTCTTTTCTGCTGCAGCTAAGGGGGTGTGTCCATGCTCTCCCTATCACAGCTCAGGAGGCAGGTGAAGGATAAAACTGAGCATGTGCGGCCATCTCAGTGAGCAGGACAAAGAAATAAGAAAAAGAACAAACAGCAGGTGGCGCTGTACATATACATTTTATTGAATAACTCAGTGGCTGTACTAAATTTTTCATTACATGCAATTACTGAAGTATTCAGATACAGGTGCTGGATTGAAAACTGTAGAATATTTTTGTGGGACAGCCCCTTTAAAGGGTACCTATCATAAAAAAAAAAATTTTGACATGGCAGAGTGACATGTCAGAAGTTTTGATTAGAGGGGTCACCGATCACTGAAACAAACACTCAGAAGTGCTTAATCGAATGGCGCTTGCCAAGTGAATGGTATATGAACCCTGTGGATCTGTACACTACTTGCTAGTCTCAACAAGGAGAGCTGAACCACAACAAAAAGGCACAGTGATACATTGTTTCTGCTTTTCAGCGAATGGTGGGGCACTCAGCACCTGGACTCCCACCATCAAAATGTCTCATTGTATTAATGGCAATATTAATATGTACTGCGCTCAGGTACATCATCTAGCCAGGCAGGTACCTGAAGCCTGGTCCTGTCAATCAATGGTCAGATGGATCAAAACAATGACTGGGCCAGAAAAGACATCCAGGATATGGACTCCAGAATACAGACGTGTGAATAATGAGTCCTGCTGAGAGTGAACAATAAAGGCTCTTATTAAATCACAGCAAGCAGAGATGTTGAAAACCATGAGGAATTTATACAGAAAGCTTTTGGGAAGATCATAAAACTTGTCATTATATGAAGATTAACATTCATTTGCTCAGACCTATGTGTTTGACATCTGCGCTCTGGCTGCTAATATAACACATTTCATGCTTTCACAGTGCTAATAAAATAAGTAAAGAAACCCCAAAGCGGTTACCTAAGAAGGTATACTTCATCAATGGGGTCCAAAAGCCTTATCTGTCTTGGGATTGCTTGTATTTGTAAGTGTCACCAAGCAAGGATGAAAGAGCCCCAGAGCAGTGATGGTCATGGGCCTCTTACCAACCACAATAGGTCTAATACTTCAGCAGAGCTAAGATAATACCTTTGAGCTGCATGAATCTCATTTAACTCTCCTGACATGCTTATTCTAGTAAATTCTTGCAATAAATAAGTCTGGAACATTTCAGTGTTCCTCCTGGAAATATGTTACTATATTCACAAAGGTTATGCCTTCTCGTGTCAATATGGCATGTTGTTACATAATGTGGCACTGTCCAAACTGTCCAACAGTACATGTTTTCCAGGACAAAGGCTTGTAAAATAATACATACGGTAAACACACAATATGCATAAAAATGTTAATAAGACCCGACTTCATACGGTCCCTTCAGACTTCTCCAGTATAGATGATGACTGCTGGCATTTCCAATTTCCATGCATTCCTAATGCACGCCTCTCGGCCTCTTCCTTCTAGGGAATATTTTCCCGCAGCAACAGGGGTGCACAAAGCAGCCGGAACACCCCCTTTCTCTAGCATTCTTCTCAACTGTCAAAACTGTGCTGATCATGCAAGAGTATGCACAGTGACAGCGTATAGATAAGGGTGTATTCACACGACCATATATATTTTGCAGTCTGTGAAAAATACGGATGACGTCAATGTGACATCCGTGTTGCATCCGTTTTTTTTTTTGCAGACCTATTGTAATAATGCTTATTCTTAAAGAAAAAAAGTTCAGAAGCTCTCACCTGCCCTTCCTCCAGATGTGAGCACGGATAACCCGAGTCAGGCAACGGGTAACTGAGTACAAATAAGGTTTGAAGAAATCCAGCTCCACTTAAGTAAAGGAATGTAAATTTATTTTGCTTGCGATAAAATCTCATCCATCAGTTACAAAAATAGCAGTCTTGTCTACGCGTTTCGGGCTACCAGAGACAAATTTCAGTCCTTCCTCATGACACAGTTAGACATTAGAAGTGAGACCCTTTAAAGGGGAAGGTGCACCTGTTTTCACTAATTGTTTCCACAGGCATGTTACCACCCCCAAGAAAAGGTACCACACCTTCAAAGCTCTTCTCATGAAAATTTAAGAAAAAACACAAAAGAAAACATTTGACCATACATGTACATAGTGAAGGACTACTATGCAAAGAAAGAGAGATGAGGGGATACACATAGTATTTATACTAGGTACACACTAATCATTTTGCTGAAAAAATAGTAGAGTGTGATAAAAAGTCACATTACAAAAAAGGAGAAATCCCCTGGGAATGTTCTCAGAAAAAAACACATGAAAAAGTTTTGCGCTTGGAACTGTAGAGTATGATTTATTGCTGCAGAATCAGATCCAGGCGTTTATTTAAGCCGTCTGGTTGACGTGTGTTCAATGCTAAAATCCAGAAGGACTCCCTATTTAATCATTTTCTTCTGTGGTCTCCTCCACGTTTAGGCAAGAAAACTTTTTCTATACCTTGTACCCCCATGTCGGATGTGTCCCCACCATGGCAAATAACAAAGTGCAGACTAGCTGCAGATACATTGCGATTGCCATGGTGGGGCACATCAGAGATGTGTTTCCATATTCTGAATTTAGGGTCCATTCACACGTCCATTGTTTCTTTCCTGATCTGTTCCGTTTTTTGCGGAACAGATCTGGACCAGATCTGGACCCATTCATTTTCAATGGGTCCTGAAAAAAATCGGACAGCACAATGTCAGATTTTTTTTCAGGACCCATTGAAAATGAATGGGTCCAGATCTGGTCCAGATCTGTTCCGCAAAAAACGGAACAGATCAGGAAAGAAACAACGGACGTGTGAATAGACCCTTAATTGCATTGATGGTACAACCTACGTATTGAATGTTGCATTTTTCGCATGTAATTAAATAAACAGCATGGGTTGTATTACAGTTAAGATATGTTTTAACTGGAAAAACTCTATTATTAGAGGCTGAGACAAAAGTCTTGGCTATTAACATGTGTGTGCAGCAGATGCATCTGTGGTGTCCACACCTAAAGCTCCCCTTGGTCCTAAGCCAGACTGGTTGCGATTTTTTCTCTTCCTGATACAGGCTGGGACTGACATAGTTTGCAATGGTAGGCGCTTTTCTAGATGCACATTTGATCCCATCTGCAACTATGTCAGTCCATTCTTTGTCATTTTTTATTATATGGCATATTTGCAAATACTCTGTGCTATATTGAGTCACAAAAAAGTTTTTATTTTTGTTCATCCTGTCATTGCCAATGATATCATCCTTCTTATGTTTATTTTTATTCTTTCTTTTACCTATGTTACATGGTAATTTTTCCTGTTGAGGATAGAGGAGGGAACCCCTTGCAAAGGTGGAGACCTGTTGTATAGCATCCTCTACATGTTTAGTGACATAAGCTCTTTTACCCAGTCTATGGGAGATATTTTTTGCTTCATCCATTTAGCTTTTATCTTCCGTGCAGTTCCTTCTTGCACGTATTAGTTCCCCTCTGGGGATGTTGGCAGTTACATGTTTTGGATGGCACGATGTCGCATATAGTGTAGTATTGCCTGCCATGGGTTTTCTATAAGTGCAGGTGGAGACCCTGCTGGTGGAGGGATCCCCCCTCAGGCGCAAGTCCAGAAAGGAAACCTCCCGTATGCCATGGTGAACACTAAAAGAAATAGTGCTCACACAGGAGTTGATGTAATCACAAAAGGAAGGTATGGCCGTCACATCGCCCGTCCAGATTAGGATCAGCTCACCGATGTAACGGCCATACCACCTGATGTGATGCCAGAAAGGGTGGGTGTCGATGAGGAGAAAACACCTCTCCCACCACGCCATGAAAATATTAGCAATGGAGGGAGAGAATTTGGCCCCCATCGACACCCCCGATACCTGGAGATAAAATTGGTTGTTGAACATGAAGAAATTGCGCCTGAGGAGGAAGTCCACCACCATCAGGACATACTCCTGCAAACCTGCAGTGATGTTCCCAAATGTGCAGCCAGAAAAGCGCCTACCATTGCAAACTATGTCAGTCCCAGCTTGTATCAGGAAGAGAAAAAATCGCAACCAGTCTGGCTTAGGACCAAGGGGAGCTTTAGGTGTGGACACCACAGATGCATCTGCTGCACACACATGTTAATATCCAAGACTTTTGTCTCAGCCTCTAATAATAGAGTTTTTCCAGGTAAAACATATCTTAACTGTAATACAACCCATGCTGTTTATTTAATTACATGCGAAAAATGCAACATTCAATACGTAGGTTGTACCATCAATGCAATTAAATCCAGAATACGGAAACACATCTCTGTATCTGCAGCTAGTCTGCACTTTGTTATTTGCCATGGTGGGGACACATCAGACTTGGTGGTACAAGGTATAGAAAAAGTTTTCTTTCCTAAACGTGGAGGAGATTTTAAAATTATTAAATAGGGAGTCCTTCTGGATTTTTGCATTGAACACACGTCAACCAGACGGCTTAAATAAATGTCTGGATCTTATTCTGCAGCAATAAATCATACTCTACAGTTCCAAGCGCAAAACTTTTTCATGTGTGTTTTTCTGAGAACATTCCCAGGGGATTTCTCCTTTTTTGTAATGTAACTTTTTATCACACTCTACTATTTTTTCAGCAAAATGATTAGTGTGTACCTAGTATAAATACTATGTGTATCCCCTCATCTCTCTTTCTTTGCATAGTAGTCCTTCACTATGTACATGTATGGTCAAATGTTTTCTTTTGTGTTTTTTCTTTAATTTTCATGAGAAGAGTTTTGAAGGTGTGGTACCTTTTCTTGGGGGTGGTTACATGCCTGTGGAAACAATTAGTGAAAACAGGTGCACCTTCCCCTTTAAAAGGTCTCACTTCTTATGTCTAATTGTGTCATGAGGAAGGACTGAAATTTGTCTCTGGTAGCCCGAAACGCGTAGACAAGACTGCTATTTTTGTAACTGATGGATGAGATTTTATCGCAAGCAAAATAAATTTACATTCATTTACTTAAGTGGAGCTGGATTTCTTCAAACCTTATTAATGCTTATTCTTGTCCACAAAATGAACAAGAATAGGACATGCTCTATCTTTTTTCCAGGGCTACGGAACTGACATACGGATGCGGATAGCACACTGTGTGCTGTCCATTTTTATTTGCGGATCCATAGAAATGAATAGGTCCTTGTGTGAATCAGGTGCGGACCATAAATACGCTCGTGTGAATGGGGCCAAAGGGGAATGGTAACACCTAGTTGACTTTTCCAAGAGGAATAACAGATGTTACAACATACTGTTGTCCTAAGAAAATACGCTTCAGTTACTGTTTCTCATAAGGAATGCAAGACCCACAAAACCTTCTCAAAAGGCCACTTCATTTAGAAGGCAACCCCCATCAAGACCAGATTTCGCACTATAAATTCCCCTAAATACTGTGTACTTTGGTCTCTTCTTTGAGAAGACCATCCCTCTGAAAGACCATTTTTCAATGCACCCAGGTTTCATAGAATTTATGAAAAAGACTCCTCAAACTTAAATGTGTCTAACGCATGGGCTGCAGACTAGGGATGAGCGAACTTGTGTTTTTAAGTTTGGCGTACAAGTTTTGGGTTATCTAAGAATCATGGATTCCGCTATAACTTATTGTCCGTGGTAGCGGAATCCATAACAGAATTCTAAGATAACCCGAACCTTGTACGCCGAACTTGAAAACACAAGTTAGCACATCCCTAAGACCTCTTCAGGCCATGGAGGCTTGGGTACTGACCTAATGCCCAAATAGCTGGTCCATCCCTGCCACCAACTCTATAGGCGGTGACACAAACGGGACCTTCAGAGGTGTGTGGCATCAAAACTGTGCACTGTTGCTTAGCAACAGCCCAAACATTTAAATGCAAATTGTTACATAGAAATTCTAGAACTTCCTATTTAATTATTACTACAGAAACCCCAATTTTCTCTGATTCCTTTAATATCTGCTAAATATAGATAAGCTTTACATTGCCTGACACATTGCTGTCGTTGGTGAAGCCTGACATTAATTTACATTCACCGCAATGCTCCCTTGTATGGCTTTCATTTTGGAATAGAAAAGACTTTTGCTTTTTGTGCTATTGCTATACTGCTCCCGTTACCATGCGACGTGATTTAAGGACACTTTATGTAAAAGTTGTAATCTACCTATTTACCTTATGCATGAGATATGACGGATACGTCAAGAATGATGTGAATATCCTGGAGTCTTTCATTGGGATACAAAAACTGCAATGGCTCAGTAGGCACTTAGAAGAAAAATAGTATTATATTATTGTCGCATTTGAAGGCTCCTTGACAGTGCTTCATTAGATTGTTGATTGTATGGCACGCATAATAATACCAGAGTGACAAGGGGACCAATATGCATCGGCATAGGATCGTGGAGATTTAGCAGTGCCGAATGCGTTTCTGATGCTTTGAAAACAGAAACACGTTCTAAATCGTTACAAAAGGGCAATCCATTCTCTTCCAGCGAAGAACAGTCATTTTGTCAAAGGGATCAGAGAATGAAAATAACAATGTCCCTCATGGGCCTGCAGTTTAGAAGCCAAACACACAATTTTTTTTCCCCTAGAACAGAAATAATATAAAGAATTAATCACCATGCTGTTATTAACATTATTAGATATGCATTATTCCAATGATCCAGGAGGCTGTCAGCAATTTTGACCATGATAAACTGCTGACAGCACTAGGTAGGAGCAGGGGAGAGCAGTACAAAGATACCTTCTGTGAAGCTTTTCTCGTCAGGTGTAGTAGTAGACAGACTACTACCAGGCTGCTACCTTCTGGAGTAGTCCTGGTGTAGTTGGCAGTTGACCTACAGGGGTCAGAGACACCAAGATCTCAGGCAATGGGCATAGTCGGAGCACAGTCTAAGGTCAGGTCAGGAATGTGCGTATTCCAGGTAATTCTAAGGTTGGGCAGGCTGAGTATGTGCATAGTCCAGGGAGCAGTTCCAAGGTCCGGGCAAGAAGCAGAATCGGTAGACAGGCAAGGTACGGTACACTAGTAGTCAGACAAGAGATCACAACTCCGCTGGTTACAAGAGACCAGAAAACCTCAAAGCTCAGGCAAGAGGGTGGATCCACAACCCAGCTAAATAGGGAGTCTGATCAGCACCTTAGTCATCAGGTGGACAGAGAGCAAAAGGGACAGATAAACTCTATCAGAGCTCAAAAGAAGTTCACTTAGCACTAGTCCCAATACATACAGGGAGAGTGGAGCAACGCCTGTGCCTGCCCGGGACAGCAGGGCATGAGCAGACATGGATCTCCAGCCAACCACCTGAAAAAAAAAATATGTTAACTACCTGCAGCTGCCACTAGAAGGAGTAAAGGAGCTTGCTGCATACAATGTATACCAGTACGCTGTAAGGGTTCATTCAAACATCCGTAAGTGTCTTGCGGATTCGCAAAACACGGACAACGGCAATGTGCATTCCGCATTTTGCGGACCGCACATTGCCGGAACTTATTAGAAAATGCCTATTCTATTGCGGACAAGAATAGGACGTGTTCTATTTTTTTCAGGAACGGAATTGCGGACCCGGAAGTGCGGATCCACAATTCTGGATCCGGGCAGCACATTGTGCGGCTCCATAGAAATGAATGGGTCCGCAATTGCAAAATGCGGAACGGAATTGCGGATGTGTGAATGGACCCTTAGGTCTTTCTATTGATAGTGGGGGGAAATTATGGGGGGAAATTTATCAATTTGCACTAGTTGTTTTGATGTATAAAATCCCGCAAATATGATGCATATACCTACAGTATATTTGCACAAACATTTGCAGATTTTTACTCCACTCACAAAATGGGTGGCGTTAACCAGGAGGGGCGTGGATAACAACTTTCCAACAGATTTCGGGATGTAGCAATCTTAAAATTGATATTGGACATGCATTAGCTGTATGTGTATTTAACACATTATACAGAATGTGTCAAGTTGAAAACCGCTATATCTGTATCATTACTAAATTTTAGTATAAATTAATCTACACTTGCTCATAGCACGCAGAGGTTTCATTTTCTGTCTTCAGGACAGTCCAAGATGCAACAATTTTAAGAAGAGGTTACGAGCTTTAGTAAATTGTGTAATGGAAGCGCTCACTAGTATTCGCTTTATAAGATGTATGGCCATTTCCCCCCTACTTTTTGGGGGGGGGAAAGTGCATCTTATTAAGCGAAAAATACAGTAATTTTGGTGTCTTTCTTTGGGTTGAATATTGACTGTGAGACGACTGGGGAAATCGGTGTATACACACTTTGTCCGGTTGTGTGAAAAATATGACACATGTTTGATAAAGGATACTATTGTCACACCGAACATAAGAGGGAAAGGGGTTAGGGAAGAAGGACTGGAAACAGGCCTTAATACAAATGACAGGGAAATGCAACACACAAAAAAATAACCAAACAAAATACAAAAGGGAAAGAAAACACTTAACTTCAAGTAGCTATGGCAGCACCAGGATCCACACACCAGCTATTCACAAGTTTAAAATAAGCTATAAACCGCATAGCATAGTGGGAGAAACAGCAATAAATAGAGAAGGTTAAATGACCATAATAGCCACATCTGGGGAAAGAAGGTGTGGCAAGCACCAGAAGCAACACAGACATAATTTGATCCAAACGGACAACATGTCAGATCAAACCACGTGTTGCCAGTCTCACCAATCTACTGATATACACATACACTCACCTAAAGAATTATTAGAAACACCTGTTCTATTTCTCATTAATGTGATTATCTAGTCAACCAATCACATGGCAGTTGCTTCAATGCATGTAGGGTTGTGGTCCTGGTCAAGACAATCTCCTGAACTCCAAACTGAATGTCAGAATGGGAAAGAAAGGTGATTTAAGCAATTTTGAGCGTGGCATGGTTGTTGGTGCCAGACGGGCCGGTCTGAGTATTTCACAATCTGCTCAGTTACTGGGATTTTCACGCACAACCATTTCTAGGGTTTACAAAGAATGGTGTGAAAAGGGAAAAACATCCAGTATGCGGCAGTCCTGTGGGCGAAAATGCCTTGTTGATGCTAGAGGTCAGAGGAGAATGGGCTGACTGATTCAAGCTGATAGAAGAACAACGTTGACTGAAATAACCACTCGTTACAACCGAGGTATGAAGCCACAACACGCACAACCTTGAGGCGGATGGGCTACAACAGCAGAAGACCTCACCGGGTACCACTCATCTCCACTGCAAATAGGAAAAAGAGGCTACAATTTGCACGAGCTCACCAAAATTGGACTGTTGAAGACTGGAAAAATGTTGCCTGGTCTGATGAGTCTCGATTTCTGTTGAGACATTCAAATGGTAGAGTCCGAATTTGGCGTAAACAGAATGAGAACATGTATCCATCGTGCCTTGTTACCACTGTGCAGGCTGGTGGTGGTGGTTTAATGGTGTGGGGGATGTTTTCTGGGCACACTTTAGGCCCCTTAGTGCCAATTGACCATCGTTTAAATGCCACAGGCTACCTGAGCATTGTTTCTGACCATGTCCATCCCTTCATGACCGCTATGTACCCATCCTCTGATGGCTACTTCCAGCAGGATAATGCACCATGTCACAAAGCTCGAATCATTTCAAATTGGTTTCTTGAACATGACAATGAGTTTACTGTACTAAAATGGCCCCCACAGTCACCAAATCTCACCCCAATAGAGCATCTTTGGGATGTGGTGGAACGGGAGCTTCGTGCCCTGGATGTGCATCCCTCAAATCTCCATCAACTGCAAGATGCTATCCTATCAATATGGGCCAACATTTCTAAAGAATGCTATCAGCACCTTGTTGAATCAATGCCACGTAGAATTAAGGCAGTTCTGAAGGCAAAAGGGGGTCCAACACCGTATTAGTATGGTGTTCCTAATAATTCTTTAGGTGAGTGTATATATATGTAGTTCAAGGAAAATGGCGGCACTGGTACAAATTCAGACGAAGTTAGGGTGCACATCCCAAGGGGAATAGGCTTCTTACCCCAATGTATAAATCCAGAAAAACGGGCGGCACTCCGATGGATAAAAGTAAGTGAACCTTTATTCACCCAGGTGGTGCAAACCCTTTGGAATGATATGGATTTCTGCACAAATTGGTCATAAAATGTGATCTGATCTTTACGTAAGTCACAACAATAGACAATCACAGTCTGCTTAAACTAATAACACACAAAGAATTCAATGTTACCATGTTTTTATTGAACACACCATGTAAACATTCACAGTTCAGGTGGAAAAAGTATGTGAACCCCTCGACTAATGACATCTCCAAGAGCTAATTGGAGTGAGGTGTCAGCCAACTGGAGTCCAAAAAATTAGATGAGATTGGAGGTGTTGGTTGCAGCTGCCCTGCCCTATAAAAAATACGAACCAGTTCTGGGTTTGCTTTTCACAAGAAGTATTGCCTGATGTGAATGATGCCTCACACAAAAGAGCTCTCAGAAGACCTACAATTAAGAATTGTTGACTTGCATAAAGCTGGAAAAGGTTATAAAAGTATCTCCAAAAGCCTTGCTGTTCATCAGTCCACGGTAAGACTAATTGTCTATAAATGGAGAAAGTTCAGCACTACTGCTACTCTCCCTAGGAGTGGACGTCCTGTAAAGATGACTGCAAGAGCACAGCGCAGACTGCTCAATGAGGTGAAGAAGGATCCTAGAGTGTCAGCTAAAGACTTACAAAAGTCTCTGGCATATACTAACATCCCTGTTAGCGAATCTACAATGCGTAAAACACTAAACAAGAATGGATTTCATGGTAGGATACCACAGAGGAAGCCACTGCTGTCCCAAAAAAACCATTGCTGCACGTTTACAGTTTGCACAAGAGCACCTGGATGTTCCACAGCAGTACTGGCAAAATATTCTGTGGACAGATGAAACCAAAGTTGAGTTGTTTGGAAGAAACACACAACACTATGTGTAGAGAAAAAGAGGCACAGCACACCAACAGCAAAACCTCATCCCAACTGTGAAGTATGGCTTGGAGCTGCTTAGCTGTGTCAGAGCTGGACGGATTGTTATCATTGAAGGAAAAATGAATTCCCAAGTTTATCAAGACATTTTGCAGGAGAACTTAAGGCCATCTGTCCACCAGCTGAAGCTCAACAGAAGATGGGTTTTGCAACAGGACAACAACCCAAAGCATAGAAGTAAATCAACAACAGAATGGCTTAAACAGAAGAAAATATGCCTTCTGGAGTGGCCCAGTCAGAGTCCTGACCTCAACCTGAATGAGATGCTGTGGCATGACCTCAAGAAAGCGATTCACACCAGACATCCCAAGAATATTGCTGAACTAAAACAGTTCTGTAAAGAGGAATGGTCAAGAATTACCCCTGACCATTGTGCACGTCTGATCTGCAACTACAGGAAACGTTTGGTTGAAGTTATTGCTGTCAAAGGAGGTTCAAACAGTTATTAAATCCAAGGGTTCACATACTTTTTCCACCTGCACTGTGAATGTTTAAATGGTGTGTTCAATAAAAACATGGTAACATCTAATTCTTTGTGTGTTATTAGTTTAAGCAGACTGTGATTGTCTATTGTTGTGACTTAGATGAAGATCAGATCACATTTTATGACCAATTTGTGCAGAAATCCATATCATTCCAAAGGGTTCACATACTTTTTCTTGCAACTGTATTCACCATTCAGCGTTGCACTTATCTGTTGAAAAGCCTTTTGTGTTGTGTAAAAGTAAAAAAAAAAAAAAATGGGCCTAATTGCTGATCAGCGCGGTGCAGTGATATACTCTAAAGCTCTGTTTGCCGTGTATTAGTGGCAAAATTAAAATCTTCAGACTAGATCTTCCATGGTGCCACATCAACACTTTGACAAAAGAGACCGGCTATTTCTGGCTACCTGCCTCAGCTACTATTCTGATGCTGTCACCCGCCTGATGCCACACTCTGATGCCAAGTGCTCCTTCTTTCACCCACCATCTTCAGCTGGTACTGGCATTGCCACCCACCTCCACACTATGTCACCTTGCCAGTCTGTGGCCTCCTAATGCTACTGCCACCTCCACATTATGTCACCTTGCCACTCTGTGGTGTCATGATGCTGCTGCTACTTCAACACTATCTCACCTTGCCACTCTTTGGCCTCCTCATGCTGCTGCTGCCACTTCCGCACTATCACCTTGCCACTCTATGGTTGTCACGGGGTAATGTGGATAACAAGTACACCAGATAAACAGACATCATAGGATAACAGTCTAGGCCTAGAAGCTAGTGAGGGAGAGATGGTTACCTCCTAGCAATCCCTGAGTCTCTCCCTGACTCCTGACAGTATGTGCAGGCCCTGATGGTGGACGAACACATACACTCATACCTAGACCCTGCTAATAGTGTAGAAAACCCTAGATTAGGGAACGGGGAATGAGACTGCCGGTACCTTCCACAGTGAAGTGAGACCTAGACTGACACAAACAACACAGAGCAAACGCGGAACTTAGCTTGGGAAGAGTGAGGAACAAGGGATCCGCAAACAACCAGCAGGAACTCCAGAAGGAAATATCAACCGCATGGTGAGAAGTCCGAGGCAGACTGAAATAGAGCCTCTAACCAGCAAACGAGCTGAACCTGTGGAGAGGTGGGATCCCGCCCACAACAACAAACTGAAAGGAAATGCCTAGAACCTGTCAGATAGACTCATGTGCAGCAAGTCTATCTGATCTCCTCAGATCTCTCACAGGGACGGCAGTGACAGTGGTTCCCTGATGCTGCTACCACCTCCACACTATGTCACCTTGCCACTCTGTGGCCTCCTCATGTTGCTGCCACCTCCACACTATGTCACCTTGCCACTTTGTGACCTCCTGATGCTGCCGCCACCTCCACACTATATCACCTTGCCACTCTGTGGCTCCTAATGCTGCCGCCACCGCCAGACTCTGTCTTTGGGCCACTCTGTGGTCTTCTCATGCTAATTCCACCTCACTACTATGTCATAAGGCCACTCTGTGGACTTCTCATGCTGTTCCCACCCTCCCTACTTCATGACTGGGCCATTATTTAGCCTTTTTGGCTTCGCTGACATCATCATTTATTTGACCCTTCTTCTGATCTGTCAGAAGGAAGGAAAAATTAGATGCACAAAGGATTCTCTCTGTGTAGCTGCTGTAAGGCCTGCATGGTCCAATCAGAATTGGCTTATGATTTGGTAGCCAAAAGCAGGAGTGGGTACAAAACACAAAAGACATGCAAATATTCAGTTCACATGCCATCTCTGTTTTCGATCCACTCCTGTTTTTTTTGGCATTAGCAATACTAATGGATTACTGACCAAATGCTGACTGAGTAAAGGCATATGCTCCACAGACAGGATCCGTTTTTTGTGAGTTATTTGTTCTGACGGATTAGAAGAAGAGCAAAATAATCAGTGACGTTAACACAAACTTACTGCTGACACCCTCTCCACTCTGTCGGGGGGCTCTAATTGTATAAGCGTTTAATACAACAGGTTCTATAGACATCTATGTGGAATCAGCTGGCGACGTTGTAAAAGGAGTGCGCTTCTTCTTGGCGCTAACATCGACCTGTAAGGCCTCTTTCACACGGGCGTCGCGTGTGAGGGCCGGATAGGATGCGGGTGCATCGCGGGAAAATGCACGATTTTTCAGCGCAAGTGCAAAGCGTTTCAATGCGTTTTGCACACACGTGAGAAACATCTGCATGTTTGGTACCCAGACCCGAACCCGGACTCCTTCACAGAAGTTCGGGTTTGGGTTAGGTGTTCTGTAGATTTTATTATTTTCCCTTATAACATGGTTATAAGGGAAATAATAGCATTCTTAATACAGAATGCTAAGTAAATTGGGGATGAAGGGGTTAAAATAATAAACAAATTTAACTCACCCCATCCACTTGGTCGCGTAGCGGATCTCCTCTTCTTTCTTCAGGACCTGGGTAAAGGACCTTTGATGACATCACTGCGATCATCACATGGTCCAGCGCAGTGACATCATCAAAGGTCCTTTACCCAGGTCCAGAAGAAAGAAGAGGAGATCCGCTACGTGACCAAGTGGATGGGGTGAGTTAAATTTGTTTATTATTTTTTAACCCCTCCATCCCTAATTTACTAAGCATTTTGTATTAAGAATGCTATTATTTTCCCTTATAACCATGTTATAAGGGAAAATAATAATGATCAGATCCCCATCCCGATCGTCTCCTTAGCAACCATGCGTGAAAATCGCACTGCATCCGAACTTGCTTGCGGATGCTTGCAATTTTCTCGCAGCCCCATTCACTTCTATGGGGCCTGCGTTGCGTGAAAAGCGCACAATATAGAGCATGCTGCAATTTTCACGCAACGCACAAGTGATGCGTGAAAATCACTGCTTATGTGCACAGCCCCATAGAAATGAATGGGTCCGGATTCAGTGCGGGTGCAATGCGTTCACCTCACGCATTGTAGCCGCGCGGAAAACTCGTCTGTGTGAAAGAGGCCTAAGGCTGAGTTCATACTTGAGTTATGTGGTCAGTTTGGGCCCCATGACTGCCCAAAAAAGTGATTTTAAGGCCTCTTGCACACAAACATGTGCTGCCCGTGCCCATTCTGCGGACCGCAATTTGCAGTCCACAATGCACGGGCACCGACCGTTGGCCAGCCACATGCGGATCACGACTCCATTCACTTAAATGTGGTCCGTGATCCGTCCATTCCGCAAAAAGATAGGACAAGCACGGAACTGAACCTCACGAAAGCACTTCGTAATGCTTCCGTTCCGTGGTTCTGTTCCGCACTGCATCTCCGGATTTGCGGACCCATTCAAGTGGAGAAAATAAGGCACAGCAGTGACATTACCAAGAACTGGACGTCCCTCCAAAATTGATGAAAAGACAAGAAGAAAAATGTTCTCATCTATGTAGCTTCCTTTTTGTATCATGGACCCATAGACTAGAACCATGGTAAATCACGGATGTGTGAATACACACATTAAAATCAATGGGTACGTGTGCTGTCCATTGAGAACATGGACGGCACACGTCCGTGATTCACTGACAACTAAATAAGGCCTTACAAGGAGAGAGCTGCAGGATAAAGGATACACCCCCTGAGAAAGGACACATCCTTGAGCTGACAACTAGAGATAAGCGAATCGAAGTTGACGAAGTGGAATTCGAATTTCAGGACATATTTGATTCACACTGAATCTGAATTTCCTCACGCTTCGTGGTAACGAATCTAATTTTTTCCTAAAATGTCTGCTGCACTTGTGAGGACATAGAGCAAGGAACTCTTGGAAGGTGGAATCACCCATAATGCCATGCATGCAGCCAATCAGCAGCCAGAAATCCATGTGATGTCACAGCCCTATAAATAGCCTCAGCCATCTTGGATTCTGCCATTTACCAGTGTACTTAGTGCAGGGAGAGACGTCAGCAGGTGCTAGGGACCGTGCTAGGAAAGACTTCATTGTGCTAAAAAAAACGATTCACAAGTTCAGGGAAAGATTATTCAATGTGTAGGGAAAGGATAGGGAGGAATCATTCCACAGCATTTATGTTGTACAGGGTTCAGTACAGAAGGTTACAGCCTGAGTAATAGGAACAATCCTATTACACCTTGTTGCACTGACTGGGGACCCAAATTGCCATTATACAGCTCTGTAATTCCAGCAAACCGTTCTTGTTATTTGGGTGTTACAGCCATTAACAGGGTTTATTTCTATGTCTTATTTGCCCTTGTGTGGTGCAGTTATATGTTCTAAAGCATTTTTGGGCTTGTAAAAGTGCTAAAATTACAGCACTTTTTGTCGTGTATTGGTCGCAAAAGAAAAAAATATTTGTCGTACAGCAGTGCAGTTATATAGTCTAAAGCCTTTTGTGGCGTGTATTAGTGGCATAAGTAAAATATATTTGCCGTTCAGCGGTGCAGTTATATGTTCTAAAGCCTTTTATGGCATGTATTAGTGGCAAAATAAAAATATATTTGCCATTCAGTGGTGCAGTTATATGTTCTAAAGCCTTTTGTGGCGTGTATTAGTGGCAAAATAAAAATATATTTGCTGTTCAGCGGTGCAGTTATATGTTCTAAAGCCTTTTTGTCATGTAATAGTGGCAAAATAAAAATATATTTGCCATTCAGCAGTGCAGTTATATGTTTTAAAGCCTTTTGTGGCATGTATTAGTGGCAAAAGCAAAATATATTTGCCGTTCAGCGGTGCAGTTATATGTTCTAAAGCCTTTTGTGGAATGTATTAGTGGCAAAAGAAAAATATATTTGCCGTTCAGCGATGCAGTTATATGTTCTAAAGCCTTTTGTGGTCGTGTATTAGTGGCAAAAGTAAAATATATTTGCCGTTCAGTGATGCAGTTATATGTTATAAAAGCCCTTTTTGTTGTGTAATAGTGACAAAATAAAAATATATTTGCTGTTCAGCGGTGCAGTTATATGTTCTGAAGCCTTTTGTCGTCATGTATTAGTGGCAAAATAAAAATATATTTTCCATTCAGCAGTGCAGTTATATGTTCTAAAGCTTTTTGTGGTGTGTATAAGTGGCAAAAGTAAAATATATTTGCCGTTCAGCTGTGCAGTTATATGTTCTAAAGCCCTTTGTGGCATGTATTAGTGGCAAAAGAAAAATATATTTGCCGTTCAGCGGTGCAGTTATATGTTCTAAAGCCCTTTTTTACGTGTATTAGTGGCCCAAAAAAAGTTGTTTGGTGGAGTGAGAAAATTACAGACCTTTTTGGTGTGTATTAGTGGAAAAAAAAGGGCTTATTAGCTGCTGTGTGGTGGAGTGAGACAATTACAGACTTTTGGGGGGTGTTTTAATGTCCTTTCTATTTTTTATCTGATCTAACAGTATGTCAGACAGAGAAGTGCCAGACCATGCACAGGGGAGTGGCAGAGACCTAAATGTTTCTGGCGCAGGCACAGGTCATAGGTTGCAGCAGAGTAAGGGGGCATGGCAGCAGGAGTCGCAGCAACAGGCTTGAGCTCCCAGTGTCATCTAGATGTCGTCTCTTGACCAGCAACCCAACAGTTCTTGAATGGTTGACTCTGTTATCTCTGTTTTGGATCCACTCCTGTTTTTTTTTTTGGCATTAGCAATATTGATTGATTACTGACCAAATGCTGACCGAGTGAAGGTGGATGTACCACAGACAAGATCTGTTTTTTGGGGGGTTATTGTTCTGGTGGATCAGAGGAAGGGCAAAATAATCAGTGACATCAACACACTTACTGCTGACGCCCTCCACCCTTTCCTTTCTGTGAGGGCTCTACTTGTATAAGCATTTAATAGAACAGATTCTGTAGACATCTATGTGGAATCAGCTGACAGCGATGTAGAAGGAGGGTGCTTCTTCTTGGCGCTAACATTGACCTGTAAGTCTGAGTTCATACTTGAGTTATTTGGTCAGTTTTGGCCCCGTGACTGTCCTAATAAGTGAAGTGTGCAGTGATTCTAAGAGCGACGTCTGTCATCTGCGTGTCATTCTGACTCACAGTATTATTTCACTACCACAGCAGACTCCCTATGCTTGTTACTGCAAGGCACAGTGTTCTACACCACTATAAAGGCTCTCTGCAGCCAGGAAATAGCTGTTTTTTAACGCGATTTGCCGCAAATAAATTCATATTAAGCCGAATTTTAGAAAAACTTGGCAAACCCGCCAAATCAAATTTTTGAAAAATGTGCTCATCTCTACTGTCAGATTTAAATAAATCTAGCAGAGCAATTGGAGCTATGAATGAGGAGATCTCTGGATCCATGTAAGGTACAGGGCTGGTTCTAGCTTTATTAGAAAGAGATTGGCATGTACTATATGATGTCTGATTTTCATATTTTGCAGTAATCATGGGATAACCCTTTTAAAAGGGTTACCCGAAGCTGGAAATGGCCCCCATATGCCCTCACACTGATTCTACTTACCTGGCTCCCTGATCCCTGCGCCGCACCTTGTCCCCGAACTGCCACTTATCCCCGTGCGCGGATGATAACATCCAGTGTCGAGGGGAGCAGCCAATGGCAGGTGGTAATGGGGACGAGCCTCCCTAGCATCGTGGGTGAAGCTATGGAGGCTCGCCCCGATCACTGCCTGCCTTTGCTGCCCCCCCCCCACCCCCACCCTGACACTGGATGTTTTCAGTCGCGCATGGGGAGAGGCAGCGGCGGCCTGCAGTGACCAGGTGCTGTGCAGGGAGTGTGGAGCCAGGTAAGTAGAATCAGTGTGAGAGGCCTCGCCCAGGCATATGGGGGACATTTCCCAGCTTGGATAACCCCCTTAAAGGGGTTCTGCAGTTTGTTTGAACTGATGATCTATCCCCTGGTTAGATCATCAGCATCTGATCGGCGGAGGTCCGACACACGGGATCCCCGCCGATCTGCTGTTTGAGAAGGCAGCGGTGCTCCAGCAGCGCCGCGGCCTTCTCACTGTTTACCGCAGGCCCGGTGACGACATGACTAGTATCAACTGGCCTGGGCGGGGACCCCTGCCGATTTAAACAAACTTCAGAACCCCTTTAAGTCTAAATTCTTTTGGTGCCATATGAACAGATACTTAAGTATTTGAGAAGTAATGTGGATCCAGGGATGCACCTAGCCTTTCTGCTGCCTGAGGCAAAATTTAAAAAGCGCCCCCCATACCAAATTCTCAACCTATCCCCTTCCCTCCTAACATTATATATATCACTACAGAACATAGATGGTAGTACAGCACCCCATACCTCTTACATTCAGTGACGTCTCCTCTGATGTAGATGATCTCTTTTCTCCTCTATTCAGTACAGACCGCCATGATGATTTCTTTCAGCCATCTCTCGTCTCTGCAGTTTGACAAAAAACATCTTAGCTTACTACTTTTTCATCATGCTCCCATCTTCTGGACAAATCATCCTACTAACCCCAATACTGTGCTGGTGTGCTCCCCAATACTATACTGCAGAAACAGATAAACCCAGGGTGCCCTCATGGTAATAGTGCTCCCAAAAGTCCCAACTAATAATTCTCTGCCAGAGCACACTTGGTAGTAATACTGCCCCTACAGTGCCCCAGAAGTAATAATGCTCCCATAGTGCCCATACTAGTAATTATGTTCCCCAGTCCCCCAGTAGTAATAAAGCCCACCAAAATGCCCCCCAGTAGTAATAATTCTCTTTATAATGTGACAGTAGAAAAATGTCCCCTTAAAATGAGCACCAGTATAGAAAATGCAGCCTTATAATGTGTGCCAGTGCAAAAATACCGCCTTTTAATGCCTCCAGTTGAGCTAAGGTCCCCAAAGTGCCCCATAATGTGTGCCTGTATACAATACCCCTATATAATGCCTCCAAGCCATTTCCCCCATAGTGCTCATCTCCCCCCTTCCCCATAGTGCCCACATAATGTACCAGTATAACATGCCCCTATATAGTGCCCCAGTAAATGCCCTCAGTGTCCCCCATAATTTTCCAGTATAAAATACCCCTTCTTAGTGCCCCCAGTAGATGCCCTTATAGTGCTCCTCTTTCCCCATAGTACCCTTCATAATGCGTTCCAGTATAAAATGACCCTATACAGAGCCCTCCATATAAAATACCCCTTCTTTGTGCCCTCAGTTAGATGCCCCCAATAATGTGCCAATAAAAAGTGCCCCTAGATGCCCCCCTAACGTTCCTTTCCCCCCTTCCCCATAGTGGCCACCATATAAAAGACCACTTTTGTGCCCACATAGTGCCCCCAATAATGTGCCTGTAAGGAGTTCCCTAGATGCCCCCATAGTACCCCCCATATAAAATAGCACTTTTATGCCCACATAGTGCCCCCAATAATGTGCCAGTAAGGAGTGCCCTAGATGCCTCCATAGCGCTTCTTTCTGCATTGTGTGCCATATTTAAAAAAAACACTAATACTTACCTTCCTGAAGCTGACAGCGATGCAGGCCTCTTCCGGCCTGTGCCCCGAGCTGCACGGCTCAGTCGGCGGACTATCTCCCTTCCCCGTTCCCCTGATAGGCTGCCGCCTGAGCAGCGTGGGACACATCGCTCCCTGCCCTGCCGTCCCCCCACATGTCATCAGGGCCGCGCCGCTTGAGGCGATCGCCTTACCTTGCCTAATTGGCCGTGCGGCCCTGTGTGGAACTACATGCACTAATGTACTAACACTGATTTAGTTGTAAAATACATAAAGGGATTATCTAACATTGATGGCAGGACCCCTAAAGTGAGCATAGAAAAGCCGTGCATGCACAGTCGTCCTCCATTCATTTCTATGGGACTCCTTAAAATAGCCAAGCACTGGCTTGGCTATCTCCGGCAATCCAGAAATAAAATGGCGCGGTAACCGTTCTTGAACAGTGCACTCTCCACTCGGCTCTGAAGGACTTCTGAAAATAGCCGAGCGCACTCACTCTGCTAATTTCGGAACTCCATTAGAAATGAATAGAGAGCACGTCACTCATGCGTGGTGTGTTCTCCTTCACTTTTGGTTGCCCATTCTGGGGATAGGCGCGGGTCTCAGAGGTGAGATATATCTGACTTTGATGGCATACCCTAATAATATGACACAACCCCTTTAAGCGTGAGCTGATTTTTTTAGTTCCCATTGCATAGAGGAGAGGGGAGAATTTGGGACATTTGTTCACTATTGTCACTATAGAACAGGTTTTTATTTTGTAATCATAAAATATGGCTATATTACAGATATAGGAATGGGTGGACCTCATTTAAAGAAGTTATTCCACACCCCGCATTGAAACTGACGCAGAGATCAGTCGATTTTGCCAGTGGAAATATAGGATTATATGTCACTATTGAAACGAATAGCCTGTAATACATGGATGGCTCGAGTCGACCAGAGCGAGCCCCTCTGTTTGTTAGATGCTTTTCCCTCTGACTCTTGGGACGACCCTCTCTATGAGAGGCCATATGCCCTAACAGGTGTCCATGCAGTGGCGGATCCAGAGCCTGGTCTCGGGAGGGGAACTTTCAGATTATTTTCTGTCCGCCGCCACAAAACAATGGTGCTTATAGAACAGACTACACAGTGTATGCTATATGTGTATAACAATCATATTTCACATGAACACTCACAGTTACTTGGCTTGGCCCTTGGGGATCTCGGACACAACTTCCACACTTTGGCCGGGGGCTCGGCGGAGCTGATGTTGTGTTTTATCCTAATGAGAAAGATTTCATAATAAGGATTTGGAGAAGGGGCAGAGGAATAGCAGAGCAGGGAGAGGCTGGTGCTGCTACTAGGGGGTCATACCATGGGGGAGTAATAAAGCCCACCATAATGTCCCCCCCAGTAGAAATAATTCTTCTTATAATGTGACAGTGCAAAAAATACCCCCTTGTAATGCCCCCAGTTGAGCTAATGTCCCCATAGTGCCCCCATAATGTGCCAGTATAAAATATCCCTATATATTGCCCCTAGTAAATGACCCCATAGTGCTCCACACCCTCCTTCCTCCTAATGCCCCCCATAATGTACCAGTATAAAATACTCCAGTAGATGCCCTCAGTGTCCCCCATAATTTGCAAGTATAAAATACCCCTTCTTAGTGCCCCCGTAGATGACCCCATAGTACTCCTCTCCCCCCTTCCCCATAGTACCCACCATAATGTGTCCCAGTATAAAATTGTACTGTACAGAGAGCCCATATAAAATACCCCTTCTTTGTGGCTTCAGTAGATGCCCCTATAGTGCCCCAATCATGTGCCAGTAATAATAGCCCCCCTGTGCCAGTAATAGCAGCCCCCCTGTGTCAGTAATAGCAGCCCCCAGTAATAAGAGCCCCTCTGTGCCAGTAATAACAGCCCCCAGTAATAAGAGCCCCTCTGTGCCAGTAATAAGAGCCCCTCTGTGCCAGTAATAACAGCCCCCTGTAATAAGAGCCCCTCTGTGCCAGTAATAGCAGCCCCCAGTAATAAGAGCCCCTCTGTGCCAGTAATAACAGCCCCCTGTAATAAGAGCCCCTCTGTGCCAGTAATAACAACCCCCAGTAATAAGAGCCCCTCTGTGCCACTAATAACAGCCCCCCTGTGCCAGTAATAACAGTCCCCAGTAATAAGAGCCCCTCTGTGCCAGTAATAACAGCCCCCAGTAATAAGAGCCCTCTGTGCCAGTAATAGCAGCCCCCAGTAATAACAGCCCCTCTGAGCCAGTAATAAGAGCCCCCAGTAATAACAGCCCCCCAGTAATAAGAGCCCCTCTGTGCCAGTAATAACAGCCCCCCTTTGCCAGTAATAACAGCCCCCCTTTGCCAGTAATAACAGCCCCCAGTAATAACAGCCCCCCTTTGCAAGTAATAACAGCCCCCGCCAGTACTGTATATAATAAAAATAAAAAAAACACACATACTTACCTCCATGTCAGCGATGCGATGCAGGCCTCTTCTGGCCTGTGTCCCACGCTGTATGGCTCAGGCGGCCTCTGATAGGCTGCAGGCACTAGGCCGGCAGCCTATCAGAGGAAGGGAAAGGGACACGCCTCTCCCTCCCCTGCCGCAGCACAGGCAGGCATCTGTATCGCTGTCCTGAGGCGGCGATACAGATGACTGGAGATGAGCGCTTCCACAATGGAAGCGCTCATCTCCCTGTGCCCCGCTGCTGCCGCCGCCGCCCGCCACGAGCTCGGGGGGGGGGGGGGCAATTGCCCCGTTGCCCCCCCCCCTGGATCCGCCACTGTGTCCATGTGAATTAACCCCTTTAAGGGCTCTTTCACAATTGCGTTGTCCGAATCCGTCATGTATTCTATTTGCCGGAATTACACGCCGGATCCGGAAAAACGTGAACTGAAAGCATTTGAAGACGGATCAGTCTTCAAAATGCATTCAATGTTACTATGGCAGCCAGGACTCTGGTTGCCATAGTAGTAGTGGGGAGCGGGGGAGCGGTATACTTACCGCCCGTGCGGCTCCCGGGGCGCTCCAGAATGACATCAGAGCGATCACATGATCCATGCGCGTGGGGCGCCCTGACGTCACTCTGGAGCGCCCCGGGAGCCGCACGGACGGTAAGTATACTGCTCCCCACTACACTTTACCATGGCAAACAGGAAATACTGGCAGCCATGGTAACCATTCAGAAAAAGCCAAACGTCGGATCGGGTAATGCGCCGAAACGATGTTTAGCTTAAGGCCGGATCCGGATCAATGCCTTTCAATGGGCATTAATTCCGGATCTGGCCTTGCGGCAAGTGTTCAGGATTTTTGGCCGGAGCAAAAAGCGCAGCATGCTGCAGTATTTTCTCCAGCCAAAAAATGTTCCGGTCCTTAACTGAAGACATCCTGATGCATCCTGAACGGATTTCTCTCCATTCAGAATGCATGGGGATAATCCTGATCAGGATTTTTCCGGCATAGAGCCCCGACGACGGAACTCTATGCCGGAAAAGAACAACGCAAGTGTGAAAGAGCCCTTATAGAGGACGGGTATAGTAAGATAAATTGAATACTTGCAGTCGTGTAGAGCTATGGAATATTTCACCCAGAAAAAAAATCTGAACAAATCATTTCAAGGACATGGAGTTAAATTGTCTTTTTTTGCAATCAAAAGCTTAAATGTGTTTATCATTCTGAATCATTTCATTAGGTTATCCCATTCATCCTTATCTGCATTAATTACTGAAAGCCAGATGTCTGAAATGTTATATCATTTCCTTTGCACATTTTTTACATGCGTACAAACCAGTCTTTCAGGTTGGAGGAGAGAAATGGGACACATGATAAAGAAAATGAATTTGACGGAATTTCAGATATTCCATGTGTCAGTCCACAGTAAATGTCATACATCATTTATAAATATGTATCTTCACAAGTCCTCTAATGCACCTGCTCCAGCTAGTGTCCTTGGATTTGTCCTTCTACAGGCCACCCATCTAAATGAATTCCAGAGCTTCACACAAACCATGGATTTGCCTTTGTTGTAAAGGTTTTTATTCTGAGAAACCAGATACATGAATGTATTATATGAAAAATGTATATACTGTATTTCCCTGACTACATGCCTGCTATTGGATCCATTACAGAACAAAGCACAATTCAGGGTGCCCCATACTTCTTCTGGGTTAGTGTGATGCCTACACTAGGTTCATTTTCCACAGTGATCTCCACATTAGCACATAAGGAAGGGGAAAGCAGCTACAAGTCCTGGTCCTGCAATAGATGGATAGGAAGATCTACAAGTGCAGCGCACTGTCACGACCATGTTTATGGCCGTGACTCCTTGGGAGCCGCATACAGTTGCCCGCGGTTTAGGTTGTAGTGTCAACCGCAGCTTGAGGCATATTGTTGTTGGCCTCATGTGCGGTTGCCGCGGACAACAGCTATGTGTGCGGTTCCCTTGGAGTTGTGTGCGCGTTTGTATGCACTTTGGTATGTCTGTGTGCACTCTGTGTTATGTGTGGTGTGCACTCACATCTTCCCCTCACTGTGGTTGCCCGTGGCAACGTTTGGTCATTGTGTACATGTGGTGGCAGTGTCCCGGGCTTCGGGCTGACTCCCAGGACATGAGTGCCACCCATGTCGTTGCCGGCGGCCAAAGCCACAGTGTGTGCTGGTTTTGGACACTTCCCCTTTAAGTTGTGTTTTCCCTTCTGTGGTATTGGAAGGGTTAACTCCCTTTCTGTGTGTGTGAGTCACGGGGTGTGTCTGACCGTTGGGTGTGGCCTCTTGGCCCTATAAAGCCTCAGTTGTAGGCAGTAGCCAGAGAGGGTGCTTCAGCTATGCTGGCTGGAGACATCCTCCTGGTTACTTACCAACTGCCAGTGGGGGCCATCCTTCTGGTCATAGCAAATATAATGTCCTTTGGTGTCTAGAAGATGTGTTTGGTTTTATGCTTGTTTATTGCACCTATGGTCCTGGGTTCCCGTGTGTTGTGTGGTGAGTCCTGTAGTCTGTGGGCTGTACATCCACATGGGTTCCAGGCTTTGTGTCTGTGGCAGGTGAGAGTTATGTTTGTGGCAAGTACCTGCCATTGCCATAGGTTGTATTTGTTCTCCCTTCCTTGCAGCTTGGCCAGTGAGACTCCTGTTCCTCTGTATCCAGAAGGAACAGGTTGTCTTACCCTGACTCCTAGTCCAGGGACCGGTCGGAGGGTGAGTTAGGGCTCCGAGGTTCCTGAGCATAGGTCCTCCTACCTTAAAGGTCGGCCCATGCAGCTAGGAGTTAGGGTCAGGTTAGGGACGCGATAGGAGGTGACCTGCTCCCTAATCCTGTCGTCCTGGTCAAGCAGCGACCATCTTCCACCATCGCACGGCTGAGGGTTTCCCCCATCCTCAACCGTGACACGCACAGGGGTCAACATCCATGGGATCGAAGCATTGAAGAGCATTCAAGCAACAAGGGCACAGAGCCCCTTTAAGTGATATGTATGGTACCCAAGGTAGGAATGCCAGAGTGGTGTAGGGTGGCCTAAATGTCCATTAATAGTGTTGCTCTTGTCATGGTGCTCCTACCTGGAAATCGCTGGAATCCCAGGTACGGTCGTGCAAGGCAAATCAAGGGGTAATTGGTGGAAGGGATGGAGTCCAGACTTGGTATAACGTTGAACAACAGCTTTACTTGCATAAACGTTTATCAGGAAACAATCTTCCAGCTTTGTCTTGGTCACCAGCAGGCTTTGGCATTCATTCTGGCAGGAGAACAAACTCAACTCTGCTACATCAGTCCCTCTCTGGCTCTGCTGTGCTAACAGGATAACTGCAGAATTTAGCTGTAGCTGCAGACTATACTTTCCTCAGTAATCTAGTCTCTAACTTTATTTAGCCAGGGAACTTTCTCCTCCTGGCTTCTGAGGCTTTGGGCTTTGTCCTCTATGTCCAGCAGAGCTAAAGGTGCTCTAGCTGGCTTAGGCAGGGCTCGCCCAGCAAGGACGAGCTCCTGCCGCACACCCTCCCTTGGCAGGGGGTTCTCTCCACTGACCTCTAACTAAGTAAAACTCCTCCCTCTCCTAGAAAGAGCTAGAATGGACAGAAGGTTCCATTTTATATAAAATATCTCTGCCATGTATGCCGCCATCTGCTGGTGAACCAGGCACATTACACATAAACAGTTATAAAATCAGAAATATAAATACGCAATGTGCAGGACCTGCAAACAAATAAAGGGGGTGACATTGGATCTACCATAGGAGATAGTAGAGAGGTGTAAAAGGTGGTAATGCACCTCTGGGGTGTTACACAAGCCTTTGGCTTTCCTGTTACGAGGATGCCACAGAGACAGTGAAAAAGAAAAACATATGCTTGAATTGTTCTTTTTTGTGTATTTGTTAACAAAAAAAAAAACTGAATAAAAAGCTATCAAAAAATGTTATGCACCCCAAAATGGTTACTAGAGATGAGCAAATTTTTCAAAAATTCGATTTGCCGGTTCGATGAATTTGTTTGGAAAAATTTGGTTCGATCCAAATATATTTGCGGCGAATCGAGTTAAAGAACTGCTATTTCCTAGCTGCAGAGAGCCTTTATAGTGGTGTAAAAAACTGTGCCTTGCAGTAACGCCCATAGGGAGTCTGCTTTGGTAGTGAAGTAACACTGTGAGCCCTTACGGCATATCACTGACTTTTAGTCTCACAAGACTGTCTATTACTCTGTAATTCCTCTAGCGCCGTTCTATGGAAATGCTTGAAATAACTTCTTTATTAACTTAAACTTTTCTTCATATATAACACTGCCTCCTCCGCAGCAGATAGTCCATGTACAAAACACGTGTTGAATAAAGTATCACAAATTGGCGGTATGATTAAGATGATGGTTCAACTGTTCAATATTTGTATTCAACATAAAATGGTGGATATATTTTTCTCTTGAGTATCTGTACTCTCACTTTAAGTTATTTAAGCACTTTATGATCTCTCTGAGAGGTATATCTGAGGTCTAACTAATAGTTCACTTGCTGAATTAGGTCTCAATTTGCAGTATGCAGTTAGCAGTGACTATTTGCAGATTGGTTGAGTATGATCTGGTATGGTTGTATGAAATTTGGATTGTATGCAATTTGGTTGTATGAATATGAAATTTGCAATTGTAAAATTTATAGTTTGTTGTAGTTTGCAATTGGTGGAACTGTAGGTAAACACACATAACTGGTTCAGTATACAGTTCTAATCACTATATTAACAGTAAGGAACATTATATAACTGTTTTAAATACCTATTTTGGCCCCTCTGCTTCCATAAAACACAGCTCTTACTGGAGTGAATGTCTGTTCAGCTTCTCTCCTCTGGTGTAATGATTCTAGCAGCTCCTGCTAGGGGAATTTCCCACACAGGCTGTGTGTGAGGCTGGCTGTGATTGGTCAAGGCTCATGCCCAGCAACAACAGTTTAACTCTATGCTTTTTGTTATTTCTGCTGTGAGCTTACCTTACATAATATAATGAATCTTAAAAGCATATTATTTTTTCTGCTTCTGTGAACACTATATAACAGTTTTATGACATCCAAACATGAAGTCATTGTAAATAACTCTGCTTTTGTCTTTAATACACAAACATAGGAACTTTATTAAGGTTATTGGCAGATTTAGCTGTATAAACATTTAAGCTATATTAGCAAGCTAGGACAGGTCTTAGCTGGCCAGCTACAGCCATCAGTAAGTTTGTGTTGACGTCACTGATTATTTTGCCCTTCCTCGGATCCGTCAGAACAATAACCCCCAAAAAACGGATCCTGTCTGTGGAGCATCCGCCTTCACTCGGTAAGCATTTGGTCAGTAATCCATAAGTATTGCTAATGCCAAAAAGAAAACAGAAGTGGATCCAAAACAGAGATGACACATGAATGGAATATTTGCATGTCTTCTGTGTTTTGTACCCACTTATTTAAAATAAGCCTTAGTATGTGCAGGTCTCACAGCCTCTGTAGTAAGCACTGCAGGGATCATGTCTAAGACATGTAAGACGTACGGGGGGGTCCCAAACATTGTAGACAAGGTCCCAGATGAGAGTCGTCCATGTGTTCAATACTGGATGTTATTGATGGCCAGCTCCATGATGAATCCCAGCACTCGGATTAGGTAGTCCTCAGGCTCGGACTGGCCCACAGGGATAAAGGGTAACCCCCCGGTGGGCCCCTAAGCAAGTTGGGCCTCTAGTCTCCCACCCCCTGCACAAATGGCACATAACACTTACTGCACTACATACATATACTCAATGTACAGCACCTCAACCAGCCTATGTTCAAATAAAAAACATTTTTTAGCATATAAAAAAAATGTTACATTATTTATTATATTTGAATGTATCCGTATTGTGGGCCCCCATAATTCATTTTACTGGTGGGCCCTAGGTACCCCAGTCCAGCACTTCAATTTTCCTTCACAGATGCCATCACCTTGACAAGCTGGATTGCTGATAAGTGTATTCTAAAGTGTCTGAAGAAATGTGAGTAAAGACATTTAAATAAATTGTCCACTTCCTCCAACGTGACCTCGTCCTTTGATTTATGAATATCATTCCATAAAGTCTTGAAGTCCTCTGCGTGGATGGCATAAGAAATGTCCATTTGAGGAGCGAAGGCCACAGAGAACACACGCTCTGTGGCCAACACTGATCCAGATATGTCATACCCGGGCCACATCTCTGCTAGCCGCGTAAGGTCCTGAGAACTGATCACCAGCTTACCGAAACAACAAAGTTTATTTGGAACCACGGCCCTACGATAGCCATGAGCACCTCGGAGCCATTTTACAGGAAGAGCGGGAGGGAAGTAAATGTCTCTGGTAACACCCCCAATAGATCGTCCTCTGTGTACGTACTGCAGAACCAACCTGTCCACACAATCCGGTCCTCTGTGCTTGCCTTGGTGAGTGGAAGCTTGGATGAAATCTGTTTGAGCACAGCCAGTGGATCTCTGTCCTTTCCTTTGAGTCCAGGTAAACAGAAAAATGTGGATTTTAGGTTCAGCTCTGAGCCCACTTCAATGGCAAGACCCTTCTGCTTCTCGGCAGCTATGTGGGCAGACAGGTGCTCGAAATACTCTCAGTCTGGTGTATGAGAAAATATACATCAGTGTCACACTGTACAGAGTCTATTGTTTTTAAAGGAGCAGAGCAGCCTGTGCCGGATCAAGAGTTTCCTCAAAGGGGTGCACTGTGGGATTTTAGACAAGTTTCACAATGCAGACCGTCGACATGCAGAGGTCAAGCTTCCAGGAGAATACCTCAAGCTGTGAAAATGACTGTTCCTTCGTGCCGAAGGCCTACTTCTGGGGGTTAACACCCCATTGGTAGATGTTTGCATATCTTTGCAATAAATGATGTTCCAGTTCACTGACTGAAAACAGAGCTTTGCCGCCATCTTTCTAGGTGCAACGTCTCCAGTCCCCTGACCAGCCAGATTTACCAGCATCTGTTCCAGGACATGAAGCAGTGGGATGACGTCGTTTATCCTGTAGTTATGGCGACTGACAAATAACGTGGCCTCCTACAAGGGCCTGGGCAAATAGCAGGTGTCATGCATGAGCTGCTACTGACTGACATCAAAGTTAAACAGGGGAGTACTCCTGTCCGCTTGGATCATAAAGAAACCATTGCTGGCCTTTCTCTGTTCGTATAGTCAGTCCAACATATGGAGGGTGGAATTCCAACGGGTGGAAACGTTGCATATCAGCCTATGTTGGGGGATGCCTTTCTGCAGCTCAAGGAGGATGTGCTTTGCGGTGTACGAGTTTCCTGGCCATTTTTAGGATGTCTTGCAGATGACTGGAAGACTTCAGGAACCGCTTGACAACCAGATTGAACATGTGTGCCATGCAGGGTGCATGGCTCAGCCCTCCTTGATGCAGCACCGACACAATGTTCTTCCAGTTGTCTGTCACCATGGTTCCGATTTTGAGTTGTCGTGCAGAAAGCCAGGATTCGATTTCCTGATGAAGGACAGTTCCTCCCCTGTGTGCGGGGAGGAGACTCGAGCATCGCGCTTGAGCACACGCTGTGTTCGCCCAACATTAGACATTAATTAAAGGGGGTGGAATAGGCCCAACAAGAGAGTTTATATTTAAAAAAATCTTAAAAGAAAATACCCCTTTTCAGAAGAGGACTGTGATTCCTGGAATAAAGCACCTAAAATAGACGTAGCTATTTCTAAAGTGACTAAGGGGTCGTGTCTTCCCTTTTGAAGACATAGGTTCTCTTAGACATCCCTTAGATAAAAAGCGGATGGTTTCTTAAAAGATGCCTGGGAAGCTTCTACTTCTTCCTATAGACCCTCTATTGCCTCCACTTGTATGGCCCATTCTTTAATTGTTTGGCTTTCCGAGCTGGAGGACCAGATTAAAAACAAATGCCCTAGGGAAGAGCAGGCAGGGCTTCCCACCATTAAGAAAGCAGCAGACTTCTTAGCGGATGCTTCGGCAGACTCTATTAGGCTGGCAGCTAGAGCATTGTACAGATGTCCATACTGCAGGCCTTTGAACGAAAGCGCAAATACCCAGCCACCCACCCACAGCCCATAGCACTAAATGCGCACCTTTCCAGATTGCTGGCCCTGGAAATGTTGCCATTTAGGCCTGTGGACACTGAGGCTTTCTCAGCCTGATGATGGCGGCTGTCCCTCGTTACTCAGTCCCCAGCCAAGGTTTGCAGGTCCTACTTCCATCAGGATTTTCGCCACCACCTACATTAGTGGCTGTACCCCCCCCCCCCCTTCTCCTCCTCCACTTCCACCTTTGAATTCTCATCTTGCAGCACCAGACAGCCATCAGCCACTAGCTGGAAGCAGTGTAGCACTGCAGTGGAGAAGCGGCAACAGGCCGGGTGAAACTAATTTGCTTAGGTGACAAACAGCACACCGCCGCAGAGCTGTGGCAGGGTGTAAGGGACCAGACTGAGCTGTGGCTCTTGCAACTCAACCTACAACCAGGCATGGTTGTGTCTGATAATGGCCGTAACTTGGTGGCAGCTTTGGAGCTCGGCAAGCTCACACACATACCATGCCTAGAGCACGTGTTCAACTTAGTGGTTCAGCAGTTTCTCAAAACCTACCCCAATTTGCCTGAGCTGCTGGTGAAGGTGTGCCGCATCTGTGCCCATTTCCAAAAGTCATCTACAGCTGCCGCTGGTCTGGCAACGCTGCAGCAGCACTTGCAATTGCCAGCTCACCGACTGTTGTACGATGTGAGCACGCGCTGGAACTCCACGTTCGAGAAGTTGGCGACACTTTGTGAGCAGCAGAGGGCAGTAGTGGAATACCAGCTGCAACATGGTCGTCACCTTTCCAGTCAGCTTCCGCTCTTCACAAGCGACGAGTGGGCATGGATGTCTGACCTCTATGAGGTTTTACGCAACTTTGAGGAATCAACACAGATGGTGAGTGGCGATGCCGCTATTATCAGCGTAACCATCCCACTTCTGTGTCTACTGAAATGCTTGCTGCTCACAATGAAGGCGGATGCTTTGCATGTGGAAGAGGTGGAAATGGGGGAAGACAGTACACAGGGTGATAGCCAGACCCCCCTCAGTTCATCTTCTCAGCGCGAATTGGATGATGAGGAGGAGGAGCAGGAGACGGTTGCCTCCGCTACAGAGGGTAGTACCTGTGGCTGGCCAGCTAAGACCTGTCCTAGGTTGCTAATGTAGCTTATATGTTTATACAGCTAAACCTGCCAATAACCTTAATACAGTTCCTATGTTTGTGTGTTAAAGACAAAAGCAGAGCTATTTACAGTGACTTCATGTTTGGATGTCATAAAACTGTTATATATTGTGTTCACAGAAGCAAAAAAGATAATATGCCTTTAGGATTCATTATATAATGTAAGGTAAGCTCAATGACACAGCATAAACAACAGAAAGCATAGAGTTAAACTGCTGTTGCTGGGCAGGATTCTTGACCAATCACAGCCAGCCTCACACACATCAAGAGTTTTGACCAATCACAGCCAGCCTCACACACAGCCTGTGTGGGAAATTCCCCCAACAGGAGCTGCTACAATCATTACACCAGAGGAGAGAAGTTGAACAGACACGCTCCACTAAGAGCTGTGTTTTATGGATGCAGAGAGGTCAAAATAGGTATTTAAAACAGTTATATAATGTTCCTACTGGTAATATAGTGATTAGAACTGTATACTGAACCAGTTATATATGTGTTTACTTCCAGTTCCACCAATTGCAAACTACAAAGTTGACAATTGCAACCATTTAAATTCCATATTGCAATCCAAATTGCATACAACCATACCAGATCATACTCAACCAATCTGCAAATAGTTACTGCTAACTGCATACTGCAAATTGCAACCAAATTCAACAAGTAGAACTATTAGTTAGACCTTAGATATACCTCTCAGAGAGATCATAAAGTGCTTAAATAACTTAAAGTGAGAGTACAGATACTCAAGAGAGAAATATATCCACCATTTTATGTTGAATGACAAGATTGAACAGTTGAACCACCATCTTATGCATACTGCCATTTTGTGATATCTTTTCAACACGTGTTATGTACATGGACTATCTGCTGCGGAGGCGGCAGTGTTATATTTGAAGAAAAGTGGAAGTTAATAAAGAAGTTATTTCAAGCATTTGGTGTGCTCTTTAAACCTACTGTTTCCTTAGAACGGTGCTAGAGGAATTACATGGTGTCATATTCCACCACTAACCAAAAATGAAACAGACAAAAAAGACTTTACACAATTGTCAATTAAATAATAATATTTTTATTTTTAATTAAAATAATTTGTTTTGGTATATAAAGGCCACAGTGTTTTTACGTTTCATATTCTTAGACAATCCAAAATTATTTCATTATAATAACCAATTAAATCCAATACCTTGTCTAAGACCCAAACTAGTCCGCTCAAAGAGCGACTATTACCCCGTATAAACACAGTGACGAAAAGAAAAAGGGGGGGGAGGGATGGGGGATTCTTTGCTGTCATCTCTAGAATGCGCTGTAAGTAACTGAATTTTTCTTTTCTTACAGGTGACTCGTGCTGACCGTTACCCACGGACCAATCACGATCCACCAGTGACCACGAGGTCAAGTTCAGCCCAGCACTATTACAGGTAAGTAAATTAATATTAACCATTTCATTACCACATACCTTTTCACATACCAAAAGGGGGTGGGTGTTCCCTGACACCATTTCCCCCTTTTTGTATTTGCAAAAGGTTATCTCATGGTGTCATATTCCGCCACTAACCAAAAATGAAAACAGACAAAAAAGACTTTACACAATTGTCAATTAAATAATAATATTTTTTATTTTTTATTAAAATAATTTGTTTTGGTATATAAAGGCCACAGTGTTTTTACGTTTCATATTCTTAGACAATCCAAAATGATTTAATTATAATAACCAATTAAATCCAATACCTTGTCTAAGACCCAAACTAGTCCGCTCAAAGAGCGACTATTACCCATTCGCCATCAGCACAGCTAGATGGCTAAACCCCCGTAGCCAAATCTATTAAATTTTGAAAACCGACATTCAAAATGTCTAAACCTATTTCTGATAAAGAACTCTTATCAGAATTATAGAGCCCAGGAAGAAAGCCCTCCATCTCCGAATGCCTACAAGTAAAACCATTAAAACAATACATAACTTTTTCCAGATTTTTGTTAATTCTCTTTTTTATTTTTTCTAGGAAACGCATATGAGTAGAATGCCATTCCCATTTTGAAATTATGTCAGAAATTGCCAACATAGTATCTGGCAAAATCAATTGCAGGGCTCTCAACTCACATGAATACTCTTCCAATAAAATATGAGTCTTAATAATGCCCAAATCACTACCATCTAAATATAGAATTAATAAAGATGGAACAGGCCATTTTTTCTTAATTTGAGAACAAATATTTACCACATCTCGGAGTCTAATGTTCGGAATACCATTCCAGAATATTTTTATATTCTTACCAAAACCGAGGTTATCCGATTTAAACCTCAACCTCGATCGGTTATATGCTTCGGATACCAAATCAGACCCCACAATCCAAATATTCTTGGTATCTGAAACAAGAAATTAATTTTTTAAAAGTAATTCTGGCCTGATATAAAGCTTGAATCTGTCAGAATTCCATCTACCCAGATTCTTTATTATGTTAGTCCGAAGACCCATATTGTTCGCATATGTCGCCGCTCCTATGCAGAAAGAATGAGATGATAGCTTTACATCACTTAAATTGAAATGAGACTTACATTTTTTCAATATATAATTAAATTGGTATCTCGTTAGAGGGGAGTGGTCAACATGCATAAATAATGGTCCACTAGATTTAGAACGAAAAGTTAACCACTTTTTTAGAGCCAAAACTGGGCAAATATCCGTATTTTGAATTTTATTTAGTGATACCCAAGTACCAAGACCTTTTTGGTCAGTTTTAGACTTCTTAATAAATAAACAAACTTTACTATCGAAAATCTTTAGATCGGATAAATACAACGGTGTTTCTGCATTTCTTTTTTCAGCTGCAAATTCTGAAATTCGTAGTGCTCCAAAAAATGCCACTATAAATGCAGTACTAAAAAGTGAAGACTCGTAAGGAGATGAACACAATTCAGGTAAATATTTTATAAATTTGGCAAGATAAACAGTGCATAACGGAATAGTCCTTTCTTTAACTGGTGCCAACTTGTCAACTCCCTTAATAAATTGTTTTATACAAAAATTATTAGATATGGGAGTTACATTAAAACATTTTTGAAAGTAAGACAATCCTGACAGAATTTTTTGAACATACCTTCCCGACTTACCAGATTTAATTAGTTCTAACACGAAATGTATACTAGAGGAAGGAGTAGCATCCCAAGTATTGTAATTGTTAACTTTGCAAAAAGTCACCCAATTTTTCCAGGCTGACAAGTATGCTGTCCAAGTGTTACTTGCAAGCGCATTTTTTAATAATTCTAAAATTAAGACTGAATTATTTTCCACAACTGTGGTGGACATTGGATCCCTTCTGAATCTGCATCCGGTATTAGCTTCCTGAATATCTGGAATTCCTGCCGAGATAAAGAATCGGCAATTACATTTTGTTTTCCTTCAATGTATTTAGCTTTGAGCCAAATATTGTTTTCCAAGCATAATAAAACTATAAATCTTAACGTAGTTGTTACCTCGACAGATTTTGCCGACAGGCAATTAATAGAGAAAACAACACCCTTATTATCAGACAATAAAAGGATTCGTTTATTTCTGAAGAAATCTTTCCAGATATTCAAAGAAACTAAAACCGGGAACAATTCCATAAAATTTATGTTTTTCATGAACGGCTTATCCTTCCATGACCTAGGCCAAGATTCAGCAGACCATTGTTTATTAAAAAATGCACCATATCCGACAGAAGCAGCAGCATCAGTGAATAATTTTAATGAATCAGAATCGACAAAATCTTCTTGCCAAACTGAACATCCATTAAAATTTTCCAAAAAATGAATCCAAATATTAATGTCTTCTTTTAAAGCTGCAGTAATCCTGATATGGTCATTCGCTTTTTTCTTTCCTGCAATGGATGCATACAAACGTTTAGAAAATACCCTGCCTAAAGGAATGACTCTTGAAATAAAATTTAGAGAACCCAGAACTGACTGTAAAATTTTTACGGTGGACTTTTTACATTGTAATAAAAATTTTAAATTTTTTAATGAAGAATTAATTTTTTCCACTGGAATCTTAAATAACATATTAACCGAATCAATTTCAATGCCCAGGAATTTTATACAGGTAGTTGGATAAACCATTTTTTCCTCAGCTAAAGGGACATTGAAATATGAGGATATATTTTTAAATGTTTTTAATAAATTGGCGCAATCATCAGACTGGGCATTTCCAATGAACAAAAAATTGTCCAAATAATGTGTGGTATAACCTCCTTCATAATGAGTCTCAAGCATCCATTGCAGGAAAGTAGAAAAGGCCTCAAAATATTGGCATGATAAAGTAAAACCCATGGGTAATGCCATGTCATAAAAGTAAAGACCATCCAAATAAAAACTTAAAGAATTATAACCAGAAGGGTTAATTGGGAGTAACCTAAATGCGGATTTGATGTCTACTTTAGCTAATAACACCTTTGGTCCTGCTTTCCTTAAAAATTGCAAAGCCTGATAAAAAGATGCGTAATGCACTGAAGCAGAGTCCTTATCAATGGAATCATTTAGGGAAGAATTAAACGGAAAAGACAAATTATGGATTAAGCGGAAGCTACCTGGCTCCTTTTTTGGAACAAAACCGAGAGGGGAAATCCTAAAATTTTTAAAAGGGGGGAAGAGAAAGGGCCAGCAATTCTATGTTCCGCAATTTCATTGTAAATTTTTTCCAGAACCTTATTTTTATTAACAGAAACTGAAAAAGCATTTTTAACTAAAACACAACCGTGACCTTTAAATTCCGGTACATAGAAACCAGAAGAAAAACCTTCAATTAGTAGATGGGCCTTCTCCCTGTCTGGAAAGAATTTTATACATTGAATTAATCTTTCCAGATTCAGAGGAGTCACTATTTTTAATTCCTTCTTTATTATTGGCATTCCTTTTGAAGCATTTGAATAAGGGGTGAGCGCCTGTACAATGTGAGCATTCATGCCTATATTTACAGTTACTTTGCCATTTACAGGCGGATTCGTTATAGGCAAAACAGAATCCTTTTCTAGGGGATTGAATGCGAAAATTATGAGAGCGTTGGGGCAGCATTAGATTAAGCCATAATCCAACGTCTTTAAATCCCCATCGAAGGTCAGGGTAAACAGCTAATTTTTGACGGAACGACTCATCATAAATAAACCAAGCGGAACCTCCGAAATTTCTAAAAGCTTCTAAAACGGATTCCAGATGATGAAATAGACCGCTACAAAGAGAGGGGTGTTTTTCACCTAAAACTGCACCGAAAATACAAAAAGCTTGAATCCAAGAAAAAATGCTCTTTTGTGTGCTCACTTTCTTTTTATCGTCCTCTTCTTTTCTATCTTTAACAGATGGTAACAGCGATAATAAATCTATGTATTCGCGATTCCATATTTTTTCCTTTGTACTTGAGGATAAATGGAAACCTAGTGGAGACATTTCACAAGGTAATGTTTCTTTAAAAGAAATATCTTTTAATCCACTATTTCCATCAGTACAAGGGAATTTTTTTTTATCATTACTAGACATCCTAATTTTATCTGAATTAAACTGATTCTCAGGAGAAATAATTTCATCAACAGGGGGAGACCAAGGTGTATCTAACCCCTGAAGATTTTCTCTCTGCTCTAAAAAGGATAAAAATTCTTTAAATAACTGAATATTACTATTTGAATTCCTTGTGGTTTGATCCCCAGAAGAAGATATAGGGGTATGTGTATGCAAATTACCTTGTGAGGATTTGCTTGAAGAAGGAGCTGAATCCTCTATTTGAATTCCGTACTGAGAGTTAATAGTACAGGGAGCTCGAGCAGCTGCAGTTAAACTGTCGGATGGTAACTGAAGTTGCTGCTTGCGATTGTCGTTCCTTCTGCTCGCGCCAGGTGGCGCAGCATTTTTCTTCTGCCTGGATCCTTTCGTATGCCGCACTGGAGAGAATAGATGTTTCTCTTTTCTGATTCTCTTCCTCCTCGGCGGCGAGAGTGTCTGAGATAATGCAGGAGGATCGCAATCGATGACCTCTGCATTCCTCACTGGCTCTGCGTTCTCACTGAGATAAGCAGCGCAGCCAGCGCAGCCAGCTTCAGCAGATTGAAGAGCAGGATTACCGGCACTTGTCTCAAGCAGTAAGCAGGATCGTAGCCATTCTTCACCGCCTTGGGACGCAGCTTTCTCCACAAGTTGCCTCATAAGGGGTTAGCACTCCTTTTTTCTGAGATTTATGAGTTTGGTTATCTAATCTAAGCAAACACCTTTAATTGCTTTTCAATGGCTTTTGTCTCAAGATAATGAAATGAGTTAAGAAATTTGAGTTAACAGCGGGAGTCCTAACCCTGCTACATCTGTAGCAGACCGTGTCAGCGTCCTCAATGATCCCTCTGTGCCTTACATCCATTGGGTGTCCAGCTGGACACGTGGCACAAACTGGTGCTCTACTCCTTGGAGGTGCTGGCCTGCCCTGCCACCAGCGTTTTGTCAGAGCGGGTATATAGTGCTGTTGGGGGCATAATAACTGAAAAGCGCATCCGCTTGTCAACTAAAAATGCTGACAGGTTGACTCTTATCAAGATGAACAAGGCCTGGATTGCCCCTGACTTCTCTACTCCACCAGAGGAAAGCGGCTGAACATAAAGGCACTTTAAATGTGGCTTTTATGGTGTATTGAATACACTGTATTCCCATGCACGCCTTTCACCACAAAAAAGGGTATATGGTTCAATCTTCCTTTTCTCATATCATCCTCCTCCTCCATCATAGCAACATGCTTATGAGGCTGCCCTCGCTACTAATGTTTTAGAGGGTCAGCTTAGCAACATAACCTCACCCCTAATGTTTTAGAGGGTCACCAGCAGGCCCTCGCCCATAATGTTTTAGATGGTCAGCTCAGCAGCGGGCCCTCACCCCTAATGTTTTAGATGGTCAGCTCAGCAGCAGACCCTCACCCCAAATGTTTTAGGGGGTCAACAGCAGGCCTTCAATCATAATTTTTCAAGGGTGTGTTAGATGTCCTCCTTTATGTGTAATAAAGGGTGTAATGGAGTGCTGGTTCCTTGTAATTTTTGGCAGCCCTATCACTTAGTGCATAGGCTTTATGAGTGTAGGAGTCCCACTTCCTGAACAATTGTACCACAATGTAAATGAGGCCCTCCTTTATGTGATATACAGTTTGTATCGGAGTGCCTCTTCCTTTTAATTTTTGGCAGCACTTGCACTTAATATACCAGTAAATATACAGGAAAGAATGTTTCCTAACAATTTTTCCTCTAAAATCAATTTTATCTTCAGTTTTGTGCGTATTATTGTCAGTCTGTAAAAGTGGCGTACTACTCAGACAACATGGGTCCCAGCAGCGACCTGGGAGTCCAAGATCCATCCAGACATCCTCCCCATGCTGTTCCCGAACCATTTTAGTGGTGTTTCCATCAATTTCTGACCTTTTCATTCAGAGCAGGAGGTGCCTGGTTTAATGCTCATGTTCTCCCATTGACTTCCATTGTGCTCGGGTGCTCTGTAGAGCACCCAAACATCCGAAAGTGTTCTACTCGAGCACCCGAGCACTTTGGTGCTCGATCAACACTATTAATGTTGTTACATTCTTATGGATGGAAAACATCTCTGATGCCTAATTTCAAGACCACCAA